>NC_090446.1:1114299026-1114928065 GCF_031143425.1 Pleurodeles waltl
GAAGGTAAGGAGGTCCTGGGTCTTGCGTAGGTTGGTGGGGAGGGAGTTCCAGGTCTTGGCGGCGAGGTTGGAGAAGGATCTGCCACCGGATATGGTGCGTTCGATGCAGGGGACTGTAGCGAGGGCGAGGTCGGCAGAGCGGAGCTGTCGGGTGGGTATGTGGAAGTTTACTCGTTCGTTGAGGTAGGCCGGTCCAGTGTTGTGGAGGGCTTTGTGAGCGTGGACGAGGACTTTGAAAATGATCCTTTTGTTGATGGGCAATCAGTGTAGTGATCTGAGGTGGGTGGATATGTGTTTGTGACGAGGAAGGTTGAGGATGAGACGTGCGGCTGCGTTCTGGATTCGCTGGAGTTTTCTTTGAAGCTTGGCTATGGTCCCTGCGTAGAGGGCGTTGCCGTAGACCAGTCTGCTGCTAATGAGGGAGTGAGTGACTGTTCTTCTTACATAGTTTATTACGTTTTTACAGTAAAGGTTTTTCAGCTGCTGCTGGGACGGTGCGGGGAGGGGTGTGGGGAGCAACGCTCCACCGCCATAGCGGAGGAGCCACCCTAGGCGTTAAGGTAACTACATTACCTAGCCTCTCACAATGCTCCAAAGGCAACTGTGCTTTTTTTTTCCAGCAACGGAGCAGAGGATCAGGTCCAATTCCACTCAGGTGGAAAATGCACTTGTAGCCATGCTCTTATTATTACACTCCCGCATATGTTCATTCGGAGGCAATTGTATATTCACCTATAGCATCACATAAAGACAAACAAAAACACATAGGGGGTCATTCTGACCCTGACGGGTGGCGGAGGCCGCCCGCCAGAGTTCCCCCCTCCGAAATACCGCTCCGCGGTCGAAAGACCGCGGAGGGTATTCTAAGTTTTTCCCTGGGCTGGCGGGCGGTCGCCAAAAGACCGCCCGCCAGCCCAGGGAAAAACTCCCTTCCCACGGTGCGACGGGTGCTGTTGCACCCGTCGCGTATTTCACTGTCTGCCAAGCAGACAGTGAAATACTTGTAGGGGCCCCCAGGGGCCCCGCGACCCCCCCTACCGCCATCCGGTTCCCGGCGGGCGGACCGCCGGGAACTGGATGGCGGTAGGGGGGGTCGGAATCCCCTCGGCGGCGCAGCAAGCTGCGCCGCCTTGGAGGATTCCAACGGGCAGTGGTAAACTGGCGGGAGACCGCCGGTTTACCCTTTCTGACCGCGGCTGAACCGCTGCGGTCAGAATGCCCTCGGGAGCACCGCCAGCCTGTTGGCGGTGCTCCTGTGGTCGGTGGCCCTGGCGGCCACCGGCCGCCAGGGTCAGAATGACCCCCATAGTGCACACAAAGTCAAAATTTGCATAAACAGGCATAGATCACATGCAGGCACACAGAAACACGTTTTACAAGAAGTACATATCAGGGGATGTCAGCGTTGCATACATTACACAAACACATACAGTAACGCATGAAGCACTGGCCTGCACATGGAGTTGCAGATACAAAAAAGGGTCATGCGGACATATGCTAGCAATGCCTCCACCCAACAAACACGCACGCCCTCACGCACGTAGTACGACACAGCACGCAAAGACACAGAAATGGGGACATGATGTATACAAACGCACGAAAGAGTACATAGACTTTTCACACACAGAGGAGTAATTAGCTTTCAAAGGAGCACAATGGCCCATATAGCACATGCAGACACACACAGGTCCAGTCAACGTGCAAAGAACCACCGAGGCATCTAGTGTTGACAGACAAACAAGGGCACATTATGTCACCCACCCACTGGCACATGTCATATGCAAACAAACAGAGGGGCTTGTAGCTAACACAGAAACACACCAGACCTGTGCAGCTGCACACAAGATTCAACCAGATACTATTGGGTAAAAAGCTGAAGCCGACACGACGTGCACATACAGACATACACAAGACTGTGTGTAGCCATGAAAGCTAATGTGAGAGCTGTGGGGGCACACTGCACATGCAGACACAGACTCAAAGCACAGAGACACGAAGGGCATATTCATTCCCATGAAGATCCAGGGGAGCCCGTACTGCCCAGGTGTGCCTCTTTAATGAGAAAAGACAAACTAGTCAGCAATGGTGGTAAGAGGATGAAGGGTTAGTTTAATAATAATGTGTAGGAAAGCCGTAAGTGGCTGGTTCCGCATTCAGTACTGTGACCACTGACCCTGGCTTCTTTCACCGCAGGTATTTTCTGCTTCCATCAGCCAGGGCACCTCGGTCTCCTACACCTGGGTTGTGGATGATGTAGAAAGCTTCGCCTACATCGGCCCTACGTACAGCCTAAGGCTCCAGAAGCCCGGAGTCTACAATCTGAAGGTGAGAGCACACCCTGCCGATGGCTACCTAGTGCGGTAAACACCAGTGCACGCACTGAAGAAGGTCTGATCTAACAATTCCTGGATTTCTTCTATGTGGTCCCACTTGTCCTTCTCGCTAGATCCTTCTGTTGAACACCCACCCCAGGTCACCGCCACTGTGCGCATTTAAGACAGATGTGAGCATTTCTAAAATAAGGTTTTTTGTAACAAGCTCCCGGCGCTGAGGGGTATGCCTCCTTTTATTCAGGCATAGGAACAGTGCACCAAATAGAGGAATGTGGGTGGTATTAAGCAAGTCCCTTTTCAGATACAGGGAGCGTGGACAATGGGGACAAAAAGATTACAACATGGTCCCAATGTATTAATTTCAGAATCCAACTTTGTGTTATATTGTGTGTATTTGTGAAGCGCATTACCACCCGCAAAGGTTTCCTGGCACTGAGCAGAAACCTAGCCCTGCCTATGGTAGGTTAGTTAATTGAAAATCCAGGTCTTCAGCTACTTGAAAAATTCAAGAAAAAGGGAGTAGGGTCAGATGTGGAGTGGGAGGCCGGTCCACACTTTAGGAGCGATATAACAGAACAGTTCTGTTTATACGAGGGATGTGTGCAAGTAGGAGTCCTGTGGAGTTGAGGTATCTGAATGTTTGTGAGAGGAGATTTAAGAATGGTTCTTAATTTTCCTTTGTATGACATCTTACACATTATGTATTATTCCCCCAGTGCATTGGTACTGTCTGGCCTTTGACGTCAGGGACACAATATACCTATTTCAGAATATCTCATGTTTATTTTATGACACCATTGCCACAGTGTGTTATTGCCAAAACCAATTTCATTGTCTATTCCATGACAGCATGGACATACTATGTTAACCCCACAGTGAATCCATGTAGGAAGTTGGCTCTGTATGTACTATTTCAAAGTAAGAAATAGCATGCACAGAGTCCAAGGGTTCCCCTGAGAGGTAAGATAGTGGCAAAAAGAGATAATTCTAATGCTCTATTTTGTGGTAGTGTGGTCGAGCAGTAGGCTTATCAGAGGGTAGTGTTAAGCATTTGTTGTACACCCACAGGCAATAAATGAGGAACACACATTCAAAGACAATTCCAGGCCAATAGGTTTTTATATAGAAAAATATATTTTCTTAGTTTATTTTAAGAACCACAGGTTCAAGATTTACAATCAATACTTTAAATGAAAGGTACTTCACTTAGGTATCATAGGAACTTTGAATCAGCAAAATAGTATGTACAGTTTTGGCAAAAATGACAATAAGCTATTTTAAAACTAGAAACAGTGCAAATTTCAGCAGTTCCTGGGGGAGGTAAGTATTTGTTAGTTTTGCAGGTAAGTAAACCACCTACAGGGTTCAAAGTTGGGTCCAAGGTAGCCCACAGTTGGGGGTTCAGGGCAACCCCAAAGTTACCACACCAGCAGCTCAGGGCCGGTCAGGTGCAGAGGTCAAAGTGGTGCCCAAAACACATAGGCTTCAATGGAGAAGGGGGTGCCCCGGTTCCAGTCTGCCAGCAGGTAAGTACCCGTGACATCGGAGGGCAGACCAAGGGGGTTTTGTAGGGCGCCGGGGGGGACACAAGTCAGCACAAAAGGTACACCCTCAGCGGCACTGGGGCGGCCGGGTGCAGAGTGCAAACAGGCATCGGGTTTGCAATAGATTTCAATGGGAGACCCAGGGGTCTCTTCAGCGCAGCAGGCAGGCAAGGGGGGGCTCCTTGGGTAGCCACCACCTGGGCAAGGGAGAGGGCCTCCTGGGGGTCGCTTCTGCACTGGAGGTCGGATCCTTCAGGTCCTGGGGGCTGCGGGTGCAGTGTCTTTACCAGGCGTCGGGTTCTTAGAAGCAGGCAGTCGCGGTCAGGTGGAGCCTCTGGATTCCCTCTGCAGGCGTCGCTGGGGGGCCCAGAGGGGTCAACTCTGGCTACTCACAGGGTCGCAGTCGCCGGGGAGTCCTCCCTGTAGTGTTGTTTCTCCGCAGGTTGAGCCGGGGGCGTCGGGTGCAGAGTGGAAAGTCTCACGCTTCCGGCGGGAAACGTGGAGTCCTTTTAAAGTTGTTTCTTTGTTGCAAGTTTTGCTTTCTTTGGAACAGGGCCGCTGTCCTCTGGAGTTCTTGGTCCTTTTAGATGCAGGGTAGTCCTCTGAGGCTTCAGAGGTCGCTGGACCCTGGGGGACGCGTCGCTGTTGCAGTTTTTCTTGAAGTGGGGAGACAGGCCGGTAGGGCTGGGGCCAAAGCAGTTGGTGTCTCCGTCTTCTCTGCAGGGCTTCAGGTCAGCAGTCCTTCTTCGTCTTCAGGTTGCAGGAATCTATTTTCCTAGGTTCTGGGTGCCCCTAAATACTGAATTTAGGGGTGTGTTTAGGTCTGGGAGGGCTGTAGGAAATGGCTACTGTCCTTGAGGGTGGCTACACCCTCTTTGTGCCTCCTCCCTGAGGGGAGGGGGACACATCCCTATTCCTATTGGGGGAATCCTCCAAAATCAAGATGGAGGATTTCTAAAGGCAGGGGTCACCTCAGCTCAGGACACCTTAGGGGCTGTCCTGACTGGTGGATGACTCCTCCTTGTTTTTCTCATTATCTCCCATGGACTTGCCGCCAAAAGTGGGGGCTGTGTCCAGGGGGTGGGCATCTCCACTAGCTGGAGTGCCCTGGGGCATTGTAACACGATGCCTGAGCCTTTGAGGCTCACTGCTAGGTGTTACAGTTCCTGCAGGGGGGAGGTGTGAAGCACCTCCACACAGAGCAGGCTTTTGTATCTGTCCTCAGACAGCACAAAGGCCCTCACCACATGGGGTCAGAAACTCGTCTCTCAACAGCAGGCTGGCACAGACCAGTCAGTCCTGCACTGAACAATTGGGTAAAATACAGGGGGCATCTCTAAGATGCCCTCTGTGTGCATGTTTTAATAAATCCAACACTGGAATCAGTGTGGGCTTATTATTCTGAGAAGTTTGATACCAAACTTCCCAGCATTCAGTGTAGCCATTATGGAGCTGTGGAGTTTGTTTTTGACAAACTCCCAGACCATATACTTAATATGGCCACAACTATACTTACAATGTCTAAGAATAGACTTAGACACTGTATGGGCATATTGCTCATGCAGCTATGCCCTCACCTGTGGTATAGTGCACCCTGCCTTAGGGCTGTAAGGCCTGCTAGAGGGGTGACTTACCTATGCCACAGGCAGTATTTTGTGTGCATGGCATCCTGAGGGGGATGCCATGTCGACTTTGCCTTTTTCTCTCCACCAACACACACAATCTGTTATGGCAGTGTGCATGTGTTAGGTGAGGGGTCCCTTAGGGTGGCACAACATATGCTGCAGCCCTTAGGGACCTTCCCTGGTCACAGGGCCCTTGGTACCACTGGTACCTTTTACAAGGGACTTATCTGTGTGCCAGGGTTGTGCCAATTGTGGAAACAACGGTACATTTTAGGTGAAAGAACACTGGTGCTGGGGCCTGGTTAGCAGGGTCCCAGCACACTTCTCAGTCAAGTCAGCATCAGTATCAGGCAAAAAGTGGGGGGTAACTGCAACAGGGAGCCATTTCCTTTCACAAGCCCCCCCCCCCCCCCCCCAGCCCACAGGCCAGGAGACTCAGCCAAAGCTGGGAGAGTCTTCCTAGTCTGTCAGGTGAGGAAGAGTAGAGGAAATAGGCTGGTTTGTTGCAGGGCCTACTCTGCCTTACATCCTCCTGTTCAGGTCATTCCCTCTGGGGAACTGACCCACTTCCACAGTGATAGGACCTAGTCTGAATTGCCTCTTGTCTGTGCTTTTAATGTCTTCACCCATTCTCTCTAGTTTCGGCTTAGAGGTATCCACCTCTTCTAATCTTATTTTAGCCAGGGTCACCCCTAGCTTACCCAAAGAGGTTACCGAGAGCTGGAGTAACCCCACCATGACCAACAGGGTCAGGGGGCCTAACTTGCTATTTGGCATGGGGTCAGACCACCATGCCAAGGATAGTGCAGCCATAAAGGCTAACACCCAGCAGAGGCCACTGACAGCTGTCAGTGCCCAGAACCACACCTTTAGCTCTTCACCTACCAGGGAAGTTGCTAAGTTACAGGCTTCTTTGGGTTCAGGGTGCCTGTCTGCTGTGTAAGAGTGGGGGGTTACTACATCTTGTAGTAAACACCCTTCTTCCACTCTTTCTTCTGTTAACTGAGGAGCCACCCACTCAAGTTTAACAGTTGCCTGACTAGCCAGGACTTCTTGTGGGTCAGGTTGGACTTTACCAGTGCCATTTTTTGAGTTCTCCCCTACTGGAGCAGAATCTCCTTGGCTTGCTGGAACCTTGGCTAAAGGTTGTCCACCTTTCCTACTCTGTTTTCCTTTCTTTTTCTTTTGGGGCCTACTTGCAGTTACTGCAGGGGTAGCACCTCCAGAATCCTTGGGAGAGGACTGGCACTGGACCAGTTCCTCTCTTGGGCTCTGACTAACCTCTGGGTAGTCATTTCCAAGGAGACAATCAAGGGGGAGGTCTGTACTTACTACCACCCTTCTCCAGCTAAACGTCCCACCCACTTCTATGGGCACAAAAGCCACAGGTCTATTAGTGACCCTGTCTGGGCTAACTCTTACTCTGGCAGTCTCACCTGGGATGTACTGGTTTGAGAACACCAGCCTGTCATGCACAATAGTGTGACTGGCACAAGTGTCTCTCAGGGCAGTGGCTGGGATTCCATTCACCAGTAGGTGGTGGAAGTGTCTACTTCCCTCTGGAATCTCCAACTCACCTGTTGTGCCCTTTTTCCAGTTGAAGGCTATGAAGACCTCCTCATCTGAGGAGTCATCCCCAATGGCTACACTGGTCACCCCTGGGATTTTGCTATGGGGTTTGTTTTTGGGACAAGAAGTGTCCTTGGTGTGGTGCCCTGTCTGTCTACAGTTTTGGCACCATGCCTTAGTAGCATCCCAGTTCTTACCCCGGTACCTACCTTTGTTTTGGGTTGTATCTTGGAGCCCACCCACCTTGTCTGTGTTTTGGGGGCCTACAGCGGACTCTTTTTCTTTATTTCTAGTGTCACCCACTTTGTCCTGGGGAGGCTTTGTAATCCCTTTCTTTTGGTCACCCCCAGTGGAAGTTTTGGTTACCCTAGTCTTGACCCAGTGGTCTGCCTTCTTTCCCAATTCTTGGGGAGAAATTGGACCTAGGTCTACCAGATACTGATGCAACTTTTCATTGAAGTAGTTACTTAAAATGTGTTCTTTCATAAACAAATTATAAAGCCCAACATAGTCATGCACTTCATTTCCAGTTACCCAACCATCCAGTGCTTCCACTGAGTAGTCTACAAAATCAACCCAGGTCTGGCTCGAGGATTTTTGAGCCCCCCTGAACCTAATCCTGTACTCCTCAGTGGAGAATCCAAAGCCCTCAATCAGGGTAGCCTTCATGGGGTCATAGGATTCTGCATCTTTACCAGAGAGTGTGAGGAGTCTATCCCTACACTTTCCAGTGAACATTTCCCAAAGGAGAGCTTCCCAGTGAGATTTGTTTACTTTTCTGGTTGCACAAGCCCTCTCAAAAGCTGTGAACCATTTGGTGATATCATCACCATCTTCATATTTTGTTACAATGCCTTTGGGGATTTTTAGCATGTCAGTAGTTTCTCTGACCCTATTTAAGTTGCAGCCACCATTGATGGGAGCTAAGCCCATCTCTTGTCTTTCCCTTTCTATGGCTAGGAGCTGTCTCTCCAAAGCTAATCTTTTGGCCATCCTGGCTAACAGGAGGTCATCTTCATTGAGGCTACCCTCAAGGCTTCCAGAGCTGTTCGACTCTCCTGTGAGAGAAGCAACATCTCTGACTATCCCTTCTA
The DNA here is from genome assembly GCF_031143425.1 of Pleurodeles waltl. Classification (NCBI taxonomy): domain Eukaryota; kingdom Metazoa; phylum Chordata; class Amphibia; order Caudata; family Salamandridae; genus Pleurodeles; species Pleurodeles waltl. Next base: position 1,114,307,192 of record NC_090446.1, read on the forward strand.
GAGTCAGGGTTGGAGAAACCCTGGTCTCCCTAACTAGGACTGGAGGTGGGAGATCCTCCACATCACTAGTGTCCCCCTCTGTGAGGCCATCATCAGAGGGGTTGTTTTTAGCAAACTCTGCCAAAAGCTCCTGGAGCTCTACTTTGGTAGGGTTTGAACCAGTTTTTATCTTTTTGATTTTGCAGAGAGACCTTAACTCTGACATCCTAAGATTCAGGTAAGGGGTGAGGTTGAGTTCCATCACTATCTCTTCTGCAGCAGACATTTTGTTTCTAAAAGTTGGAATACTTTTTAAGAATCTAAAACTATCTCTAGAACTTAATTCAAACTTTTACAAAACTTTTAAACTCTAAAAGAAATGCTAACAGGGACTAACACAAGGCCCTAGCAGGACTTTTAAAAATGTAGAAAAATAGCTCAAATTTCAAAAATCAGTTTCTTATGACAATTTTTGGAATTTAGTCGTGTGATCAGGTATTGGCTGAGTAGTCCAGCAAATGCAAAGTCTTGTACCCCACCACTGATCCACCAATGTAGGAAGTTGGCTCTGTATGTACTATTTCAAAGTAAGAAATAGCATGCACAGAGTCCAAGGGTTCCCCTTAGAGGTAAGATAGTGGCAAAAAGAGATAATTCTAATGCTCTATTTTGTGGTAGTGAGGTCGAGCAGTAGGCTTATCAGAGGGTAGTGTTAAGCATTTGTTGTACACACACAGGCAATAAATGAGGAACACACACTCAAAGACAATTCCAGGCCAATAGGTTTTTATATAGAAAAATATATTTTCTTAGTTTATTTTAAGAACCACAGGTTCAAGATTTACAATCAATACTTTAAATGAAAGGTACTTCACTTAGGTATCATAGGAACTTTGAATCAGCAATATAGCATGTACAGTTTTGGCACAAATGGCAATAAGCTATTTTAAACCTAGAAACAGTGCAAATTTCAACAGTTCCTGGGGGTGGTAAGTATTTGTTAGTTTTGCAGGTAAGTAAACCACCTACAGGGTTCAAAGTTGGGTCCAAGGTAGCCCACCGTTGGGGGTTCAGGGCAACCCCAAAGTTACCACACCAGCAGCTCAGGGCCGGTCAGGTGCAGAGGTCAAAATGGTGCCTAAAACACATAGGGGGTGATTCTGACTTGCCGAAGTTCCCCCACCAAAATACCGCTCCGCGGTCGAAAGACCGCTGAGGGTATTTTGGGATTTGCCCTGGGCTGGCGGGCGGCCGCCAAAAGGCCGCCCGCCAGCCCAGGGCAAATCAACCTTCCCACGAGGACGCCGGCTCAGAATTGAGCCGGCGTAGTGGGAAGGTGCGACGGGTGCAGTGGCACCCGTCGCGTATTTCAGTGTCTGCATAGCAGACACTGAAATACTTTGTGGGGCCCTCTTACGGGGGCCCCGCGGCACCCCCTACCGCCATCCTGTTCCTGGCGGGAGACCCGCCAGGAACAGGATGGCGGTAGGGGGTGTCAGAATCCCCATGGCGGCGGAGCGCGCTCCGCTGCCATGGAGGATTCTGCAGGGCAGCGGGAAACCGTCGGGAGACCGCCGGTTTCCCGCATCTGACCACGGCCGAACCGCCGCGGTCAGAATGCCCTGCGGGGCACCGCCGGTCTGTCGGCGGTGCTCCCGCCGACCCTGGCCCCGGCGGTCTCGGACCGCCGGGGTCAGAATGACCCCCATAGGCTTCAATGGAGAAGGGGGTGCCCCGGTTCCAGTCTGCCAGCAGGTAAGTACCCGCGACTTCGGAGGGCAGACCAGGGGTTTTTTGTAGGGTGCAGGTGGGGACACAAGTCAGCACAAAAGGTACACCCTCAGCGGCACGGGGGCGGTCGGGTGCAGAGTGCAAACAGGCATGGGGTTTACAATAGGTTTCAATGGGAGACCCAGGGGTCTCTTCAGCGAAGCAGGCAGGCAAGGGGGGGCTCCTCGGGGTAGCCACCACCTGGGCAAGGGAGAGGGACACCTGGGGGTCGCTTCTGCACTGGAGGTCGGATCCTTCAGGTCCTGGGGGCTGCGGGTGCAGTGTCTTTACCAGGCGTCGGGTTCTTAGAATCAGGCAGTCGCGGTCAGGGGGAGCCTCTGGATTCCCTCTGCAGGCGTCGCTGCGGGGCCCAGGGGGGTCAACTCTGGCTACTCACAGGGTCGCAGTCAGCGGGGAGTCCTCCCTGTAGTGTTGTTTCTCCGCAGGTCGAGCCGGGGGCGTCGGGTGCAGAGTGGAAAGTCTCATGCTTACGGCGGGAAACGTGGAGTCATTTTAAAGTTGTTTCTTTGTTGCAAGTTTTGCTTTCTTTGGAACAGGGCCGCTGTCCTCTGGAGTTCTTGGTCCTTTTAGATGCAGGGTAGTCCTCTGAGGCCATCAAAAAATCAATAGGGATTAGGAGGAATTAAAGGTCCAGTGCATGCCCTCCAATAACTGTTACTAATAATGAAATACACTGTTCCTAAGAGACATGAAAAACAAACAACTAAACAGGGAGAGTGTTAGGAGAACCTACTCAATAGGGAGTCCTATTTAGTAGGAGCAAGAGTCCTCACACACCCAAATGGGTGTCATGCTTCATCATCGGACCAGCTCCTCGTCAGACCGGCGCTGCAATGTCTGACGGGCACCACCCTTTTGGGGGGCTCTTTGCCGGAGATCTTTTTTGATGATGCCGCAATATCCCGCAAATGAGTCGGGAGGAGAGAAAAGAAGAGAAAGGAGAGCAAGAAAAACTAGGGGTAAAATTGGCTCAATAAACTCTCTGTAAGGTTTATCTTTATTGGTACAGGGAGCAGGCCAAGATTAAAACAATTACTGGGAGAGTTTGGTCAATGTGATGTTTGACCATTCTCACATGAAATGGGTGGTCAGGAACTACGAGACCTCCCTAAAAAATTGGGTCGACATGTTTCGCATCTGTTCGGTCCAAACAGGATCCTATGACGCTTCCTCAGGACCTAATATAATAATGCTTCTCCACATGTAAACTCATAGTACTCAAGCCTATAAATGATGACAAGCGAAAGCCAGGAAAGTAGTATAGTCAGTCACTTACAAGAGTCCCTTTGGACCTAGTTTATCAGTCCTATCCGTCGCCCTGAAAATGTATGAAAATCATGTCAATAATTGATGCATAAATCAATGCAGAAAGAAACACATACAATTTGGTGTGTATTAATGTGGCACACAGTGATCGTGAAAAAAAAAGGTAGCACGTCATGCCAGTGTAAAAGTATTATGCTTACCCTCCCAACTAGAGACAGGGCTTCATGGGATCACGCAGACCGTGGGCCTGGTCCATATAACACACTGCATGTCATATAGAAGAAAGTAGGATAACATCACAGAAAACAGGTGAGAGTCAAAGTAATAATGTCAAGTAATAATGAATTTAGGTACCCCCCACCTTAAGTGCATGGTCAAAAAAAGGGGGGGGGGGAGAGAGAAAATACAGGTCCCATTAAGCTGCACATTCGCTTATCTGTTATAGTCTTTTCACTTACAATAAGAATAGTTTGTTCGGACTATCTCTGTATAATAACATCAACACAGTCTATCCGTTAGAAGTGGCTGTATTCCCTTTAAAACATTTCAGAAGTACAGGAATATCAAAATAAAAGCGTGTCTAGTGTCAAACCACGCTATCTGGTCAATGTCCTCGCTGTCTAATGACAACTTGTAGAGGTGCTGATATCTTGCCCATAGAGTACTAAGTATCAGATCCATCGAGTGCATGGCGCGTTAAGAAGCGGTGCATAGCGCGTTAAAAAGGAGGTGGTTTGAGTTTTAAATTGTCAGAATAAATCACCAATTGTACCCCACTCGAGGTCTATCAAAAAGTACTCACTTCGTTAAGGCCAGCCGTCGGACGTTGTTCCTACCCCGGGTCGCGCTCCCGAATGAGTAAGGAAGACTTCAGAGGTCGCTGGACCCTGGGGGACGCGTCGCTGTTGCAGTTTTTCTTGAAGTGGGGAGACAGGCCGGTAGGGCTGGGGCCAAAGCAGTTGGTGTCTCTGTCTTCTCTGCAGGGCTTCAGGTCAGCAGTCCTTCTTCGTCTTCAGGTTGCAGGAATCTATTTTCCTAGGTTCTGGGGTGCCCCTAAATACTGAATTTAGGGGTGTGTTTAGGTCTGGGAGGGCAGTAGCCAATGGCTACTGTCCTTGAGGGTGGCTACACCCTCTTTGTGCCTCCTTCCTGAGGGGAGGGGGACACATCCCTATTCCTATTGGGGGAATCCTCCAAAATCAAGATGGAGGATTTCTAAAGGTAGGGGTCACCTCAGCTCAGGACACCTTAGGGGCTGTCCTGACTGGTGGGTGACTCCTCCTTGTTTTTCTCATTATCTCCCATGGACTTGCCGCCAAAAGTGGGGGCTGTGTCCAGGGGGCGGGCATCTCCACTAGCTGGAGTGCCCTGGGGCATTGTAACACGAAGCCTGAGCCTTTGAGTCTCACTGCTAGGTGTTACAGTTCCTGCAGGGGGGAGGTGTGAAGCACCTCCACCCAGAGCAGGCTTTTGTTTCTGTCCTCAGACAGCACAAAGGCCCTCACCACATGGGGTCAGAAACTCGTCTCTCAGCAGCAGGCTGGCACAGACCAGTCAGTCCTGCACTGAACAATAGGGTAAAATACAGGGGGCATCTCTAAGATGCCCTCTGTGTGCATGTTTTAATAAATCCAACACTGGAATCAGTGTGGGCTTATTATTCTGAGAAGTTTGATACCAAACTTCCCAGTATTCAGTGTAGCCATTATGGAGCTGTGGAGTTCGTTTTTTGACAAATTCCCAGACCATATACTTAATATGGCCACAACTGTACTTACAATGTCTAAGAATAGACTTAGACACTGTAGGGGCATATTGCTAATGCAGCTATGCCCTCACCTGTGGTATAGTGCACCCTGCATTAGGGCTGTAAGGCCTGCTAGAGGGGTGACTTACCTATGCCACAGAAGTATTTTGTGTGCATGGCATCCTGAGGGGGATGCCATGTCGACTTTGCCTTTTTCTCCCCACCAACACACACAATCTGCAATGGCAGTGTGCATGTGTTAGGTGAGGGGTCCCTTAGGGTGGCACAACATATGCTGCAGCCCTTAGGGACCTTCCCTGGTCACAGGGCCCTTGGTACCACTGGTACCTTTTACAAGGGACTTATCTGTGTGCCAGGGTTGTGCCAATTGTGGAAACAATGGTACATTTTAGGTGAAAGAACACTGGTGCTGGGGCCTGGTTAGCAGGGTCCCAGCACACTTCTCAGTCAAGTCAGCATCAGTATCAGGCAAAAAGTGGGGGGTAACTGCAACAGGGAGCCATTTCCTTACAATCCATACAACTTATTCAGCACAGGACCCGCGCATCTTCTTTACTATTTTGGTGGCTAGATGGGCACAATGGATCCACCAAAAATGAACAGAATGTGTCAATTCTACGACACAAATAACTATCTCTCTCTCTCTCTATATATATATATATATATATGTAAATATATATATATATATATATCACAATGTACATTGTGATGACATGGGCCTAATGCATTTATTCCAGAATGAACCTGTGACGTAACTGGCATATTGATGTGCGATGGATACAATGCCACATTTTAGTCTTGCTTCAAAGAATTGCAGTATCTGCACAGGTTGTGGGGGGTGGCCTTACCTGTGGCTTGCCACTGTTCAGGGTATCCACTGCATGCTTGAAACTGATAGTTGAAGTGAAGTTGTTTTCTTTTCTGCAGCTCAGAGCTGAGAATCCTGTGAGCGCGGATACAGTTGAGCTACAGCTGACGGCTGACACCATGAACCAACTTCATGATGGCCAGATCTTGGGGCTCCGTGAGGTGTTGCCAGTGAACACCTCCCACACACTGACCTTTGGGGTGAAAGTGGACATGTCTGTGCAGGTCACGATAAGGTAAGAGAGCAATTCTGTACCAGTGCTTAATGTGTGCTTGTTGTTTCTGGTGCTGAGCACCAGCACTTTTTTTTTTACCTCAAGCATTTACTGCGAGCAAAAGACACATATGGGAAAGACGGAGGAAGAGAAAAACAAAAAAGCGTCACAATGGGAGAAAGCAGAAGGCTGCAAGAGTGAACTGAAGGGGCAGGGAGTGGCTTTAATAGGATTGAAGAAGCCCGAGATGACCTCAGGATTACACTGCCTGAGTATTCGGTGCTCATACATTTAATTGCAGCAGCCGCGTGTTTAAGAGGAAGGCTTTGGGCACCGGCACGTTTTTATTTACACATTAAGCACTGTGCTGTGCACATGAGAAGGAGCTGGGACTTATACACTTTAAGAACATTTCAGAAGAGTCATGGGCACACAGTGCATGGTCAGCGTTAAATATCACCTCCAAATGCGCAACCTGTTGTGATTCTGTTTTAAGGTGCTTCATAATGGTTTCCTTTTCCAAACCCTATTTGTATTTCTGCATTTCATTTGTTAGTGATGTGCTCCAAATCTTATGATCAGAGGGTGGTTCCAGGTGTGCACATCCCTTACAGCTGTTTACATGTAGGGTATTGTGAAGTAATAGTACACGAGAGAGGGGCTGACTTTATCCACGAATCAGTGTATGAGTGAAAGTTATTTTTTAGAGAAACTCTTACAGAAGAGGACATGATGGTAAACGGTAAAGCAGAAAACGAAGGGAAGTACAGAGAACGATATGTTTCTGATAGAAAGACTGGAGACGCAGAGGGTCAGAAACACCCTCGTTTACCTGGCGTCGGTGACCTTTCTATGAACCTCCATTAGGTTAAGGCTTCATGACTTCAGTCCTGGCATTTCGCAGCTATGGTACATCTTGTGACTCCCAGGCAGGTTATTTTTCGAAGAGTATAACATTTGGCCAATAAAGATCACCGGAGATCCCCTTTGGAAAATACCTGTCTCGGCTTTTTCATTCCAAGAACTAGGAGCAGGAATACTATGGGGTGGTCTTGCAAAATGACATGTCCCGTGCCAGATAAGACAAGAAGAGAATGGCCTCACTGTAATGACAGGCTAGGCTTCCCGTCCTTTCGAGGTCATTAATGGGAATATCATCGAACTGGGTAAGGCAATGGTAATGTTGTATGTACATAGAGAAAGCAGAAATGCACTATAAAGGGCCCTGCCACTTTGAAGAACTGTACGTCTTTCTTCGCGAAATGGATACATTCAAACTGCTTGCAGATGAATGCTAATAAAACCGAAATTCTCCTTTTGGGAAAATATTCGCATTAATCGCTTGGCCTCTGGTAGCCCAACTTGCTAGGTCGGCTCCTGAGCCCAAAGTAATCATTACAAATGTGGGTGTGGTAATGGACGACTGTCTTTAGAGCCACAAGCTATAGCTCTGACCTCGGACTATTGTAGTATGTTAAGAAACCTTAAAAAACATCATAGACTTTTTTTGCCCACAAGTCATCTAGCTCCTACATTACTGTGAAATTGTTTATCTGGGTAGACCTCGGTATGTGAAAAATAGACTGCGGATTGTACAGAATGCGGCAGCAAGAATGGTAAACTGCAGGGATTATGTACTGTTGAAAAACATAGAACCAACTGAGTAAAGCTGGGGTCTGTCACTTACTGACTAGTGTAGTAACACAGTTTCCAGTTTCTGAACATGGCCTGCTGAATCTTCTATAAAAGGGGGTGTATCCCGTGGCCTATCGACCAATATCCACCATTCTTTTCCCAAATAAGATTTTAGGGGGAAGGGCAGTCGAATGCCTGCTTCCAGACTACAGGAACTCAAATAGAAATATCCACAATCCCCAGTCTGCTGTAGACCTGTGGGGTCACTGAATCAATGAAGCTGACAACATCGAAGATCTTCTAACTACAAGAAACACATCTTACTGAATCAGAAAGTGAGAAACTGCAGAGAGAATGGATAGGTCAAGTAGTACACGCCAATATAACTCATAAAAATCCTATGGATACCGCCACACCCATCCGGAAATGTGGAGTGGCTATCCTTTTCAATAAAAACCTACCATATAAAATCTTACAAACCTGGACAGATGATGAAGGCAGATATGCATTCGTTAAAATACGTGTCAGAAACTGCCATATGATTATAGGGTCAATATATGAACCTACTGATTCCAAAACAATATTTATTAAAAAAATTACTAGATTACTTTCATCTTTTGGACCCACCAAAGTACTGATTGGTGGAGACTGGAATGTTACAATAGACCCATTTATTGACAAATCTGTTAAACCAGATACCCATCATTCCACCGACAGATATATCCTGAAATATCTTATGGATGACTTTGCTCTACAAGAACCTTGGCGTTTACTGCATTCGCATGATAGAGACTATACTTTTACATCCAGTGCACACTCCATTCGTTCTAGAATAGATTATTTTTTAACATCACCAACATTGATACAGTCAATTTCACATGCAGGAATTACTCCTTGTAGTATATCTGATCATGATTTAATAGATCTGCACATCAATATTGGACTCACTCAATCTCCTAGAACTCTTTGGAGATTTAATACTTCAATGTATAAAACACCACAAGCTAAACTAGATCTATGTCAACATGTGGATCTGTTTCTAGATGAGAACAAAGATTCCGTCACAGATGCAAGCGTATTATGGGGTGCAGGCAAGGCTGTCATTAGAGGAATGATTATGAGGGATTCTTATCTACTTAAAAAAAAATTGAACGCAGAGAGGATCTCATTGGAACAAGAAGCTCAATCGCTTACGAAAGATTATAATAAATCAGAATCACCTATCCTTCTAAAAAAATTATTATCAGTTAAGTTTAGACTTAATAATTTATATACCTCTCAAGCTGAAAAATGCTTATTCCTAATACGACAACGTCATTATGAAAGGGGGGAGAAAGCAGGACGTCTCTTAGCCTATCAATTACGCCAACAAGAATCGTCTAGAACGATTTCTGCTATTAGGAACTCTTCAAATGACTTACTTACCCTACCTACGGATATAATAACCCAATTTCAACAATACTATGAAACACTCTATACCTCCTTGAACTGTGAAGATACATTAGTGGAAGATGAATTCTTTAAAAAATTAAAAATCCCAAGATTGTCTCAAGAACAGAAACAAAGATTAGAAGGACATATATCAATAGAAGAGATAGCTAAAGCTATTGAATGTCTAGCTACAAATAAAGCCCCGGGAGAAGATGGCTTCCCCATAGAATTCTATAAAATCACAAAAACTCAAATTATTCCAATTCTACACTCCTTTTTTAATGAATCTCTAATCAAAGGCCACTTCCCACCTGAATTTCTAAGAGCGCGCATTACTGTACTTCTTAAACCCGATAAAGACCCTTTGGAATGCTCCAGCTATAGACCCATATCTTTAATAAATTCTGATATTAAAATCTTGGACAAAATATTAGCGACAAGATTAAATTCAGTCATCACGTCTCTCATACATCCCTCACAAGTAGGATTTGTTCCATCGCGTTCCTCCTCTAACCATCTACGAACCATCCTGCACCTGTTATGGCAACAACGTAATAAACTAGACAAAAATATCCTTTTATCCTTAGACGCTGAAAAGGCATTTGATAGAGTAGAATGGGGATATTTATTCCGTACCATGGATAGAATGGGTATAGGTCCAGATTTTATTACGCTTGCTAAAGGAATGTATAACTCCCCTACAGCTGCGATTACTTGTAATGGCTTCACTTCCCCCTACTTTAAAATCTCACGTGGAACCCGTCAAGGATGTCCTCTCTCTCCCTTGTTATTCCTCATAGCATTAGAACCCTTAGCTATTGCAATCAGGCAAAATATCAATATACACGGTATCGCTACTTTATCCGGTGAGATAAAAGCTTTTTATTATGCTGATGATATTCTACTCACATTATCCAACTCAAATACCTCAATTAACACTCAGATTGATTTATTAACTGACTTCTCGGCATTCTCTGGATATAAGATCAACTGGTCTAAATGTGAAGCTTTGCCAATGAACACCGGTATCACTTCAACAACTTTAGGGGATCTACCTTTCAATTGGAAATCATCTCAACTGAAATATCTTGGGATCCTTCTCAATACGGGACAAAAAATATTGCGATGGATAATTTGAACCCCATTATAGACAAACTTAAAAGAGACTTTGTTAGATGGTCTCAACTGAATCTGTCATTATGGGGAAGAGTGCAGATTATTAAAATGAACACAATTCCAAAATTTTATTATGTTTTTAACATGCTATCACTCCCCCTTACTTCGATTTTTTTTAAGAATACAACCTCTCTAATAAGCCGTTTCATTTGGGGAGGGAAAACCCCCCGTATAAGTGGTGCGAAATTACACTCATCCTCCCTAAAAGGTGGCCTTAGACTCCCACACCTGGAAACTTACTGGATAGCACAACAATTATCTCACTCGACCTCCATGATATCTGAGAAAGATAAGATACCTATATGGGTCAAATTGGAACAACATTTATTGAAAACTACCACTTCTTTAGCGATTTATTATACTAAAAGTCCTAAATTCTCCCCATCCTCCAATCCAATCATATATTCATCCCAATTAGCATGGCAAAAAGCACATAAAATTATAAACTGTAATGTCCATATACATTTAAATGCTCCGTTATGGAATAACTCAGCGATTATACATAAAGGAAAAGAGCTAAATTGGTTTATCTGGAAAAAATGTAAAGTCAACAACATATCAGACTTATATAATCAAAACAATTCTTTGAAATCATTTACACAACTACAAGAAACACATCGACTCCCGACCTCACAACTTCATAACTATATACTACTAACATCGATTTTAAACACTATAACATCCTTGAATTCAGACCTTTTGATTCACTCATCCATTGCACGCCATATTTATATATGGAGAAATTTTAAAGGCACGGTATCTGGCCTGTATTCTTTACTAATTGATAAATCTTTTTCAGATAATACATCCAAAGATCTACAATCTTGGTGGTCTACACGACTTAACATTACCGATAAAGATAAAGATTGGGCTAAACTTTTAGAGAATTATAAGAGAATTATAATAAAGGGATTCGTGATGCAAGGATGAAACTTAATTACTTCAAAATTTTACATAGATGGCATTGGTCACGTTCGAAACTCTACTCTGCTAAACTTAGTAATGCTTCCAATTGCTGGAGATGTGACCAAACCAATTGTGATATCGTTCACATCCTATGGGACTCTACTGCACTCCAACCAGTGGATACAAATATCACAATATTTAAGGAAAGTATTGCCCAATATCTCCCCACAATCACCTCGCCTATTTTTACTACATGATACCCAAGGTCTAGGCACACTTTCCTCACATCTATATAGATGGCTTTCTACTGCAATTAGTGTAGCCAAAGTTAATATATTACGTTTTTGGAAATCTAATGTTTTACCATCTACTCAAATGTGGTTAAAGGATATGTTTGATATTGCCCAGTTTGAAAGAATGCTATATAAATTAAACGATAACTTACAACAATTTGACCAAATATGGAATGTATTCTTGACTAGCTAATAATTTCACTTCTCTTGTGTATTTCTTTAAATGTTCAATAATTTCATAAATAATATCTCATGCCATTATTATATTTTCAACATTATTGACAATCATTTTATTTTCTTTTTTTTTCTCTATTTAGGTTATAGATAAGTGTAACTTTGTAATAATATATTTTATCATTTTGACATAATATATATTTGCTTATTATTTCTCTGTCAGGAATATCAGATATAATATAATTAACAATGTTTTATTTATGGAAAATATCTAAACATCTCACTGTACACTGGAATCTCTTTCATGTGAATCTAAGTTCTTTCTTTATCTTTTTGTACAATCTATAATTATTTGTTCACTTATAAAAGTTTAATAAAGAATTGAAAAAAAAAAGAAGATCTTCTAACAAGATTCGGGTGGTTTGCACGGCAAATTTGTTGTTACTCTAATCACAGCTTTACAGTGCTATTCATGATGTAATACTTCATGGTCCTTAATAGATACAATACTGGTCACTTGGCCTGAGGAAGAAGGGGTTATCGCTACTCCTGCAGAGGTAAAGCCCCTGGGCGATTGGTTCAGAGTGTCAGAGCTTAGTCATCAGAAAAGGCACCCTTCACCCTTCTTGTGATAATATGTCAGAGCTGTCATGGTCTCATGGCTGGGTTAGTATTGTGTAGTATATGTGGGAGCACCAAAGAAATAATCTAAAAACCCCAGAGCTTCCAAAATCATGCAGAAAAACTGTACCTTAATCTGCTAAAATTGATCACATCGTCTCGGCCCTGAAAAAAGCTTTCCGGGTCTCTAGCACGATAAAGAATGACATTTAGGATTCCAGTATGTTGCCTTTAAATCCTGTTCATGAAAAGAGACAGAGTATCTATGTCAGAGTCTACTAGCCTTGTTTACGGAATCCAACGGCAGTGCAATTTTCCAACAGTCATTGCCTCCACCAGTGACCATATACAGAAGAAAATGAGGGCCAGTGACAGACACAGGAAAACAGTTGTGGAATAAGACAGAGAAGAAAGAAATTACACTCCACCACGCTGTCTTGTCACTTCTGCTGTGCACTGAGGCCTGCAAGACATAGTGGGCATTTTAGTGACATCGCTGTGTAACCAACTCTGTGTACTTTAATGTGGAACTTGGTATTCCTGAAACTCAAGATGGGAAGCCACAACAAAAATGGGGCCATGGAGGCAATGTTGGAGCATGGCAAACTATCCTACTTAGAAAGCAGCTCTCTATCCTGCAAACCACAGGTACAATGCCAGATTTGGAGAATGGTCAATCTGATTTTAGCGTGGATTCCCCATCCTCTATTGGGTGGGTAGTTCCAATGGTCATATGGTCATAGTCAAAGGTCTCCATTATGAGATGTATCTTTGATGTTTTTTTTGTGTTTTTTTTTGTGTGTTTTAGTTGAAGATTAATTACCCCAGTTGTTTAGCACTGTCTGAATAAGGACACACCCAGGAATATATTGGGAGATAAGCGTATGTAAATAGTCAGAAAAAATGTAAGGAGGTAGACAGATGCAGGAAAGAGATGCTCCAAATATTCTTGTGCTGAATCCATAGCAGGAAAGGAAATAACGCCTGTCCCTGCAGAGTATCAGGGTGGCTTGTAGTGAGGCATTGCATCTGTGGAAAATCCACTACGCAACATCGCCCTATTGCCAAACTATATTTCCCAGCATGCCATGAACTCCCACGTAATGTGGAGACGCGAAAGCCATCTTGGTATCTGAATATAACTTTGCAGGGTAAACGGTACACAATGTTACTGCCACCAGGATTTTGCTATGCGTGTCTAGTGTCTGCTTTGCAACAGAACAGTTGGTTCATTTGGAAGACTTTGAAGGTCATTGGCGATTCAATAATGTTTTCCAAAAGTCAAGTCATGTAGTGAAAACAAATTTTAACTATTTTGAACACTTAACTTGTACGTCTCTAAAGACTGTAGAATTGTGGCATTACCTGAGGTTATCCTCTGATGAAAAGGGCAGGATTTTTTATAGAAACATTTTTATTATTGTTTAAAACATTACAACCAGTTGCTCTTCTGGAATATACAACTTGTAAATGGTACCACTCATCCCCACTCCCCCCCACACCGTATCACCATTCGGATATGAAATACAGTTTGAGTCCACTCCAGCCTCCTCCTTCTAGGTCGTGATGTGCCCACCATTTGTTGCAAACCTTCTTGTATTTATGTGGACATTCCCTTGCAGTATAAAGTGTCTCTTCCAGTTTGGCACACCAGCACATGCCATTCATTCAGGCCACAAAGGTTGGAGAAACAGAGGAGTTCCACTGCCTGTCTGCCTGTCTTTATCTCTCTTAGCCTCCAATGTGCCCGGTCCCACCAGTGTCCTGTCTCCCTGTGGGCCCCCCAAGTCATCAAAGATACCCAGCAGCACGAGGCTTGGGTTTGCCTCAATGTGCAGTTCCACCACCCAGGCTAGGGTAGATATAATAGTTGTCCAATGGGTCTGAATGATAGGACAGGACCATAAAATATGGTGGAAGTCCGCAGTGGGATTCTGGCATCTGTTGAAGGCAGGGGAAGAACAGACTTGGGTCTTCCACAGACAGAAGGGAGTGAGGTACGCCTGATGGAGATATTTAAACTGTATGAGGTTGAGACTCACTGACATTGCCAACACGTGGGGTGGCATGTATGCATATCTCCAGTCTGTCTTATCTAGAGCCCCCACCCATTTCTTCCACTTCACCCTCAGGGGACGCATCAGATCTTGAGAGTGTGTTACAAGGGAATCTCCCGTTCTCTCTCAGCCCGCCAACACATGTTTCGTCAGGGATGTTACCCCTATGATTTTCTCAGGGCTTCACTATCAAAAAATCCTTCACTAAGAAGTCTCGCAACTTGTCAATAATAGAGTGAATTTCATAACGCCATCTCCAGGTCTATAGTGATGTCATTCGTATTCTCTGTCCAGCTACCTCAGTCCAGAACTCTACCGTCATCAGATTCAGTCCAGTTAGTTGCGAGTACTCATGTTGGCGGGCTGAGAGAGAACGGGAGATTCTATTGATGGAAACTCAATGAGGAATTGATCTTAAATACTGAATTAGGGATCCACGGAACACGACTCTTTGGACTGTATACTAAATTGGCTGTGGATACAGTGGTGCCAATCTGAACATGTGTATGGACTAACAAATAACTTGTATGTAGGTGGAACTACTTTGTATTCATTTTTACATTTCACATGAGTAAGTTTGACTGTTAATCTGGTGGGTTGTGAGCCGAGCAAACTTAGGAAATATGTGAAGAACCAGTATGAACTGCTGGTAGTCGGGGTCTTTTGAAAGTGTTCACCCTGACTAGTGCACCTTCTGAACCAGCTGGATTCAGGGACTGGTAGCGCCATTGGACTCACTGAATGCTTTCCCATTTGGCTATGCCCGATATATTAATCAGATCAAGTAGGAACAATTCTTCCCAGTATGTCGGGTGTCCCCAACCCCCATGCAGCCAGTCATTCATAGGCAGAAGATAGGCTGCCCAGCAAGCCAGGCAAATATCTTCCATGGTGAGCCCCCCGCATCGTATACAGTATAAACACATTTGCCAATGACCACTCTCAGAGGCGTTTGTGCCAGAAAAACCTTTGTTTCATTGCTGCCAGCAAATTGAACCAGGACTGCAGAATATTGCAGGCCAAAAGCTCCTCCGAATGTGCATAGGATATGAATCAAACAGGGCCTTGTGTCCGCTGGCAGAGAGAGGAACAGCAGAACATCATCTGCAAATAAAGCTATCCTGTCTTCCGTTGCCAATCCCAGTTTGAATCACCGAATCTGCATGTTACAGTGTACTCAAACCGCCAGGGACCCTCTATTAAGCGTGAATAGGAGAGGGGGCACCCCTGTCTGGTTTCTTCCCTAATGGGAACCCTAGAGGACAAGACACTGTTTATTCTCTCTGCTTGTGGGGTTGAATAAAGGACTTTGATGTAAGCACGATGTTGGTGGCCAAACCCCATCTTAGTAAAGGTTTCATCTAAACATGACCAGTACAGCGTTGAATGCCTTTTCAAATCAATCAGCAAAAGCTCTGTGGACCGTCCCAGGGACCTAATACAGGCCAACACCAAGTGAACCCTTCTGATGCAATGTCTTGTGGTACGGTGAGGGATAAAGCCACACTTATCCGGGTAGACTAGTTGGGGCAGCACCCACAAGAGGTGGTTAGATAGTAGTTTATGTTAATGAGGGAAATGGGCTGGTATGAGGCTCAGTGACTGACCTGGCTTGGGGAAGACAACCAGAGTTGCTAGGTCTTTTTTTCCGGGAAGCGGCCCCTGGTGATCACCTCTGCAAATAAGTCCAACATAGAGGAAAGAATCTCCTGCTGGAGTTTCTGATAATACCCCACCAGATAGCAATCTGGGCCCATGGTTTTCTCAGAGTTTAGATCCACAAATGCATCAACTACCTCCTCGAGAGTAAGTGCTTTCTCCATGGTGGTTCTATCCACCTCGGACAGCCGAGACAGCGAGAGATCTGCGACTAATGGAGTTTCAAACTCACAATGTGGACAGGCATGGTCCACATATAGCCTTTTGTAATATTGTGCAAAGACAGATGCAATCCCCCGGGAGTCCTCCACCACCTGCCCCTTCCACCTAATATTCTGGGCACCACCATAGATTCCCTGTTCTTCACGGCCAGCCAGTGCAGTAGCTTGCCCGACTTGTCCCCCCATTCATATACCCTCCCTGTGGAGGCCAACCAACATTTGCGGGATTCAGCCAAGCACAACTGATGCAGGGAAGACCTATCAATTGCCAGCTGGTGTTGTATCAGGACTGTCCTATTACCTGGCTCCACACATTCTTGCGTTAATATAGAGGTATCTAATTTGGTGATCAGGGCCAGTCGTTCATGGGCTTTTCCCCTGGCATAGGAGTAGGTGACACCCCTCATTGAATCCTTTCAGGCCCCCCTCATAGTATTCCAGCCAAATCCACAATGCCTTTGTTTAAGACTGGGAATGCCTTCAGTCAAGTAGTCAGAGACTTTGTTATCAGTGAGAAGCCAAGTGTTAAGTCGCCATATAGGGCGTTCTCCAGTTGTTGAGGCTCCAAAATATGTTAACACCGGGGCATGATCGCAGATCCCACAGGGAAAGATGTGGGGACCCTTGTTGTATAGAAAGTCAGAGGCTGGAAGGAACAGATAATCAGTGTGAGACAGCGAACAATGTGCTGCAGATGCAAGAGTGTATTTGCATCTATCATGGTTCCATATTTGGCATGTGTCACTAAGTCCCAGATCGTTCGACCAGTCTGCCAAACCCCTCCCATGCCATAGAGGGCTGTCCACAGGCCTTACCAATTTTGTGTGTGCATGATGTAATTACAATCTCCCCCCACTATCGTCAGTCCTTGACATAGGGGGCTTATTAATTCCCTGTGAATCATCAGTGTAGAGCGGTACATGGCAGGGGAAAGTACACATTAATACACATGGAGAGAGTATGCGGGAGAAGGGGACATTTCAGGGGAACACAACCGTACTCAGCTCCCTATATAACCAAAAACACACAAATGGAGTACGGGGTTCTTCTTATGCTTCGCGGGATAGACAACAAGGGTACCAATTGTGCCCTTGGTTCCTCGTGGGCCTCTGTTAGAGGAAGGGGGCCAGTGTGAAATGGGGGAGTAGTGGAAAAAGGGGAAAAAAGGGGGGGGGTGAAATTTCCTTTACGGACTAGGTGGTCTCACACACTATATAGTGTCATGCTTCATCATTTGACCACCTAGCCCCACCCAGGTAGGACAGTGCCACCTGGGCAGACTCAACCTCACTGTTAAAAGAACAGGAGGGAGTGCGTAAATCAATTCTAGGTCTGGAAAGATTGGGATCCAGCTAATCTAGGGAATAAAAACACCTAAACAGATAGCTGTGTGAAATTTAATGATAGGGTCTGTTTGGTGTGATTAAAAGCGTAGATTGGGACACCTCTGTGAGAGCAAGGACTCACAGGGTCACCTATCTAAAGAGTGATAGCTGACATGTTTCTGCCCTCAGTGGTGAGCCTAGGAAGGTCTCGGGGCATTCATCAGGGCAACGGATCCCTAAGACTCAAGGTAGGAGTATGAGAAAACACTGTCCGGTTGGTAACAGGTCTAAAAAGTAAAGAAAACGGCCTACCTTACCAAAGGAATACCTTGAGGTGGCCCTATCCCTAGAGGATATTGGCCTCTGGTGTCCAGGAGGGGGAGTGTCCCCTTATTGTCAGACATGCATCAAAGGGGGCACTCGCTGTGCGCCTATGCCGTCCTCTCCTTGGACCACTTAAAAAATCTACGCTTTTAACCACACCAAACAGACCCTATCATTAAATTTCACACAGGTATCTGTTTAGGTGTTTTTTGGGTTATATAGAAAGTACACATTAACTAGGTTGTATGGGGTACCCTCCATGTATCCCTCAAGAACCACATATCTTCCGTAGGCATCCCTTGTTACCTTAGAGACCACCAGGGGCAGGGTTCTATGCAGAAGTATAGTTACCCCCCTTGATCGCCAGGAGCAACATAAGTGTAACACTGTACCCTCTTTGGGCCAGGAACTGTCAGTTAATTCCCTGTAAGTGAGTTTCCTGGAGCATCAGGATTGTCGTATTGTGGTGGTGTGCAAATTGCATCATGGCCCCTCTCTTGATCCATTCCAGATGCCTGTTAACACTCCACACCATTGGAGAGTGGGCCTATAAAGGCATTGTCTGATGCGCCCTAGTGTGGGGTGTCGGCCGTGCCCTAGTGTTTGGGCAGCAATAAGAGCAGGTGAGGTAGGCCTCTGTAGCAGGTGGCATGGGGGTGTGGGGCGTGAGCACTGTACCTCTAAAGTTCGAGCAATAGAAAAAAACATACAGTCATAAATAAAAACCAAGAACAAACACTATCCTCCCAAGTCCTCACTCCCTATACTTCCTACCCTGAAGAACCATCTGTCGCTCGAACACAACATGAACACAGAACTAACTTGAGATTTTCATACTCAAATGGTATAGGCGGCTAACCCATCCACCACAGAAATAAGTCCAATAAGCAGTGCTGTAGGATATAGTGGTGCTGGTGTGCAACAAGGAGTTTTATAGTAGTGACGTAGTTGGATTCTTGCTCTAGGCAAGACTGCTGGTTTAAGGATGACAGTACTTATGTTTGTAGGTGACTATACCTATCCTACAACAAGTCGCAACTGTAATCCCAACCTTGTAGAGTCGCAGTATTGTGTGAGAGGCAGGCGACCTCAGAGGAGAGTCCCAGCACTGTGTCCTCCTATTCAGATACTTTACCCCAGGGATCTTCAATCTGGGGGGTGGGCCCCCCTGGGCCCCCCTCTGGGGGGCCTCAAGTGATCCCAGGGGGGCGCCAGACTCTGGCCAAAAGAAGCATTACACAGATAACAGTGTTTTGTTTTAAGCAGAAACATGCTATTGCATTTAAAAAAAGGTAACAGTACTTAACTGCAATATTTAAATAAGTCTAGGCATATTTAAACATTGCCATCTTTATAAAATATTTGTGAAAATTCTGAGGGGGGCCACAATGATTTTTATTTTCCAACTGGGGGGGGGGTGCAGCATTAAAAAGTTTGGAGCCCACTGCTTTACCCTCAGCCTCGGTCACCCAGTCCACTGTCTGTTGGAGGTCCTGGTTCAATAGGGCGATGTCTATGTCAACCTCCCCTACCTTAGTCTCAAGCACTGCCTTAGAGTCTTGAATGGCCTGAAAGGTAACTGATGTGTTGTCTCCGCTACGCAGGGCCATGGCTCCAGGTTCTCCACCCAGTGCTTCCTTTGCACCCCTGACTGGGGCCATATTGTTATCCATTCTGGCGGGGCCTGCAGGGCTTTATCGTGGCCCATCCTGCCTATGGGATGGAACTCTGACTTTCACTGACATACGCCGGTGTAGGAGAGCACCCTGAGCCACTCCTTCATCACAGTTGCCCTCTGTGGGACAATACCAATGTTTGATAAGGGTCAGACCCGCTTGCCCCGGGTGGAGATGTCAGGGCAGCATGAGCGATTGGGCCCCAGTAGGTGAGCTTAAACCTCCATCCTCTCCAGGTTTCACTGCTCCACTCTCTGTGGACTCCTTATGTCAATCGTCAGGCCTTGGGAATGCCGCTGCCACTGCCCAATGAGCCCACAGAGGCCCATTACTCAGCCCTGGGCCGCAGTCTTGCTCACACGGCCAACCGGTGATGTCGCTCAAATCTATCTCCTCCTTCGAGCCACCAGGGCCGACACTCAACCACCACTGGGGGAGTTCACCGAGCCCCGCACACACCCATTCAGGCATGGCAGCACTCCAAACAGCATTCCATCGGTGGAGCCAGGCGGGAGCTAAGAAGAGCGCGTCCGCCATCTTGGCCTTCCAGTTCACGCCCCCTAAGGGAAGGATTTTTAAGTCTATAGTCAGGGCGGCAGAACACCACAATGTACCCATACATGTGGATAATGAGGAGGAAAACCTCTCCAAACTAAAGCATACCACTCAGTTTCTGCCCATGATTAAAACAATGCTCATGGACCCAATAAAATCTAGGGTAGTTGTCCCAAGTATTGAAAGAGGTTTAAACCAGCACCTCAAGATGCACTGTTTATAGGAGGGCATGTACCCTCACACTGTCTTGTCATGCACACAGCAAGAAAGAGAGTACTCGTGCAGGGAACAAGAGACCTATCATCCCCAGACAAGGAGAGTGAAAAAATGGACCCTGCTGAGAAGCATGTGGTTTTAGGGTCAGCAAAATAATGGCATATTGCTAGTTCAATAGCTCTATTGACCAGGTATGACGGAGACCTGCAAGATGCCACTCTACTGCTCAACGCAGGAAAGTACAAGGATGCCTATTTCCACACTGACATGCATTAGGCTCACCAACAGTGCTTAGCACCTCAGGTTTGTGTTAAGCACAGTTTATTACCAATACTAAGTACTGACTTTCCAAGTCACTACAGCCCCCAGAGTGTTTGCCAAATGTTTAGCTGTAGTAAGTGCATCTAGGACGCAGTCATGCTCAATGCCTATTCCACATTTAGAAAAGTACACTGCTCTTCCACAAATTAGGCCCACAATAAAACTGAAAAAATAACACCTGTGTTCTCTACAAACAGTAATTTCTGGAGCTTACTCAATGCAGTTACAGCTAAAGGTTATTCTAGCAATGGAATTAATGACATTTAACGTTATGTTTTCTCTTTACCATATTTACCATCCTCTGACAGTGAGAATGATGATGAAACTAAATAGAATGATGGCTTCCTTTATTGCACTGCTTCCAAATGCAAGGTTACACATGACTGCTGCAAGAGTGCCTTTCCAGACAAAGGTGGAGAATTGGAAGGCTCTGGTGCTCGTAGATCCCAGTATTCAGTGCAAACTTCAATGGTGGAACAAACAAATCTTGTTACAGGGCAGACCTTTTCTGGATCCGCATCCACAAGTGACCATCAATACAGACTCCTTTCTCTTGCGATTGTAAGTTCACATGGGCAACCTCATAGTAGAGGGACAGTGGTCCCCCAGAACCACCTGTTACACATCAGTGTGCTGATGATCATGCTGGTATAGTTAGCCCCTCAAGCTTTTTAAATACATTTGCAACAAACTAGTTACAAACAGAAATAGGGGCACACATGTGACAGAACTGTTGACACTTGTACAAAATGATGGCATTGGACAGGTCATTCAAACAAATGTTGTCTCGGAATGAAAGCTTTTGAAAGCAAAACCATAGTAGCAAGACATGGAAAATATATTGACCCGTTGTTCAAGACAATTATTGCCTTTCAACAAAATAATTTTTTACACCATATTGTTAACAATACAAGTATGTATTTTACAAAAGTCATTTATAAAAGAAAGAAAAAGAAGGTGCTCCAAGTGACGGCGCAGTGAATAAGTGATACTCAGTGAACCATAACAAATCAAAATGTAAATATATACACAATGTACAAAAAATGCACCAAGTGCCCAATCCCCTTTGGATTACTGAAACTCAGGGATGGAAACCCAAAATAATACATAAGAGTTTGTATCCAACAATAAATGTTAGGATTGGGCGGGAGATTAAGTCAACGTTTCGACCCTTGTATTACAAGGAATCCTCCGGGGTCATCATCAGGACAAGATAATGGTAGTTTACTTGGGAAAAGGCAATCAAAAATCAGGCCTACCTCATTGATACACCTGCTTGAGCAAATGGTACCAATACAAAGAACAAGTCTTACTGAGCCTGATATAATCACAGGAAACATTTCCAAGAAAAGAGTCCAACTCACATTTCCTTCTGTGGGAGATGAAGAAAATCCATGCTTACACAATAAGGGGAATGAATCCCATAAAAAACAAGAGAGAGCGGGAAAAAGGAAGAAGTACAGAGAAAAGAAGAGAAATGAAGTGTGCACCAGGGAGATATGCATTTTATCTGACTGAGCAGGATTCTGCAAGAATTGCGTGTCAGGAGTACCAAATAATTCTTGCCAAAGAGACCACTGAGCTATATTGCTGTGATGCAAATGTGATGGGCATCAATCCCGGTGAGCATGCAAATGCAAAGGTGTGGAGTTTTAAGCCATTAGCCCTCCCCAATGTGTATCGTGTAGCTCCCAACCCCAAAAACAACCAGTGGCACTGATCTGTATAAACTCTGCTGGGGCCACTCCGTGCTGTCAAATAACAATGTAAAAAAACATGTCTAGAATCAATATACAGGACTAATAAAAGAAAAGACCCTCTAAGGACACATTGCCAAACTTCTTACCTTTATAGACACGCATCTCCTCCATGTCAAGGTTAGGAAATCAGCACGGGATGTCATTAATAAATTGGGCACACATATAGAGATAGGTCAAAAAGGTATCACACACTCAAGTGGTGTAGGTATCCCTGTTAGCCTGCCACCCACGTCTCCTCCGTATCAAAACTAACGTCAACAGAACCGGAATTAGGGAGTTGAAAAAATCCTTCCTGCCGACACCAAGCACCTTGTCCAAGTCCATGTACCCAAACAAAACCAGGAAGTGAGGATACTGGAAGTCAGTGCATCTTGTAGACCCACCTTGTCACAACATCCAGGTGGAGTGCGGTTGGAGGCTTGAGTGCTAACCCCATAACAGTGACTGAGTGTTGCTACCCAAGAAGGGGGAGTGGGGCCACCGGATTCATAACATCACTTGATGTAGTTACCGAAAGGATGGCACCCCAATACTGAAATGGTACTTACAGTGTGGCCGGTACCCTATGTGGGGCAAAGAGAGCTGCGCCACACTTGTCCCTAGGTGAAAGAAACCGGAAGAGACATAAGCCCATAAGGTCATTGTGTGTGACCTAACTATAAAGGTGGATCCCAGTGTATAGAACCCATGCATATAGAAACTTGAAAAAACGGTTCTTCCAGTATGTGTAAAATAGTGAAAAAAACAAAGTTCCCAAATCACCTTAATATGAGGAGAATAGAAAAGAGCAGAAGAAAGAATTAGAGAGAACATGGGAGGAGCAGATTACAAACCTCCCATACATACATTACAAACATGTGGCCTTCATAAATGGTAAAAAAATCCTCAAATGAAGCAATATCTCAAGTCGATCATAAAAAAACCCCAATGTGCCTAGAGAATTCATTCTACATCGGGAGATCGATGTAAGGTGGCACAATTCATCTTGGCTGTAGAGGCCATTCTCCATAAATCCCACCCTCTAAATCCAGCGACATTCCAGTGCCAGTAGTCTAGCATTGTGGTCTGCTCCTCTTGAGTCAGGTTGTAAGACCTCAATGACTTGCCAACATATTTGTTTGGCTGTATGTCCCATGGTTGTGTATGTTCCACCAAAGGTGCCCCAGAAATCTTGCAGTTTATCCAACTCTTGTGCTGTAGAATGAGCTTCTGAGTGGTACGTCCTATGTAAATCATCTGGCAGGGGCACCAAATGGCATGCACTACCTTTGGGAGTTACAATTAGAAAAAGATCTTAATGTAGATGATACATTCCCTTGGATGAAGGTCTTTGTTTCATTAAACATTTGGCATGCTACGCATTGTCCACATTTGTAGTGACCCAAGACAGGAGGTAGGCCCCATTGAAAGTGGATAGTGGGGGCTCCTATGCTAGGTAAAGCTCCTCTAATCAGTTTATCTTTTACACTGGGACCTCTCTTAAAAGAACAAAGAGGTGCATCCTTATGATCAATCGTGTCATTTACCAAGTGCCATTTAAAAAAAATGATTTTTCATATAGCATTGCTGGGGGTGTTATATGTACTGACAAATATCAAACAATCTTCTGTATTCTTTGTCACCTTAGACAGGTCATCATCAAGTATCCTTGGTGGTGGAACATCTGCCATAGGAAGACAAGAATTGTGTAGATCTCAGCAGGCATCATAAGCAAACTTATGAATAGGAGATCAACACCCAAGTGCTCAACCGTACTTCCAATATTGGGAAATACCAACATTCGACTTGTTTGCCAATCTCAAAGATGCAAAGGACTAAGCCAATGCCTGCAATTCCTCACAAAAGACCAAGGGATCAGCTAGTCAGATGTATTTGCTTGCGATTTATCCATACGTAATCAGGAAAATATGGCACATGGCAATGACATTAATTCTAACTGCTCCAACATGGGCTTGACAGCGATTGCTCTTGCTACTTTTACCAATATCCATTCATCCTGACAGGAAGCTTCATTTTAAGCCTGATCTGTTGAAACATCATTAGGGACTTTTAGTCCACCCTCTTCTCAAATAACTCAATCTTGTGATTTGGCTTCTGAGTCCTGGAGTTTGGAAACTTGCAGCTGTTTATAGATCAGTTCTCACTCTTATGAACCTCTAAATCTGTTTAGTGAGGACTGTAAGCACCAAAGTCTGTGGTTGATGCACCATTTTCTGGAATGTGTGGAAGAATTAACTGGACGATATACTGACAATGGAGATAAGGGACTGAACGCACTGTAAAACCCCCTTGCAGTCTGTGTTGTGAATGTGATATATTGCTCTGTTAGAAGAATGTTTAGACTCCAACTCATCTGGTCAGGGCTCCTTATCAGATTTGTTTCTGTGCTGTTTCAGCAAAGTTACATTATTCAGTGTATTTGTCACAGGTGGTAATAGTTGATATCAGATGACAGTAGGTAAATTGCCATAGAATGTTAATGGTGGGAGCTGTCATGATAGAAAATGTTGCTTTCATGAGGTTTAAGGTTTACGTTTTTTAGACTGGATGATTTTTTTGGGTTTAAATGGTGCTTCAGCGTAATGGAGAATTCCTTGTCTGTATTGACATTATCATTAGATAAAGAGAACCTTTGTTAGACCAAGGTCGAGGCAGTTGACTGCGCCATATGTTGATTTATTTTCTATTTGGAAAGAGCCATGGCTGCTTATCATGCAATTACCACCTAAGCAACCACATTAGGGGTGCCTATTGCCCACATGTTCAGGTGTCACACCAAACACGAAGAGTTCTGGAGGGTTTTAAGTTTCTGAATCTGATCAAGGCACTTTGCAAAAGAAGGGTTTGTGAATTATAGAGTGTTTATGATTTATGAACTACCATGCACTGAAGAGTGGAGCATTGGTTTGCAAATAATATCTTGGTTCAGGGTTCCAATGACTTAATGCTCAGGTTAAATTTGTAATTAAAGCTAATGGCATGACAGATGAGGGAGTGGAAGAGGGGAGTGAGCCTCTCTTGAGGTTCGCTCTGTACAAGAACACAAAGGGTCAGTGGAGCGTGTCATTCTTTCTACCACCGTGACCGCGGAACAGCGATGTGACTGTTACCAGTTGCTGGGACAGTTTACCTCTCTGCCCTCACTCACCCCTGGATTCATGTATTTATGCATCCATGATATTGATGTGGGGGACAGTCCCCCTTTGAAGAACATAATTTACAGGTTGTCAGACAAGGTGAGAGCCAGTATCAAGGAGGAAGTCTCTAAGATGCTGGTCTTGGGGGTGATTGAGCCCTCTAATAGTTACTGGTCCAGCCCTGTTGTATTGGTGCCAAAGGCTGTCCCAACGGGAACCACACGGAACTTCAGTTCTGCATGGACTATCGAGGACTCAACTTAGTCACCAGGACTGATGCGCAACCCATCCCTTGAGCTGATGAGCTCATTGACAGATTGGGTGCTGCTAAATTCTTCAGTACCTAAAGAGAGATCTGCATTTTCAACTCCAGAGGGCCACTTCAAGTTTCGGGTGGTGCCTTTTGAATTGAAAAATGCCCCACTACCTTCCAAAGGTTAGTGAAAAGGGACCTGGCTGGTAAGGAGGCCTTTTGTGTCACCTACCTAGATGACATTGCTGTCTATAGTTCCACCTGAGAGGAACACCTGCACCACCTCCAGGCCCTGCAAGAGGCACGCCTGACCATAAAGGTCAGTAAGTGCCAGATTGGGCAGGGTTCCGTGGTGTATATGGCTGGTGGAGTCCATCATGGCGTGGCAACCACCTAAAACCCAAAGAGAGGTGAGAGCCTTCCTAGGCCTCACAGGCTACTACAGAAATTTGTTAAGGATTATGGCATCATTGTTGCCCACTTAACCGAGCTGACTTTGAAGAAGCAGCCCAGATTGGTAATCTGGACAGAGGCTTGTTGGAAAGCCTTTGACACCCTCAAGAGTGCCATGTGTACAGCACCTGTGCTCAAGGTACCTGATTTCTCCAAGCAATTCATTGTGCAAACAAACTCTTCAGAGCATGGCATTGGCCAATCTTAGCACAGCTAAATGATAAGGGCCTAGGCAAACCACTAACCTTTATTAGTAGAAGGTTGCTTCCACTAGAACAGAGGCGGAGTGCCACTTAAAGAGAAGCTTTTGCTGTGGTCTGGGCACTAAAGAAGTTGAGACCATACCTGTTTGGGACTCACTTCCTGGTTCAGACAGACCACATGCCCCTCAGATGGCTCATGCAGATGAGGAGTGAAAATCCCAAACTGTTGAGGTGGTTCATCTCCCTACAAGGAATGGACTTTACGGTGGACCACCATCCGGGTTCAGACCATGCCTACTGCCTGTCTCCAATACTTGTCAGGGGTGTGGTGCAGCTGGGCTTTTGCATCTCTCTAGACAACCACACATAAAGGGAGCTTAGGTGTGACTGATGGGCCATCCTGGGCAGGATGGGAGGGAGGGGCCAACACACCTGAATGAGCAGTGCCCTGCCCCATGCAAATGGCTGTGTGCCCCCCTGCTGTGAGCCTGGAGCTAGGGCACAAAGGAGGGACCCCTGTGCTCCTCAAAGACCTTCTTCGGAGTCTCTCCCACTTCAGAGGCACAACTGAGTATAAGTACTGAACCTCTGACACCACCAACTCAGTACACTTTCAGACCTGTGGATACTCTGCCAGGAAGAAGGACTGTTGTGCTGCTACAAAGACTTCCACTCTGCTGAGATGCTACTCTGCTGGACATCTGCTTTGTTGAGATGACCTGCCACCTGTTGACCCCTTGCTTCGGAATGAGAAGGACTGAACCTGCATCTCTACATCCCAGAACCAAAGTGACTCCAAGGGCTTGCTGGCTTGCCTCCAGTTTTCTGAAGTCTCAGGGACACAAAAGACTTCCAACTCACCTGCAACAGCTCCTGGACAAATCTTCACCCAGCTCCTGACCCCCAAGAAGCGCATCTCCCGTCCTGTGCCCTTGGAAGTGTTTTTTAACTCCTGAAATCAAGCTTCTGGGCTCTTCCTGATCGCCAATGGGCCTGCTCACACTAAAACCGCACCACTCTCCCGAAGAACCAGCGCAAGATGCAGTAAGTTGGTCTCCTCACAAAGCAAGTATCGCTGCTCACTACTGTGAGGCTCCATCCCACCTGTCTGCGATGCCCGGCTGACTCTTTGTGCCCACATACCATCTCCAGCAATGCTCTCTTTGCACCCAGCAAATTTCTTCACCTCAAGTCCTCAATTCTTGAGAAGGTGAAACTTCAGCAGGACTTATCCGGACCTGTATCTGACCTGTGCTCCATCATGGTCGGCCTGAACTTTTGGATTTAACCTGGTCTTGTCACGGTTGACTCGTCGTTTATCAGATTTGTCTGCAGGATGGTCTTGCTGCTTGTAGGTCCTGCCTTGGCCAAGATATGGGTGACCCTTTCTGGTAGCCACGGTGCTGCTGACAAGGAAATGTCAAGGCAGTCCGTGCCCTCCAAAAGGAGTCCCTGAGGAAAAACCCGAATGGGAAAAACCTCAAAGACTGGTACTCCCTGGAGCAACAAAGGCACAGGCAAAGGTAAGTTTTCAAAAACAAAAATATAACTGGAAGGCCATAAAAAGGCAGAAAAAGTCTGGAAAAAACGGAGGGTGATCACCACCAAAAGGAAGTGTTGCAGCGCAAGGAGATCAAGGGGGTCATTTCAACCCTGGCGGTACAAGACCGCCAGGGCTGAAATGAGGGCGGTTTTAACCACCAGGAAAAGGCTGGCGGTACGGGGAGTCGTGGGGCCCCCTGACAGGGCCCCATGCAGCTTTTCACTGTCTGCTATGCAGACAGTGAAAAGCGCGACGGGTGCAACTGCACCCGTCGCACGGCCGCAACACCGCTGGTTCCATTTGGAGCCGGCTCCCATGTTGCGGCCCACATCCCCGCTGGGCTGGCGGGCGGAAACTCGGTTTCCGCCCGCCGGCCCAGCTGGGATGTCAAAATGGGCACCGCGGGAGTGCGGCTGCATTGGCGGCCGTGAGGCCCCAAGTGTCTAAGTCCTTATATACCCCAAAACAGGAAGTGACATGCAGGAAGGGAAAAGACGCCATGTTAGTTTGGGAAAAACTACCATAGGAAATATAGATGAGGTCACCATGTTAGATAGGGATCCCGATGCATGTAGGGAAGAGAAAGGTATTCTGGGGAAAAGAAGCAAAAGCATGGCTTCACCCAAAAGAGAGACAGGCCATAAAAGAAGAACAAAAAACAGAAGAGAAAAGAACAGAGACAAACAAAAAAACAGGTATGTGCCATCATGGGGAAATGGGGCCTTAACTAATTCCCAGGACATGCTGTATCCTGAGCTCGCCGAGGCCCGATGTAAGACCTAGGGCCTCGTGCGAGGAAATATCGGGAAAAAGGGAAGCGGCATGCCCGGTGGCCTAAGAGATCAACCGCGGCTGCTGTCGCGTTCCAACTCGGTGCCTTGGTGGCGCCGCAGTAGGCCGCGGCGCAACAGGTCTAGCACGACCAGATTTCCCCGGGTGGCGTTTTATGCTTTTAAGCACTCTCTTGTATTTTAATATTTAAAAATTCATATCTCGACTTCTACTTATTTAATTTTTCTCGTTTTGGTCATAAAAGTATTCTCTATTTTTCTAATCAGGTGTGGTGTCTTTTTGTGTGGTGGTTTCACTGTTTGAAGTGTTGCACAAATACTTAACTCATTGCCTCAAAGTTAAGCCTGACTGCTCTGTGTCAAGCTACAAGAGGGTGAGCACAGGTTAATTTATGGTGTGCATCTGAATTACTCTAACTAGGACTGTGGTTCCTGCTCGACCTGCCAACTAAAAACTCAATTTCTAACAAAGTGCCCTTGGATATAATGCACTTTTAATTTGGCGAACAGAATATCTGTCACATTTGTGATGGAACAACCAGTTCATCCAACTTTAAATCAGGCCCTAGATGTCTTGGAAGGCATATTGCATGCATCTTTTGATGGAAAAAGATGTATTGGTCCAGCCAGAATTCGCACATGTTTGGATTGGGTTAATTTAGCTTTCTATCTCAAATCCCCACAAGTTTAGTATTTGTTAGTAAGATTAGGTGCTTGGCAATCGTTTCGAATTGACTTGTTTATGTAAGATTGAGGTTTGATAGTTACTGTTCTGGGATCTTAGGTGTTTGCAAAATAAGACTTTGAGTCCATATTTTCAGATCTGTCAGAGAACAGTAACAGAAAGCATCTCAAAAGACATATATTGAATCTAAGATCATATATTGTTTTTACAGTTTACAACTGTGATCACCTCAGAGGGATCAAGGAGAGAGGTACTCAGAGACGATCGAAAAGTAGATGGAAAGGAATTTGCCTTAAATGGAGCAGCTGCAAAATTAATTGACCCCATTACAAATCCATTCAATAGTGACACCCCTCCAAGAGAAAGACAAATTATTATTTATGCCTATATGTTCTTAACTTCTTATGGTCACAAAGTCACTGCTTCTTCAAGCAGAGCCTACATTTCTTGATATTTCCAAACAAATGCACCCAATTATTCCTTCACACTTTAAACTCCTGCACTAATCAGCTGTTCCTAGTGCTGGTATTAAGTAGTGTGCACACTGTTCATCTGAGTCTAGTGCCTTTCAAAAGTATCTAATAGAGCACAACATCACATGCAAGTAATGTTGATCCTTTCTACTGTGTCGTATCCTTGGATGACATGCTATCTCCAAAAGCCACCTCTATATTCCTACAACACTCCATGAAAACCGACCTTCGTTTAAAATGTCTGATTGTCGCCTCCCCTTTTCCCCTCCTTCAGTGACACTTTCTTACTCTCAGTTCCGGAACACATTTCTCTGAACACAGCCTACTCTGTTACGTGTGTTTGCTTTAAACTCTACTGTTGTATTTCTACAAATTGTCCACAGCTCCTGTCAAGAAACGTAACAAACTCCTTTGTGAGTGGTAACCCTGTAACCTCACTAGTTTATTTAATATTCCTACCAACCATCTGCATGAGCTCACATAGCCCCTTCATCTGATTACACATAACTTCTGTTAATTTGTTCAATTAAATCATGCATTTGTATCTATCACAAACAAACTTAATTAAATGCATGGAATTGTTTCCTTCAGAGCACGAGGTTAATTCCAATAATCAATACACAGTGGCCTAATCGCTAATGTTGGGTTCCCGGAGCAGTGCGTTGCCCGGGTTAAAGCACTTCCACGCCATTCAGGGGTAGTAAGTGCTATATAAATACAATTACAATTTCAAAGATTCTTCTTAGTGCAAGGGGCCATTCCATTAGACAGATGGACACTGGATATAGTGACAGGGATTTTCTGAATCCAACTCAGCAAGAAACAAAGTTGCTTCCTACTAGCAAGGCATAGACTGGAACCCAAACAGTTATATCTCTTGAGTCGAATGTAGATGTTCTCCTAGAGGAAAGAAAGAGGCTAACTCACAATCATACTGGTCAGAGGTATATTTCACATTTCTTCATGCTAAAATGCATGGCTTATTGTGCCAAAACCTGGACTTTAAGCCATTAACAAAATACATCACAAAAAAAGTAAGTTTCCATGTTAATCCGTAAGGATATTGTACCAGTCCTGGTGCAAGGAGTCTTTGTAATTCAAATTAATTTTAACTAAGTGTATTTCCATATAATAATACCTCCAAACACCACATTTAATTGGCACTCATAATAGGCCAAAAGCATTATAAATGCAAGGTTCTACCATGAAGCATATAGTCAGCACCAAGATATTAATCAAATGCTAATATTGGGCTTTGCCCCTCGATGACCATTATACCAAGTGGATACTTAATAGGATGAATGACCCTAATCTGAATCTGGTGATTCAGAGGAGTAAAACAAATCTGAGACTTAGCTCGATTGCAATCTTGTTGAGTATTAAAATGGACGGAGTCAATGAAAGCAATTGTTGAGAGAAGCATAGAGAAGGTAGCTTTGGGTTCTGTAGTGAACATGTGCTCCATTACAAAACACATGCCAGATTTTCAGAATAAATAAGTCAATCAAAACGTTCTGAATTAACACTAATTGGAACTACAAGAGCCACATATAAGAATCTATATGGAGCACCCCACAGAGATGTTTTCACAATACAAGAAATCTGTAAACACCAGTATTACTTTATAGGGTACTCACAAAAATGGACATTGAGGAATGCCCTTTTGATAAAATGGTTAAAGATGCAAATTGATACTACTACTGCAAACTGTGATTCACAATAAAATGATATTAAATCATAGATCGATTGGGCTCTGACATGGCCCAAACAACCAAATTGTTATCATGCTCACAGGGGTAAATGCGAAAAACCAAGGGTGATCTATTGAGAAAGAAATTAAGCATGCATCACCTAAATCCTCCACACCTACGCAAGCAATATAACTCCTAACATTTTGTCACTTGAGTAGTACCAATGTGTGATTTTACTCCCTAAGCATGGCGTACCATCTGATGAAGGGCTAAGGGGATATTAGCAAGTATTCATGAAATCCATTACATACTGTACTTTTCAATGTAACTAAATTAGATCTCCATAATCTTCCACCAATGGATACACAGCAGATAATCCTATTGCTACGCTCAATGAAAACGAAGTGATACTACTAGCACATCCATGAATTTATGAATCATAGTCCTGGTTGCCACACAAATGCTGCCAAGTGCCTTATCGAACATCTAGCTAGGGAATCTGGTATGGCTAGGAAGCTTCTGTTGACTTTGAAGGTTACTTGTTTTTCTGTGTTTTTATTTCCCTACTAAAGACATATTCTTGGTTGTAGGTGGCATTTTGGAGACGATAATGCAGTGCTGGAGGACTCCTGGTGTCCCCCGTATGACCCCACGCAGCTGCAGCTGGATTCAAGGGCATCAATAGTCGGTATACTGAGCAGAGTGAACCACACCTACAGGCAGCCAGGTAAGCAAGGCACACAAAGCTGAAGTCCACATTGCCCAGATGAAAATGAGTGACAAGTGCGTAGCGTGATCCGCACCTACAGGCAGAGGATAAGTGGCATAGCAAGCAGATCTCTGTATATATCTATGTGGGGGTATTTGGTGCAAATCGAGCTACTAGCAACACAGCATTGTGCATACGGTGTGAAGATGGGCTTCACAAGGAAGAGGGCCATGATGATAGGGTAGAGAAAGGAAAAGAGGGGAATTATGTGGGGCTTGGATCGTAAAGATGCTATTAACGGTGGATTTACTTCTTTAATGAATCACCACCTAAACACTCAACACACTGTCCCAGTCTGAAAGATACTGAATGTAATACCTTCGAGGTTATATGCCCTGTGGCATATGAAAACAAAATAAAATCAAACACATGAACATCATGCATGAACGCAGAAAAGGTAACTGCTGACAACAAATTGTGTTTGATGTGCACTGACTGCATTACTACCATAATAAGAGTGATGTTCTTGGATTTTGTGTCTAAAACTGTATCAGCTATGTTTAAGTGACAATAAACATATTTAAAAAACGGTGACTGCTGGCAAATATCACAGTTTAAAATGTGTCTATGAAAAGTCACCTCTTCCCGAGCGACGCCTCCTTTGTGTGGAACAATGACACTTGCGACGTCTTCCCATCTGTGAAAGGGAATGAAATCCCTTACAGAAGGAAACGTTTCGCCAGTGGATTCAACATTCAAAGAAGTTATCTGCCCTGGAAGGACATGGTAGGAGTCTACCGCTATAAACCTCTACATCTTCGTTAGTAGTTGTACACACACTCGAATTCCAAAAGAATATCACACTGCGTTGTGACAAACTGGCAAATTCTCCTTTAATTTTGAAACTTCTGCTAATCACTTTCCATCAATCATTTAATACTCTCCTTGGCGCATCCCCTCATCACCTTCCCATCAGGAGGTAAGACAGAACGCGTGACATCCCATTCTTTTACATCTGAAGGATCCCTCCAATTCTTCTCCTATACCGAATATCACAACCCATTGGTTTTAAAATCCTTAGCAGCTCACTTATGCTTTATCACAATATTGTAATTTTCCTCTGACTGTTTATTGTTCGAGGCCTCTGGGTTGAGGTGGAAAACACTTCTGAGTTATATATGTATATAAAAAAAATCTTATTTACATATAAGTTCGATGGCAGTGTAGCTGCAGATACACATGCTGTGCACATCCCGCCATCTGGTGTTGGGCTCGGAGTGTTACAAGTTGTTTTTCTTCTAAGAAGTCTTTTCGAGTCACAAGACCGAGGAACTCCTCCCATTTCGGCTCCATTGCGCATGGGCGTCGACTCCATCTTAGATTGTTTTTTTTCTGCCATCGGGTTCGGACGTGTTCCTTTTCGCTCCGTGTTTCGGGTCGGAAAGTTAGTTAGAATCTCGGAAAAATCGTCGGTATTGTTTGCGTTCGGTATCGGGTTAGTTACAACAGATCGACACCGACTTTTGAAGAGCTCCGGTGGCCCTTCGGGGTTTTTTCGATCCCCCGTCGGGGCCTGGTCGGCCCGGCCACGTGTCTCTTCAAGGCTGATGGAACGGACCCCATTCCGCTTCTGCCCAAAATGCCATAACAAGTATCCATATACAGATCAGCATCTGGTCTGTAACTTGTGTTTGTCGCCGGAACACAAGGAAGATACTTGTGAAGCCTGTCGAGCGTTTCGGTCCAGGAAGACACTAAGAGACCGAAGAGCAAGGAGACTGCAAATGGCATCGGCGCCGACAGGACAAGAGCGTTTCGAGGAGGAGGAAGAAACATTCTCCATCCAGGAATCGGACTCGGATGAGATCGATCCCGAAGAAACGCCGAAAACCGTGAGTAAGACGTCGAAACACAAAACTCACAAAAAAAACACTAAAGCCCAGGGGACGCCACCGCCAACAGGCCATGGCTTAACCCGAAAAATAGGTGACCGATCATCGGCACCGAAAAAGGGCACGCTGGGGGCGAAGTCATCCGACTCCGGTCGAGATACCGCCACACAGCAATCTCGGGCTCGAGATAGTGGCTCCGAGCAGGTTCGGCACCGAGATAGCGGCACCGAAATGGGTCGGCACCGAGAGACCACGACGCCGAAAGTAAAGAAGGTTTTGTCGGAACCGAAAAAAGCAGCCGAAAAGGTTTCGATACCGAAACATCCGGCCTTGGAACCGAAAACAAGTTCCTACACTGAGGAACAAGGACTGTCCACACAAATGAAGACACATAGATTTGGACAGGAATTGGAAACAATAGAGCCAGACTATACACAAAGAAGGCTCCATATCCAAAAAGAAACAGGGAAGATCAGTACTCTCCCTCCGATTAAAATGAAACGCAAACTTGCCTTTCAGGAAAAAGACAAGCAGCCACAGGCAAAGGTGGCTAAACAAATAACCCCGCCACCATCTCCACAATGCTCTCCGCAACCATCACCGGAAGCCACTCCACCAATGATGCAATCCCCAACTCATACAGGAATGAGTCAAGATGACCCTGACGCATGGGACCTTTATGACGCACCAGTGTCAGATAATAGTCCTGAATGTTATCCAGCTAGACCGTCGCCACCAGAGGATAGTACAGCCTACGCACAGGTGGTGTCGAGAGCAGCGGCATTTCATAATGTCAGCCTGCATACTGAGCCCATTGAAGACGACTTTCTTTTTAACATACTGTCGTCCACACACAGCCAGTATCAAAGTCTTCCTATGCTACCCGGAATGCTAAAACACTCCAAACAAGTGTTTGAAGAGCCTGTAAAAGGAAGGGCCATTACTCCAAGAGTGGAGAAAAAATATAAACCGCCACCAACAGACCCCGTGTAAATCACACAACAGCTAACACCGGACTCAGTTGTAGTAGGGGCAGCGCGCAAAAGAGCGAACTCACATACTTCAGGAGATGCACCACCTCCAGATAAAGAAAGTAGAAAATTCGACGCAGCAGGCAAGAGGGTGGCGGCACAGGCAGCAAACCAGTGGCGTATTGCCAATTCACAGGCTTTGTTGGCCAGATACGATAGGGCCCATTGGGACAAAATGCAACAGTTTATAGAACATTTGCCCAAGGAGTTCCAAAAGAGAGCGCAGCAGGTAGTAGAAGAAGGACAGAGTATCTCCAACAATCAGATACGGTCAGCAATGGATGCTGCAGACACAGCTGCTAGAACTGTCAACACAGCAGTAACAATAAGGAGACATGCATGGCTGCGTACATCAGGATTTAAACCAGAAATACAGCAAGCTGTGCTGAATATGCCATTCAACGGACAGCAGTTGTTTGGGCCGGAGGTGGACACTGCGATCGAAAAACTTAAAAAAGACACTGACGCGGCCAAAGCCATGGGCGCACTCTACTCCCCACAGGGCAGAGGCACATTTCGAAAAACACAGTTTAGAGGGGGTTTTCGAGGACAAAGCACAGAACCCACAACCTCACAAACAAGACCCACTTACCAGAGCCAGTATCAGCGGGGATGTTTTCGGGGACAATATAAAGGGGGGCAATTCCAAAAGAATAGAGGAAAGTTCCAAAGTCCCAAAACTCCTCAAAACAAGCAGTTACTTCCAAGTCACACATCCCCAACACATAACATCTGTGGGGGGGAGACTAACCAAATTTTACAAACATTGGGAGGAAATAACAACAGACACTTGGGTCCTAGCAATTATCCAGCATGGTTATTGCATAGAATTTCTCAAATTCCCTCCAAACGTCCCACCGAAAACACACAATATGTCAAAACAACATATACATCTTCTAGGACTAGAAGTTCAGGCATTGCTACTAAAAGAAGCAATAGAATTAGTACCAAAACACCAGAAAGGAACAGGAGTTTACTCTCTGTACTTTCTCATACCCAAAAAAGACAAGAGTCTGAGACCTATATTAGATCTCCGAACATTAAATACCTACATCAAATCAGATCACTTTCACATGGTGACATTACAAGACGTAATCCCACTACTCAAACAACAAGACTACATGACAACACTAGACCTAAAGGATGCATATTTCCATATACCGATACATCCTTCACACAGAAAGTACTTAAGGTTTGTATTCCAAGGGATACATTACCAATTCAAGGTGTTGCCATTCGGAATAACAACTGCGCCAAGAGTTTTTACAAAGTGCCTGGCAGTCGTAGCTGCACATATCAGAAGGCAGCAAATACATGTGTTCCCGTACCTAGACGACTGGTTAATCAAAACCAACACACTAGAAAAGTGTTCACAACACACAAAGTATGTCATAGAAACCCTCCACAAACTAGGTTTCTCAATCAACTACACAAAGTCACACCTTATGCCGTGTCAAACACAGCAATACTTAGGGGCGACAATCAACACAGCAAAAGGGATTGCCACTCCAAGTCCACAAAGGGTTCAGGCATTTCACAATGTAATACAGGCCATGTATCCAAAACAAAAAATACAAGTCAAAATGGTGATGAAACTCCTAGGCATGATGTCCTCATGCATAGCCATTGTCCCAAACGCAAGGTTGCACATGCGGCCCTTACAACAGTGCCTAGCATCACAGTGGTCATAGGCACAGGGTCAACTTCTAGATCTGGTGTTGGTAGACCGCCAAACATACACCTCGCTTCAATGGTGGAACAGTATAAATTTAAACAAAGGGCGGCCTTTCCAAGACTCAGTGCCACAATATGTAATAACAACAGATGCCTCCATGATAGGGTGGGGAGCACACCTCAATCAATACAGCATCCAAGGACAATGGGACACTCAAAAACAGTTTCACATAAATCACTTAGAACTATTGGCAGTATTTCTAGCCTGAAAGCATTTCAACCCATAATAAGCCACAAACACAATCTTGTCAAAACAGACAACATGACAACGATGTATTACCTAAACAAACAGGGAGGGACACACTCAACACAGTTGTGTCTCCTGGCACAGAGAATATGGCATTGGGCGATTCACAACCACATTCGCCTAATAGCACAATTTATTCCAGGAATTCAGAATCAGTTAGCAGACAATCTCTCTCGGGATCACCAACAGATCCACGAATGGGAGATTCACCCCCAAATACTGAATACTTACTTCCAGAGTTGGGGAACACCACAAATAGATCTATTTGCAACAAAGGAAAATGCAAAATGCCAAAACTTCGCATCCAGGTACCCACAAGATCAGTCTCTGGGCAATGCGTTATGGATGAGTTGGTCAGGGATATTTGCTTACGCTTTTCCCCCTCTCCTACTCCTTCCATATCTAGTAAACAAGTTGAGTCAAAACAAACTCAAACTCATACTAATAGCGCCAACATGGGCAAGACAACCTTGGTACACAACACTACTAGACCTTTCAGTAGTGCCTCATGTCAAACTACCAAACATACCAGATCTGTTAACGCAACACAAACAACAGATCAGACACCCAAATTCAGCATCGCTGAATCTAGCAATCTGGCTCCTGAAGTCCTAGAGTTCGGACACTTAGACCTTACACATGAATGTATGGAGGTCATAAAACAAGCTAGGAAACCTACCACTAGACATTGCTATGCAAATAAGTGGAAAAGATTTGTTTATTACTGCCATAATAATCAAATTCAACCCTTACACGCAT
The DNA here is from genome assembly GCF_031143425.1 of Pleurodeles waltl. Taxonomy (NCBI): domain Eukaryota; kingdom Metazoa; phylum Chordata; class Amphibia; order Caudata; family Salamandridae; genus Pleurodeles; species Pleurodeles waltl. The sequence continues at coordinate 1,114,345,029 of NC_090446.1, forward strand.
CTGCCAAAGACATCGTAGGATACTTACTACATTTGCAAAAGTCAAAGCTAGCTTTTTCTTCCATTAAGATACATCTTACAGCAATTTCAGCTTACCTGCAAATTACGCACTCAACTTCTCTATTTAGGATACCAGTCATAAAAGCATTTATGGAAGGTCTAAAGAGAATTATACCACCAAGAACACCACCAGTTCCTTCATGGAACCTCAACATTGTCTTAACACGACTCATGGGTCCACCTTTTGAGCCCATGCACTCTTGTGAAATGCAATACTTAACATGGAAAGTTGCATTTTTAATTGCCATCACATCTTTAAGAAGAGTAAGTGAGATTCAAGCATTTACAATACACAAGCATAAAGTAGTTCTACGGACAAATCCTAAATTTTTACCAAAAGTCATATCACCGTTCCACTTAAATCAAACAGTAGAATTACCAGTGTTCTTCCCACAGCCAGACTCTGTAGCTGAAAGAGCACTACATACATTAGACATCAAAAGAGCGTTAATGTACTACATTGACAGAACAAAACTAATTCGAAAAACAAAACAATTATTTATTGCTTTCCAAAAACCTCATACAGGAAATCCAATTTCTAAACAAGGCATTGCTAGATGGATAGTTAAGTGCATTCAAACCTGTTATCTTAAAGCAAAAAGAGAACTGCCTATTACACCAAAGGCACACTCAACTAGAAAGAAAGGTGCTACCATGGCCTTTCTAGGAAATATTCCAATGACCGAAATATGTAAGGCAGCTACATGGTCTACGCCTCATACATTTACCAAACACTACTGTGTAGATGTGCTAACGGCACAACAAGCCACAGTAGGCCAAGCAGTACTACGAACATTGTTTCAAACAACTTCAACTCCTACAGGCTGAACCACCGCTTTTGGGGAGAAACTGCTTACTAGTCTATGCACAGCATGTGTATCTGCAGCTACACATGCCATTGAACGGAAAATGTCACTTACCCAGTGTACATCTGTTCGTGGCATTAGTCGTTGCAGATTCACATGCGCCCACCCGCCTCCCCGGGAGCCTGTAGCCGTTTAGAAGTTGATCTTGAACATCTGTATATTTGTAAATATATTACTTTAAACTACATTATGTACATTACTCCATTGCATGGGCACTATTACTAGCATACACAACTCCTACCTCACCCTCTGCGGGGGAAAACAATCTAAGATGGAGTCGACGCCCATGCGCAATGGAGCCGAAATGGGAGGAGTTCCTCGGTCTCGTGACTCGAAAAGACTTCTTCGAAGAAAAACAACTTGTAACACTCCGAGCCCAACACCAGATGGCGGGATGTGCACAGCATGTGAATCTGCAGCGACTAATGCCACGAACAGATGTACACTGGGTAAGTGACATTTTCCATATGTGGTGTCTTTTTATACTTCTTTGGATAGAAGCAATAAAACTCTCCTGGAGTGCAACAAATCAATTGTTTGACAATTGTTGGTTTTGGAGCTATATATATATATGCATATATATATATACATATATATGTATATATATATATATATATAAAACAAGGCTAAGGAACGTTACTGTAGGTATTTGAAATGTTAGGGTTATTTAATGTAAAGTAATATGTTATTACCATACGGCTAAGCACTGCATCCAGTCTCTCTCAGGCAGGCAACCCCAAGCTGCATATAGCTGAAGGTTTGGCTGAAGGCCAAATGGAAGAACATTTATTTAAAAATGTTTTGTGAAGATTCATCAAACAGCACCAAAGTTATTAGCAAAAAAAAAGGATTTTCTTATTTCTTATGGAAATGTGGAACTAACTACCCAGTGGTGACCACAACTGAATTATGTATGTGTGTGTGTGTGTGTATATATATATATATATATATATATTTTTTTTTTTTTCTTTTTTTTTACACGGAGAAACCATAGAAATTCAGCAGTTATCGTTACACTTATGTTAAGAAACTATAACTCATTGCTCAAAAGTTACTTTCTGGCACAAGTTATAGTTTCTTCAGATAAGTATCACTATAAATAGAACTGCTTAATTTCAGTGATTTCATATGGGTAAAACGTCACCCTAATTATAATGTTCCTGGAACATTTGATTTTTCAGTGAATTTTTGTGTTTTTTTTAACATAAAGTAATATCTAATTACCGCCTTCAGCCATGCCCAGCGCGAGTTGGTCACAGAGCCTGGCCTACAATCAGGCCCTGTGGGCAACCTTCTCTCATGCACCCAAACCCATGCTGCACACCGCCGAAGGCCGGGGTTGGATGCAGTGGGTGTATAAGTTTACATTCGGGGGGGGCCACGCTGACCCCTGTGCTGGATCCGCGGATCGGACAGAAAAAAAAATTGGGCAATTTTTTACCCTGGGGGGTCCCTGTTTGACTCCTCCATGTGTTCTGTGGGGTCACGATACCTGTATCCTGACCCCTTTATGTTTTTCAATGTTTTTTTACCCACCTCCCCCCAGCCAATATAACAAACAAAATGGTGGCTGAAACTTTTCTGTCAGTTTGCGGCCAGCCAATCATGGCATATCTTTTCCCCCGGATCTGTGGAGGATCTGAGGAGGATACACGGATCGACCGAAAAAAATGAGGCTATTTTGTGCCCATGAGGGGTCCCTAAGGGACCCCTCCATGTGTCCTATGGGGTCAGGATACCTGTATCCTGGCCCCTTATGTGTTATTACACAGATTTTTCCCCAGACCCCAGCCCATGGGAGAAACCAAATGGTGGCTGCAACTTTCCTGTCATGTTGCAGCCAGACAATCAGGGCATTGCTTTTCCTCCAGATCCGCGTCCTTAGATATATAGATTATTCTCCCCTTAAAAACTCCTAAACCATTGAATGGATTTACACCAAATAACAAAACGCATGGTTTCTGGACCAAGAACTACCTTTCTGCCAAATTTGTTGTAAATCAGTTCAGCGATTTGGGCTGTAGCCGTGTCTAAAAAATTGAAAAATCCCATAGACATAGAATGGGGAAAAAGTGTTTTTGGATCCCCTCTTTTTGTCTGCCCCCCGCTTGACAAATCACCCTGAAACTTTCAAGATAGCAGCTGAACTATTGTCATACTATTTTTTTAAATTTTGTGGAGATTCGTCAAACAGCACTAAAGTTATTGGCAAAAAAAAAATGCTTTGTCTATGGAAAAGTTGGTCCTAATTATAACTACCTCCTGTACTGAGTCCAGTCAACTCTTAGTGATAGGGTTTAGGTGTCCAGTTAGCAAAAGCTCTCTAGGAGTAGCTGTGGTGAGCAGCTAAAGCTTATCCAGGAGGAGTGTAAAGCACTTGGAATACCACAATAGTCAGTCAGTAAATGTTCACAAGAAAGAACCACACCAGGTATTGCAAAAATATTCTTTATTAAAACACTAAGGCTATACTAACATTGGTATTTCCCTGCTTGGAGATATATACACACAAAATATGTCATATACTAAGAAAGTGGTATAAGAATGGAGGTGCCCAACCAAGGTAAGTGCGTTAGAATCCCCGGGCCTGGGGGAGTAGGAAATTACCAGAGGTAAGTACTAGAAATCCCACAGGCGCCAGGATGCAGAGTTGTTATCGAGCCAGGTGTTCCATAGGCTAACACAGGACCATCACATTTGGATTTTTATGGATTTCCCAGTGGACCCTGAGGAAACCAGTTTGTAAAAAGAAGGTTGGCGAGTGCTCACACCCGTGGATACCCAGAAGACTGGAGTACCTATACCAGGGAGCCCAGGTGCTTAGGGGTGAAGTGACATTGGAAGCCCTTGTTAAAGTCAATGAAAGCCTCAGTTGTCCTGCTGATGTCATGACCCATGGACCAGGCCAGTAGAACCCAAAGGTAGATTCTGGACGTGAAGAACCTGAAGAGGAAGGGGACAATGTCCGACCACTCGGAGATGTTCAGGCGGTGCAGATAGGCCATGCCCACCCTGTTGGAGGTGAGGTTCCTGCAGGACAGTGGAGGAAGAAGTCCAGCTGCGGAGTCCAGGGGAATGTAGGAGATCCTTGGATCTTCCCATGAGCTGTCCCATGTCGGTTGCCGGATTGCAGGAGGGTCAGTGGCCAGCAGGACCACCAAAAAGCCTTGGCAAACACAAATAGATGTAGGTTTTTGGGGACAGCAAGGTCCTAGTGACTCGACCTGTGGAGGGGAGTCAGGGCAAGCCTTCAGCGGGAAAGAAATCCAGCCTGAGTCGGAGGAGTCACCATGAGTGTCCCATTGGCAGCAGGCACATGGAGACATAGAGAGACCTCAGAAGCATGACAAAACAGAAGTCCCACGTCGCATGAGCTTCAGAGTGGAAGATTATTTTAGAGCTGCAGAGTGCTGGAGGCTGGGGCTTCTTGGAGCTCGAAGATCTCTTGGAGGAAGTGCCAACAACCCTTGGTAATAGCAATAGTCGTGGTGCACAGGGGTTCTGTTCCAGTGGCTGCAGCAACGGTCCACCCTCTCCCAGGTTGGACAAAAGACAAGTTGGACCCGGAGAGGACCACAAAACCACTTCCTGTGAGCAGAGCCTTTTTGTTGTTCGTGGGCAAGCAGGACCCACCAGTCAGTCATTGTCATCTTGAGGTGCCTGCGGATGCAGGGGAGTGTCTCCTTCACTCCAAAGGAGATTCCTTCCTGCTTCTTGGATGCTTCTGTCATATGCACAGCCACAGATGTTGCAGAAATCTTGCAGGAGCCGTAGAAACAACCTTGCAGTGGGAGCCCTCTCAACTGGATACAGTCTTGTTTCAGTTCCAAAAGCAGACCAGCAGTGGTTCCGGAGGCAAGGAGCAGAAGATGTCTTGCAGAGAGTTCCTTGTAGAGTCTTGCGTGATTAAGCTGAGGGCTCACCCTCGGGGGGCTCTTAAGTAACCCTAAAAGGGGCTTGGTCACCCTCTTTAGTGACCCACCTATTAGAGGGGGTCAGGGACGTCATCTACCTGACCTAACAAGATTGCTCTTAGGGTCCTAAGCCCACCTTGTTTACAAGATGGCAGATTCAACCAGCCACCTGGCAGTGCTCTGGGCACCTCGCTAGGGGAGAAGATGGACAGGGGGTGGTCACTCCCTTGTCCTTTGTGTGGTTTCCCGCCAGAGCAGGAACCGGAGGTTCCTGAACTGGTGCAAACCGGATTATGCAAAGAGGGCACCAAATGTGCCCTTCAAAGCAGTCTGGTGGCACTCAGAGGCCACACCCCAGCCCAGATCTGGGTTTAATACATCAGGTTTTTTTTGCTTGCCATGCCATTTCAGTTTGAACCCAGCCATATGCAAATCAGAACTGACCATGTTCCCCATGGGAACAGTCCAGCCCGACCTGCCAGGTCAGGTCCTTCCTGGATCAGAAACAAGCATCAGCAGACTCATCAGCAGGAGGGCAGATCAGTGTCTGGGGTTGGCAGCAGCGTGGGCTGGCAGCCAGACCCCGTAAGGCTGCACAGACAGAACTGGGGAGAATACATGAGATCATGCAACTAGCACTGGAATCTGTGTAGTTGCATGATTCCAAGATGATTGATACCAAACATGCCTAGGTTCGGAGATGCCATTATGTAGTTGGACCACTCGTGTTGATCAGTGTCCACTACATTCCTTAAGATGGCTTTCCCGCACTTACAAAGTCCAGGGAATGGAGTCTGGGGTATGTAGGGGGACCCTGCTCATGCAGGGGTACCCTCACACTTAGGGACATGCACTCTGCCCTTGGGTTGAAGGGCCTACTAGACAGGTGACTTACAGTGTCACAGTGCAGTGACCATGATATAAGGCAAGCCTTATATCTGAAGTGAAGAGTGCATGCACCATTTCACGCAGGCTGCAATGGCAGGCCTGCAGACACAGTTTGCATGGGCTCCCATGGGTGGCATTATCCATGCTACAGCCAATGGGAGACCCCTGGTGTACCAATGCCCTGGGTACCTAAGTACCATATACAAGGTACTTACAAAGGTGCACCAGTATACCAGTTGTGGGTGTAAACGTTTATCAGCAGCCAAATTTAGAGGAGAAAATACAGACACTGGAGGCCTGATTAGCAGGATCCCAGTGCACTACAGTCTAAACGCACTGACACCAGGCAAAACGTGCGGGTAACCATGTCAGAAAGATTATACTTTCCAACTATATATATATATATAAAATAGTTATACGTAAGTTAGAGTTTCAATAGGAAGAAAGTTTTTGGTTTTGCTAATAACTTTAATACTTTGACCCCGTTTCTTTAATATTCTCAAAACATTTAAAATAAAAGTTCTTGGAAAGTTTCAGGTGATCTGTCAAGTGGGGCTAAGAAAACAGGGAGGCCACAAAACAGTTTTTCCCCATGCAATTTCCATGTGGAATTTTAGACAACGATGCATAGAAAACTGCTGAACAGATTTACACCAAATTTGGCAGAAAGCTAGATCTTTACTCAGAAACTTACATATAACTTGTGAATTATGTGTGTGTGACTGGGAAACCCTTAAAAAATGTCAAGAGGCTGTGTGTAGCATGGGTGGGCTTCCCACAGCGGGTTGGCATAGGCACCGCCCAAAAGGTTTTCGTTTATCATATGCCACATGCAAAAATTCCCTGCACCCAATCCCCTCTACACACTATCTTCAGCTATGGATTACGGTCCTAGTCATAGCTTGCAAATTTCAGTGGTTTTGTGGTTTTGATTTGAAGCCATAACTAACTATACATCGCTTTAAACTTTGTATTTGTGTGTGTATTTGTGTGTGTGCGTGTATGGGGCTGTGTGTCAATGATTGATATGTGCTTATTTGTTGACCCGGATTTTCAGAGAGCTGTGGTATGTTCTCCATATAATTGTATCATTGTATCCCATATTAAATGAGGTAGTTTATAAAGCCCCTCTATATTATCTGAGGCTTCTGTCTTTTAAAAATAAAGGACATAGTATGACACCTAGTCAGATGTATATTTGTCTCAATGGTATGTTATTTACATAAATGTGGACCTAGACCTACAACAATCACAAATACACACTACTTATTTTCTAAAAATACAAGTACAACGGGCAAACGGTCTTTTCTTAAGCGCCTACCACTGCCAGTGTAGCTGCTAAATGACAATGTTGCCAAATACCAAGATTGCCTCGTCTATTTTCTTCTACAACCCTCTTGTCCTGTCTCTATCCATGTGTTTTGAACATTCATTTCCATTCTGACTTTCTTTTTGAGGCTTTGCATTTGTCTTTATGTTCCTCATTCTCCCATTCCTGAGTTCCTCTGTTTTGCTTTGGCTCAAAATCTGATGATGAAAATAAGTCCCGGTCTGAAGTAATGATAGGAGAAGGGATGGTATTGTCAGCACCGCACACATGAGGGTGAACTATGACCACACTTTCCTATCTGGAGTGTGGATCTTAGTTTGGTGCTATCTCCTGGGATTAGGCACAAAGGAGTGTCTCCAAAGCGGAAACCAGAGCTTTATGTCTAATGAGTAAAGATTTGTGATTTAAAAAATCACTATGCTGTTAAGTACGTTCCAGTTACATGTTCTAACCCCTCATCATATCCATTTTAATGAAATAGAGTCAAATGACACATTTTAAAAGCCAAAATGCCACAGGTGGTCGGCCGTAGCAATACTTTAGAAGCTTCTGCTAGATGCTTTGCTTGAATAGACAGATTTGTGAGTGTCAGATCTGAACTCATGTCCTTTTTTTATTCCTGCAGGTGACTACAACTTGACTGTCGAAGCAATCAACAAGTATGACAGCCTTCAGCAGACTATCTCAGTCCGTGTTCTCTCCCCCTTGACTTCGCTGCATCTTCTCACATCACCGGCAGCACCATTAGTAAACCAGGCAATTCTCTTTGAGGCTCGCCCATACCCTTCAGGGTTTGGCCTTACTTTTTCTTGGGATTTTGGTGACGGGTCTCCTGAAAGAGTGGCAGCTCCAGCGACTATTTGGCACATCTTTCAGAAAAGTGGACAGTACAGAGTAAGGGTTTGGGCTGCTCACGGATTGAGCAAAGCTAGCTCTGATATGTTAGTTGAGGTAGAGCAAAGTGTGGTTGGGCTTCAGATAACATGCACTGGGCCTAGTGAGCTTGGAACTGCTACCATGATCAATGCCACAGTAGAATCTGGTACAGACGTCCAATATTCCTGGAACATGGGAGATGGAACAGTATATCAGAACTGGTCACTGAGCTATATCTCACACACCTTTGCCAGAGAAGGGAACTACACTGTCATTGTGATAGCCAGTAACAGTGCCACCTCCACAAGCAGCCACATCAGCGTGGAAGTTTACAGGTTCCATATAATCTCCATCCTTACTCCTGATGTGGTAGCCAGTGGCGAACAGGTCGGCTTCCATGCATTTGTGACGGGACCAGTGACCAGGACTTGCTCCCACTGGGACTTTGGAGATGACAGCCCTATAGTGATAATAGAGCAGGACCCTGTGGTTTATCACTTTTATACCAGAGCGGGAACATTCATGCTGAATCTGACTGTGTTTGGAATTGCCAGTGTTGATTCCTTCCAGTCAGTGGTCAATGTGGAAAGCAGGATCCTCTCGCTCAATGTGACTGTGTCTGTCCAGATAACAGCACTGGGTGACCCAGTCAGCTTCTCTGCCAGTTTGATTCCTGCACCAGACATTTCGCACCGGTATTGGTACAGTTGGGACTTTGGAACTGGAGAGCCCCCTCTGGCTTCCAGCTTTCCAGAGAGCACCTTCATCTACACCGAGGAAGGAATATATTATGTTACAGTCACTGCAAGGAACAAATTAGGAGCTGCAAATGCCTCTGTTCAGGTCAAAGTAGAAAGCCCAATTGGGCCAATAACCATTCATCACAGTGGCAAGACTGGGCAGGCCCTGGCATTGAACTCTATTTACTGCTTCACAGCCATGGTCAGTTCTGGCATTGCCACCACCTTAACTTGGAACTTTGGAGACTTCTCCCTCAAGCAGCAGGGGAGCAGTATCTGTCATTCCTATAACCAAGCAGGTAACACCACTGTCTCTGTAATTGGAGAGAACCCTATAAGCAGCCAGATCGCTACCCTGCACATCACTGTCCTGACCCCAGTGACCTCACTCTCCATGCTGGCAGACAGCACTTTTGGGGAGGTTGGTCAGGTGGTTGTCTTCAGAGCTTTGTTGTTGGCTGGGGACAGTGTCCGGTATCTGTGGGCTGTATGTAGTTCGTGCAGCTTTAAAGAAGGTTCATCAACTCTTGAGCATGCATTCCTGGTCCCCGGCACAGCCACAGTACAGGTACAGGTAGTAAATGCAGTGAGTGTGGGTGAAGCCAAGGTCAGCATTGAGATCCAGGAGAAGATACAGGGTATCCGCATACACAGTAAAGATGTTCTATGTAGGAGGTATGTGGCTGCTTCAGAGCCATTCACTCTCACAGTAGATATAGAGCGTGGCAGCAATGTGACCTTTCGGTGGGATATTTTCCATGGTTCAAGTCAGCTTTTTTCTGCCAAAGGGAAATCAGTCACATTCTCAAGTAATGCTATAGGAAATCTGCTGGTGCAAATGTGGGCTGGAAACAATCTGGGACAGGTGGTTGAGAGCACAGAGCTTCAAGTGATGGATAGAATTCGTGGTGTGATGGTGAAGGCCCTTACGAAAAGTGTAGCTGTGGGGACTTCCGTTATCTTTAGTGTCTTAGTCTCCAGTGGCTCTGACATGCTCTACACTTGGTACCCAGGAGAAGGTCAAAAGCTGCTTCCTTGTAACCATTCCTCATTCACTTATGTCTTTTTAACACCGGGCTTAAGGGTAATTTCTGTGACTGTGTCCAACTTCCTGGGCTCAAGCAACGGGTCCATGGAGTTGAGGGTACAGGTGCCAGTGTCCGGTGTGGAAATATCAGTCTTCGGCCACTTGGCTCCATTCTTCTTCAGGTCCAATACTACCATACAGTTCCAAGGTTCTGTGGTAGAAGGAACAGATGTGCTGTGGGAATGGCATCTACAGAAGAAGAATGAAACACAACTATTCCACCAACAGAATGCTTCCTGTTTCCTCGAGGAGCCAGAGCTCTACCACCTTGTGTTGAGGGCCTGGAACGACATCAGCTTGGATATGGTTGAGCAGACTTTGCAGGTTCAGCAGCAGATTTCTGGACTCGAGCTGAAAGTGGACAGAAGGTCTGCATGTACTGGTGATGTTCTCAACTTCAGCCTTCAAGTCCTGAAGGGAACAAACGTGTCTTTTGTCCTCAATGTCACCACCCTCGGACTGGTATTTGATGTCCATGATGGCAAAGTTCCCCTCACAGTCTCTGAACCTGGTCATCACTTGGTGTTGGCAATGGCCTACAATCAAGTGAGTCATCAGTCAGCCTCAGTGCTAGTGAGGGTGCTGGAGAAGGTCAAGGGGCTACATTTGTTGGATTGTTGCCCTCCTGCACTGGATATCACCAAAATCTTGGCGTTCAGGGCAGATGTCGTGGCTGGGGAGGAGCTAGGCTTCATTTGGACCTTTCATCTACCTGGGCATCCAGACTACAGCACCACTGGGCCGCTGGTTCAGTACACTCCAGCAGGCGAAGGGAACCTCACTCTCCATGTGAAAGCCAGAAACCCATCCTGTTCAGCAAGCCTAACTGCAAACATCACCCTACTGTCCCCAGTCTCATCGGCCACTCTGTCTTGCAATGTAACAGTGGCTTTTGTCAACCAGACAGTAGCGTTTAATGCTGATGTTGATGGTGGAAGTGACCTCAACTTTCATTGGTTCTTTGGAGACTCAATGGGAGCATTCACCCACTCAAGCCAGACTGTCTTCCACAGGTACATGCACAGTGGTTACTTCTCTGCTGAGGTGAGCATCTACAATGAAATCAGCCAGGTGGTGGCACAAGTCAGTGTCAAAGTGCAGGAGCTGGCATGTGAATGGCCACATGTACAGCTGGTGCCTGCTCCATCCACCATCTTCAGATCCCGTGATAGTTACTTTGAGGCCAATGTGAATCTGAGGGCATGCACTGCCTATGCAGCACAGTACCTGTGGGAGGTATACCACAGCCCAGACTGCCATGGGCTGCGTCCAGCAAACCAGGTGCCCCTGGGACATGTGGATGTAACTACTCCTCTGCTGGTGCTCCCCAAACGTTCCCTGCAGGCCGGTATGTACTGTATCCATTTTCTGCTGTCTCTCAAGGGTACCCCGCTGTCCCACTCTGTTTCCCTGAGACTGAGGGTGCTGCAGAGTGAGCTGGTAGCAGTAATACGAGGGGGCTCTCACCGCAGCTGGTCTGCTGATACTGACCTGCTGATGGATGGAAGTGGATCATATGACCCTGATGCAGACCTTGCTTATGAAGACACATCTCTGGAGTATCAGTGGCACTGTGAGCTGAAGGTAAGATCAAGAAGGAACTGCACAAGTTACAGGGAGGTAGTAAGGGAGGTTGGGTGGAGGATCTGCTTGACAGGACAAGAAAGGAGGGGTCTGAGGAGATAAGAAAGAACACAAAAGAGTATGAAGACAGTGAGCCTGTAAAGACTACAGAGAGGTTGGAAGGATCAGAAGACAAGAGGATGCAAAGTATGCAGGAGCATAGATGCAGTACACAGGATTGAATGAGCGTTAAGGGGCCAGTTGGGCAGTGAAGAGAGGGTCTTTAGAAGAAGAGAAGGCATTAATGGGGTGGAGAGGCACAGTGGAAAGGGCCCAGAAGAAATGGAGAGGGTACAGAGGGGATAGATGTGGTACTTGGGGTACAGAGGGGATGGAAAACATACAGGTGTCACAGATGGGATTTCAAGTGTCCAGAAGGGCAGAGAGGGTAGAGGAATGGCAAAAAGAGCACTGCTAGGGTGAATGGTTCAGACGCGACAGGCATACAGGAGATGGATATGGAGCATGAGGGGTAGGTAACATAGAGGCACAGAGGCGAGTGTAAGGATGGGTCACAGAGGGGACAAGGGATTGTAATGGTGAAGTAGGAATAGCTATGGTGTGGAGTGACCAAGAAAGGCACTGGCTAGAGAGAGTACAAAGGGGAAAAGGAAGACAGAACAGATAAAAAAGGATAAAAAGAGGGCAAACAATAGGGGTGGGAAGTAGGTTAAGAGGCCATAGAGATGATACAGATGAGGCACTGGGAGTGCAGGGGCACGGGAGAGAGAGAGAGAGAATGGAAAGCAAGGATGAGATACAACCACGAAGAGATCTCAACGAGAGAGAGAGAGGGAGAGAGAGGAGACAGATGGGAAAAAGGTAGAGGGGTGGCTGCAGAGAGATCGACAGTGGCAGTGTGAAAGAGGAAACTGATGTAGATGCACAGAAACTAAGACATGATCTAGACAGTCCGAGAGCTTGAAATAGAGATGGAAGTTGGCCAAGTGCATAGAGGAGAGTGAAGAGATTCAAAGAAGAAGTATCCTCATTTAGAGGTGGGTGAGAATGAATATCTGCCAAAAGATGGTGGCTGCCATGTCAACCTACTGTTCTGATACCCCCGACTCTTTTAGAGTGTGCCAGGTTCATTCCTTCTAATGAAATTCCCATCATCTGCACTTATGTCCAGGATGCCCAATGAAACCTTTGCTGTCCTGGAGAAAACATCTTACACAGGGAGACTTAATTATTGTAAATCCTCGTCATGGACCACTCCCACTGTGGAGGTATTGTGTAGGAATCAAGAACGTGATAGAAGATCCATTGTGCCTTGATGGCGTGATGGATCTCTACTTGCCCCTCTACTCCTCTTTAAAAGCATGCAGGTACCATTTTGCGGAGTGGTAAAAAGTCTACCTTAGTGGCACACAGCCCTAAATCTGGTAGTCCTGCTGCTGTCATAGTGGCGGATAGAGAGCTGGAATTACAGGGATGGATGAGTGCTGTGCTATTTGGAGGAGTGACAGAGAGCTGAAGCTGAGAGATGGACAGAAAGCTTAGAGGCAGAGAAATAGAAGACATCTGGGTGGCATTAAAATTGATCGACAGCTCGGTATGCAAACAAAGGAAAGGTTGGAGACAGCTAAGGGGGGGGAGAGGACTGACTTTGTACAGGTGAAATTTGCTGACACCCATACAAGTTCAGTGTCGCCCACATTTGCCTGCTTTTTGTTCCAAGAAGCAACCTGCAGAGGGTGAGGGTGGTCTTGTACTTTCAGTTCCAGTTTCAGTTGTTCTAGCTCTGTATGAAATACAAATACATGTACGGTTAGCAGGTCAAATACATCTGTTTATTTTAGTTATTAGAGTAATAACCAGTTAACTACACATACTAATTAGTCTTTATTGTTGCCGAACTCTTTTGGCAACCTTTGTAATTAAAGATAAAGAAAAATCTGTAAGGTTGTACACACTTGTGCCTTACAGTTTGCGTACAGCTCCTTAATGCCAGATCATAACTCACTGAGTAACATTACAAGGATTATTTATAATTTATGATCTGGAGGTAGCACAATCATCTCTGCAGCACAAGCAGTAACTCACAGAGCTTTGTAAGCTAATACACAACTGTGACCTGAATAGTACACGGTGTGCTTTGGAACAGACACATTACTCCCTGTGCTAATTCATAGTGAGTGAAGCCTGTGACAAGACTGCACACAGATGTCTCCAGGAAGTGTATGAAAACCCAGAGCTGCCTCACTGTTATACTCGCAAACTGCTGGGTCCATAAAGTACTCTGCAGCAGGCGCATTCGCCTGTAAGATATTTTTAATGCAGTCTATTTGTGACCAATCAAATAAGTCAGAACAGATTCACTAGTACATTTGTCATTGTTGCCAGTTTCTTGAGGCAGACTTTGTAAAAAGTACATTTGTAAGTTGACTGTCAGACACCGCACCTCAGGGCTCTGGCCCTGGTGACTCCACTCTGTTTCTGCTGATTCTGCTTTACCCCAAATGTATGGACTCCTAAAGTCATTGTTGTATGAGGAACTTACTGGCAGGAGTGATGGGAAGGTAAAGACAGAATGAGGGGAGAAAGGCGAGTGGAAAGAGATGACAAAGAGGTGCAGGGAAGCTGTGAAGAGAGAAGAGAGAAAACATGGAGTCGAGAAATGGACAGAGAGCGTGAGAAAAGGAAGGAGGGGAGAAATGGACGGAGAGCTATAGCGCACAAAGGAGAGGGTGGATTCATCGCTGGGAGGTGAAGAGGGATTGGAAGCTGGAGAGCGAGAGAGCTCAGGGGTAGGGTACTGTAGTTCGGACAGGGAAATGGAGGCAGAAGGGCTCACAGACGGCAGCTACTACCCAACGAGGCGAGAAAGGAACGAAAACCTCCATGTGAACAGGATGCATCTCTGGTATCGTCAGCTGCTCTGATTATGTTCCAATATGGGAGCTAATCCTTTTACTGCAGACATCCGAATTATGAGTTTAGTATTTAATACCAGCACATCAAACCTGCTGATAACTTCCGGAACATGCAGATTTTTTGTGCAGCAGGCACCAAAATCGGTATGTTATTCCTCAAAAACTTGTGATAGGCAAGAATTATCGCACGCCATAAATGTCGGACGCCACAGAGTTGATTTTTATCGGGTGCGGTAATTATTGCTTGCAACAATGCCCAACTTGTAACGAGGGTCATGTATTTTGCCAGACCCTTCCGTCCGCTAACATTAGTAACACCATTTCTGTGCGTCTTCCAGAATCCCTCTGACCCCTGCACCCACCGCAGTTTTCCGCTAATGTCTGACGCCAACATTACCATCCCGAGCACCACCTTGTGTGCGGATACGGCCTACCTATTCACCCTGACTGTGAGGAAGACGGGACGCAAGCCTGCATCGGCTACACAGACGGTAAGCACCCGCTTCTTCCTTCCGGCTGCAGGGGGATATGTCTGAACACTAGAGGCGAGCCTCTGCCTGGCCTGAGGTGCCCTGGGGTCCTAAGCAATATCCTCTCCATAGCAATAAACCATGTGTTTCAACTCTCACATAGGTACATACGGTTTAAACAAGGGTGATAAAAGGTACAATCCAAAATGTTCTAACTTTGTGACAAGAATTGTAGATTCCATTAAGGACAAGGAATTTTTTATTTTATGTCAGTATCGGAGGCTCCACTTATGCTGGTTTAAAGCTGATCAACACCCAAGGAAGAAACGTGCACAAATTGTTTAGAATAAAACATTTTGAACATGGAAACATTTGACCACTCGTTCACGTGAAGAATATCTTCTAACCTAGAACCCAAAGTAAAAGCTTTTGAAGCCATGGCTCCCCTGGTGGAATGTGCACCATAAACAGATACATCAATGCCTGCTTCAGACATAACCCAACTGACCCAATGGGCCAATGTTGCAGCTAACACTGGACAAAAAGGATTCTGAATCGCAATCAGGACCTAAAAGATCACTCCTATAACTTTAGGTATGTTCCTCATTCACCTCTAAACACTTTACCACACATAGCTTAATATTGTGTGGAAATGCAGGACAATCAACAGATGTAGACATCCATTTAGTCCTCCTAGAAATGAGAAAGGAAACTCCTGTAGGAGACAACAACTTTACCTGCCAAATCTAAAGCCCTCACATCAGAAACTCTGCGGCATGAAACATAATAACATGGTCAATTTCGCTGACCATCACAATAATAAATAGTTGTCAGGCCAGGCATTCAAGAAAGATAATACTACATTCACATCCCACAAGTGGGAGTAGCATGGATTTAGAAATGTGGTGAAATCCCACGGGGCAGAGGATAGGCCAAACGGGAGCATCAGATACTTGTACCATTTGTCCCTCCAGCAGAATTGCAGATACAGTCTGTGGTAAGGAGAAATGGGAACCTCTAAATAAGCGTCCTTGAGATTGAGACGGACCATCCAATATCTCTCCTGAAGGAGATCTCTCAAAAGGTGGATTCCTTCCATCTTGAAATGCAGTAAACCACAAAAGGATTGAAATTCCTGAGGTTGAGGACCAACCTCTCACTGTCTCCTTTCTTCTGCACTAGCAAGACATTGCTGCAGAAGCCATGAGGTTGTTGGGAGGTGAGGGCGGTAGCCCGTTTTGCTAACAGTACTTGAATTTTTCAGTCGATAAAAGACCTGTCTTGTTGGGAAAAAAGGAGAGGAGGATTTGGTTGAAAAGGAATAGCTGTTAACTCTATGGAATAACCTTGTACTGGGTATAACACCCAGACATCTGAGGAAATTTTGACCCAATTGTGAACAAAGTGCTTTAGCCTGCCCCCCAAAGGAAGAGAAGGGACAGAAAGGTTCATTACCTGCGGGGAAGTTGTCAATGGCTCTGTAACCTGTGTTGGAGCCACGGAAGCTGTGGTTATGTGCACCTCTTGCTCTGGAAGGGTAGAAATCTGACTGTGCTGGGTCATGTGCATATCCTCTGCCCCTTGGGCAAGCTCCTCTCGAAGGACCTTTTTTGATAACCCCGGCTGGTCGGCTGTCTTCGGAAAGAACCAGCCCTTCCAAAAAGTCAATTGAACATACGCTTGAGATATGATTGTGACTTATCCAAAGATGTGAAAGTAATCACAAATTTCGCAATGTCTTTCAAAAAGCTATCACCAAACAACTGCCCCTCGGCAGATGGCCTGTTGGGTCTATCTGGCAAGCACATCTGGGTGAATGGAGGCCCCTGTTTCTTTAGCTTGAAGGGCCAGTTCCATAATCTTAGCTAAAGGACCTGACACATCCAGGAGTTTATCTTGACATGACTGTAGGGCTCTGTCTATACCCTTCTTTGGGTCTTTGTTGTATTTTTTCAAGAAAGTCACTATGGTGGCATCAATGTCAGGGGTGACAGTGGTCTTATGAGATAGATCTGGCCGAGGGCATTCTGATTTTAATCTGGATTTTACCTCCTTCTCAAAGCTTTTCCTGATGTGCGATTGCATATACCAGTCAGAGGACCTGGGGTGAACAATCTCTGAGGGTTCAAAGCAAAGGGGAAAAGGGTGGAAAGGGAGGGGGAACTTTTGCGCTTCCTAGAGCATTTATGGGCTTTATGAGTTTCCTGTGAAGATGAGGAGGAATCTGAATCAGAATCTGATGTAGGGGAGGTGGAAAGAGGGATAGTCGACTTAGGGGCAGCAGCCACTGCATAAGTATGTTTGGTAAGGGTCGATTGGGACAGTTTGGCCAGAGTAACCTGATTGGGGCCATGGCTGGTCAGAAGAAGGGATAAAGGGAGGGATAGAGAGATCCCCAGAGGGGAGGGAGGGGTGAGTTAAAGGTTGCATGGATAAAGGTTGCAGAGCAGAAGAAAGCGCTTTGTCCACAGATTTCTGGACTGAGGAGTAAATGGCTTGTTCCATGAAGGGGTCATAACAATAGTCCTCATCCTCGTAAGGGCCATATTTCTCCAGGCCCTGCTCGTACGTCTCATAACCAGACATGAAAGTGGCAATCTACCACAAACAGTAGGTCCCAGAGGGAAGCAAGGGTCTACTAGATATACATCAGGGTAAACCAGGGAGGAAAGAGTTAAATACACAGAGTCCCAGATCCAATTATTGCAGCCCCAGCCTTCACTAGGCCTGGGACGTCGGTGGAAGTGGAAGCTGGAAGCAGACAGACTTACAAAATTCCAAAAATTATTATTAATCTGATCAGTCAGACAACTGACAGATTATAATATTATAAAATTGCCCCTTTCATCCAGAAAAAAGACTGCTTATCTGCGGAGGTGTGCCTGAGCAATAAACCCCCGTTATTGCAGCGCGGGGAGAGGCGTCTTCTAGCGTGCAGAGAGGTCAGCCGAGCGCATAGAGCACCGCGGCTGCCCCTCCCAGAAATAAGGGCACGTAACCCTATTACGCTATGCTGCGCAACTTCGCTCCCAGGAGGGGCGGGCCCAACGCGGCAAGGCAGCGCGAACTGCTGAGGGTGAAGGGGACCAGTGAACGCGGAAAGGCAGAGGCTTACAGGACTGGGGGAAGCCAGAAAACAAAGAGAGATTAAATTAACAGAAATTAAAAGAAAATGAAAAGAAATGTAGGCGCAGCACGCATCTTACCTTGAAGAAAAGGAACGTGACTGAAGGGGTCACTTGCTATGAGCAGCATGCCACAATGAGAAAAACCAAAGGAAAAGCAAGTATAAACACAATAATACCAAATTACTTTACTATAACAACCAAAAAACACATAGAGAGGCACTTATCTTGTCTGCGGAGCAGCAAAGAAAGAAGAAGTCAAGACGATGCCTCTCTATTTTGTATGCTGTACTGGATTACTATTTGGTGGGTTAAGATAGAGGCGTGGTTCAAAGCCTCTTGGTTTATAGTGTGTTTTCTGTTTTTACTGTTTTCTTATTGGCTGCTGTTTATGGAGTAGTGAAGATTGAGAAGCATAATCAAAGCCTCCGTCCTAACATAGAATCGCCTATTCAAACATGACGTTTGTTAGGTTATAGTTCTTCTCTAGGGCACACTATCACTGTCATGTCCGTCTGTTGGCGCTTGATGATTGGTGCATCCACAATGAAATTGCCCATGGAACAGTGTTTGCTGGCTATTGACAAAGGTCTCTGGAAATTAACATGTTTTCAGATTGTGTTTAAAATTTTGAAGGATTCCTATTTGTTTCAATGTTAAGTGCAGTGCATTCCATGATCTGGTGGCACGCAAAGTCAATGAGCGACCACCCCTTCTGGCATGTCTGTTGATAGGAACACATAGCTGGGCAATCTCATGAAGTGATTGAACAAGTAGATTGGCCCTTGAACCAAATGGCCTTCTGTACCATACATAATGTCTTGCCCTGAAAAATTTTCCGGCCCTGTTTCAGAGCAGGGCTCAACAGTAAGGGGGAAAATGTACTTTACAGTTGGCCAATATTTGTTTTGTTCACGCCCAAATATGAGCAGTTTGTAAAGTCTACACAGGATATCACCATAGCTAGATTTATTGTACCTTTCGGAAAAAAAGCTTGAGAAACCTTATTTAGAGTCTGGCAGAGGGGTACTCTGACACAAACATAACAGATATCCTGTCCGTCTTATTACATGTGAATTAGGATATATGCATTTGTGGGATGGTGAATACCGTCCGCCTCATTTCAAGTACATTAGGGTGTAATACACTTGTATTCAGGTGGACAAGATATCTGTCATGTTTGTCATGGAGAACCCGTCTGTCAAACTCTGCATCAGACCAAAACAGGCAGAGTTAGTAAAAGCTTGCAGTTACTGAAACACACTCATACACTCTTTCTTTGTGTTTCTCTCTCTACCTCACTACCACCCACCATGCTCAATGTTTTGGATTCAGGCACAGCAAAGACAGAGAATTGGGTGCAAACCTTGTCCGGGCTCTAAACACTAGACCGCTAACTATTTGATACACTCAGGTACTCGCTTCCTTGTTACTGGTATTCATCTGAGGCACAAGGGGTACAGACCATATTTAGGGCCATTCTGGCATGGAGTCTGTGCCTGGCAACAAAGTGTTAGTTGTTGTGGCTTTCTGCTTCGTACCAGAGTGCAACCGTTTACTGATCCCACATAATTGTTTTTTCCCTGCTTGTTCCAACATGTTAGGTTCTCATTCAGTTCCTCCCTTCCGGTGTGTTTTTTGTTGAGCTCATTACCCTCAGGTATCTGTCTTTCTCTACCCTCTTTACTTCCTGGCTCGTCTGATTTGTGGTGGCCTGCTGTTGTTTCCATCTTGTAACCTGGTCTGCCTGTGGCTCATCAGCAATATCCACTCCTGAAATTGGTGAGCCTAGAGCGATTTTATGCTTAAATAGTACTCTCCATCCTGTAACCGTACAATTACCACTGCTCTCTCAATCATACCACAGTTGGTTCAGTGACGTTTCATGCCTCCAAACATCTGGGTGGCCCTGTGCCGCTGCCATTCATCACAAGACTGAGATCCATTCTAAGGTTTCTCTCTCACTCACTTTCCCTGTTTTCTTGCGATTTCCAGGTGCGGGCCTGTTAATATCTTGCCCCACTGTGTAGGTGTACAGGTGCTCTTAGTGGGACTAATCAGCAGAAGCCCTTTGCTGATGGCATGTGAAAAGAAAGCTGTCTACCAGGAACAGGGATGTAAGAAAGTCACATCTGCCTTAACAGGCCAGGTGCTAAAAGTAATTAACTAGGCTTTCTAATCAGCTGAGGTTGAATGTGTAGCCTATGGCTCTGGCCCTTAGAAAATCCTCCACGTCTTGCCCAGGAATGGGGTTCACATTTGCACGCCGTCTTGGAATTGCCCAATGATTGAGACCGGAAAAGCATGGATTCCCTCCATCTTGCCCAAGGGTGAGGGTGCTAGGTGGAATCAAAAGGACACCCGGGCAGCATTGTGTCCTGGAGCTGTCTCTCCTATTGGTCGACTGCTAATGGGAAGAATCATGCAGCATCCTCACCTTGCTCAAATGTGGAGAGGTGGCACTCAGTATAGGGATTACATCAACACCTTCTGCCTTGCTCTGCATTGGGGTACTTTATTGAAGACCCACAGTGTAGCAGCTAACAATTGTCCCTCTGCCCTGCGTGCATTTGCAGATATGGCAGCAGGACAGCTGTGAACTGTTACGGCCTCCCTTCAACATCACAATCATTTCAATCTTCCTGCAGGTAGTGTTGGGCTTGTGTTTGTTCTGCTAGTAACTGTTTGTTCTGTTAATCTGTAGGTCTGGATCCAGCCTGGAGAGGTGCTACCTGTCACATTGGAATGCCGCTCCTGCAGTGCTCTTTCCAGTTATCAAGTCAGCAAAAGTGTCCATGTCACACTATCAGCTATGTGTGAGAACTGCCACAACACCACGCAGGTGAGACTCCCCATTCAGTTTACAATGTGACAAAACATTGTCTCATTTTTGTGGTCCGTGCTCAAAATTTGGTGTTATCAAATTGTTTAAATGCTGCAAGTAACTGAAGCATTCGGCAAAAGTTGTGTAGTTGGTAGCAACGTATTTATAAAACTACTAGTTAACGTCAAAAGTCAGATGGGCATTGGGGCCCTGTAAACCAGATTTGCCCAATCCATTCATTAAACCATCATGCAGCTCAATGTTTCTAAGATTTCTCTTGCCCTTCATGCTCACAGCCCAGCTACTGGAACCCCTCCTCTTATCCATTAGGATATTTTGGGCCTTCTACCAGGACTGATAACACCATGGCTTGCCCTATCTATGTGCCCTCACTTTTTCCCATACAGTGCAGACGCCTGACACTGTCCTCCTAGGGATTACATGAGGTTTGGAGCTACTGTGGCACTCCAAGGGCTTCAGGGTCATTTACATAAAATAATTTGTGCTTTGTGATGGCATTTTCCATCTTCCCATGGAGATTATAGGCTCTGGGCCCAGTACTGAGGAGTCACCCAAATTTATCCAACAAAGTAACTGCCGTTTATTGAAGCAACCAGGTTGCCTAAACGCATCTTGCTGTGGTGTCCTAGCTACTAGCACCATAGCAACTGGACACTGCAGATTATGGAATGTGGAATGAAGGGAGGTGTAAAGTTGGTGAGAACTGTCGGTGTAGGAGGCTGTCGCTGGTTTGCTCTTGATAATAAATACTAAGTTCAACTTAACTGCTTTGTTCGATTTCTTACAAATTGATGATGAGGATGATGCTTAACTGTCAGCAGTTGGAGGGCATATTAGCAGAAGGCACAGTTGCGATCCACTGAAAGCCTTCATGAGAGAGAGAGAGCAAACCAGCTGATCCAGTCTGGATGATCCAGACTGTCGAGGAAGTGACTGTGCTGGTGCATATCTGCAGTGTGTGAGGCCAGCGGATTTGGGGTGTTTCCGTCCATCAGAGTGTGAAAACTGACAGGAAGTGTTACGAGTGAGTACAGTTTTGGCATGTATGAAGTTAGCTCTGTATATACTATCAAAAGTGAGAGATAGTGTGCACAGGGTCAAAGGGTTCCCCTTCGAGGTTGATAATGGCAAAATTAGATAATACTAGTGCTCTATTTTGTGGTAGTGTGGTCGAGCAGTAGTCTTACCAGAGGGTAGTGTTAAGCATTTGTTGTAAACACACAAGCAATAAACGAGGAACACACATTGAAAGACTTAACTCCGGGCCAATAGTTTTTTATATAGAAAAATATATTTTCTTAATTTATTTTAGAACCACAAGATTCAAGATTTGAAGTAAATACATAAAATGCAAGGTACTCCACACAGGTAAGTAGGGAACTTTGAATTAAAGCAGTAGTACACACGGTATAGGTTAAAATGGCAATAAGCTATTTTAAAAGTGGACAATGCAAAAATCAACGGTTCCTGGGGGAGGGAAGTATGGTTAAGTTTCTCAGATAAGTAAAGCACTTACACAGTCAGTTTCCTGGGCATAGGCAGCCCACCGTTGGGGGTTCAAGGCAACCCCAAAGTCACCGCCCCAGCAACACAGGGCCGGTCAGGTGCAGAGGTCAGAGGAGGGCCCAAAACACATGGGTGCCAATGGAGAACAGAGGTGCTCCGGTTCCAGTCCGCTGGCAGGTAAGTACCGCGTCCTCGGGGAGCAGCCCAGTGGGGTTTTGTAGAGCACTGGGGGGGACACAAACAGGCACACAAAACACATCCTCAGCGGCACAGGTGTGGCTGGGTGCAGTGTACAAAGTTGGCGTCAAGTTTGCTATAGGAAGCAATAGAGGGACCCGGGGGTCACTTAGGCGATGCAGGCAGGGCACAGGGGGGCTTCTCGGGCTAGCCACCGACTGGACTAGGAAGAGGGCTGCCTGCTGGTCACTCCTGCACTGGAGGTTGGTTCCTCTCGGTCCTGGGGGCTGCGGGTGCAGTGCTTGGTCCAGGCGTCGGGTTCCTTGTTGCCAGGCAGTCGCGGTCAGGGGGAGCCTCTGGATCCTCTCTGCAGGCGTCGCTGTGGAGGTGAAGGGGTGTCGACTCAGGTTACTTACGTTGTTGCAGTCGCCTAGGTGTCCTCTCTGCAGTGTTGGTTCTCTGGCACTCGAGCCGGGGGCGTCAGGTGCAGAGTGAGAAGTCTCAAGCTTCCGGCGGGAAGGGAGAGTTCTTTGAAAGTTGTTTCTTTGTTGCAAAATTGTTGCTGTTGGTGAACAGTGCTGCTGTTCTTGGGAGTTTCTTGGTCCTTCTGTTCAGGGAAGTCCTCTGAGTCCTCAGAGGTCGCGGGTCCCTGTCGGATGCGTCGCTGTGCAGGTTCTTTGAGTCTGGAGACAGGCCGGTAGGGCTGGGGCCAAGTCAGTTGTCGTCTCTGCAGGGCTTTCAGGTTTTCAGGTCAGCAGTCCTTCTTCTTTGTGTAGGTTGCAGGAATCTGATTTTCTGGGTTCAGGGTCGCCCCTAAATACTAAATTTAGGGGTGTGTTTAGGTCTGGGAGGCAGTAGCCAATGGCTACTGTCCTGGAGGGTAGCTACACCCTCTTTGTGCCTCCTCCCTGAGGGGAGCGGGGCACATCCCTAATCCTATTGGGGGAATCCTCCAAACTCAAGATCGAGGATTTCTAAAGGCAGGGGTCACCTAAGCTCAGGACACCTTAGGGGCTGTCCTGACTGGTGGGTGACTCCTCCTTGTTTTTCTCACTATCCTCTCCTGCCTTGCTGCCAAAAGTGGGGGCAGTGGCCGGAGGGGCGGGCATCTCCACTAGCTGGGATGCCCTAGGGTGCTGTAACAAAAGGCATGAGCCTTTGAGGCTCACCGCCAGGTGTTACAGTTCCTGCAAGGGGAGGTGAGAAGTACCTCCACCCAGTACAGGCTTTGTTCCTGGCCACAGAGTGACAAAGGCACTCACCCCATGTGGCCAGAAACCGTCTCATTGTGGCAGGCTGGCAGAAACTGGTCAGCCTAGCACTAGGAGTCGGACTGGTATTCAGGGGGCATCTCTAAGATGCCCTCTGGGTGTATTTTACAATACATCCCAAACTGGCATCAGTGTGAATTTATTGTGCTGAGAAGTTTGATACTAATTTTCCCAGATTTCAGTGTAGCCATTATGGAACTGTGGAGTTTGTGTTTGACAAACTCCCAGACCATATACTCTTATGACTACCCTGCACTTACAATGTCTAAGGTTTTTGCTTAGACACTGTAGGGGCATAGTGTTCATGCACATATGCCCTCACCTGTGGTATAGTGCACCCTGCCTTAGGGCTGTAAGTCCTGCTAGAGGGGTGACTTACCCATGCCACAGGCAGTGTGAGGTGTGCATGGCACTCTGAGGGGAGTGCCATGTCGACTTAGTCATTTTCTCCTCACCAGCACACACAAGCTGTGAGGCAGTGTGCATGTGCTGAGTGAGGGGTCCCCAAGGTGACATGCTGCAGCCCTTAGAGACCTTCCCTGGCAACAGGGCCCTTGGTACCAGGGATACCATTTACAAGGGACTTATCTGTGTGCTTGGGCTGTGCCAATTTTGGGAACAAAGGTACAGTTTAGGGAAAGAACATTGGTGCTGGGGCCTGGTTAGCAGAGTCCCAGCACACTTTCAATCATAACGGGCATCAACCAAAGGCAAAAAGTCAGGGGGTAACAATGCCAAGTAAGGCATTTCCTTAAATAGCAGAACAGCGACGGGCAACTGACAGTATTGTTTGCACTTCTCCATGCGCCATAAGAGTCCTTGAGCTCTCCCCAGACTTGCTTGCGCCGCATCGAGCATGCTCATATGACACCTTTGTCATTTTACGTACGTACCGTGAGTACGTCGCAGCCATCTTTGTTTGGGCTAACTTCTTAACTGGTGACACGCACATCAATATTATTCATGTGCGTTAGCTGAGTTTAGTGGGCTAACTGCTTAACTGCTGACACGCACACCAATATTATTCATGTGCTTTAACTGAGTTTAATGGCACTCAGTGACATGCACACCTTTCTGTCATTTGAATCGCATGCACTTTTACACATTAGATCGACGGGTACGCGCACAAAACATGAAAGTGCTATAGATAGCACTTGTGGTACACAGTGATGCAAACACCTTAGAAACACTTTGTAACGCTTTAAATTCACCATCAATACATAGCGTATTTAGTGACAGTAATTGCACACTATATTAAGGTTGTTAAAAGTAGTGATCAATTATAATATTTTATTAGTGATTTAACAAATTTGGAAAATAGGCGCTAAGAACATGTGCGCACAATGTTGTGGTCTTACTCCCCCTGTGATATTTCTTCCTTGACCAGCGGAATGCTTACTAAATTGGTCAGATTGGAAAGAGTATTTCATAAATTGCTTATCAGCCTTGCAAGAAGAAATGATGAACAGTTCACACCTTCTAGGAAGAAGAAAATTTTATTTCATAGTCTCGGTCCTGGAGGATTATGTGTTTATAACTAAATTGAAAAGAAAGACAGACAAGTGGATGGTACAGATAGTAGCGGCTCGCTCCTATTTGAAAGAGTGGGGCGGGTGCGATGCCCACGGGAGCAGGGGAGAAGCGGGACAATTAATAACATAAAATAAAAAATAAATAAATAAAAAAAACGTACCTCCTCCGTTGTCGCCGCTCCTCTGTCCTCGTTGCTGGTGCTGCAGGCACAGACTCCGAGCCTGCCCTGCACCAATCCTGACGCTGCTCAAAGCGGCACCAGGATTGGCTGGGAGCCCCCAGCCAGGGCACTCCCAGGCCGACTGGGAGCCTGTGCAGGCTCTCTCCAGCCCGGCAGAGAGAGCCTACAGCGCATGTGTGTTTGGCCAGCCCGAGATGGCCGGCCAAACACACATGCGCTCTGAGGGGCTCCCCTCCGAGGCTGTCATCCCCTATACCCCGCCCCTTTCACCGCAAAGGAATAATAAATCTAGTATATTATTCCTTCGTGGTGAAAGTGTCACAGCTTCTGCTGCTGGCGGGGGAGCGATGCTCCTCCGCCCATATGGTGGAGCCGCCCCTGGGTACAGATACATTAAATTATGCATTAGAAGATTTAGATGCCTATTATCAACCTACTGTATGTGTGGCTATAGATAAATATACATTCTTCCAGAGGAAACAGATGGCTAATGAAACTGTAGAAGACTATGTAGCAGTGTTAAAGAAATTAGCAATCAACTGCAAATTTGGTATATTACACAATGATCTTATCAGAGATCAGTTAGCAATGCATTCAAACAATGCCATTACACAGGAGAAACTGGGTGTGCGGCAACTCACCATTAAATGAAGTTGTCGTAATAGTAAAGAAAACTGAAATGTCACAGAAATGTGCAAAGGTAGTTCTAAAAAAAAGAGCAGAGAACAGTCTGTATGCAAAATAAGTAATCTTAAATATGAAGAAAAAAGAGTGGATAGAAAGTTCGACAAATATTCTCTAAGGAAGAAAATGGCAAAACATAAACATTATCTAGAAGACAAAGAGCCGGTGTGTTTTAGGTGTGGTAACAAAGCACACTTCGCCACAGACAAAAATTCCCCAGCCATTAGAGCTAAATGTTCTCATTGTGGAATTATAGGACATTATGAGAACGTGTGTTAAAAAAATGAGAGACAAAAATATGGTAAAATGTATACTAAGCAAGAAGGGAAAGGAAAGTGATGAACATGATTAAATGACTGATGAAAGCATGTTAAGTATAGAAGAGGCTGACAAAGTATTAGATGTTAATATTAACTCTAAGAAAAAAACCTAAGTGTGATATATGCATTGACGGGTATGCATACAAATTGTTGCAGATTCTGGTTCCCCATAGACCATCATACAACATTCAGTGTGGGAAGAGGAATTGGCAGCTATATTAGGAAAACAATTGTACCATGCAGATATACATCCTGTCACGTTTGCAGGAGAAAATATTCTTATGGTAGGTTTCAGGGACGTGGAATTTGAGTTTAAGAAGGGAATAGCCAAAGGAAGAATATATCTCGCTGAGAAGGGACCCTCAATCCCTGAATGGATTCACCAGGGCATATTAGGTATTATATTAGACCCTAGCAGTAGAGACCAAGTAAAGTTAGTTAGTGGTTGCACATATTGGTTATGGGTCGCAACATAGATGAACATGATCACAAACTCAAGTTGGTGTTGAAGAAGCTAGCTGATATGGGGTTGACAGCTGAACTAAAGAAATGCAAGTTTGCTATGAATTCAGTAACTTATCTTAGCCATGAAGTAGGAATTGAGGGCATTACACCTAAGAAAGACATTATTAAAGCAATTAGCAATTTGCCTCCGCCAACATGGAAGGATGAAGTGAGATCCTTTTTGGGACTTACTGACTTTTATGCTAAATTTGTGCGAATTTCCCCATGAAAACACATAGATTGAGACAATTATTAAAAGTAAGGCAAGAATTTAATTGGGAGGCGCAATTGAAAACAGACTTTGAGAATATTATACAGGACATTGCAGGCCCAGTCCTTTGGGGGGATTTAAAATTGGGGCTCACAGCATTGTCACCACAGATGCTAGTGTAAAAGGCCTTGGGGCAGTACTTACCCCAAACATCTGAGTATGGAGGTGAATGTACTCTAGCTTATGCCTCCCGTTCATTATCACCAGCAGAGGATAATTTTTTTATAATTGATAAAGAGATGTTAGCAGCTATGTGGGCCATGGTAATAATGTAGGCGGTACATATGGGGGTCAAGATTAACACTAAGAACAGACCGCGTGCCACTGGTGAAAGTATTTACTTCGGATGGGAATTTTTAAACAACACCACGGATAGCAAGAATGACCTTAAAATTGTTAGATTATAAGTATGATGTGGAATATTTACCGGGGAAGATGAACAAAGTTTCAGATTATTTAAGTCTATCCCCTTTACCTGTAGAGGAACAAATTCTAAATGAATGGGATGATTAGAGTGCGGCAATTGTTAATGATGACTATAGTGCTATATTGGAAGAAGAATGGAGATCAGAATACCAAAAAGATGAGACCATGAGATTCATCAAACAGCTCATAATTGAGGGTTGGGAAAGGAAAGATAAACTACAAAATGAGTGCAAAAAGTATTGGGAAATTAAAGGCGAGTTATCCTTAAATGAATCAGGGTACATTTTCAGAGGGTACAGGATACTACCTCCTGAAGGGTTAAGATCTAGACTTTTGGGAATAAATCATGAGGGGCATCTCGGAAACGTAAAGTTGAAGAAAAGAGTGAAATCAATGTATTGGTGGCCCAGTATTGATACTGAAATAGAAAGATCAGTGAAGAATTGTGCTGTTTGTGTTAATGTTGACAAGACTCACACTGTGTTCAGACCCCCTTAGGAGAATGGAAATTTCCATAACATCCGTGGGAAGAAATGCGCATAGACATATTAGGACCTCTTTTGAATGAAGGGGGAATATCTAAACACATAATTGTAGCCATGGACAACTACTCTAAGTGGCCTGAGATACCAGTAACGGAGACAACTGAGGTGAAGGAGATGATTGCATTTCTATAATCCTATTTTTAAAAGAAGGTATTCACAAGTATGTGTTGAGTGACAAAGGCCCACAATTTATATAGGAGAAATTTGGGAAGTAGGAATGGGATAATAAGTAAAAGAACCCCAGTTTACCATCCAGCTGGAAATGGAATAGTAGAATGGTTTAACAAAGTAATAATGGGTAGTATTCAAGCTGCCATCTGTGCGGGTAAGGATTGGGAGAAGGAACTGAACAGTACTATGTGTACATATAGAATTACTACCACAGGAATTGGATACAGTCCATTTAAAATTTTAAGGGGAAGAGAACCTTTCACTAAAGACAATCTAGTTTAGAAGGATCAAACGATTTGCAGTAAATGGTCACCTTCTGTGGGTGAAGGGAACATGCTGAAAATACAAGAATTGTATAAACTGTATTATGATAAGAAACATGGTGTTAAAGAAGTACATATGCTTCTAGGTGACTGTGTAAGAGTTAGGATAGGTCATAAGATGAGAAAAGGTAGCAGTAAGTTTTCTGAACCACTACAAGTGGGGGAAGTTTATAACAAGTCGGC
Source organism: Pleurodeles waltl (assembly GCF_031143425.1). Classification (NCBI taxonomy): domain Eukaryota; kingdom Metazoa; phylum Chordata; class Amphibia; order Caudata; family Salamandridae; genus Pleurodeles; species Pleurodeles waltl. The sequence goes on from NC_090446.1 coordinate 1,114,373,823, forward strand.
CTTCTTAAGTGATGGACACACATGGCATTTTAACAGAATGTTCAGCTGTAATAAAATCCTGAATTGGGAATTCAATAATAAAAAGGATACACATACACAAGACACGGAATGGATGTGGGATTATATAACTGACATGAGAACACAGCATACCAGTACATCAGATTCAAGTGCAGTGATATCAAGCAATCAAGATAATGCTTCCGGAAACACATTGCAGATTGCAATTGAGTCAGGAAGAATCTCGCAAACGACAACATACGGGGGAAGGAAAGTAATGCTATCAAGGAAATGTAATGATTTTGTGATGTGAAGTTAACTATATGGTGTATGAGTAGATAGTATTCTGTATATAGGAAAAGTGTAGTAGGGTTGCTTTTAGCAGTTGGGAGGATATTTATTTAGATATTTTTATGCAATCCTAACTATTGTTTAGTCACATGTTTTGTTGTCACTTTTATTAGGATGAAGTTCTTTGTAGTAACTTCCAGTGGAAGGACGTAGTCACGTTGTTAGTTTGGAATGTTATTAGGGAAGGGAGATGTGGTGTCCTAACTACTAGCACCATAGTAACTGTACACCGCAGATTCTGGAATGTGGAATGAAGGGAAGTGAACAGTTGGAGAGAACATTGGTGTAGGAGGCTGTCGCAGGTTTGCTCTCCATAATAAATGCTAAGTTCAATGTACCTGCTTCGCTGGATTTCTTACACTTGCCAAACTGACAACCAGCGTTCCACATAATTAGTAATTACTAGTACAGTTTCAGAATGTGGAATGCTGAAACGAAGGAAGCGAGAAATTTAGGGGCATATTTATACTTGTTTTGAGCCGAATTTGCATAATTTGTTTACGCAAATTCGGTGCAAAACTAACTCCATATTTATACTTTGGCGCTAAACCCGTCTAGCACCAAAGTTATGGAGTTAAAGTCATTTCTTGGATGTGGAAACCTACCTTATGTCATTGAGATGCAAGGCAGGCGTTCACATGCAAAAAATGACTCTATGGCCCTAGAGCCATATTTATCCCCCGTGCTAAAATCATGCACGGGGGAGGAGGGATCAAATAATGGTGCAAAGCTTGCTTTGCACCATTATTTAACGCCTGGGTCAGGGCAGGCGTTAGGGGACCTGTGGGCATGTTTCCATGGTCAGAGACCATGGAAACATGCCCACAGGTGCCCTTCCCTGGCCCCAAGGACACCCCCACCCACCCCCATCCACACCAGAGGGACACCACAGGGGACCCATCCCAGGTAGGTCCCGGTAAGTATATATATATTTTTTCCTTCTTGTGGGCCCTAATCTGGGGCATGCTGCATGGCACTGGCCCCAATGGCCATGCCCACGGAACATTTGTCCCCTGGGCCAGGCCATTGGGGTGGTGGGCATGACTCCTGTCTTTACTAAGACAGGAGCCATGTCCATGGGGGTTGTGCACCAGGAAATGGCGTTATTCTGCTAGAGGCAATTTTTTAGCCTCTAAACAGTGTAGCGCCATTATTCGGCGCACAACCTCCGGTTCCCCCTACGCCTCTCCCACCCGGTTAGCGTAACTTACAATGATGCTAACCCTGCATTACCGCCGGCTAGTGCCATTCCTTAAATATGGCACCCAGCCGGCATCCAGGAATGGCGCTATACTTTTACACGCAAAACTGCGCTAACACAGTTTTGCGTGTAAAAGTATAAATCAGGGCCTTAATGTGGACAACACTACAGTTTCATCCATTTCGACATCTCCACGCATTGCTGATGGTGCATGACATCCTGTGCTTTCTCTGACACTCACAGTATAAGTGGACAGCAAAGAGCTCCCATGGACAACTTTTGAACCTGGATAATGCCACCACATCGACCGGTGATGCTAATCGAGATCTGGTGATCCGACAGGGTGTCCTTCAAGATGGCATAAACTACACCTTCACTGTGACTGCGTTTCAGCCCGACAGCCACATCTGGGGAGGATCCAGTATCACTCTGACTCCAAATAACCCCCCTACTGGGGGCAGCTGCTGTTTTCATCCTGAGAAGGATATTTTCCTGCTGGAGACAATGGTGTCCTACAACTGCTCAGGTAATGACCTGGCATAATTCTTTCTCAGCATCAATCTGTTTCACCCTTTCACCTCATGATTTACCATAACACTCTCTCTGTGCCTCTCTTATGATCTTCATAACTTGTTCCCAGAACCATCTCCTTTCTCTATCTCCTACCCTCCTTTGCCTACAGGTCAAGAGATGTCACTGCTCTATTTTATTTTTGAAGATCTTTTTATTGCAATTTTACAGAAACAAATAACATAACACCCCCGCCCCAACTGCAGAAGGCATGTGAGCAGTATACATCCACCAAATTACAATACATCCCAACAGTGTTAAACTGGTCAACATTTCTCCATGAATTATTTGGGATCTTTCTACCATCCCTTGGGTCTTTGGGCTGCATCTGTGGCCAGAGTCTGACTCACTACTACTGTTCTCTTTATTCCCCAGAACTCTACCTGTCTCCTTCCTTTCTTGCATCCGGAGGCCCCATATCCTTTCAAATTTATGTGGGCATCCTCTTGCATTGTACACTAACCTCTCCGCCTTCGTGCACCAGTCCATCCCCTCTTCCAATCCTGTCTGATTACTAATGCCCTCACCTTCTCCTCCCCCGTCCCCCCAGTGTTTAAGGAGATCTCTGCTTGCCACCATCAAGGCAAGATTGTTGAAAAGCAGCATGTACCAATCCCCCCAGGTGCTTTTGGAGATCAGCTGGGGCATGAACTGCATCCCTTAACCCAACATCTCAGACATTCTGTTACTATCTGCTCCCAGTAGGTCCTGACCGTCGGACATTCACACAGTGTGTGAATAAGGGTGCCCCTCATCTGGCATCCACCGAGACAGTTCTCATCAGTAGCCGTACCTGTGTGGAATGGGATGTGTAGTATGCTCTATTAAATATTTTGACCTGGATCAAACAGAATCTTGCCCTGATGGCATTCTCACCACGTATCTACATGCCAGTCCTCAGTCATCGTCTTTATGTCTACCCAGGTCCCATTCCCAGTTCTTCCTAAGTGAATCAAACCATGGAGACTAATAATCAGCAGGTTAGCATAGATTTGGGACACCACATGACTCGTCAGGGAGGCACCCATCACTCTGCACTCTAGTGTAGTTTCCTTCTCTCTATTCTTCTGGAGGGCCTCACATTTCCCCAGGATTTGCTCCATCTGCTGATATCTCAAGACCTGACTTCCTGTCAGCTCATACTCAGTAACTCAGCAAACGAAATCACTGCATTCTCCTTCCATATGTCTTAGAGTTACCCAGCAGATCCCACTTCCTATGATCCTCCACACAGAGGGATCTCCATTGTCAATCTGTCCTGCTACCCCAGCTTCTGCATCACACTTCTCCATATTGTGGCTACTGTCCTCGTGGGGTACAGAAGGGTGCAACCCTCACCCTTTGAAGAGTCATTGTGGGTAGCACTCTTTGGCCATAGCTGCTTGATCTGCCCTCAGGGACAGCTCTTCCTGGGCCGAGAACGCCCAGTCGTTTACAACTAGCAGCTGTGTAGCCGAATAGTACAGTCAAAGGTTCGGAAGGGCAATACCCCTGTCTGACGAACATCGATTCATATCTGGCAGGGCACTCCTGGGCACCCCAATATCCCACTCCTGGGCACCCCAATATCCCACAACAACACCCTTGTAGCCCCATCCACAGTCTGGAAGAATTTATATGGGTTCTGGAAGGGGGTATTTTGCAATATATGTCACAATTTGGGCAGATAGATCATTTTATAAAGGGCCACCGGAACCCAGCAAAGATATTAGAAGTTTCCTCCATCTCTGCGGTAAGCCTCAAGAACCTTTGGCAGGTTTTCTTTAAGGAATGTCTCTCAATCCAGAGTCCCAAAGATACCAAGGTAGGGAAAATCTTGAGTAGCCCACTGAAAGGGGTAGACCCGATTCTGGTCCGGGCTGCTCTTCCCTATGGGGAGCGCCACTGAATTGTGCCAGTTAATTTGGATCCCTGCATAGGCTCCAAAGATGTCTAGTATACACAGGATTCTTGGTATGGATTGCATAGGATCCGCCAAATATATAAGGATGTCATCGGCATAAAGTGAGATGACATCCTCCCACTCCCTGCCCACTCCCTGCCCATTCAAAGACCACGTATCTGTGCATCCGTACAGATGAAGGCCACCAGTGGTTCCAGTGATACTGCAAACAATAAGGGCAACCTTGCCTGGTGCCCTTAGAGAGCCTGAATCTGTCGGAGAGTACCCCATTGACTTAGACTCTCGATACTGGGTCCATGTGCAACAGTCTCAACGAGGACAGAAAATACAGCCCAAAGCCATCTGGCCGAGCACAGCCATCACATATGGCCATTCCAGTGAATCAAAGGCCTTTTTGGCATCTGATGCCAGAAGGATCCCTGGCTTGGCAAGCCCAGCACACTGCGCCAAGCAACCCATCAGCTTCCTCAGATTGTGCCTTCTGGCCAAACTACCCATCTCCCTGGCCTTGGTAAGCATATTAAACACCGGTTTCACTGTTTTGGATTTTACGCATTTGAAGAATTCTAGCAGAAAGCCTGGAGTCTTGCCTCTATGTAATTGTGATATTCCCTCAGCCAGGCCCCCTTTATGATCTCCTTTTCCAGCAGGTCCCTGTATAAAAGACCCAGCCAGGGCCCACCATGGTTGTATATTCCTGCCTCACCACCTCTATTCTATTGGCCAGTTCTCAAGATGAAGTGGCAACATAATCTCCCTCCCACTGTATTAGCTGCTCCTCAAGCTTCCTACATTCCGTATCTGTCATTCACCTCTTTCTCCCTATTTGTACTATTATCTGTCCTCTATACTGTTTTGTATGCCTAGTTCTGCCTCAGATTGGATGAATGACTTGTTCGCCTCAAAATAGTGGCTGTGCCTATCAATTGTCTAGTATCTCTGTCCATCAGTTCCCTGGTGTCAAATCTCCACATCCATTTCAGCCCGGTATGCCCTTTTGAATCATCGTAGTCAAAGGCAAGTGGTCTGATATCCCTCGGAGGAGAAACTCTGTGTGGGTGAATCTACCCAACTAATGTCTAATGACCAGCAGGTAGTCAAGGTGCCCATGGATTTGGCTGCATAAGGCCGGAGCTGGCTGTCCTGGGTTTGTCTCCCCCACAGGTCCACCAACCCCATGGCTTCCACAAAGATGGTCAGTGGCTTGTCTGCCCTAGGCCTCTCTGCCATTCTCGTGACCCTGTCAAGGTTTCCCAGAAGCGTTAGATTGAGGTCACTCACAATAATTGTCAGTACTTCTGGGGCACCTGCTATCCATGACCTCAGTTCTTTCAGGCCCTCAAACTGTAGGTCCGGGGAAGAGTACCACAAACCCACCACTAAGTCCTCACCATAGCAATATCTGTGTATTGCAGCCTGGCACTCATTCTCACTGATCCACATCTTGGGGACCTCTAGCAGGAGTGATCTATGGACCAGGGCTCCCACCACTCGAGATCCCTTAGAAAATCCTGCATGTGTCAACAATACATATCTACCCTGGCCTAGGAACTTACACTTGTTGCCCAGTAAGTGGGTCTCAGGCAACAAACCTATATCAAGGTTGTGTCCAATCAGGTATTTCCATACCACACCTCTCTTGAGCTTATCACTCAGGACATTACCATTCCAGGAAAGGATCTTCAGGGTCAGGCCTCGACCCAGGCCCACATGTGTTGTAATCCCTATGTATTGTCTAACTGATGGCACATATTTCCAGTCCCACCCTACTAGTGACCTACGCTGTAGCCCACATGCCCTCAAACTACCTCAAATCCACAGAATTCCCTCTGCCAATCACCCCTTCAGTTTCCGCTTGATCCCTCATTGGGACTGCGTTCGACAGATGACGTGGCTTGCGCTTGGACCTAGGTTTTTGCCAGTTTTCTCGCCCTGGGTCTCCTGATGTCCGGCAGTGCATAGCCCTTGCCTTCTAGCCACGCCTTAGCTGCTGTAGTGGAAGTGGAAGTGGTCTTAGTCCACCGCTCTCAGTCTGGCTGGGAAGAGAAGCACATATTTTAGATTCAGCAACTGTAAATGCTGTTTCACAGCCACAAACGTTTCCCTCTGCCTCTGAACCTCTTGAGTATAGTCAGGGTAGATATTTACCATCCCCCCATCTACATGAAATGGACCATTGCTCTTGGGGATGTCCCTGGCCTTGAGGGACCACTTGCCTTTTAACCGTGAATAGCTTGGAGGCCTTACCTTCCATGACCACTTTCAGTATCCAGTCCTCTATGTAGAGTTCTGCACTGGGCCCTCTAGCCATTCCAGGAGGCCCACCACACAACGTTATTGCATCGAGAACGGCCTTCCGCAACCTCCACTCTCTCCTGCAGCTGTGTCACTGTCTGTCACAAGGGGCAGATTTGTTTTTCATGTTCTTTAGTTGGGGGCCATAAGAGTGCCATGGCAGACTCTGTCACTCCCACCTTATCTGCCAATTTTCTATGGTCTGCCTGAAGAAGTCCCAGGTCCAAGGCCACTGCATCAGTTTTACCTTCCAACGCAACCTTAGTTTCTCGAGTCGTCGCCAGTATCGCCTCTGTGTGTGCCCCCAGGCCTGTGCCTGTCAAGGGCTGTACAGTGTCTATTAATGCAGCCATGCTCTGCTTCATCTCAGGTGGCCAATATAACTAGCCCCTGGGGGGCAGCCACTTTCCTCTAGCTGGCATTAGCTTCTCTAGCTCACATTTATCTCCCTTGGCAATGGGGAGTTTTCTGATTCTGCCACTCCAGGCACAGCATTGTTCACCACTTTGCGTTGGGGCCATCTCCTCACTGTACTACCCTGGGCTGCTGCCTGCAGTTCAGAGCCTGTCTGCACCACAGAGTCAAATTGTTTGGCCAGTGCAGTGTGGTGGGGGTGGAGGGCAGCAGCGTGTCACCCTCTCTCCAACTTTGACTTAGGGTGCTTCCAGCCTCTCAACCACCCCAATCATCAACTGCAGCCTGTCTATACTCAGTGCCTCTGAAGACAGCTCTCTACAATGCAGGCTTCGTCGCGCCCACATGGCTGAAGCCCCGTGTCATTATCGCTGGCCGCTTTGACTGACACTAGTCTGTGTTGAGGGTCTAGTCCAATGCTTTGTTGGTGTCCTACTGCAGCAGTCCCCTCAAGCTTACTCCCCAAGCCCAGGCGGAGACCCCGCTTGATCAATTCTCGGGCCACTCAACCGGTCAGCCCCATCTTGGCTTATATCCCCTACCGCCACAGCTGTATCACACACTGCCTCCTAGGGCACACCCAGGTCTGGTTGGTCTCTTCTGCTGTTGCCAGCCCAGGCCGGAAAATTCAGGCCGAGTCAGACACTTATCTCCGCTCAATGGGCACCAAGATTGCTGCTACGACGAGAGCTGCTGCCGCAGAGCTTCAAGAGCTCGCATCCAGCACCATCCTCGGCTGGCCACCTCTTGTTCTCCCTCGGTCCATGATCTGACAAAATTCTGACCCAGCACTGATGTGCCCTCCCTTTCTTAGTGCTCACCCATAACTTTCTCCCAGTATCATGCATCTGCTTACTACAAATCAACATCTGCTATACATTTCTCACTATGCCTACCTGCTTTGTACCTTGGGTCATCACTGGACATAACCTCTTGTTTATGCCTATCCCCATTCTCCGTTACCCCTCGGTCACCACAATTCTAACCCAGTGGCACCACACCTCAGTCAGCTTCTGATCTGCTATAATACTCTCCTTGTATCACTGTTTATGCTCCCTGAGAGCATAATCGGGTATAGTTCTTTACTAGTAGTATGCCCTTCCTCCTGGAAGTGAACTGTCATACGTTTTCAAACCCCCTGTTCAGGTAGGCATACGCCATATTGCTCTACAATACCATCCATTTCTTCTTTTTCCCGAATATAACTTTAAGCAAGGGCTACCCTGCTAACCTGGGCAAATATATATTCAACAAGACAACAATGGCTTAGCTGGGTGCACTTGTAATAAACAATCCTTTTTCGTAAACCAAGATTTTCTGTGTGAATTATTTAAGTCCTGGTATACGTCTAGATTTTCATGAAACGATACCAAGCCCATAAAGGTTCCTGGAAACCCAGTAAATCCAGAAAATACAATCAGGTGCAGACTGCTGCGTGAATTGGAATAACATTAGATTCTCAACTAGATTGCATCAAGGTGAAAAGGTCGCAGTAATCAACAGTACTCCTGCAAACTCATAAGTAAAACCACAGTAAAGCACATCGATACCGGAGACCCTCGACTGAAACCAGTTTTGAGCGCATTTTATGCATATTTGTCCCATGTTAATGGGTTTTTAATTGTTTATTCCTGGGCATCACTTAAGGTGAATCGAGTGTTGTACCACGGATAGCCACAATCATCGTTAATTAATTACCTCGAATAATTGTCGGTATATCTGCAACTGTTGGTGAGAGATGTATATATTAATTTTGACTAACCATCTTATGTTCTGACATTCACGCTACATGGAGTTATTCACAACATCCGGTCCTACGCTGGGTGAAATATTTCCAATTCTCCATAAAGGTCATGCTTTGGACAGTGTAAGTGTTAATACTACTTTCTGCAAAACTGATAAAACAATTGACCTGCTGTGAACCTTTCATTGCAGGATCCCTTTAAAATGGTCGAATACCGTTACCACAGAATTTAAGAACAGTTACAGAGAAATGACCAGTCATCGAAATACGAAAGATGTTTCCATACCACTTTATACTCTTCAGTCCGAGCTGTTACCCTTAATGAACTACGTGACCCACAGAAACTTCTAAACAACAGTTCCTAGAGTTTGAAAATCCTGTTGATGTAATGGCTCCGTTAAAATCAAACAGTGCAGTGAACATTGTAAAAAAATAATGTGTGATTTACTCACAAACTTGGCCAGGAGAAAGCAACAGTGGGTTGTTTAAGGCGTTTGGCGGCATGACTATTTAACCAATCCAGAGAACTGTGGCAAATTCATAATTGAACTTACAAAGCAAATGACAGAACATATCTGGGCCCAGATAAATGAGTAGAGGAGCCTGCACATCCTAAACAAACAACCTTTGCCGAAGAGAAAGGAAATGAAAAGGCTACTTTTAAGACATAATAGTTAAAATGATATCCTCAATGGAAGTTCGAAGACCTGCTACTTCTCCTTCCAAACCTGTTGAAATCTTAGTACCTGTCCCTGCCGCCTGCCGCTCTAGCTTTAATTTAAGAGGAGGATTTGAGTTCACTTGTACAGAGTAGCAGACCAGCTGGCTCGTCCGAGCATGTTCTGCCAGCCAAACGCCACAAAACACTTTTATTATATGAGGGAACAACCATGAAATATATCATTGATGCCCCACTGGCAAAGTAGAAGGTGCCAATTGAAGTAGTACAATAGCCCTCAACTCTAATCATTTGACCAGTAATTTTAATTCAAACTGTTTTAATTGTTTTTTGGCACAATATCTTACTTATACATTGCATTTGTTTGAAGTCAGCAGGAAAACAGCACTGTGCTAGTGAGGTACTCCTTTACGATATAATCAAGACTTCTCATATCCAAAAACAGATATAAAATTTCAATAGCATCTTCACAGAGTCAAATATTTTCAAGGTGCCATTAAGATCTCCTGCTCTCCCCCTGCCCAAAAAGGAAAGCAAAGCCTGCAAAGAAAAGGAAAACAAAAGAAAATGTTTAACTTTATACAATACGGTTCATGTGTGGTAATATGCACTGAAGGTGTAAGTCTAAGGGTTGGGACTTTAGATCACGAAGTATGCAGTCAGGGCACATCTCGGACGGTAGTCAAGAGCTCTTTCCAGAAGCGGACGTGATGCAGTACATTGAAGTAGGGAAGCATACAAGAAACTTTTTTAGCATTTGGTGCCAGTTTCACAAATGTCCCAAGGGGGGTAACATCACGCATGGCTGCAAGGTGTATATCAGGGTTAAGCACCCTATGTTTCACTTGGGCATAATGATATAATTCGGTGTCTGGAAGGCCAAAATCCTGTTGCCAATTTTCAAAAATCAGTATGTCCCATCCGTGAAAGAGGTCTGATATCATAAGGCAACCTCCTTCCCTCCATTTATCAAAGGTGCACGGATTCAGCGCAGGGGATGACTGTTTTGAAATGTATAGGATTATAAGTACAATGAAATGTGCCCCACCCCGCCGTCCTCGTAACTGTGTCCCATACTTTGAGAGTCGTGCAAGTGGGCATGCTGAGGTATGCATTTAGGGGCCTATCTGCCCTCGGTTCCAGAGTATATCTCATATATATTTTCTAACTATGGCCCTATCCATGTGTAGCCAATGCTTATCAGATTCTCCACACTTAAGGTGAATCGAGTGTTGTACCACGGATAGCCACAATCATCGTTAATTAATTACCTCGAATAATTGTCGGTATATCTGCAACTGTTGGTGAGAGATGTATATATTAATTTTGACTAACCATCTTATGTTCTGACATTCACGCTACATGGAGTTATTCACAACATCCGGTCCTACGCTGGGTGAAATATTTCCAATTCTCCATAAAGGTCATGCTTTGGACAGTGTAAGTGTTAATACTACTTTCTGCAAAACTGATAAAACAATTGACCTGCTGTGAACCTTTCATTGCAGGATCCCTTTAAAATGGTCGAATACCGTTACCACAGAATTTAAGAACAGTTACAGAGAAATGACCAGTCATCGAAATACGAAAGATGTTTCCATACCACTTTATACTCTTCAGTCCGAGCTGTTACCCTTAATGAACTACGTGACCCACAGAAACTTCTAAACAACAGTTCCTAGAGTTTGAAAATCCTGTTGATGTAATGGCTCCGTTAAAATCAAACAGTGCAGTGAACATTGTAAAAAAATAATGTGTGATTTACTCACAAACTTGGCCAGGAGAAAGCAACAGTGGGTTGTTTAAGGCGTTTGGCGGCATGACTATTTAACCAATCCAGAGAACTGTGGCAAATTCATAATTGAACTTACAAAGCAAATGACAGAACATATCTGGGCCCAGATAAATGAGTAGAGGAGCCTGCACATCCTAAACAAACAACCTTTGCCGAAGAGAAAGGAAATGAAAAGGCTACTTTTAAGACATAATAGTTAAAATGATATCCTCAATGGAAGTTCGAAGACCTGCTACTTCTCCTTCCAAACCTGTTGAAATCTTAGTACCTGTCCCTGCCGCCTGCCGCTCTAGCTTTAATTTAAGAGGAGGATTTGAGTTCACTTGTACAGAGTAGCAGACCAGCTGGCTCGTCCGAGCATGTTCTGCCAGCCAAACGCCACAAAACACTTTTATTATATGAGGGAACAACCATGAAATATATCATTGATGCCCCACTGGCAAAGTAGAAGGTGCCAATTGAAGTAGTACAATAGCCCTCAACTCTAATCATTTGACCAGTAATTTTAATTCAAACTGTTTTAATTGTTTTTTGGCACAATATCTTACTTATACATTGCATTTGTTTGAAGTCAGCAGGAAAACAGCACTGTGCTAGTGAGGTACTCCTTTACGATATAATCAAGACTTCTCATATCCAAAAACAGATATAAAATTTCAATAGCATCTTCACAGAGTCAAATATTTTCAAGGTGCCATTAAGATCTCCTGCTCTCCCCCTGCCCAAAAAGGAAAGCAAAGCCTGCAAAGAAAAGGAAAACAAAAGAAAATGTTTAACTTTATACAATACGGTTCATGTGTGGTAATATGCACTGAAGGTGTAAGTCTAAGGGTTGGGACTTTAGATCACGAAGTATGCAGTCAGGGCACATCTCGGACGGTAGTCAAGAGCTCTTTCCAGAAGCGGACGTGATGCAGTACATTGAAGTAGGGAAGCATACAAGAAACTTTTTTAGCATTTGGTGCCAGTTTCACAAATGTCCCAAGGGGGGTAACATCACGCATGGCTGCAAGGTGTATATCAGGGTTAAGCACCCTATGTTTCACTTGGGCATAATGATATAATTCGGTGTCTGGAAGGCCAAAATCCTGTTGCCAATTTTCAAAAATCAGTATGTCCCATCCGTGAAAGAGGTCTGATATCATAAGGCAACCTCCTTCCCTCCATTTATCAAAGGTGCACGGATTCAGCGCAGGGGATGACTGTTTTGAAATGTATAGGATTATAAGTACAATGAAATGTGCCCCACCCCGCCGTCCTCGTAACTGTGTCCCATACTTTGAGAGTCGTGCAAGTGGGCATGCTGAGGTATGCATTTAGGGGCCTATCTGCCCTCGGTTCCAGAGTATATCTCATATATATTTTCTAACTATGGCCCTATCCATGTGTAGCCAATGCTTATCAGATTCTCTCAGTGCCCACTACCTGATTATTCGTAACTGTTCCAATTTATAATATAATTGGAAGTCTGGGAGCTCTAGACTTCCCACTTCTCTCAGCAGTCTTAAGTGTTTGTAGAGGAGGTGAGCCCTATTCCCCTGCCACAGAAAACGGATCAGTAATTTGCAGAGCTCAGCAAAAGATTCCTCTGGTATCTCTATCGGGAAGCCTTGAAAAAGATAAAGTTTTTGTGGCAAGACTACCATTTCGATCATGTTGATTCTCCACAGCCATGAAATGTACATATGTGCCCATCACATAAGGTCTTCCCTGAGTTCACAGAGCTTGTATCTTAGCCTCCAATGGCTCTATAGTAAGGGCAAATAATAGGGGTGAAAGTGGGCAACTCTGAAGTGTACCGCATTGTCATGGAAAAAAGTTTGGAGCCCACTTTGTTTACTACACGGGATCTGCATAATTTGCTTGAACCATATGAACAAACTGTTTGTGGAAGCAAAATTTATGTAAGGTGTGAAAAAGGAAAGACCAATCCACCCTGTTGAAGGCTTTCTCTGCATCAAGGGCTACTATATCAACCGGTAGTTGTTCTTTATTTCCTCCTCAACCAGGTGGATCACCCTTCTAAGGTTATCATGAGTTTGTCTCCCTTCTGTGAAGCCCGATTGATCGGTATGGATTAAATCAGACAGAATTCCCTCAAGCCGGGTTACTAATATTTTAGTGTAGAGTTTAGCGTCTAGATTAAGCAGAGCCATGTCTGTAAGCGGCACAGCATAAAGGGGTTTTACCTGGTTTGGGAATGATTTAAATAAGTGCTTTACTCATGGTAGTGGTGACCCAGGTAGTGGTAGCCATATGATAAAAAAAAACATGAGGTATGGAACTAGTTTGGCACCAAAGCTCTTAGAAAAACTGAGCAGTAAACCCATCAGGCCCAGGGGATTTACATAACTTGAGAGAGGATATAGCCTCTCGGATTTCGTTGATTAACTTCTTCGAAGTAGCTCATTTGAGCTTGTGTGTCAACAGGGTCAGGAGTGTATAGAGTTTCGTAGAAATCTTGAAACGTCTTAGTTTTATCGCATTCAGATGAGAGGAACTTCCCTGAGTCTTTACATGTACGGGCAATGTATGTTTTTTCGTGCTTAAGTCGCAATTGGGGAGCTAGATGAGTGCCTACTTTGTTTCCCCTGCCATATGTTAAATGCTTAATTCTAAGCAAGTTGAACTCTGCCCTGTTAGTGTAAATATCATTTAACTTGCCTCATAAGGCCGTAACTTTCTGTTGATGCCCTAGGGTAGGGTTGCCTTTATGGGCGCGCTCCGTGAGGTGGGTCTCGGCTTCCAGTGTCAATCTATCTTGGGTTTTGTGTTTAGTAAGTGCATTTGTAAGACAAATACAACTACCACGTATAACCACTTTACAGGTGTCCCAGATGGTGGATATATTTATGTCACTGGGTTATTTTCCTGGAAGTATTTACAGTGCTCTCCTCTTAGCAAATGATCTCTAGTGAGGAACCCCTAAAGAACCATTTGCAGAGTTTAGGGGGCCGGACATCCAAATCAAGTGTGAGACCTTCTCCTACTGGAGAGTCAAAAGGTTTTGCAGTAGGGATTGGCTAACAAATATATAATCCAGGTGGGAGCACATTCGATGGGAGTGGGAAAAGAATGTATAATACTTAGACATTGGATAGAGTATGCATCAAGCATCGAGCAATCCGAGGGAGTGAATCGTATGTTTAGGTGCTTTAGTGAAGTCCCCTCTGTGTGCCCTTTGAGGGTGTGTTCTGTGGAGTTGCGGGTCCCAGATGAGGTTAAAGTCCCCTATAAGTAAAATATGGCCTTTGGCAAAGCCCCCCAATAGTGTGAAAAATGAAGTGAGAAAAAGTGGTTTGCACTGAGTTGGGGACATTTACTGCCACTAAGGTGCACATGCAACCTTGCAGCAGAACTTTAACTAAGAGGATCTTGCTATCCTTATCTGCTTTGTGGGCATCAGGCTGGCATCGGACCAAAGGGTGAAACAGGAATGCTACTCTGTTATGTTTTGTAGGTGCCGAGGAGCGAAATATCAGCGCGTATGATTTGCGTTTAAGTCTGTTCCAGGTGTGTCTCCTGTGATGCAACTATGTCATATCATTGGTCCAAGAGATATTTCTAGAGTTCATGTCTCTTAGAGGATGAGGTAAGTCCCTTAATTAATGCAGTCAATACCATGGTGTTCGTAAGAAAACAAGCAATATAGAAATTGGAGCCTTATAAAATATGTCAGAGTTGGTAGAAAGCTTTGTAAGAGACTTCCTCCTTTGTTCCGCCACCCGTCAATGAAATTGAAGGAATGAAATAGCCACACATGAAACAAAAAAAAGAGTAGTAAAGAGCATAGTAATTGCAACAATAACAGAAGGGAACATGTTTTCCAAATTCCAGAGGAACATTTTTTTAAGTTACCGAAAAATGTGTGAACGTGGTCAGGAACCATTCAATACATTTGTGATTTAAGTGATGATCATAGACGGAATATGTGACAGAACAACTAGTTCCTAAACAACTATAGCTTAAACCACTACTGCTAAACAACTAAAAAGTCTCTACAACTAAGTACTGAACAACTACTGTCTAAACAACAATTGTGCCTCAATAACAATTGCCTGAATAACTAATTTTAAGGTAAGGTTTTCTTTTTGGTTTTTATGTTTTTAAATATATATGTTCTAAACAACGTATATATATTTAAATATATATATATATATTTAAATTCTAAGCAACTAATAAACCATAAAAAAACAAAAAGAAAAACTTACCTTAAAATTAATTCAGTCTGTGTCAAAAGTCTGCAGAAATAGGGCAATTGCACTTACATGCCCCAAAAATTAGTTATGACATAAGTAAGGCAGATTAAGTCAATCAGGTGATCCTCGTTGTTCTCTCCATCTGGGGTGCCACTGTGGAGCGATTGTCTGCTATCAGTAATAGTACTGGAACTGGTGGCTGGTGATCTCTCTTGGTTCGTTGTATCAGCGGGGTCCGAGATCTGGAGTCCCAGCAAGGCTGCAGCTTCCGTGAGATAGACGCAGTGGTATGGTTTGTTTTTTAGTGTAAAAGCAAAGCCAAATGGGTATGTCCACTAGTTATTTAACATTGACTTGTTGTATCTTGTCAGTAATTGGCTTAAATTGTTGTCTCCTAGCCAGCGTGGCAGGAGCGATGTCCTGGAACACCGAACATGACGCTCCCTACAATGTCACCTTTCCAGCCTTATGTGCAGCTTGCAGGATAGCTTCTTTTGTTTTGAACAAGTGCAGCTTCGCTAGGACATCTCTCGGGCACTTCCTCCCAACCTGAGGAGGAGGGCTGACCCCATGGGCGCATTATAATTTGATCTGGGGGTTTGAACCACCAAGTAGTTCTGGGAAGAGCCTCACGACAAAGGCGTCAAGGTCTGGTCTTCAGCGCCCTCCTCCAAATTGCGAAGAAGAATGTTGTCTCTATGGATTGATTTTCCAAATCTTTGCATTTTATAACTGTGGCTTGTAATTGTTCTTTGAAATGGGTGAAGGAGTTGGCCAAGATATGCACTTGTTGCATTAGTGTTTGGTTGGCGTTCTCTAAATCAAGCGCTCTGGCTCCTTTGGAGTCTACATAATGTCGGAGGGTGGAAAATCTGGAGGGAAGGTCAGCACAAAGTGTCTCCAAGGAGGCAGCAAAATCAGCCTTAAGATTTTCCAAAAGTCCATTTTAAAGTCCATAAGGTAGGATAAAAGGCCCTCTTTAGCCAGCGCCACATTCCCTCCTGTTTCTGTAGGTGTGTTTTAGTTTCTGAGGGCCAAAAGTAGCGTAAGACTGAGTCTTCTTGGGAGACATGTATGTTAAATGTGACGCTCTGCTAATAGCTATTAGCGATATGTGCCAGAGTTATCAGACTACTTAGGTGAGGTGAGGGACAGCTAGGAACATATATGGTGCACTACTCCAGTTGCTAAAGTGGGTAGAGATGCTACAAAGCAGGTTGAGTCCAGGTGCTCTGGGGGCAAAAGACTGATGGGTCATGAGGGGTCATGTAACATATATGTTACTGGGGGTACAAAGTGCTCATGCGTGTCCATTCAGGGTCTCATCTAGGTGTCTTGCAGAATGGGGCCCCCATAGCGCATGTCACATAAAAAACAAGTTTGTCACATCAAAAACAAGTTTGTCATTATAAGTATGCCATTATCCAGATAGGTTCATTCTGAAGCCCCCCCATCAAGTTGCGTAGAAAGTCTAATTTGGTGTTAACACCTACAGTGCTTCACTGGTGCGCTTCACAGTGTCCAACTTGCTGCTTATGGCATCTCAGCCATATGTAGAAAGAAAATGTGTGGTCGGTTTCCAACAGGGACTCTCGGGCTGCCTCCGCGAGTTCATGGTAGATGCCACAGTTGCAAGCTGGGAGCACTGGGTGCTTTAAGGGTGTTCGTAAGACAGACAACTAGTGTCGCTAGGGTTGGGATTTGACAAATTTATATTAAAATGGTGCCTCTGCAGGAGTAGCATGGCGTCTTTGTTGCCACATCCCACCCCATAGAATTACTCACAGGTGCCAGGTAAGTGTCAGTCACTTGGAGCGGGGACGCAGGGAACTTGTCTGTGGACAGATCCTGGAGTGGAGTCTGGTAACAAGTGTGCTCACCGCTAGACCATGGTGAGCACCGGCTGCAAGTTTTCAAACTCCTCCCAATTGTCCTTCTGTGGAACTCCAATAGTCTTCCTGGGCAGAGAGGGCGGAGAAGGGTAGGTTTTATCTGCATTACACTGCAGAGCAGGCAAGCGGCAGAAAGTCGGTCCAATCTCAGGCGACAGGGGCTAGTGAGTGCTCCGTAAGCACTACGTTAGGACGCGTGGTCTCTGGCTGCTGAGTCGCTGTTCTCTCAGGGAGCTCTGCCATTCGACTCTTCTGGGGAAAAAGATTGCAATTTCTAGCATCGCAGCAGTTTCGGAGGTCACTTGTCTTCAAAGATAATACATGTAGGGAGATTACACCACACCATTATTAAACTCGTCATTTAAAGAGAATGTGATGGAGCTTAAACGGATCACGTCCATGGGACCATGCTGGTTGGCCACGCTCTCTGACCAATAATTTTAACAATTATTTTAACCCTACATATTCAAATTGCTGGAGAGATAAGTCAATAATCACATGGAGGACCATCTTCAGGGAAATTACATTCTTTATCCTATGCAGGCAGGGTTTCACCAAGGATGCAGTACAGAGTCCATGGTGGTTGGGGCCAAGGATTAACTATGGTTTGAATCCAACATAGGATTTGGGTGGCCTTTTACACTATGGGACCTCTTTGAGGCACGTGAAACAGCTGACCACCAATTTGTAAGTTGAGTGGTATTGGTGTCCTGGGCATAACGTTTGACTGGTTCCAAGACTTTTTGACTACCAGAATGCAGAGAGTCTTGCTATTTTCCCACACAGCCTTCCCCATATCAGCTGATATCTGTTGTTCCGCAGGGTTCTATTATATGCCCCTTGATGTTTAACCTGTGTGTCATCCCCTAGTGTACTTCATTCATTTGGTTATATATTTGTGTACACCCAATGACACACCAAAAGTTCTTAAAATCTCAAAAGATCTTTCTGCCAGCTCTGTGAATTTGTTCAACTACTTGCAAACCTCTGAATAGTGGATACATTGTAACCAATTGAAGCTTAATGGGCACAAAATGGAGATATACCCTCCAAATCTGTACATTTTAATCTGGCACTATCCTTTCTGGCAATCCTGAAAGCTTAAACCTTTGTCATGTATAAAAATCTTGGTTTTAAAATTGACTCATGCCTGAACATGACCTCTGAAATCAGTGGAGAGTTTAGTTTTTGTTTTCTTCATCTAGTTGTGTTGAAAATGATTTCTCATCTGTTTTCCTTTCAAAACTAGAGCCTGATTTAGAGTTTGGTGGAGGGGGCTACTCTGTCACAAATGTGACGGATATCCTGTCCACTGTATTACAGTTCCATTATAGCCCACAGAACGTGTAATACCACGGATGAGATATTCATCATGTTTGTGATGGAGTAACCGTCCGCCAAACTTTAAATCAGGCCCTAGGTTCCTGCAAAGTATCTCGCCTGGACTTTGACAACTCACTGTTTATATCTTTAAACAGGTTCTCTACACAGGTTTAATCTGATACAGAACACTACACAGTGCTTGCTTTTGGGCCTGTCTAGATGGAATCAAATCACACTCACACTAGCCTTGTTGCATTGGCTCCCAGTCAAACAACGTATGGTGTTTAAGTCTGCATACCTGATTCAAAAAATTGTTAACAGTCAAAACCCAAGTCCCTTATCTGCTCATTTGAAATGGTACAAGACAAATTCACCCGGAGATCCACAGATCAATTACAATTGCAAATTGCTAAAACAAAACTAGTTGTGATTGGCAGTGTAGTTTTTTCATTAGGGGTGCTATTTTCTGGGACTGCTTTCCAGTCACTAAAAGTCAAGAAACCAATCTGCTGAAGTTTAGAACAGCTTTAAACACTTGGCTATTTCCTTTTAAACAGTTCTTGAGCATGTTGTTTTGCTCTATGCTTCAGCTGTAGGTGCGCTTAAGGTATACAAAAATATTAGTTATAAAAAGAGGTGGTAGATGACTATAATTTTCAACAAACATTGCCAATAAATGGCAAAGTCTCATTGTTCCCTTTGTTTGAATTCACATTTTGGCAGCTATGGGACAATCCACTGCAAACTGTGGAATTTAGTGAATAAGCAAGATCAGGCCTTAAAATGACTGTAAACACAAGTAAGGTGTTGCATGAGATCTGAATTATTATATTTATAGAGTAGCAATGCCATAGTGTGCTGTGCGGCATCTGCTCCTTCTGACATGTGTAAGTGTGGGAAGACACCCAGATGAACAACTGTTGTCTGTTAAATACATAATTTCAAAGTCAACATCTACCACAAACCTTTGACAGGGCCTCCGGTCATGTTCTTCCATTACTACTTCCCTGTTACGCCCTTCAGTACTTGAGTTGTGATTTACCACGTCACACCTCAAGGACCACAGTCATCTCCTTCTGCCTGTCATACTGTCTTCCAGTGCCACCCTTTGTACCACAGGTCATGAGCAGCCATAACTCTGTTGTAGTACTAACTATATTTTCATGTCCTCATTTCACGATAATACACACATCTCTCTTGTGGTATAGCCACTAATTCTCCCCCAGGTGTTGTTCGACCACAACTCTTTTTCATTACTATACATGTCTTTTTGTCCCTTGAGTCATAATATGACACAAATGTACTTAAATTATAATTACTTGTCACTCAGGTCAAGGTGTGCCCCAAATCTCTATCAGTTACCACCCCTTTTCCTTCAAGTGATGACCTGGTCTAACTCAATCCCAGTACTACATGTACTTTTTGTGTGCTCTTCCCTAGAAGTGCAATTTCTCTCTTTCACTCTCTTCTCTCTCCTTCTCTGTCTCCTTCTTTTGCTCTCTCTCTCTCTCTCTCTCTCTCTCTCTCTCTCTCTCTCTCTGTCTTTGTGTCTCTGTTGTTCTCGCTCACTCTTCTCTGTCTCACCCCTGCCCAGGTTGGACAGATGAGGACAACAGGATGGAGCAGCTGATATACACCTTGGTGGCAGAGACCTGTACTACAGAGGGGCGACACTGCCAGCAATTTTACTTATATCGTGGCACCAAGTCCTCATTCAGCACTTTGCTTCCTGCTGGACCAGACACCACTAACTCTACAGTCATTGTGTATTTGGAGCTAGAAGACTCACAGGGAGCCAAAACAATGGCTCTGAACCGGTAAGTTCAAGCTGTTCGTATTAGTCCGTGTCTTGGCATTGTGAGCCCACACTGTTACCAGTCCTCCTCGTCATTTATTTTGTCTCTTGCTTGTTTGCTACTAATGTCGTGCCTTTTCCAATCTCCATGGTTGGGTCACAGATGACCTGTAGTTTCCAAAGCTTTGCTCTTTGCTATCATTTCATCCCTTGCTACTGAAGGTGAAGTAGCAGAGTCATGTTCCCCTCTGGAAGCCGCTACACTGTTCAGCAGTGTAAATGCGATGCACTAGATAACAGACCTGAGGTTCTTGGCGTTTGGGTCTCTGACTGTTTGATGACCCCTCCTCATGCCTTGAAGCCTTCAGTAAAAGACTGAGTGGAGCTGTAAAGATGGCTGCTTCATGGGGATGGGTGGATCATGGAATGTGACACAGAAGCACCATGCTGAAACAATGTGTGGGAGAGAGCTTAGGAAGAGAGTTCACTCATTTTACGTTAGACCTGTCACCATTGGCATTGTATTCCCCAAACTATTTACCTTCTCCCCTCCTATTTGCTGAATTGGTTTTTGTTGCCTTTAGGTTTATATGCATTTTACCACTGCTAATTAATGCTAAAGCGTGTGTTCTCTCCTTCAAATGTGGTAAAATTGGCCTACACTTAACTGGCACATTTAATGTTCTTGTAAATCCCTAGTAAATGGTACTCCATGTAGCCAGGGCCTGTACATTAAATGCTACTAGTGGGCATGCAGCACTTAAAGTAGCACTTTAAAACATGTCTGTGGCCTGCCACTGCAGGCTGTAGTGCAGTTTTAAACTGCATTTCAACCTGACAAAGTAAACCTTTTGTTAGGCCTAAATCGTCCCTTTTAATACTACTAAAACACCCCTAAGGCATTGGCCTTAAAGACTCATAGGATAGGGTTTATGGTATTTAAATAGAAGGACAAGTGTATTTAAATTTTACATGTCCTGGCAGTGAAAAACCCCTAAAGTAATGTTTCACAGTTGTAAGGCCTATCTCTCCCATTAACTAATCCTGAGTTACCCTATTTTCATTTAATAAGTGTTACTTTAGATTGTGAGCAGATAGAGATATGTTGTTTGCACTCAAATGAATTGTAATTTAAAATATTTTTTAATGGTGAAGACAAATTTAAAAAACAAGGTGATAGATGAAATGCTTGAATTAATTTGCGGCACTGGCACTCGCTCGAGGGCCGCATCCCAATCCATCATTTTTTTGCCCACCATGTCACCCCAGTTTGAATCCAGCCATATGCAAATCAGTCTTGACCTTGCTCCTCATGGGAATAGTCCAGCCCAAACTGTCAGGCCAGGTCCTTCCTAGACTAACTCTACAGTCAATATGTATTTGGACTCGTTTTGGAACTGGGACTGGTTTTGGGGTATCACCTCTCATCAGCCGGACTAGCTTGAATCCAGTGGCACAGTGAGCCGAAGACCCACGTCTAGACGTATCCGGCAAACGTAGGGCGGCAAATGCAAAACAATAAGTTGATGGATGGAATACTTGAATTAATATTAGCCACTGGCAATCAATCAGGCTGCATTTCAATCCATGCCTCCATGCCATCCCAGTTTGGATCCAGCCGAATGCAAAACAGGATTGATCCTGCTTCCCATGGAAGTGTAGCCCAAACTGTCAAGCCAGATCTTCACTGGACCGGAAACAGGCATAAATCACGTGGTGAGCAAAAAAATGTTGGATTTATGCCCAGATCTGTGACTGGGGGTGAATGTTTCTCATTGTTCTGCATTCTGTCCATTATCTGTTCTTTTTGCATCTGTCACCCTATGTGGGAAGGGTATGATGTTGGTCCTGTGCTAACTATGCGACCATATTCAAGCTAGCCTGGCTGATGAGGAGGTGATTCCACAAAACCAATCCCAGGTTGCTTGTTTGCAGTCCAGGGAGGACCTGGCCTGGACTGTTCCCATGGGGAGCAGGGTCAAGTCTGATTTGTATATGGCTTGGTCCAAACTGGAATGGCATGGCGAGCAAAACAAATTATGGATTTAGGCCTAGATCTGTGACTGGGTGTGAATGCTTGACATTGTTCAGCATTCTGGCCATCATCTGCTCTTTTTGCACTTAAAAAAAGTTGGCCTTCTTGTCCTAACCAACTGTGCCTTTCTACCAGTGTCCTGGGTCACATTACTGTGAATGGCTCTGCTATTGGGGTTTGTGTATTACTTCCAGACAGTGACACAAAGGAAGCTCAGGTGTGGATAGGATGAGCCATTCTGACAGATGACTGAGGAGAAGCTGTACCTAGCCTCATGGTACTTCAAAGGGTCTTGCCTGCTGCTTACACAAAGGAACCAAACTCCAGGCCTGCTGCCTTCCCTGCCTTTTGTCACACCAGAAAGTTTGAAGTCTTGACCAGGGAAAGAGGAGTCATATATATTGGACCTGCAGATCCATAAATCAGAACACTCCTGGGCCTGTGGAAGGTGCAGAAGAGGGACTGTTCCACTGCCAGAGGACTGCCCTGTTGCTTGAAGGACTGCCATGCTGTCTGGGAAGGAGGATTGGACCTGCTTGCATTCATCCCAGGCTACCTAGAGTGACTCTAAGGTCGGTTGATTGGCCTCCGGTGTGAGTTACAGGGACACAAAAACATTCAGAGGTCTCCCTGCAACTGCGCAACTAACCTGCTGCAATTGCACCTGCCTGAGCTCTGCTGCAGGCCTCTGCTGGAGTGACTCCTCACGCCCAAAAGGTGCTCCTCCCAGGCCCTGGATCCTTGGCTGGCATCATGGAGAGTCCTTCAAAGAAGAAAAGGTGAAAATCCTTATGTTTTGGCTCCTTTCAATTATGAATGGGCTGGTTCATGCCAAGACTGTCACCAGCGACGACACCAACGCAAAGTGAAACCTGCTCTTTGTGCCGACAATGACTGTCCCAAAAAGTTGGCAATACAAGACTTGCACTTTGCGCTACAGCAAAAATAGCCCACTTCGACTGCCAATTCAAAGCTGCAGCAAAGTTGACACCCGACCGGCTCTTTGCACTACGGCAACAACAATCCACTATGTCTGGCCTGCTCTTTGCACCACAGCGATGACCGTCTGGGATGCTCAGCCTCCTCTCTGCAGCCATTTCCACTGCAAACAGAACTCTTTGCGCCAAACATAGAAGATAACTGGACTAACCTTGTCCCTATATCCTATCCATGCTCATCGCATTCGGTTTGAACTTTTGACTTTCACTCTGTGTAGCACCACCAGATGACAGAGAGTGGCGCATTCTGCTTTTAGGTGCTATTTCCACTGAAAACGTAAAAGTAAATTTTTCCAGTTCTATCCATTGGAAGTTTGTCCTTCTTGCATCATTTTCCTTATTAAAATTAACTTTTCTGTTCTAAATTAGTTTGTGATTTTTCTTGTGTTGTGTTTTCACTTTATTACTGTTTGTGTGCTGCATAAATACTTTACACATTGCCTCTAAGTTAAGCCTGACTCCGCTGTGCCAAGCTACCATAGGGTTAAGCACAGGTTCATTTAGTGACTTCTTGTGGTTCACCCTGATAAGGATTGTGGTTGTTGCCTGAGTGGGGCTTCCACCTCCCCTCACCAATATCCCAGTTTTGTGCACTGGGGTTATTAGTATAGGGTAAAAGGAGACCCAGAGCACAGTGGATGGCTGCACATAGCAAAAGGATTCATAGCCACTGTGTGAGTTTAGAGAGACATTGAGGTATGCTTAAAGTGAGTACTCAGGTCACTAACACATATAAATAAAGAAGAAACATAGGGGGTCATTCTTAACTTCGGCGGTCCATGACCGCCATGGCGGAGTGCGGCGGTAGCACCGCCAACAGGCTGGCGGTGCTTCCTGGGCGATTCTGACCGCGGCGGTAAAGCCGCGGTCGGAAAAGGGAAGCCGGCGGTTTCCCGCCGGTGTCCCGCTGGCCCAGGGAACCCACCATGGCGGCGCTGCTTGCAGCACCGCCATGGGGATTCCGACCCCCTTCCCGCCAGCCTGTTTCTGGCGGTGTCCACCGCCGGAACCAGGATGGCGGGAACGGGTGCCGTGGGGCCCCTGGGGGCCCCTGCACTGCCCATGCCACTGGCATGGGCAGTGCAGGGGCCCCCTAATAGGGCCCCACAAAGATTTTCACTGTCTGCTTAGCAGACAGTGAAAATCGTGACGGGTGCCACTGCACCCGTCGCACCCCTTCAACTCCGCCGGCTCCATTCCGAGCCGGCTACATTGTTGAAGGGGCTGTCCCGCTGGGCCGGGCGGCGGTCTTCTGGTGGTCGGCCGCCGGACGGGCGGGAAAGCCGGAATGGCCGCAGCGGTCTTTTGACCGCGGTGCGGTCTTTCGGCGGGAACCGCTTGGCGGGCGGCGACCACCGACCGCCGCGGTCAGAATGACCGCCATAGTACAGTGGTATGGTGAGGTGGTTAGAGAATCAACGGTCTCAGATGTTAAAATAATTGTGAAGAGATGGGTTTTGATGCCATTGCCATTGCCAATTTCACCACTTGAGGAGGAGTAAGGAAAAGTGCAAGAGGCTTCAATGCTCTGTGTGTGTGTGTGTGTGATTTTCCTGGTGAACCTGTTCTATTTCCATTGTGGCCAGGGACATCCAAGTAGCAGGAGCTAGGTAAACCAGACATTCTGGATTCAGAGGCAAGGTAGTCACGTTTACTCAAACGCGGTTGTGCATTATCAATCGTGCAACAAACTATGAAGTGATTTCTGGCAGGGAGAGGAAGTAAAGACAGTTCTGTCAAGATAGAAAAGGTGCACTTGAACGTTCTGTGCTTCTTTGGATCTGCTGTGGCAAGAACACCTTTGATTATTGTGAATAAGGACTTTGGGAGTTCAGTGAGTAGTTCATGGCATCCATCAAGAGGAGGCACTAGAGGTTCACAGAATGGATGATGGACTGAATTTTGCACATTAATGTAAGCAGGAAGCAAGTTGTTTGTGCCTTTTTCTTGATAAGGTCATTGAAGGATTGAGAGGTGTCAATGAGAGAAACCAGGGATTGAGCGGAGGATGAAACATGGGGAAAAGGCCATCTAAAATCATAGTGTGAGCAAAGATGAACGATCTATAAATTCAGTCACTTCAATTTCAGAATCCAAACAATCTTATTTCTGAAATCTTTTTACATTCTCCATCCCAGGTGTAATAGCAGTCATTGTGACTTTCAGCACAGCTAACACTAATGGGTAGAGAACAACACACACCTTCCAAAGAATATGCAGCTAATAATCAGCATACACCAGATAAGCATGTGCCACTGTAATTCCAATAGCAATCCAAACTCTGTCACAATTGTAATCAAGCAGCGACAATAGTTGGATCTGTATTTACAGTGAAATATTCTTGTGTGTGGAGTGAAGAGATGTTTTGTATTAATTAGGTTAGTAACAATAATAATGATGGCAACAACAGTGGAACAATAATATTATCAACGTAATATTGTTGTTAGTACTTTTATCCAATGCATGTTACGTAGACCTTTTTAGGTCTGGTATTAGCCAAAACGTTTTGATTTCACTCAAGTATATTTATTTATAATATAGTTACTACAAGTGGCTTTCAGCCGTTTCTCTTCACCCATTGGTCTGTTGTTGTGTCATGCACATTTTGTTTCCTCCCACTAAAGCATACATCAGGGTTCAAAGGGTCAGCCTACGTCAGCAACTGGTTAACTTCACTTTGAGTGACTGCATTTTGCTCTTTTACAATGAGCACATCCACACACAATGTAGTTCCCTTCATTGCCAGTGTTTTGGATTTTACTTTATAATTACTTTAGTGGTGCCTTTGTGTTTACAGCATGAGGTGAAAGCACCACTTTCCTACCAGATCAAAGCCCAGGACACATTCCATACTTTATCAGTCCCTGTCTCCTGCGAATGCTGTTGTAAGTTGCTTTTGAAGTGTCCTTTTTTGTCTTACTGTTGGCATTTCACAGCACAGCAAATTGTTTCTATTTGAAACTCTTCTATATTAAGTTCTCCTCATTTTACTATGCACGTAGGTAATTAGACACAAATTCACTCCCCTGCCTGTCTGCTGCTCAAATCACAAACTGAATGGTGCAGTCCTTGGAAGAGGAAGAAAACAATTATTTCTCACAGGTACAGAAGCACCCATGAACTGCATTTGCGTCTAAATTGTGTGCTACCATGATGTGATGGATAAACCATGTAGGAAGCTGGCTTTCTAGATGGTGCACTATAAAGAAGTACACCGTACAGAGAGTCCAGTGATTCCTCTATTGGTTTTGAGAGGCAAACATAGATAGGACTAATGCTCTATTTTGTGGTAGAGTGGGCGAGCAGTTAGGCTTATCAGAGGGTAGCGCTAAGCAATTGTTGTACTCACAGAGGCAAGAAATGAGACACACACTCAAAGAATAAATCCGAGACCAAATTAGAAAAATAACACTTATTTTTACATATGTTTCAAACCCAAGAACTTCGTAATCAGGTAAGCATTTTTTCAAGCATAAATACTTTTCAGATTCAAAAATCAATACGTAGTGCAATTCTCAGAGTTTTTCAGTGTTAACCTATGGAGGAAAACAATGTTCAGCAAACACAGTATTAACAACAACTTACAAGGCCAATCTCAGAAAGTTAAGGTAAATACTGGCACTGATCAGAATCACACTTGCAGGTCACCCTGGGCAGCAATTGCAGGGGTGCAGTAAGGTATTGGGTGCCCAATGGTTTTCATAGGGAGTTGGTCTTCGGGACAAACCGGCTGCAGGCTCTGGCTAGGAAGCCAGTCAGGGGCAACAAACAGGTAGGTAGTAGACTTGGGATGCTCAGGGATGTAGGTGCACCTTTGGACCTTTTCTCCATGGCCCAGGGCCGACAGATGCAGGGGTGTCCATAGGCATCTGGTTTCCTTGTCCGGGAAAACTCAGGGGTAGGGGGTCCTGCATGTTGAGGCTGCAGGCATCGTCGAGGAGTCCAGCAGGGGGGATCCAGGGTGGGCTCAAGCTCAGAGGAGCCGGGGACATCGTTGGTACCCACCTCAGATTGGGCCTGGGGCAATTGGTGCAGTGGTTGCTGGAGTTGGGTTTTCTCGCACCACATGTCTGCGGGAGAGGGGCCCTTTGTGCAGAGGCTGCAGGCAACTTGGGAGTGTCCAAGAGGGGTGAAACCTGAGTGGACTCGAATCCTGGACAGCTGGGGCACCTTGCTGGCATCATTGGTTGGCTTCACCTTGGGTTGTGTACGTCGGATGCAGAGGTCACTTTGTGTGTCGGGTCTTTGCTGTTCCAGTGGCTGCTGAGTCCTTTCCTTAGACTTTGTTGTAAAGCAGATCCGCTGCCCATGTGAGTCTTGAGTATTTATGGGATTCAGGCAGTCGTCCTGAGTTTGTTGGAGGCTCATTTGCAGGAAAAGCCGCCATTTTGGGCAGAGCCAGTCGAGGTCAGCATGCAGGCAGGTGGGGCTGATGCCAAGTAAGCTGCTTCTTCTTTCCCTCTTCTGCAGGTGCGACTCTTCTTTGTCCGTTGCTTCTTAGGTCATCAGGTTCTGAGTTCTAGGGTTCAGGAGTGCCACCTAAGTACTCAATTTAGGGGCGTTACAGGGAGTGCCAGGCAGTAGCCAATGAGCTCACCACCTTTATGGTGACTACACGCTTCTTATGACCACTTCTGCTGGGAAGTGGGCATAACCTTAACCCTAGTGGCCTAATTGCTTCCAAACAAGATGGAAACATTTAAATAGTGGTGTCTACTTCCACTCGTCCACCTTAGGGGTGGGACTGGCATGAAGTGGGCACACCTCCTAATCTGCCTAATTTTCCTGCCTGTGCTGCCACAAAAAGTGGGGTCAGGACAGGGGGAGTTGGTCATCTCCACCATCTGGAGAGACCTGAGTCGCATTACAGATGCTGCTGGGCCTTTGAAGCTGCCCACCCTGGAATGTCCATCTTGCCTGAGTGAGGTGCTGACACCCCCGCCCAGTGCCGGCTTTTGTCTCTGGCCATCGAAAGCGCTGGCTTTCACCTTGGGGGGCCAGAAATGTGTCTAAGGTGGCTGTACTGGTCAAAACCCGTCAGTCAACACACTAGTAGCTGGTAGGTTTTCAGGGGGCACCTCTAAGGTGCCCTCTGGGTGCATTTATTAATAAATCCCTCACAGGAATCAGTGAGAGTTTATTAATCTGAGATGTTTGATACCAAACATCCCTGAGTTAAGAGACGCCATCAAGTAGCTGGGAAACTCGTAGTGTCTAGTGTCCAGCACATGTATTTAAAATAGCTTCCCTGGTCACTTACTATGTCTGAGAATCGTTTTAGGAAAGTACCATCTTGCCTGGCATGTTACCCCCATTTTCACTGTATGTATGTTTGTTTTTCCCCATGTGTAACTGGGATCATGCTAGGCAGGACCCCAGTGCTTATAATGTATGCCCTGTATGTGTTCCCTGTGTGGTGCCTAACTGTATCACTGAGGCTCTGCTAACCAGAATCTCAGTGTTTATGCTCTCTCTGCTTTTAAAATTGTCACTGCAGGCTAGTGACTAATTTTACCAATTCTCATTGCCAAGCTGGAACACCCTTATACTTCCCTTGTATATGGTACCTAGGTACCCAGGGTATTTGGGTTACAGGAGATCCCTATGGGCTGCAGCATTTCTTTTGCCACCCATAGGGAGCTCAGACAATTCTTACACAGGACTGCCACTGCAGCCTGAGTGAAATAACTCCACGTTATTTCACAGCCATTTTCACTGCACATAAGTAACTTATAAGTCACCTATATGTCTAACCCTCACTTGGTGAAGGTTAGGTGCCAAGTTACTTGTTGTGTGGGCACCCTGGCACTACCCAAGGAGCCCCCACATTGTTCAGGGCAAATTCCCCGGACTTTGTGAATGCGGGGACACCATTACACATGTGCACTACATATAGGTCACTACCTATATGTAGCGTCACAATGGTAACTCCAAACATGGCCATGTAACATGTCTAGGATCGTGAAATTGTCACCCCAATACCATCCTGGTATTGGGGGGTGACAATTCCATGCATCCCCGGGTCTCTAGCACAGAACCCGGGTACTGCCAAACTGCCTTTCCGGGGTTTCCACTGCAGCTGCTGCTGCTGCCAACCCCTCAGACAGGTTTCTGCCCCCCTGGGGCCTGGGCAGCCTGGTCCCAGGAAGGCAGAACAAAGGATTTCCTCTGAGAGAGGGTGTTACACCCTCTCCCTTTGGAAATAGGTGTGAAGGGCTGGGGAGGAGTAGCCTCCCCCAGCCTCTGGAAATGCTTTGATGGGCACAGATGGTGCCCATCTCTGCATAAGCCAGTCTACACCAGTTCAGGGATCCCCCAGCCCTGCTCTGGCATGAAACTGGATGAAGGAAAGGGGAGTGACCACTCCCCTGACCAGCACCTCCCAGGGGAGGTGCCCAGAGCTCCTCCAGTGTGTCCCAGACCTCTGCCATCTTGGATTCAGAGGTGTTGGGGCACAATGGACAGCTCTCAGTGGCCAGTGCCAGCAGGTGACGTCAGAGACCCCCTCTGATAGGTGCTTACCTTTCTCAGTAGCCAATCCTCCTTTCTGGGCTATTTAGGGTCTCTCCTCTGGGCTATTTCTCAGATAACGAATGCAAGAGCTCACCAGAGTTCCTCTGCACTCCCCTCTTCGACTTCTGCCAAGGATCGACCGCTGACTGCTCCAGGACACCTACAAAACCGCAACAAAGTAGCAAGACAACTACCAGCAACATTGTAGCACCTCATCCTGACGGCTTTCTCAACTGTTTCCTGGTGGTACATGCTCTGAGGGCTGTCTGCCTTCACCCTGCACTGGAAGCCAAGAAGAAATCTCCCGTGGGTCGACGGAATCTTCCCCCTGCCAACGCAGGCACCAAACTTCTGCATCACTGGTCCTGTGGGTCCCCTCTCATCCTGATGAGCGTGGTCCCTGGAACACAGGAGCTGGGTCCAAGTGTCTCCCACAGTCCAGTGGCCCTTCTGTCCAAATTTGGTGGAGGTAAGTACTTGCCTCCCCACGCCAGACAGTAATCCTGTGTACTGCGTGATCTGCAGCTGCTCCGGCTTCTGTGCACTTTTCCAAGGATTCCTTTGTGCACAGCCTAGCCTGCATCCCCAGCACTCCGTCCTGCATTGCCCAACTTGCTGTGTTGGACTCTGACGTCGTGGGATCCTCCTTTGTGACTCTGAGTCGACCGCTGTCCTCACCTGGGGTTTAGTGGGCTCCTGCCCCCCTGGACACATGCGTGACTCCTGGACTTGGTCCCCTTCCTTTACAGGTCCTCAGGTCCAGGAACCCATCTTCAGTGTTTTGCTGGTGCTTGTGGTTCTTGCAGAATCCCCTTTCTCGACTATACTGTCTTTCTGGGGCAGTAGGGGAACTTTACTCCTACTTTTCAGGGTCTTGGGGTGGGGTATTTTGGACACCCTTACCGTTTTCTCACAGTCCCAGTGACCCTCTAAAACCTCCCATAGGCCTGGGGTCCATTCGTGGTTCGCATTCCACTTTTGGAGTATATGGTTTGTGTTGCCCCTAGGCCTATGTCTACCTATTGCATTCTATTGTGATTCTACATTGTTTGCACTACTTTTCTTACTGTTACTTACCTGTTTTGGGTTTGTGTACATATAATTTGTGTATATTACTTACCTCCTAAGTGAGGGTATCCTATGAGATACTTTTGGCATATTGTCACTAAAATAAAGTACCTTTATTTTTAGTAACTCTGAGTATTGTGTTTTCTTGTGATATAGTGCTATATGATATAAGTGGTATAGTAGGAGCTTTGCATGTCTCCTAGTTCAGCCTAAGCTGCTTTGCCATAGCTACCTCTATCAGCCTAAGCTGCTAGAAACACCTCTATTCTACTAATAAGGGATAACTGGACCTGGCACAAGGTGTAAGTACCACAAGGTACCCACTATAAGCCAGGCCAGCCTCCTATAATCGTCACATGTAATATAATGCACCGTACCTTAGGGCTGGAATGCCTCCTAGAGGGGAGACCTACTAATATTATATGCAGTGTTAGGGGACATGGCACACAGTCTGTGTGCAATGTCATGTTTTCAATTTTGGAAGCACCTTGTCACACACCCTTCAATGGCAGTCTGCATAAGGTGTGTGCTGGGTCCCTGAGAGTGGAACACATTTTTCTGCAGCTCTGAGGGGCCCTCTTCAGTTCCTATGTCCTAGGTACCAGGAGTACCATTTACTAGGGACTTACAAGGGGCTGAAAGGTCTGGTCACTTGGGGACCAAGTGGCCAGGTGTATTTTTTTAG
This sequence comes from Pleurodeles waltl, assembly GCF_031143425.1. Taxonomy (NCBI): domain Eukaryota; kingdom Metazoa; phylum Chordata; class Amphibia; order Caudata; family Salamandridae; genus Pleurodeles; species Pleurodeles waltl. The sequence goes on from NC_090446.1 coordinate 1,114,405,280, forward strand.
GGAGGGAACACAGGCACTGGGGACCCAGTTATCAGGAACTTAGTGTATTTCAGTCAAAGTTGCATCTAAAAACAAGCATTGGCATAGCCAATAGGTCTCACATTTGGGACCTTAGAAGTATTTAGCCATGCAGCATATCAAACCTTTATCAGAAATAAACTGTGTGTGTGCACTCCTTCACATACCTGGCATTAGATTGTAATGGTCAAAACATCCCCTAGAGGGCACCACATCAAAAATAGCATTTGGAAAAACATGGTCATGTAACCATATAGTCAGCCCATAGAGGACATAACCACATAAAAAGAGAAGAGAAGAAAGCATTGCAGTGTAACCATATATTCAGCCCCTAGAGGGCATAGTACATTACACATTTTCAGGGCTAGCGGACATGCTAGAATATTATTACAAACAAGGCCCTTAAAACACAAACTACTCCCAGCTGTAAAGCAAAAGCTCCAGCCACAAAAGAGTTTAAAAAGACATTGAATGGTGGGAGAGGTTATGATTTTGTGGCCCAGAAGATGAGCTGGACAGAAAAAGCACATCGTGCTGAACGTTTTGGTAGAGGTCCCGATGTCCCTGCACCACAGGCTGAGTTATGGACAAAAATATATGGTAAAGGGAATGCCCCGCAAAGCATTCTGGGGCGAGCCTCCAGAGTGCAGTGAAAATTGCGTCTGGAAGAGCCGCATTGAGGGTTTCCCTTGTGTTTTTTCTGTTTAAAAGGTGGCAGTTTATATATTTCTCAACTGCTAAACTTTGGAAGAATTTAGGTTTGGGGCATGCGCTCTGCCTAGATCCGACCTAACCAGGCAAAAAGTGTGGGGGGGGTACCTCAACCAGAACCCATCTCCCTACAAACCTAAGGTGTCCTGCAAGCATAATGTAGGTCTCATCTGAATATAATTTCTTTATTCTTTTGCAGAACAGTGTTACAACGTTTTATTCATCGGGGAAATCCACTGTGGTGTAGTGGCCCCTATATTTAAAAAAGATCAGGAAGTTCTCCTGATATTTTACAACTGGCTTGTGATATTGGGCAGGCCTGCAGTACACAAACCAAAAGCTTCGATAGTGTATATGTGAATTGTTAGAACTGACGGCCTCAGGGTGGTCATCCCCCAACTATTTGCCTTCCTCCCTCCATTCTTCTGACCCTGTTTTTGCTCCTTTTAGAACTCTGCGCACTTTACCACTGCTGACCAGTGCTAAAGTGCATATGCGCTCTCCCCTAAACATGGTAACATTGGTTCCTACCTAATTGGCATATTTAATTTACTTGTGAGTCCCTAGTAAAGTGCACTAGAGGTTCCCAGGGTTTGTAAATGAAATGCTACTAGTGGGCCTGCAGCATTGATTGTGCCACCAACATAAGTAGCCACTTAACCATGTCTCAGGCCTGCCATTGCAAGGTCTGTGTGTGCAGTTTCACTGCCACTTCAACTTGGCATGTAAAACTACTTCAAAGCCTTAAACTCCCCCTTTTCTACATATGCCACCCCTAAGGTAGGCCCTAGGCAACTCATAGGGCAGAGTGCTATGGAAGTAGAAGGCAGGACAGGTAGTTATGTGTTTTACATGTCCTGGTAGGGGAAAACTCACAAATTCGTTCTCCACTACTGTGAGGCATGTTGCTCTTATAGGCTAGCATTAGAATTGCCCTTATATACTTTTAAGAGGTATATTCTGATCTGAAAGGAGTAACCCTGTCATATGTAGTATGGCCAGAATGGTGATAGAAAATCCTGCTTACTGGTGAAGTTTGATTTCATATTACTATTTTAGAAATGCCACTTTTAGAAAGTGGGCATTTCTCTGCATTTACTGCCATCTGTGCCTTATAACCTGCCTCCAATCCATGTCTGGTCTGTGCTGGTTGACAGCCCCCTTTGTGCATTCCACCAAGACAGCCATAAGCACAGGACACTCAGTCGCATCTGCATTCATCTGCATACAGAATAGGTTTCCCTAGGGAGGAATGGTGGAGGGGCTCTCTCTTACACTTGAAAGGCCAGTGGCCTGCCCTCACACAAAGGACTGATAACCCCCTACAGGGATCCTGGCAGACAGGGCTGGGCTGAAAGCGGACCTTGTGCTCTTCAAAACCACCCTTTGAAGATTCCTCCATTTCAAAGGCACTTTTGGGTATATATACTGTGTCTCTGACCCCACCAAATCGGTCACGTCTGGATCTACACCTGGACTCTAAGGGACTGCCTGGCTGCCCAAAGGACTCATCTGCTTTGCTGAGAAGGACGACTGCCCTGCTTGCTGCCCTGCTGCCTGCTGGCCTCTGACTCTGCTGTAAGGACTGTGCTTTCCCCATAAGTGCCCTCCAAGGGCTTGGTTCGAGCGTGCCTCCTGTTCTGAAGTCTCAGGGCCACAAGGACTTCACATTAAAGAAGAAAATCCCAGTGGGTCGGAAAATCAACGCAACGCCTGCAGAAATTGACATAGTGCCTGCCTCGCAGCTGAAAATTCACTGCATCGCCTACTGTATTGACGCAGCACCTGCTCCTTCTACCAGCACATCAAGGATTTTCAACTCATCGTCCATGAGTATCAGAATAGGGAGCCTTGGTTCCTCGCAGTGTGGAACCAAGGCTCCTCCTATGCGACCCCTGTGCATTGTTATTTTGACGCATCCCAGGTGCTGTGTGTTACAAGGATACAACCACCAATTCGTAAGGATTGAGACTTATTTAAACGTTTAAAAAGTGATATCCTGACTTGTGCATATTGGATTTTTGTCATTTTTATCTTATTCTATTCAGATAAATATCATCTATTTTTCTACACTGGTGTGGAGTACTTTTTGAGGTTTTATTGCATGAGTTACTGCACAAATACTTCACACATTGCCTTCTAAGTTAAGCCTGCCTGCTCTGTGCCAAACTACCAGAGGGCGAGCACAGGATAATTTGGATTGTGTTGTGTATACCTCTGCCAACTAGAGGCCCAATTTCTAACATTAATTCATAAGCCGACAGTTCCTCAGAACACGTTTATTCTGTACTCAATTTCACTAATGGTTCTTTAATAAACTTTGCCAAGGAAGAAAATGAGCCTTTCTTGTGTTTAATTTGCAGCACTTGTAACACTTCTTTAAAAGGTATTTGCTTCTTCGTTCTTTGTTACTTTCTTTCTTGCTTTATTTCTCTTTTGTCCCCAAGAGGCCAAGAAGCCATGCGTCAGTCCACTTCAGCCATTGGCTGACTTAAGTATGAGTTATGGCATGTTGCCCTTTCACACTGAGCATATCCATACAAAAAGTAGTTCACTTCAGTGCCAGGGAACACTGATATAATGTGTGCTTTTTTGAGACCAGAAAGCATGTTTAGCTCTAGTCAATGTTTTTTAGATTGATGAGCACCTTGCAAGTTTCTGAAGAATAACGTTTTACAAAAACCATGACAACATAAGAATTTCCAAAAGGCTGGCAGAGAATGCCAGACCTGTTGGGGTTGCCACTGCTTGTTTATGACAATCCCCACATCAATGTCAGAAAGATGAAGATCTGAGAATATACTCCTGGGATATAAACATGTGACTTGCAGATCACACACACAAATAGGTTTCCAGTTGTGTACACTTGTTACCCAGAGAAAATATAGGTGTCTTATTAAGAACTGAAATATATAACTCTAGCAGTGACTGACGATTACAAAAAAAGTCTTAGGAATTGTATTATAAGGGCAAAGTATGAGCTTAAGACCAGGAGCGGCTTGCAGTGGTAAATAGGGGCGGGGCGGCGAGCGCACGGGTGGGGGATGGAGTGGGGTTAGGAATGAATTTTTTTTAAAAAGTACCTGTGCCGCCGCCGTCACCACCGCGCTTCTCCTCTCCTAGGCTACAGACAGGCTGCAGGCACAGGCTCCCAGCCACAGGCTCCCGCTCACAGCAGCCTTAGGATTGGCTGGGAGTGCTCAGCCATGGTGCTCCCAGGCAGACTGGGAGCCTGTGCCTGCTCTTTCCAGTCTGACAACACAGTGCCAGGCTGGAGAGAGCCTACTGCGCATGTGTGTTTGGCTGACCAGAGACGGCCGGTCAAACATACATGTGCAGTGAGAGGGAGTGTTGTGCACTCCCCCTCAGTGCTCGTCACAGCCTGTGTCCTTGCCCCTTTTACCAAAAAAGGATAATAAACATAGTTTATTACCATTTTTTGGTTAAAGGTTTGCAGCTGCTGCTGCTAGCGGGGGCGATGCTCCTACACCCAAGTGGAGGAGCCGTGCCTGCTTGAGACTAAGCAGATTCTATGATGCTGCATCACGTAGGGAAAGGACATTCGGCTGGGCAGTCTGTAGGTACCACGGTGGTCCTAATCTATGAATTGCAGTATACACTTTGTAAATAGCAATACCATAGCATCAACAGCAAGCTTTCTATATGATGCACTCCTGGTAGCAGTTCCAGACCACTAAAGAAGCAAATCATATTGTGCACATGGTACCCTCTGCCTATGCTCTCAGCACTGTTTGTATGTGTGCTTGCTGATTCAAAGCCTGTGTCCCAAAGCAACAGACTCTCTTGTGGTGGAAGTACACCCCACCCAACAGGAAATGATGCATCTGATTATCAGAATAAATGCACAACCTCTTCGTGATGATGTGGTTGATACGTACATAGCGTCTCCTTTATGAAACATCTCTATAGGCTGAGGTCACAACATAACAAGAAATTATTGAAGAGAGCAGCTTATTGAAACAGGTGAGTCCTTAACACAAGGTTAGAATCAGGGAGGGTAGATTAAAGCCGTATCCTTTCACAAACAACACTAGACAAGCCGTATGCAGTGTGCCTTGCTGTGAGGAAAAACGCATTTTGCAGTAGGCTGAGGCTCATGAATTCAATCCGAATTTAACATATTTTAGTCTGCCCATTCTTTCCTGGTTTAAGAGATGTTTCAGCTTCACAGGCCACCATTTTGTGCGTCAGAATTATTTTTTGTGCCCCCCTCGTTTTAAACAGTTAATGTTTCTGAGTCTCAAATTCACCGGAACTCCCATGACTAGAGATTTTAACTGGGAAGGAGTGAGAGGGATCCCATTTCTCAAGCCTGAAAACTTTGTGTGCCTACAAAACTTATGGTGTGGTTAAAAAGTGGAAGTGACACTCTGGTATGTATATTATTTCACTTCACCTGAGACCACTGCCGAGCTTTCAAGAGGCAGGAGATTGTGGTACTAGCAGGGGAATCGATCTAATAAAGTGAACTGCAGGTCATCAGCAGGAGATATGACTTGATTCCAACCTTAAACGATGGACAGTAATAGATGCAATGGATGTTAAAAGGACACCCTGTGGGGCACCACTCCTATATTGTTGAGGTGAAAAGAAGGAACTTGGGGCCATATGTACGAACACATTTTCCCATAGACACAGAATGGGTAAAACCCTTTGTTACTTCTGGCCCTTGGTCTTAGTGGTGAAGAGCCATCTGATAGAAATGACCTACACTGACCCAGCTTTGATTCCTCCCACAGCTGGTAGCCTCTGCAGAAGCACTGGATGGTTCCCTGTGCCCAATGCCAGAAAAAGAACCAGCAGAATTAGCATTCAAGCATTGTTGTGTCCTAAATCCACTATGTGGCTGATATTGTTTGTTCTGTCCAATAATGCAGTTCCCATCGTGGTGTAGTCGGAGCCCTGCTTGTTGGATGTCTGGAAGGAAGCACCCAAGTAACTCCATTTTTTGCAACAAGCTTCTCCAACTCCACACAAGTGTGACCTACATGGTCATAGGAACAGCGAGAATCCTCTGTGACTGGGTTTGAATATTTCAATAAAGCTGTATTCAAGGCTTTCTCTAGCGAGGTAGTACTCAGTTTTCCCAAGAGACGAGTTAATTATTGCCTAGATGTTAGGTGAAAAAATATATTAAATATATAAAGCTTCTCTTTAGACAGCTAATGCTCCTTTTAGCCAAATCAAACTTTTGAGGTGTGTAAATAAATAATTATTACCATACTTTTGTTCCCTTCTCAGCAAGTTTTAAAATCTTTTTAGATCACCCTTGATTTGGCTGGGCTGTCACTGGAGGGTTTTTCTTCTTTACAAAGATTTTATAACTATCAGTGTGATACCACTGTCAGTTTTGTACTACTGTCATAAAACGTCCAAAGCTGTGCCATACTGATGTCACACCTGTGTCATACCGCTCTCATACTGGTGTTTTACTAATCTCATTGCGGTGTTACACTGGTAGCATACTGGTGTGATACAAGAGTTATACCCATGTCAATGTCATAACAGTGTGATACTGGTGTCATACCGGTGTCACTTTGGTGTAATCCAGTGTCGAACTGGTGACATGACAATCTCTTACATACCAGTGTCATACACATGTCATAGTAATGTCATGCTAGTGTCATACCGCGTCATAGCATACCTTCCTGTCTCATTGCAGAACGCTGACTGTCATCATGCCACCTGTCTCCGGATTCCAGACTGTCACTGGCTGGCTGAAGAACAAGAGCCAGTCTGAGCTCTGGGGACTAGTGCAGCAAGGAAACCCTCAGGACGTGATCCCGTACTCCCTGGCACTCGTCAGCATCCTCAATCAGGTATGGGCATGTTGCCTGGGCTGCGGGTTTCTACCCCGATTGCATAACGCACAGACCTTTGTAATGGGTGCATTCAGAAAGGTCGAAGAAAACAGCTGTAGCCTCTGGTTTCAGGTCACCAAGATTTAATGCCATGTTTAGCAGCTCTCCTAAGTGCCGTAAGTCAGACAGGTGCACAGGACTGGACATTTCCACGAGAAGGTTCTCTGTTCCCTTGAAGCCATCAAGGTCCTAATCGTACAGTGTGCGTGGTGCTGGATTGTTGGGGCCTGCCATCCTGAGGATGCGACCTAGTTCTCCCTTCTCGCTCGTCAGAGCATCGGACCGGTTCCAACATGGGCAAAGTGTATGGGGTGCACACTTAACTCTACACCCCCACCCCACCCCCTCTCCACACCCCTGAGTTGATACCTCAGTCCCTGGCTCTCGCCTGTGCTCTTTGCTCTCTCCTAGATAAAGAATAATTCTGGGGTTGTGAAGTTCCTCATCCTTAAGATGTGACTCTCTTGTTCCTGGTACCTGCAAGCCATCAAATATTCATGGTTTTAACTTATAAGTCATACAATGCATAACTGATGATGTTATTTCCAAAAATCTAATGGCATACTAAAATGTGCTGGTTGTGTACATTTAAACATAAAAAAAAAACCTGACCTACATTTCATAACAGATAATATTCCTAGCACGAACTACGTGCTGTCAGCCGAGCTGCCCGGATGTATGATGCTACAGGAATATATAATGATGACATATCATAAATATAGCATTATGCCAATGGATCTTTATAATTATTAATGCCCTGAGTCTTAATCAAAGACACTAAGCCTCTTTTGTTTAACCCATTTTACAAGTGCAAAAAAAATAATGAAATGCAAGGTGCTTTTACAATCACAATATCCATCATTATTCTATTGCAATTCCCATTTTGCAGTACTGGCATGCACATAGTGTCACCCATTTAGTGGACAATGTCACCTAAATACAATTCAAATACGGCCTCCTTTTTTGCAGAAATACCGAGACAATAATAAACTCCCCTTGGCATTTCGAAAAAGCATCTCTTGCTTAGTATGCCAGCAGCTTTCATTAATCACCCTTATCATAGTCCTGTTTTTAGAGGGACAGGTTTGCTCAACACTTCTTACTACCTATCCCCTTGAGTGTCCTCTGACCTTGGGCTGCTGATTGACACTTCCTGTGACTCTCTACTGAAGACGTGGAGCAATGGTGTGGCTAAGTTTCCACACAAAGATTCAAGTGGAACCTAACCCAAAGCAGGCCTGGGTCTATATTAACAGTTTTACGAGTAATGCAATTAGTGCTCTACGCCAGCCTCAGACATGGTAGAGGGGTCCTTGGTCAAATGTCACAGCAATCACAGGAAGCTAATTCCAACTCTCTGAACATCCCTACTAATGATTGAAACATCCCTAAAACTGTGAACTGCCTTTATTTTACGTACCTGAAAGATTGTGCTCAACGAGTCGCAGCCAGTTTTAATCTTACATCACAGGATGACACCCATACTTCTGCATCAAGGTGCAAAGTGAATCTTTTGTTTGTTGCCCTCATGTTGACCTTTGATCTAACCTTATACCTAAACAGGGGTGGCTCCTCAGTTAGGGCAGAGGAGTGTCGCCTCTCAACCCCCCGCCAGCAGCGGCAGGTGCTAAACCTTTACTAGAAAACAATAATAAACTGAGTTTTTATCATTTTCTGGTAAAGGGGCAGGGCCACAGGGGTGACAAGCAGTGAGGGGGAGTGCTCAGCACTCCCCTCACTGCGCTTGTATGTTTGGCCAACAATCTTGGACCGGCCAAACACACTTGTGCAGTCAGGTCTCTCCAGCCCAGCAACACAGTTGCCAGGCTAGAGAGAGCCTGCACAGGCTCTCAGTCTACCTGGGAGTGCCCTGGCTGGGTGCTCCCTGCCAATCCTGATGCTGCTCTGTGCAGCGTCAGGAGAGGCTGTAGGGCAGGCTGGGAGCCTGTGCCTGCGTGCAGCAACGGAGGAGAGGAGAGGAGCTGCGCACCGGTGAGGGAAAGTAAGTGGTTTTCTGTTTTTTAACTTAATTTTTATTTAATTTAAATTAATGTTCATTCCCCCACTCTCCTCCCTCCATGCCGTCCCTTCCGCAGCCCGCGAGCCGCTACTGTACCCTAAGTAATCTAAGCATAAGACTTTGGCAAAACAACATTGGTTGCAATTAAAAGTAGTTGGACAAATTGTGTGTGGCAAGGTGCAGTATTTTCTTTACTGTGTCACCTCCTGGTACATTCAGAAGCTGTAGTGGTGGGGCACAAATAGACCAGGACACAGGTGCCATCTGGGCCCCCTCTAGAGACGCCACTATTTTCCTGCTGCCAGACTTCCGGTTCCACAGCCCTCTGTCGTGACTAATGCTCACACCGGATCATGGAGCATCTCTCTGGGTGATCACAATCACAGTATTATCAGGGCGTTCCAGGTCGAGATCATGCCCGACACACACTGGGGGTAGTGCCTAGCACGTGCAGTCTGAGAGCACATTGTGTCCACAGTGCTCCTCTGACTGTGAAAAGCCTCTGGTGAGACCTCTGCTCAGGGCAGGGCTGGGAACCCAAAGCAGCCCTGGCAAAGTTTTTAGACCAGCCTCATTAGGGACATTACCTAAAGAGAAAGCAGGAAGGGAGTTCCCACAGGATGGACAAGGAAAAAATGATTTTCCTTTAGAAAAACCCTCACCAACCAGGGTTACCCCTTCTTGGCATGCTTCATCATTGGGTTCCTCCCATTCTGCTACGGAAAGGGGCATGCTGCGACTTACGGAATACATGGGAGCACTGAGGTTGTCACGTCAATGTGATTCAGGTAAGGGATGGGAGTGGTGGGGTCTCAGAAAAGTTCCAAATACCTGCCTCCTGACGGTTCCAATATTTTAATAGATCTTCTAGTGGCGGTATGATTAAAAAAGGGGGGGTATGTGGAAGCAGGGTATGCAATGTACCCGTCTTCTTGGTCTACATGTTTCAGAGCCTTACCCCTAGTCTCCTTTTCAGGATCAAGGATTACTCCCTGGTTCCACTCCTTATAGTAAAATCTATTGTGTGAGCATGTATTTTACATGCTAAATGGTAAAGTACATTACACCTATCTTATGTGGTGTCATCAAAGTGATACCTGTAGAGACATAAAAGAATATAATTAACACCTACATAGGGTACATAGTGAGCGAGCCTGACCACCACAATGGGGCTTGACCGAGTTCTCCCCTCAAGGGAATTTGTAAAACATGACAAAAAAAGTGCATTCTTCAACATATTTTTCATTATATATTCAATTATCTTCATTTTTAAAGCACAGTAAATGATTGCCTTACAGAGCACCACGATACGGCAATCTTTATTGGGGTCTTCAATGATTCCCTCACCATCACCCTCTAACAGTGCTTCTCATCTCTCCATTGCTCCTCCCTCACATGTATTACATCTGTTTTATAGTACCTCTCTTACCAGCATAGGGTGTTGGAGCACAGTACATCACACACATACAGAAACAACAAATCATATGTGTGTAAATCAGTGTGTAGAAAATGTTATATCAGACAAACAGGACTACAATGTGTAGAATGCACATGCCATGCATAGTGACAGCCATTTTTTAAGAGTGCTTAGTCTGGGAAAGCATAAACTCAGAATTCAGAATGTAACACAGTGGTAGGGTTGACTTTACGTATAATAATGAACTTTTACCCAAACAAACCCCTTTTAGCAAATGTAAAATAATCAGAGACTGGGAAAAACATAACTTTTTCACCTTTACTGCTGCTTGCATGCAGCTCTTTGATTCATAGCTCATTGTGGTAGATTATTATTGTAACTTATGAACTGCACAGTAGCAAAAGGATCTCTGGAACTGCAGCAGCATCCCACTGTGTATGCACATAAAATACTGTCATGTAATCTGCATAGTACACGTTCCTTGCAGGAGGTGTATTAACAATCTGCACTAGTTTAGATGAGTGAAAACTGGCACTAGACAAAATTCCGATCTCTCTCCAGCAGGTACATTAATCACCAGAGTTATCTTGGCACTTTTATTGTTGCTTGAAAACTGTTGGATATACAAGGAACTCAGCAGTGCTTTTAAAGCTGCTTCACTGCTACAAAACTAGCCCCTCCAGTAGCAAAAGCAGCCCTCCCACCCCCTGTATCCTTCCAACCTCCCAGGGAAATGTCTGATGCCTGTTACGGCCAGTCCACCCTTGCCTCTATTTCATTATGACAATGCCTCTTACTGTCAGGGGAAGCCTGGGAAGGAGAACACATTGGGTGTCTCAGTGCTCCTTTGTTTGCATTGTGCAGTTTGTAGACACCTCACATTTTTATTGACTGTCAGTTGGAGGGATGCTTAAGGGAGCTGAATTGATTCTTCTGGATATGCCTTAATGTAATTTCTCTGTTCTAGAATGTGGAGTCTGGAGGAACTTCTCACAATAGTGACATTGAAGACCGGATCTCCATCCGCAGTAACATCACTGAGGCACTAACCTCCCTGAAGATCAGCAGCATGAAGGATGTAACCCAGCTAAGTGCAGCCATCTCGCAGTGCGTGGTACGGCATTGCAGTAACCACATTCTTCACGAGTGCGCACAGTAACACACTGGTCCTAGCTGAGGGAAAGATGGTGGGATGAGGTGGCGTCATCTGTAGACACCAGCGCCTGCACCTTGTCTGCTTTTGTTTTGAGCAGCAACTTGCAGGCGGGAGAGGGCTTATCAGATTCTAGCTGGGACCAAAACAAAGGCCGAAATTAAGAGGTCAGCAGGGCTCCTTTTTTTGAAGTATTCTGGCTTGGAGCTATCAGGAGCATCACACCTAAATGCAATGGAGGGGGACAAAGGCACACATCTTATCTCTTCACAGGAACTTAAGAAAATCATGCTTTTGACTTTTTCAGTCCCTTTATATGAGAGATATGCATGCACTGTAAGATTGTCCGGTGCCTTGGTCTGTACTAGTATTTACACAAATAACTTAAATACCACTATTTTGTTTATTTCTTTTATAGTTCTATAGAGGTTCTCCTCCCAATGCATGGTGGCAGAGCACTTTACAACACTCATACATATTATACACTGGTCATAAATGATATGTGTGTCAATCAGTGTACAGGATGTGTTACATAAGATAGTGAGGGTTACAAGGTGTAGGAGTCACTTCCTTCATAGCTCACTGTGACTTACAATTGATGAACTGCAAATAACAAATGGATTCTTGTGTTAAAAGCAGTAATCCACTTACCCGTTTGCCTAAATTAAAAATCTGTTATCTGCATGTTACATAATGTGCTTTGCAGGAGACATATTAGCTCTCTACGCTAGTTTGATTCAAAACTGGAACTTCTGGCTGCTCCTCCGCTATGGCGGAGAAGCGTCTCCCCCAGCCAGCAGCAGAAGCTGCAAACCTTTCACAACGAAAAGATAATAAACTATGTTTATTATCCTTTCGTTGTGAAAGGTGCAGGGCATCGGCCAAACACACATGTGCAGTGTGCTCTCTGGAGAGAGCAGGCACAGGCTCCCAATCTGCCTGGGAGCTCCCTAGCTGGGTGCTCCCAGCCAATCCTAACGATGCTTTGAGCAGCTTCAGGATTGGCCGCAGGGCAGGCTGGGAGCCTGTGCCTGCCTGCTGAGGAGACGACGGAGGATCCGCGGCGCGTAGGTAAGTTTTTTTAATTTATTTTTTTATTTTATAAATCTGCAAAAAAAAATCCCCCAACTTCCCCCCCCCCTGTGCGCCGCCCCGCCCCTTGCAACTCCTGTCAGCCGCAACTGACTGGCACTAGAAAAAACACAGATCTCTCCAGCAAATATATTAACCTCCAGAGTTATTTTACCATTATTATTATTCCCTGAGATTTATTTGACACACAAAGATCTCTGCAACAGGTACCTTGACCCCCATAAGATATTTTAAAATGCACACTTTGCAATCAGTGAAGCAGAACAGGTTTACTGCCACTTTTCTTCTGGTTTCCAATTTCTTTTCTTTTTTGAGTTTAAAAAAAATTTGAGGCCTAGATTTTGCGTCGGGAGTGCGTCACGTTTTTAGGCACAACCCTGACATAAAATCTAATTTGTTCAATATTGTAGTGCGCTCAAATGTACTCATGATAGACCTGCTAAACATATGTCACTTCTTGTGATGTCAGTTCCTTAGATCCTATGGGGTGTGATGCCAATCTCTTTGATTCCAAGTGCGATGCCAAGCGCCGTGATGTCACGCGCCATGCTGTCACTTGCATACCACCTATCTTGGTTAGTCCCCCGTATTTTTTTAGGACTTGTGCCCTGGTGAAAGGGATCTGTGAGAGAGAGGTATGGGGGCAGAATAGGAAAGGCATAAGAGGCGTGTGAGGGTGACAAGTTAATTGGGTGAAAATAAGAGGATGAGGGTCTTTTGTTGGAGAAGCGGGCCTAAAGGGGTTGGTGAGCTAATGTTGTTGGTGTAAGGGGGGCTGGGGTGTGGAAGAGTGAGGGGGGGGATTTTTTTTTGATAAAATTGCCTGGAGAGAGAGATATAGGGAGTATGAACAGACTTTGATGGGAACAGGCGGGGTGAGTCAGAGTGGAGGGATTTAACATTATGAAAGAGGTTGATTTTATGGCCAATATCGTGTCATCAGCTTGAAACATGATTCTCCCATTGTTAAAAATGGAGACTGAAAGGTTACGGTACAGAATGCGAGGAGATACACATTTAGGGTACAGTGATTACTGGCGCGCAGGGCAGGTTATTACAGTAAAGTAGAGCAGCCCGTGGACACAAACATCAGACGTTAAGAAACAAATACTGTTCTTACAGTGCCACCTACTGGGGTGCAGTGAGTGCGGCAGACGTTATTCAGCTCCTGGGTATGCAGGCTGCTATCATGGATGCAATTGGTTGGGAAGGCATATTATTCATACTTACCCATATTTTGTGACCAAAAAAAAGACGTAGGTTTCTTTGGAGTTTCAAAAACACTAATTAGCATAACGATTATGTCCCTAAAAATTACATCATATGACCTCTGCCACTGTGTTATCGTACTAAATCACGTGATGTTATTTAGTGTGTGATTCTGGTCTTGCTAGTTTATGACTCACTGGCACACATGGGGCTAAATGCCAGTATTAAGCAAAGTCTCAACTATCACTTGAACTGAGGAAGGGATTGAACAAAATGGAGACTACAGTTTACAGCCCGTCACTGAAACATATGTGATATCAGAGACACACAGTAATAGTATTTTATAATTAAGTGTCAAGATTGGTTACGTCCCTTCCTCAGTGAGGACAATTGTGGGGGTTGCTCTGAAAGGGACTGAATCCGATTGGCGCACCAAGAGGTTCAATGAAAAAAAGGAGCCTCATCCCTTTGGGTTGTACAGATCTGTAGCCACGTCCAGCCCTTGATCGAGAATGTAACCCAGTTGTTTCTACGAATATTCACAATAGCTGTACACAGGTACAGTTTGCTCCGTAAGTGACACGTGCCTGAATTATTCGCACATTAGATGTGTATGCATACCTGCGCTTCGGAAACCCTAGAATTGGCTGCATGTTAGCGCTCTGCATATTCCGATGTTTATGTAGACCAGCATTCCGAATATCGCATAAAAAGTCTGTAGGGCAGTTTTACTAACACCTCTTGCAACGCAGGGCAGCAACTCTCATCACATTCTGTCTGTCTAGCTCCACACACCATTACAACATAGTGCAAACGTGTCTGTGTGAGTCTAGCATCGGTTTTATACTGGAAAGGTGCCCTTTTAGTGCAAAATATATTTAGTGCAAAATATTATGACTTCTAAAATTTTCCAATTTTGTATGTGTGCGGTACTCTAAAGCACACATGCAAAGGTAGGAAAATGTGAAGAAAAGAAAACTTTTCTAGTTCTGTGCATCTACCTCAAAGAGGAATTTTTTTAGCGCAAAGCCCACACTAATGCTACCATATAGTCATGTACCACCTAGGGTATTCCCCCTTGATGCAAAGTAAAACAAAGCCCATCCCCCAAGCATGCTTTGCATTACTTTTAGGCAATATTCCAACACAAAATAGGTTTTGCACAAAAAGTAAAACACAAATCAACACTTTGGTCCACTTAGCATCAGTTTGTGACTTTCCAACAAGGCAAAGTGTTGATAAATCTGCCACTACATGTTTGCATGTTTACACTATGAACAATTCACTTATGGTTGCAGATTGGCCCTATGTACACTCTAGAAATGGCCACATACATGAGTTATGTAAATAAATACATCCAGGATTTGTACAGCATGGTAAATCACCCAGTAGGGTTTCATGGCACTGAATTGTAGGCACCAGGAGATTAAGGCCCTCATTACAACCCTGGCAGTCGGTGTTAAAGCAGCACTAAGACCGCCAACAGGCCGGCAGAAAAAAAATGGGATCACGACCACGGCGGAGACCGCCAACACAGACAGACACTTTAACACTCCGACCGCCACGGCGGTAGCAACAAACACCGCAGAGGTAACTGCCAACAGACAGGCGGAAGACAATGTACCGCTCACCCCATAACAACCCGCCTATCTGCCAGCTTTTCTGGGGTGGTACCAATGCCATCAAAAGCACGGTGGAAACAGAACACAGAAGGGAAACCACTCACCTTTGGACACTCAACGAAGAACCAGGATGCTATAGAACCCGAGTTACAGGTCCTGCCTATGCTGGTCTACCTCCTCATCTACCAGGAATACCAAAGGCGGCGGCGACGACCACGGTGAGTACTGCACCTAGTACACAGGGGAGGGGAGAAGAAAAAGAAAGTGACACACACACACGCAACATGCCATCTCCCCACCCCCACCCTCACCCTCACCCACAACACCATACACACAAACAAATACAACTATATTACATTTACACCCCGTAACCCCCTGGAAGAACGCAAGGACAAAACTAAGTGAGTCAAATCAGTGATATATTAGAAATAGGCAGATATAGTTATGAATAGAAAAACAGTATTTACAAAAATATACAATATGTACATAAGGCCGTACATTGTCCTTCCCAAATGTCTGTGGGCCACTGGGCCAAAAATCATGGGCCAAGCCCACACTTGATTCCTGCCTCAATACGGAGAGAACACTGCAACGGCATCAGGTCGAAAACACACAGGCACCTCAGGGAGACGGAGAAGGGGGGGGGCACCTCAGCCGGAAGATGGGACAACGCCACTGCTCCTGGAGGGGGCTCCATGCCCACAGCGATGTCCTGGGGAGTGCAAAGCCACAGTCTCTCTAGTGGGTGGTTTGCCCACTGCTTGGTCCTGGGTAGTGCAAAGCCACAGTCTCTCAAGTGGGTGGTTTGCCCACTGCTTGGTCCTGGGGAGTGCAAAGCCACAGTCTCTCTAGTGGGTGGTTTGCCCACTGCTTGGTCCTGAGAAGTGCAAAGCCACAGTCTCTCTAGTGGATGGCTTCTCCACTGGTTCTGGAGGGGGCCTTGTGCCCAGTCTGCTTCATCCTGCCAAGGAGTGGGTGAGTGGGTGCATATCTCCACTGGTTCTGGGCTGCTGCTGCTGCTGGTAGTGGTCCTACTGTCAGCGGTGCGGGTGGCAGTGCTTGCGGCGGTGCTTGCAGCGGTGCTTGCGGCGGGGCTGCTGGCGGTGCTGGCCGTGGTGCAGGTGCCTGTGCTGCCAGTGGTGGAGGGAGGCTCTAGCCCTTCTCCTGCAGCCTCGGACGGCTGCCCACTGGGAATGCTGCTGCTGACAGTAGTGGTGCTAGTGGTGGTGCAGGTGGCGGTGCTTGCGGCGGTGCTTGCGGCTGGGCTGCTGGCAGTGCTGCCTGCAGTGCAGGTGGCGGGGCTGGCGGTTGTGCTGGTGGGTACCAGGCGCTCACCTGCAGCCTCCGACGGCTAAAGTGCCTTTGCTTGGGTTTTCTGCCCCTTCCTCACCTTGGCAGATGCTGTTGTGACCTTGGCTCTGGCAGCTGGAGTTTTGGAGGAATGTAAAAACAACTGAAGATGGACGGAATGTAGAACAAATCAAACATTCACCCCCAGTCACAAATCTGGGTTTAATCCATCAGTTTTTTTGCTCAGCATGCCATTCCAGTTTGGACCCAGCCATATGCAGTGTCAGTCTTGACCCTGTGCCGCATGGGAACAGTCCAGCCCGAACTGCCAGACCAGGTCCTCCCTGGACCAGAAACAAGCATCCTGGGACCGGTTTCGGGGTATCACCCCTCTTCAGCCAGGCTAGCTTGAATCTGGTGGCATAGTGAGCACGGGACCCACGTCTGGGCATACCCTTCCCACTTGGGGCGACAAATGTAAAAACAACTGAAGATGGACGGAATGTAGAACAAATCAAACATTCACCCCCAGTCACAGATCTGGGTTTAATCCATCAGTTTTTTTGCTCACCATGCCATTCCAGTTTGGACCCAGCCATATGCAAATCAGTCTTGACCCTGTGCCGCATGGGAACAGTCCAGCCCGAACTGCCAGACCAGATCCTCCCTGGACCAGAAACAAGCATCCTGGGACCGGTTTCGGGGTATCACCCCTCTTCAGCCAGGCTAGCTTGAATCTGGTGGCATAGTGAGCACGGGATCCACGACTGGGCATACCCTTCTCACTTGGGGCGACAAATGTAAAAACAACTGAAGATGAAGATTCAAGCTAGCCTGGCTGAAGTAGGGTGATACCCCGAAATCGGTCCCAGGATGCCTGTTTCTGGTCCAGGGAGGACCTGGTCTGGCAGTTCAGGCTGGATTGTTCCCATGGGGAACAGGGCCAAGACTGATTTGCATATGACTGGGTCCAAACTGGAATGGCATGGTGAGCAAAAAAACTGATGGATTAAACCCAGATCTGTGACTGGGGGTGAATGTTTGATTTGTTCTACATTCTGTCCATCAACTGTTCTTTTTGCGTTTGTCGCCCCAAGTGGGAAGGGTATGCCCAGACGTGGGTCCCGTGCTCACTATGCCACCAGATTCAAGCTAGCCTGGCTGAAGAGGGGTGATACCTTGAAACCGGTCCCAGGATGCTTGTTTCTGGTCCAGGGAGGACCTGGTCTGGCAGTTTGGGCTGGACTGTTCACATGGGGAACAGGGTCAAGACTGATTTGCATATGACTGGGTCCAAACTGGAATGGCATGGTGAGCAAAAAAACTGATGGATTAAACCCAGATCTGTGACTGGGGGTGAATGTTTGATTTGTTCTACATTCCGTCCATCAACTGTTCTTTTTGGAGTTTTGGAGGAGGCCTTGCTGTGTGGGTCGTGCTCCTTGCCCTTGCTGCATGCTGTCCCCTTCTTCACCTTGGCAGGTGGCGGAATGGTTTTGTCCTTTCCAGGGGTTGGTGGCACACTGGCCGGGCTGACGGTTGCCCCCTTTGAGCCTATGTGAGTTGCAGGTACCACAGCAGACGCCGACTTGGTGGCTGAGGTGCTGGCCTGGGTTCTGGACACCCTGGCCCGAGGGGAAGGACGGGGGGCAGGGGTAGTGAAGAGGTCAATGTTTGCCAAGAAAAGCTTTTTAGACACACTGGGGTGGGAAGAGGGAGAGGTTTTGGGAGTGGAGGAAGAGGGAGTGTTTGTAGGAGGTGTCTGTCTGCTGAGTTTGGGTGAAGGTGCATGGGCTGGATGCTGTTGTGAGGTGGATGGCTGTTGGGTGGGTGGGTGCTTGCGTTTGTGTACTTTGGGAGGAGGAGTCACAGACACACTGGGAGAGGGCACAGGGGACGTGTGCATGGATGTGGGGGTGGTGACTGCCAGTGAGGGGTGAGTAGTGATGGGTGTGCTAGTGATGGATGTAGTGGATAAGGATGTAGTGGATGCAGGTGTGAGTGGAGATGCTACTGGGAGAGAGGTGGACGACGAGGAGGAGGGGGACACAGTGGAGGCAGTGGATGTTGGTGTGTCTGCATGGGGATTATGCCTGTGGGATGGTGTGTGGTGCTTGTGTTTGCCTGAGCCACTTTTGTGTGTTGATTTGGGCGAATGCTGGTCTGAAGGTGTGCTTGGGATAGGCTGGGGTTGAGGGGATTGGGACTGGGTAGAGGAAGTTGGAGGGGGGAGGCTAGAGACAGGGACAAAGGCTGCCATCAGTGCGGAGGCCAGAGCCTGAAATGCTCTCTGTTGGGCCACCACGCCAGAGTGAATGCCCTCCAGGTATGCATTTGTTTGTTGCAAATGCCTCTCGACAACCTGGATGAGATTCGGAATGGTTGACTGCCCAACAGTGAGGGATCTCGGGAGGTCAATAGGCTCCTCACTGAGGGCAGCAGGGCTGACTGGGGCAGGGCCTGAGGTGCCTGGGGCGGAGGAGATGCCCACCCTCCTGGGTGAGCGGGCTCAGGAAACATGCTGAGGGGCTGCTGGGAGGGCGGTGCTGGTAGTGGGGGTGGAGGCTGTACCTGTTGTTGGAGTGGTCACAGAGGTGTCCGCCACCGCCAGGGAGCTTCCATAGGAGGAGGAGCCGCTGTCTGTGGTCTCGCCTCCTGTCCCCTTCGTGGTGCTCCCCTTGCCCTCCATCCCACTGGTGCCCTAACGCCATTAGCTGCACACCTGAAACCCATCAGGACCCTGCCCAGTAGTAGATGGCCACTGGTACACTGATACACAGCACTCCATACATTCATGGCCCACGCATCATGCTCACAGTGTACTCACCTGTTTCTCTGGAGGACCGTAGAGTAACGTGTACTGGGGTAGGAGCCCATCCACCAGTTTCTCCAACTCCTCCACAGTGAGGCAGGGGCCCTTTCCCCAAATACATGAGCCATTGTCACTTCCAGACACAGGTCACAGCATCACTTGCAGTGTAGGTCATCTCCTGTTGAAGGTCAGGGAGCAAGTGAGTGAACAGATATAAAATGGCAGTGACGTCCGCGGCGGTGCGTACCGTCACCACTGGCATACAACGCCATTGGCTCCTGGAACCCATAGGGCCCAATGATAACCAATGCGAAGTTGCGCGGAGGTCTTTGACCGCCTACCGCGACAGCGCACAACGCCAACACAATTACCTCATTTCCACTTGTCCCTCTTCACAGGTCAGGCAGCCACCATTTCAGGGGGGCACAGGGCATGGCACCTAACTGCGTCACAGCAGACATTGGCACAGCAACTGATGGTCGGATTCACATCTTGTTTCTGTAAAATAAACAAATCATCATTAGTGCAATAGATGTGGGAATATGACCCTCTGCTCACCGTTTTCTTCCATAGGCTTCAACCGTTGAGGCTGAATATGAGATGGCGGCATCCTCCCATGTACAGACCCTGGGTGGACCTTGCGACAATGGAGGACAGACACATTATCATAACCTACAGACTTGATCGTGCCACAATCATAGAACTGTGTGCACAATTGGAGCCAGACCTGATGTCAGGTATCTTCCAGCCCACAGGTATCCCCCCTCTAGTGCAGGTCCTGTCAGTGCTCCATTTCCTGGCTAGTGGTTCCTTCCAAACAATAGTGGCCATGGCATCGGGAATGTCCCAGCCAGTGTTCTCCAACGTGTTGACCAGAGTGTTGTCAGCTCTGCTGAAACACATGCACAGCTACATCGTGTTCCTCCAGGTGGAGGATTTGGCCACAGTGAAAGCTGACTTTTAGACTTTTTAGGCAGAGGAAGAAGATGTTGACAACAGAAGCAATATAATTCAGCAGTACTTCCAGTGACACACAGGTAAGACACTGTAAGTTCACTTTACATTTCAGTTTTCTGTTGGACATTGTACATGGCAGCCTGTTTCCCTATGTCTATGGCCACTGACTGTACCCTCATCAGCCAGGCTAGCTTGAATCCAGTGGCATGGGAAGCACGGTACCCACGTCTGGGCATACCCTTCCCACTTAGGGCGACAAAGCACAAAGCAAAAACAACAAGTGATGGACGGAATGCTGAACATTGTCAAACACTCACCCCCAGTCATAGATCTGGGTTTAATCCATCGTTCTTTTGCTCACCATGCCACCCCAGTTTGGACCCAGCCATATGCAAATCAGTCTTGACCCTGTTCCTCATGGGAACAGTCCAGCCCGAACTGCCAAGCCTGGTCCTCACTGGACCGGAAACAAGCATCCTGGGACCGGTTTCGTGGTTTCACCCCTCATCAGCCAGGCTAGCTTGAATCCAGTGGCATGGGAAGCACGGGACCCACGTCTGGGCATACCCTTCCCACTTAGGGCGACAAAGCACAAACAACAAGTGATGGACGGAATGCTGAACATTGTCAAACACTCACCCCCAGTCACAGATCTGGGTTTAATCCATCGTTCTTTTGCTCACCATGCCACCCCAGTTTGGACCCAGCCATATGCAAATCAGTCTTGACCCTGTTCCTCATGGGAACAGTCTAGCCCGAACTGCAAGCCAGGTCCTCACTGGACCGGAAACAAGCATCTTGGGACTGGTTTCGGGGTTTCACCCCTCATCAGCCAGGCTAGCTTGAATCCAGTGGCATGGGAAGCACGGTACCCACGTCTGGGCATACCCTTCCCACTTAGGGCGACAAAGCACAAAGCAAAAACAACAAGTGATGGACGGAATGCTGAACATTGTCAAACACTCACCCCCAGTCATAGATCTGGGTTTAATCCATCGTTCTTTTGCTCACCATGCCACCCCAGTTTGGACCCAGCCATATGCAAATCAGTCTTGACCCTGTTCCTCATGGGAGCAGTCCAGCCCGAACTGCCAAGCCTGGTCCTCACTGGACCGGAAACAAGCATCCTGGGACCGGTTTCGTGGTTTCACCCCTCATCAGCCAGGCTAGCTTGAATCCAGTGGCATGGGAAGCACGGGGCGACAAAGCAAAAACAACAAGTGATGGACGGAATGCTGAACATTGTCAAACACTCACCCCCAGTCACAGATCTGGGTTTAATCCATCGTTCTTTTGCTCACCATGCCACCCCAGTTTGGACACAGCCATATGCAAATCAGTCTTGACCCTGTTCCTCATGGGAACAGTCCAGCCCGAACTGCCAAGCCAGGTCCTCACTGGGCCGGAAACAAGCATCCTGGGACCGGTTTCGGGGTTTCACCCCTCATCAGCCAGGCTAGCTTGAATCCAGTGGCATGGGAAGCACGGGACCCACGTCTGGGCATACCCTTCCCACTTAGGGCGACAAAGCAAAAACAACAAGTGATGGACGGAATGCTGAACATTGTCAAACACTCACCCCCAGTCACAGATCTGGGTTTAATCCATCGTTCTTTTGCTCACCATGCCACCCCAGTTTGGACCCAGCCATATGCAAATCAGTCTTGACCCTGTTCCTCATGGGAACAGTCCAGCCCGAACTGCCAAACCAGGTCCTCACTGGACCGGAAACAAGCATCCTGGGACCGGTTTCGGGGTTTCACCCCTCATCAGCCAGGCTAGCTTGAATCCAGTGGCATGGGAAGCACGGGACCCACGTCTGGGCATACCCTTCCCACTTAGGGCGACAAAGCAAAAACAACAAGTGATGGACGGAATGCTGAACATTGTCAAACACTCACCCCCAGTCACAGATCTGGGTTTAATCCATCGTTCTTTTGCTCACCATGCCACCCCAGTTTGGACCCAGCCATATGCAAATCAGTCTTGACCCTGTTCCTCATGGGAACAGTCCAGCCCGAACTGCCAAGCCAGGTCCTCACTGGACCGGAAACAAGCATCCTGGGACCGGTTTCAGGGTTTCACCCCTCATCAGCCAGGCTAGCTTGAATCCAGTGGCATGCTCTGCTGAAACACATGCACAGCTACATCGTGTTCCTCCAGGTGGAGGATTTGGCCACAGTGAAAGCTGACTTTTATGCCCTGGGACATATCCCCAACATCATTGGTGCCATTGATTGTACACATGTGGCATTTGTCTCCCCCCCCCCGGAGAAATGAACAAGTTTTCAGGAATAGAAAAAGCTATCACTCTATGAATGTGCAGATGGTGTGTTTGGCGGACCAGTACATCTCCCATGTGAATGCCAAAAATCCTGGCTCTGTGCATGACGCCTTTATCTTGAGGAATAGCAGCATCCCTTATGTGATGGGCCAACTCCAGAGGCACCGGGTGTGGCTAATAGGTGAACCCAAGGTCCCCACACACTAAGAGTAGGTGTCTGGGTATGGGGTTGTCCCTAAGGGTTAGTGTGTGTCTAACAGTTGTCCCTCGATATTTGCAGGTGACTCTGGTTACCCCAACACCTCATAGCTACTGACCCCAGTGAGGAATGCCAGGACAAGGGCAGAGGAGCGTTACAATGAGGCACATGGGAGTACAAGGAGGATTATTGAAAGGACCTTCGGCCTCCTGAAGGCCAGGTTCCAGTGCCTCCATCTGACAGGTGGCTCCCTGTACTACTCACCCAAGAAGGTGTGCCAGATCATCGTTGCATGTTGCACAACCTGGCCTTGAGACACCAGGTGCCTTTTCTGCAGGAGGATGTGCCTGGAGATGGTCTTGTGGCAGCGGTGGAGCCTGTGGACAGTGAGGAAGAGGAGGCAGAGGAAGAAGATGTTGACAACAGAAGCAATATAATTCAGCAGTACTTCCAGTGACACACAGGTAAGACACTGTAAGTTCACTTTACATTTCAGTTTTCTGTTGGACATTGTACATGGCAGCCTGTTTCCCTATGTCTATGGCCACTGACTGTACCCTTTGGCATCTCTATTTTCAGATCTCTGTGCCCCACTCTGGTTCCTGCTATGTGTACTGCTGCCCACCAAAGGTCATTCC
The DNA here is from genome assembly GCF_031143425.1 of Pleurodeles waltl. Taxonomy (NCBI): domain Eukaryota; kingdom Metazoa; phylum Chordata; class Amphibia; order Caudata; family Salamandridae; genus Pleurodeles; species Pleurodeles waltl. Next base: position 1,114,428,584 of record NC_090446.1, read on the forward strand.
AAAGTATATTTCACTGTGCATTTGAGTTGCAATGCTTTGATAATGTTTTACTAATACATATGTGAATCATTTGACAGACTCCAGATTAGTATTTGTTCCAAGGGTGTTTATTTAAGAGCTCATAAGTAGAGGGGGATGTGCAATGGGCTCGGCTGATGGTGGAGGAAAGTCCAGTCTCTTGGAATCACAGGTGCATTGTCCAATGGGGCATAGGAAGGGGAGTAATGGCAGTTCAAGGTGGACAGGGTGACAGAGTGGGACAGAAGGGTGACAATCAGGTGAGTCTAATTTCCTGGCGGGGATCTTGGCAATGTTCTCTGGCTTCTGCCTGGATCGTAGGGACCGTTTGCGGGGTGGTTCTCCTTCTGCAGGGGGTGGGGTGCTGGTGGCCTGTTGTTCCTGTGGCGGGGCCTCCTGCCCACTAGCGCCGGCGGAGATGGAAGGCTGTTCATCGGTTTGGCTAATGTCAGGCGCCCATTGTTGTGCCACTGCCTCCCTCATGGTCTTTCCCATATCAGCCAGCAACCCTGCAATGGTGACCAGGATGGTGTAGATGTTTTTTAGGTCATCCCTGATCCCCAGCTACTGTCCCTCCTGCAGCCGCTGGGTCTCCTGCAACTTGGCCAGTATCTGGCCCACCGTCTCCTGGGAATGGTGGTATGCTCCCAGGAAGTTGGAGAGTGCCTCGTGGAGAGTGGGTTCCCTGGGCCTGTCCTCCCCCTGTCGCACAAACAACAAGTGATGGACGGAATGCTGAACATTGTCAAACACTCACCCCCAGTCACAGATCTGGGTTTAATCCATCGTTCTTTTGCTCACCATGCCACCCCAGTTTGGACCCAGCCATATGCAAATCAGTCTTGACCCTGTTCCTCATGGGAACAGTCCAGCCCGAACTGCCAAGCCAGGTCCTCACTGGACCAGAAACAAGCATCCTGGGACCGGTTTCGGGGTTTCACCCCTCATCAGCCAGGCTAGCTTGAATCCAGTGGCATGGGAAGCATGGGACCCACGTCTGGGCATACCCTTCCCACTTAGGGCGACAACGCAAAAACAACAAGTGATGGACGGAATGCTGAACATTGTCAAACACTCACCCCCAGTCACAGATCTGGGTTTAATCCATCGTTCTTTTGCTCACCATGCCACCCCAGTTTGGACCCAGCCATATGCAAATCAGTCTTGACCCTGTTCCTCATGGGAACAGTCTAGCCCGAACTGCAAGCCAGGTCCTCACTGGACCGGAAACAAGCATCTTGGGACTGGTTTCGGGGTTTCACCCCTCATCAGCCAGGCTAGCTTGAATCCAGTGGCATGGGAAGCACGGTACCCACGTCTGGGCATACCCTTCCCACTTAGGGCGACAAAGCACAAAGCAAAAACAACAAGTGATGGACGGAATGCTGAACATTGTCAAACACTCACCCCCAGTCATAGATCTGGGTTTAATCCATCGTTCTTTTGCTCACCATGCCACCCCAGTTTGGACCCAGCCATATGCAAATCAGTCTTGACCCTGTTCCTCATGGGAACAGTCCAGCCCGAACTGCCAAGCCTGGTCCTCACTGGACCGGAAACAAGCATCCTGGGACCGGTTTAGTGGTTTCACCCCTCATCAGCCAGGCTAGCTTGAATCCAGTGGCATGGGAAGCACGGGACCCACGTCTGGGCATACCCTTCCCACTTAGGGCGACAAAGCAAAAACAACAAGTGATGGACGGAATGCTGAACATTGTCAAACACTCACCCCCAGTCACAGATCTGGGTTTAATCCATCGTTCTTTTGCTCACCATGCCACCCCAGTTTGGACCCAGCCATATGCAAATCAGTCTTGACCCTGTTCCTCATGGGAACAGTCCAGCCCGAACTGCCAAACCAGGTCCTCACTGGACCGGAAACAAGCATCCTGGGACCGGTTTCGGGGTTTCACCCCTCATCAGCCAGGCTAGCTTGAATCCAGTGGCATGGGAAGCACGGGACCCACGTCTGGGCATACCCTTCCCACTTAGGGCGACAAAGCAAAAACAACAAGTGATGGACGGAATGCTGAACATTGTCAAACACTCACCCCCAGTCACAGATCTGGGTTTAATCCATCGTTCTTTTGCTCACCATGCCACCCCAGTTTGGACCCAGCCATATGCAAATCAGTCTTGACCCTGTTCCTCATGGGAACAGTCCAGCCCGAACTGCCAAGCCAGGTCCTCACTGGACCGGAAACAAGCATCCTGGGACCAGTTTCGGGGTTTCACCCCTCATCAGCCAGGCTAGCTTGAATCCAGTGGCATGGGAAGCATGGGACCCACGTCTGGGCATACCCTTCCCACTTAGGGCGACAACGTAAAAACAACAAGTGATGGACGGAATGCTGAACATTGTCAAACACTCACCCCCAGTCACAGATCTGGGTTTAATCCATCGTTCTTTTGCTCACCATGCCACCCCAGTTTGGACCCAGCCATATGCAAATCAGTCTTGACCCTGTTCCTCATGGGAACAGTCCAGCCCGAACTGCCAAGCCAGGTCCTCACTGGACCAGAAACAAGCATCCTGGGACCGGTTTCGGGGTTTCACCCCTCATCAGCCAGGCTAGCTTGAATCCAGTGGCATGGGAAGCATGGGACCCACGTCTGGGCATACCCTTCCCACTTAGGGCGACAACGCAAAAACAACAAGTGATGGACGGAATGCTGAACATTGTCAAACACTCACCCCCAGTCACAGATCTGGGTTTAATCCATCGTTCTTTTGCTCACCATGCCACCCCAGTTTGGACCCAGCCATATGCAAATCAGTCTTGACCCTGTTCCTCATGGGAACAGTCTAGCCCGAACTGCAAGCCAGGTCCTCACTGGACCGGAAACAAGCATCTTGGGACTGGTTTCGGGGTTTCACCCCTCATCAGCCAGGCTAGCTTGAATCCAGTGGCATGGGAAGCACGGTACCCACGTCTGGGCATACCCTTCCCACTTAGGGCGACAAAGCACAAAGCAAAAACAACAAGTGATGGACGGAATGCTGAACATTGTCAAACACTCACCCCCAGTCATAGATCTGGGTTTAATCCATCGTTCTTTTGCTCACCATGCCACCCCAGTTTGGACCCAGCCATATGCAAATCAGTCTTGACCCTGTTCCTCATGGGAACAGTCCAGCCCGAACTGCCAAGCCTGGTCCTCACTGGACCGGAAACAAGCATCCTGGGACCGGTTTCGTGGTTTCACCCCTCATCAGCCAGGCTAGCTTGAATCCAGTGGCATGGGAAGCACGGGACCCACGTCTGGGCATACCCTTCCCACTTAGGGCGACAAAGCAAAAACAACAAGTGATGGACGGAATGCTGAACATTGTCAAACACTCACCCCCAGTCACAGATCTGGGTTTAATCCATCGTTCTTTTGCTCACCATGCCACCCCAGTTTGGACCCAGCCATATGCAAATCAGTCTTGACCCTGTTCCTCATGGGAACAGTCCAGCCCGAACTGCCAAACCAGGTCCTCACTGGACCGGAAACAAGCATCCTGGGACCGGTTTCGGGGTTTCACCCCTCATCAGCCAGGCTAGCTTGAATCCAGTGGCATGGGAAGCACGGGACCCACGTCTGGGCATACCCTTCCCACTTAGGGCGACAAAGCAAAAACAACAAGTGATGGACGGAATGCTGAACATTGTCAAACACTCACCCCCAGTCACAGATCTGGGTTTAATCCATCGTTCTTTTGCTCACCATGCCACCCCAGTTTGGACCCAGCCATATGCAAATCAGTCTTGACCCTGTTCCTCATGGGAACAGTCCAGCCCGAACTGCCAAGCCAGGTCCTCACTGGACCGGAAACAAGCATCCTGGGACCAGTTTCGGGGTTTCACCCCTCATCAGCCAGGCTAGCTTGAATCCAGTGGCATGGGAAGCATGGGACCCACGTCTGGGCATACCCTTCCCACTTAGGGCGACAACGTAAAAACAACAAGTGATGGACGGAATGCTGAACATTGTCAAACACTCACCCCCAGTCACAGATCTGGGTTTAATCCATCGTTCTTTTGCTCACCATGCCACCCCAGTTTGGACCCATCCATATGCAAATCAGTCTTGACCCTGTTCCTCATGGGAACAGTCCAGCCCGAACTGCCAAGCCAGGTCCTCACTGGGCCGGAAACAAGCATCCTGGGACCGGTTTCGGGGTTTCACCCCTCATCAGCCAGGCTAGCTTGAATCCAGTGGCATGGGAAGCACGGTACCCACGTCTGGGCATACCCTTCCCACTTAGGGCGACAAAGCACAAAGCAAAAACAACAAGTGATGGACGGAATGCTGAACATTGTCAAACACTCACCCCCAGTCATAGATCTGGGTTTAATCCATCGTTCTTTTGCTCACCATGCCACCCCAGTTTGGACCCAGCCATATGCAAATCAGTCTTGACCCTGTTCCTCATGGGAACAGTCCAGCCCGAACTGCCAAGCCTGGTCCTCACTGGACCGGAAACAAGCATCCTGGGACCGGTTTCGTGGTTTCACCCCTCATCAGCCAGGCTAGCTTGAATCCAGTGGCATGGGAAGCACGGGACCCACGTCTGGGCATACCCTTCCCACTTAGGGCGACAAAGCACAAACAACAAGTGATGGACGGAATGCTGAACATTGTCAAACACTCACCCCCAGTCACAGATCTGGGTTTAATCCATCGTTCTTTTGCTCACCATGCCACCCCAGTTTGGACCCAGCCATATGCAAATCAGTCTTGACCCTGTTCCTCATGGGAACAGTCTAGCCCGAACTGCAAGCCAGGTCCTCACTGGACCGGAAACAAGCATCTTGGGACTGGTTTCGGGGTTTCACCCCTCATCAGCCAGGCTAGCTTGAATCCAGTGGCATGGGAAGCACGGTACCCACGTCTGGGCATACCCTTCCCACTTAGGGCGACAAAGCACAAAGCAAAAACAACAAGTGATGGACGGAATGCTGAACATTGTCAAACACTCACCCCCAGTCATAGATCTGGGTTTAATCCATCGTTCTTTTGCTCACCATGCCACCCCAGTTTGGACCCAGCCATATGCAAATCAGTCTTGACCCTGTTCCTCATGGGAACAGTCCAGCCCGAACTGCCAAGCCTGGTCCTCACTGGACCGGAAACAAGCATCCTGGGACCGGTTTCGTGGTTTCACCCCTCATCAGCCAGGCTAGCTTGAATCCAGTGGCATGGGAAGCACGGGACCCACGTCTGGGCATACCCTTCCCACTTAGGGCGACAAAGCAAAAACAACAAGTGATGGACGGAATGCTGAACATTGTCAAACACTCACCCCCAGTCACAGATCTGGGTTTAATCCATCGTTCTTTTGCTCACCATGCCACCCCAGTTTGGACACAGCCATATGCAAATCAGTCTTGACCCTGTTCCTCATGGGAACAGTCCAGCCCGAACTGCCAAGCCAGGTCCTCACTGGGCCGGAAACAAGCATCCTGGGACCGGTTTCGGGGTTTCACCCCTCATCAGCCAGGCTAGCTTGAATCCAGTGGCATGGGAAGCACGGGACCCACGTCTGGGCATACCCTTCCCACTTAGGGCGACAAAGCAAAAACAACAAGTGATGGACGGAATGCTGAACATTGTCAAACACTCACCCCCAGTCACAGATCTGGGTTTAATCCATCGTTCTTTTGCTCACCATGCCACCCCAGTTTGGACCCAGCCATATGCAAATCAGTCTTGACCCTGTTCCTCATGGGAACAGTCCAGCCCGAACTGCCAAACCAGGTCCTCACTGGACCGGAAACAAGCATCCTGGGACCGGTTTCGGGGTTTCACCCCTCATCAGCCAGGCTAGCTTGAATCCAGTGGCATGGGAAGCACGGGACCCACGTCTGGGCATACCCTTCCCACTTAGGGCGACAAAGCAAAAACAACAAGTGATGGACGGAATGCTGAACATTGTCAAACACTCACCCCCAGTCACAGATCTGGGTTTAATCCATCGTTCTTTTGCTCACCATGCCACCCCAGTTTGGACCCAGCCATATGCAATTCAGTCTTGACCCTGTTCCTCATGGGAACAGTCCAGCCCGAACTGCCAAGCCAGGTCCTCACTGGACCGGAAACAAGCATCCTGGGACCGGTTTCAGGGTTTCACCCCTCATCAGCCAGGCTAGCTTGAATCCAGTGGCATGGGAAGCACGGGACCCACGTCTGGGCATACCCTTCCCACTTAGGGCGACAAAGCAAAAACAACAAGTGATGGACGGAATGCTGAACATTGTCAAACACTCACCCCCAGTCACAGATCTGGGTTTAATCCATCGTTCTTTTGCTCACTATGCCACCCCAGTTTGGACCCAGCCATATGCAAATCAGTCTTGACCCTGTTCCCCATGGGAACAGTCCAGCCCGAACTGCCAAGCCAGGTCCTCACTGGACCGGAAACAAGCATCCTGGGACCGGTTTTGGGGTTTCACCCCTCATCAGCCAGGCTAGCTTGAATCCAGTGGCATGGATCTGGGTCCCGTGCTTCCCATGCCACTGGATTCAAGCTAGTCTGGCTGATGAAGGGTGAAACCCAGAAACCGGTCCCAGGATGCTTGTTTCCAGTCCAGGGAAGACCTGGCCTAGCAGTTCGGGCTGGACTGTTCCCATGGGGAACAGGGTCAAGACTGATTTGCATATGGCTGGGTCCAAACTGGAATGGCATGGGCAGCAAAAAAATGATGGATTTAGGCCCAGATCACTGTACTGGGGGTGAATGTTTGACAATGTTCAGCATTCCGTCCATCACTTGTTGTTTTTGCACTCCCCCTGTCGCACAGCAGTCCTCCCAGCTTCCCTGTTGTCCTGTGCCTCTGTCCCCTGAACCGTGTTCCCACTGCCACTGACCCCAGGTCTCTGATCGTCCTGGGTTTGTGGGGTTTCCTGGGGTCCCTGTAGTGGTGGACACACTGCTGATTGACGTGTCCTGGGGACAGTGGCATGGGCCCGCTGGGTGGGTGCTGTGCTGGTGTCCCAGGTCTCTGATCGTCATGGGTTTGTGGGGTTTCCTGGGGTCCCTGTAGTGGTGGACACACTGCTGATTGACGTGTTCTGGGGACAGTGGCATGGGCCCGCTGGGTGGGTGCTGTGCTGGTGTTTTCCGAGGGGGGAGGCTCTGTGGTGGGTTGGGACTGTGGCAGGGGAACCGACTGTCCAGAGGTCCCGGATTGGCCAGGTTGGTCATCCTGATCCAGGCGTGCAGAGCTGCTGTCATCACTGTGGGCCTCTTCAAGGGGGGGTGACTGGATGTAGCTGGCACCTCCTCTCCGGTGACGTTGAGTATGGGTCCTGTGGGGATGCAAATGCAGTGTTATTGTATCAGCGTGTGCCATCTTGTGCATGGGTGTGTTTACCTGCATGATTGTGATTTCCCTGTCAGCTTGGCCTTGTGTGAGTGGTGATTTTGTGGGCTGGGTGAGTCTCTCTACTGGGCATGCTGTGGTGATGGGTGTCCATGGAGGTCTGTGTTGGGAGTACATGCATTGGTGTTACATGCAGGGCTTGGTATTGGGATGGAGGGGTTGTGATGGTGGAGTATGTTTGAGGTGGTGGAGTGATGGGGGTGAGGGTAGGGGTAGGAGTTTGTGATGGCATGCAGGTAGGGTGGGGGGATAAAGTAGTAACAATTTGACTTACCAGTGTCCAGTCCTCCTGCTACTCCTGCGATGCCCTCAGGATGCATTATTGCCAAGACTTGCTCCTCCCATGTTGTTAGTTGTGGGTGAGGAGGTGGGGTGTCCACCGCCAGTCCTCTGTACTGCTACCCGGTGTCTTGCAACCACGGAACGCACCTTCCCCCGTAGGTCGTTCCACCTCTTCCTGATGTCATCCCTTGTTCTGGGGTTCTGTCCCACGGCGTTGACCCTGTCCACGATTCTCCACCATAGCTCCATCTCCCTAGCAATGGACGTCTGCTGCACCTGTGATCCGAATAGCTGTGGCTCTACCCAGATAATTCCCTCCACCATGACTCTTAGCTCCTCCTCTGAAAATCTGGGGTGTCTTTGGGGTGCCATGGATGTGGTGTGAGTGATATGTGTGAGGATGTATGGGTGATGTGTTGGGGTGTATGCTGTGATCTGCGTGGATGGTGTATGGGTAGTGGTGTTCTGTGGCTCAGAGGCTCAGATTGAGTGGGTGCTCCTGACTTGTGTCTCTCTGTGTTAGCAATCTTGTTTTTCGTTGAAAGGGTTGTGGGTAATGTGGGTGGGTGTTTTATAGTGGTGTGAGTGTGTGGGTGTGGTGTGTGTATATGTGTCAGAAGTGTGTAGGTTTGAATTGTCCAATGTGGTGGTGTTTTGTTAATGTGTGTGTACTTTGAGCACAGCGGTGTGTACCTCCAATTGTTTACTGCATTTGAAAGACCGCTGCGTTGATTCGTGGGTCGTGATACTGTGGGCGTATTCCTGTTGGCGTAACGGTGTGGGTTTTGCTATTGCCAGTTTATTACTGACCTTTGGGCTGGCGGACTTCTGTGGGTGTCTGTATAGTGGCGGAGTTCTCTGGGTGGGTCATAATACCCGTAGCGGAATACCGCTGTGGGCACGGTATGTTGGCAGCCGTCAGTATGGCGGTAGGTGGCATTTACCGCCACGGTTGTAATGAGGGCCTAAGTTATTTGCCCAGAATCACACGATGTTTAGCCGATGCCAAGACTCAAACCTGGCTCCCTCAGTGCTGTGAGGCAGCTCAGGCCATTATGGCACACCCTCTACACATCCATGTACAACCAACCGAGAGATGCAACCCTCTACTATGAACACGCTACAGGTGCCAGCACGACTGCTGTGTGATTGCCTCAAAATGATTGCATGCCTCCATTTCATACACTCAAAAAATGGCTGCATATGCACACCCCAGATATTGAATCATATCTGCATTATGGACACACAACAGGTTTCTGGACCTCCGTAGCATGCATTCCAGAAATCATCTAGTGTGCAAGCACCTTGGAGATGATTAGTAAGCTAACATAACACTCCTGGAATGGCTGAAAATCTGAAATGTGTACATCTAAGAAGTGCCTGCTTCTGTGTATTAGAGGCAAGGGAGTAACTCATCCATCATCTATGCATGCATCCATCCACCCAAACATCCATCCTTTGATTTACTCATCATCAATAAAAGTTTTCATCTGTCATTTGATTATTTTGTTCATGCATCCATTCATTCATCCACCATCTATCAATACTCTCAGTTTCCATCCATCCATCTTCTCAGATTCCCATTTACTCCTCCATCTTTCACCCACCCATTCATCCTCTCAGATTTCCATTTACTCTGCCATCCTTTCACTAATCCAGCCATCCTTTCAGATTTCCATTTACTCTGCTATACTTCCATCCGTCCATTTTCTCAGATTCCCATTTACTCTTCCACCTTTCACCCACCCGTCCATCCTCTCAGATTTCCATTTATTCTGCCATCCTTTCATCCATGCATCTTCCAGTCCTCTCACCCATTGATCCACCCATTCTTTTTCCCACCCTTACACCAATCCTTTCACCCACACACCCATCCTTTCACCCACCAATCCTTTCATCAGCTATCCATCCATCCTTTCACCCACCCATCCACTCACCCTTTTACCCACTGACCCCATCCTAACCAGCCATCCATGCTTTTACCCCATCCATGCTTTTACCCACCCCATTCCTTTCCCCAACCTATCTATCCTTTCACCCACTGATTTATCCATCCATCCTTTCACCCAACCATCCATGCATCCTTCACCCTCCCATCATTTCATCCACCCATCCATCCTTTTACTCACCCATCCTTTCACCCATTCATCCAGCCATACTTTTGTCCACCCATTTTTTTACTCACTCATCCATCTTTCCATCCACCCATCATTTCCCCACTCATCCATCCTTTCATCCAAACATACTCTCACTCATTCACCTTTTCACCCACCCATGCATCCACTCGTTCATCTTTCTATCAACACATTTTTCTTTCGTCTTAGCATTAATTGTGATATTTTATCTGCTAAGTTGCAAACAATTGGAGACCATGAAGAACCCTACCCCAGCTGTAACTGCTAAATTAGGGGGTTTGCAATGCCCTTGATTAGAGCCATTAAGGGCCTGATTTATGAAAGGTTAGCACCGCCTTTGCCTCATTTTTTGACGCAAAAGCAGTGCAACCTTACAAAATATAATTATATTTTGGGGTTTGTGCCGCTTTTGCGTCAAAAAATGAGGCAAAGGTGGCGCTAATGTGTCATAAATCAGGCCTTAAGTGTCTGCATGTTTACATTATATGTAAACACAAACTAATTGCAGTTTGCACATGCAAGGTGCATACATTTGACTGGGTTGTGAATGCAGGAGACATTACCATGACATTTGAGTGTGGATATTAGAGTCTATAAGGTCCATGCTTATTTAGCTGGAGAGGTAAGGTCATTGCAGTAGCTTACTGAAGACACATGTAATCAGAGTGTGGCAGCATGCCTTTAATAGCTATAGGAAAGTAGTGCAAAATCCAGTGGCGGCGGCCGCAAATCTCAAGTGGGGGGTGGGGAAGATGGAGCATTAGGGAAAAAAGAAAGAAAAAAAAGGTAGCTGTCCTGCCGGCGACACTGCCGGCCGCTGCGCTCCTCTTCTCTCCTGCTCGTGTCCCAGCAGTCCCTGGGACACCAGCACAAGATCCCCACGCAATCCTGGCACTGCCTTCATGCTATACCTAGCATGAGAGCTGTGCCAGGATTTGTCTGAGCGGCTAGGTCTGCCTCTCAGACAGTGCATGGGAGTCTGTGCTGTTTCTCCAACTTGGCTGTACAACACAACTGGGTTGGAGAAACCTAAGTACTCGTATCAGTTTGGCCGGCCTAAGACGGCCGGTCAAACTGACATGCGCACTGACATGTGCACTTTTAAGTGCACTCCACTACTCCTCCCACCCATGGCTCGGCCCTACACCCTCCCTGCTGCTGGCTTCAGCCAGGGGGCGGCGCTCCTACACCATTGCGGAGGAGCCGCCGCTGGCAAAATCGGTAAGCAGTATGAATTGCTAAATGTGGTAGGCTACCACCTGAATTAGTAGGGATGGCAAATATGATTCTAATGGTTTACAATAGGAGGCAGCAGTAGAAAGTCCTACAGCAACGTGAAATGGCCTAAAAATAAGAGAATGTAATGAGGGTTTGAGAGCAGGCGACCAGACGGGCTATATGTGGGTCAGTGTTGGGTTGGTTTACTCAAGATACCTCACCCTGATGAAACAATGCATTGCCTCCCTCTGTTTTCTCTGGTACAGACAGTCCCTGAAGAGTTGACGCATAGGAGCCGTGCACGGGTGCTGGAAGCTGCTCAGAGGATGATCCATGTTATCAGCAATGAGACTGAAGAAGGACATGAGACACCAGTACATGCGGGCAGAAACATCCTGGGAATTCTGGGTAAGTGGTGGATCCCCTAGACCGTCTGGAACACTTTACACCCTGATTGCACCTCTGCCCAAGCGATAATGATGGGCAAGCTCATATGATAGGGAACAAAGTTACCGCCTCAAAAACTATCATAGGCAATCTCAATGTCTCTGGCAATAGTAATTTGCTTTCAACAGCTCATCTTCCAGTAATAAAGCTCACTGAGTTAATGTGCCTACTGCAGGGATTTGTCTGCAAAATCATGACCACAGGTTTGCATACCACAGCACCCACTCAGAATTTGATCTTTCTGGGGTCAATGAATAAATGCCAATGAGTTGCTCAATAACAAAATCTGTCAGCATCGTAACTTGTCCATCTGAGCATAATAATGGAGTAAAGGGTCACTGCAACCTGCACGAGCAAAATGAACTTTCCTTAAGACCCCCCCCCCACAAATGTGGCCTTTCTTTTAAAAATAATGTCCTGCCCCTAAGAGGAAAAGATGTATAAACTCTCCTTTCAAAAACCAAATATAAACTCTAACTAAAAAAGAACAGAAATGTCAACTGTCATGAAAAAAGACAGGTTAAACTCTTCTTCTTAAAAACCCTAGAAATCTGATATCTTCTTCCATAAAAAAACGGAAAAATAAGAGCTCTTTTAAAAGAACCTCAGTAGTATGAAAAACCGAAACAAGTAAGAAAAAAAATTGCCAGAACATCCCATGAAATATTGAACAAGATATATTATAGAAACCCTGAAATGTGATCTTTTTTCCAAAGAAACCCAGAAACTGAACTTCAGAACTATTCCAATACAATCCCTCCATCCAGAGAAATCCAGTTTGATCCCTCTGTCCCATGGACCTCAAAATTATGGCTCCTTTCAAAGAAGGCCAATATGAACTCACTTTACAGGAAACTTTCGAGTTATAAATACTCCTTTCAAACAAACCAAAAAGTATTTCGAGGTTCTGCCACACCCCTCTTGTTCTAAGAACTCCTCTCTCAACTATTCTTGGTATAGTAAATGGTCTTTTCGGCAAAACCTAGCAATAAAAAACAGCTGCCGAATATCAAAGTAAAAAAAAAAACATTATTTCAAGAGAACTCCAATAAAAGGGTCTCTCCATCCAAAAAAACTAATCAAAATGTTTTTCTCTAAGTATACATAACTTTCCTCCCAAAACATTCAACTAAACTCAAGTTGCCCCCAACAATACCAGCAAGTAATGCTTCTTTTAAAGAAGCCAGCATTTGAGATTATTTCCTCAGTAAATGCTTGTAGGAAGTTGGCTCTGTATGTACTATTTCAAAGTAAGAAATAGCATGCACAGAGTCCAAGGGTTCCCCTTAGAGGTAAGATAGTGGCAAAAAGAAATAATTCCAATGCTCTATTTTGTGGTAGTGTGGTCGAGCAGTAGGCTTATCAGAGGGTAGTGTTAAACATTTGTTGTACACACACAGGCAATAAATGGGGAACACACACTCAAAGACAATTCCAGGCCAATAGGTTTTTATATAGAAAAATATATTTTCTTAGTTTATTTTAAGAACCACAGGTTCAAGATTTACAAACAATACTTTAAATGAAAGGTATTTCACTTAGGAACTTTAGGAACTTTGAATTAGCAAAATAGCATATACAGTTTTCACACAAATGGAAATAAGCTATTTTAAAACTGGACACAGTGCAATATTCAACAGTTCCTGGGGGAGGTAAGTGTTTGTTAGTTTTTCAGGTAAGTAAACCACCTACAGGGTTCAAAGTTGGGTCCAAGGTAGCCCACCGTTGGGGGTTCAGAGCAACCCCAAAGTTACCACACCAGCAGCTCAGGGCCGGTCAGGTGCAGAGGTCAAAGTGGTGCCCAAAACGCATAGGCTTCAATGGAGAAGGGGGTGCCCCGGTTCCAGTCTGCCAGCAGGTAAGTACCCGCGTCTTCGGAGGGCAGACCAGGGGGGTTTTGTAGGGCACTGGGGGGGGACACAAGTCAGCACAAAAAGTACACACTCAGCGGCACGGTGCGGCCGGGTGCAGAGTGCAAACAGGCGTCGGGTTTGCAATGGAGTTCAATGGGAGGCCCAGGGGTCTCTTCAGCGAAGCAGGCAGGCAAGGGGGGGGCTCCTCGGGGTAGCCACCACCTGGGCAAGGGAGAGGGCCTCCTGGGGGTCGCTCCTGCACTGGAGGTCGGATCCTTCAGGTCCTGGGGGCTGTGGGTGCAGTGTCCTTACCAGGTGTCGGGTTCTTAGAAGCAGGCAGTCGCGGTCAGGGGGAGCCTCTATATTCCCTCTGCAGGCGTCGCTGTGGGGGCTCAGGGCGGTCAACTCTGGCTACTCACAGGCTCGCAGTCGCTGGGGAGTCCTCCCTGTAGCGTTGTTTCTCCACAAGTCGAGCCGGGCGCGTCGGGTGCAGAGTCCAAAGTCTCACGCTTCCGGCGGGAAACGTGTTGTTTTTAAAAGTTGCTTCTTTGTTGCAAAGATGTTTCTTCTTTGGAGCAGTGCCACTGTCCTCAGGAGTTCTTGGTCCTTTTAGATGCAGGGTAGTCCTCTGAGGCTTCAGAGGTCGCTGGACCCTGTGGAATGTGTCGCTGTTGCAGTTTTTCTTGAAGTGGGGAGACAGGCCGATAGGGCTGGGGCCAAATCAGTTGGTGTCTCCGTCTTCTCTGCAGGGCTTTCAGGTCAGCAGTCTTTCTTAGGTTCTGGGAGCCCCTAAATACTCAATTTAGGGGTGTGTTTAGGTCTGGGGGTTAGTAGCCAATGGCTACTAGCCCTGAGGGTGGCTACACCCTCTTTGTGCCTCCTCCCTGGGGGGAGGGGGGCACATCCCTAATCCTATTGGGGGAATCCTCCATCTGCAAGATGGAGGATTTCTAAAAGTCAGAGTCACCTCAGCTCAGGACACCTTAGGGGCTGTCCTGACTGGCCAGTGACTCCTCCTTGTTTTTCTCATTATCTCCTCCGGCCTTGCTGCCAAAAGTGGGGCCGTGGCCGGAGGGGGCAGGCAACTCCACTAGCTGGAGTGCCCTGGGGTGCTGTAACAAAGGGGGTGAGCCTTTGAGGCTCATCGCCAGGTGTTACAGTTCCAGCAGGGGGAAGTGAGGAGCACCTCTACCCAGTACAGGCTTTGTTACTAGCCACAGAGTGACAAAGGCACTCTCCCCATGTGGCCAGCAACATGTCTGGTGTGTGGCAGGCTGGTAAAACTAGTCAGCCCACACTGGAAGTCGGGTATGTTTTCAGGGGGCATCTCTAAGATGCCCTCTGGGGTGTATTTCACAATAAAATGTACACTGGCATCAGTGTGCATTTATTGTGCTGAGAAGTTTGATACCAAACTTCCCAGTTTTCAGTGTAGCTATTATGGTGCTGTGGAGTTCATGTTTGACAGACTCCCAGACCATATACTCTTATGGCTACCCTGCACTTACAATGTCTAAGGTTTTGCTTAGACACTGCAGGGGCATAGTGCTCATGCACCTATGCCCTCACCTATGGTATAGTGCACCCTGCCTTAGGGCTGTAAGGCCTGCTAGAGGGGTGACTTATCTATGCCATAGGCAGTGTGAGGTTGGCATGGCACCCTGAGGGGAGTGCCATGTCGACTTAGTCATTTTCTCCCCACCAGCCCACACAAGCTGGCAAGCAGTGTGTCTGGGCTGAGTGGGGGGTCCCCAGGGTGGCATAAGACATGCTGCATCCCTTAGAGACCTTCCCTGGCATCAGGGCCCTTGGTACCAGGGGTACCAGTTACAAGGTACTTACCTGGATGCCAGGGTGTGCCAATTGTGGAAACAAAGGTACAGGTTAGGGAAAGAACACTGGTGCTGGGGCCTGGTTAGCAGGCCTCAGCACACTTTCAAATCATAACTTGGCATCAGCAAAGGCAAAAAGTCAGGGGGTAACCATGCCAAGGAGGCATTTCCATACAATGCTAGTGATGAAAATAATGTTTTAGCTGAACTCCACTTACAATAACGCTTGCTGAGGTATAACTCCATGAATATGAGTCCCTGTTGATCAGGATGGGCTCCACTTTGGAGGATGAGAACATGTGTGGTATGGGATCAGAATGTGTTTAGAAGAAACATGTTGTAAAAGGAACATGTTGTTAAGAGTTCATTCTAAGCCTGGCATTTTTCTGTTCTCTGTAACTTCTTCTTACTTTTCCAGGTCAGACACTATCTGCCCTTGACATTGGCCACAATGACCCGATGATTTGCTCCGATGGTGGAGTCTGTGGAGCCGCAGTGTCTGCCTTTAATCTCACACAAGCCCTGGTAAAGTCCTTGATGAAGTCCAGAGTCCTGAACGAGGAGACACTATCCCTTACTACTTCTGAAATAAATGTCCAAGGGAAGCGCGCTGCTTCCAGAGATCTCCTTTGCATGCATCCATCTGAGCGCTGTCTGTTCCTTTTGCCTGACGCCTTCGCTGCCCAATTGGCTGGCAGTGGAGAGCTTGTCCAGGTGATGATAGACTATGACTTCAAACTTCACCCATTCCACCCTGTCACCAACACCTCCATCTCCACTCACTTGGCCTCCCTAGAGTTCAGTACTCCGTCCGGCGCAACAGTTCCAGTTTCAAATTTGTCAGAGGAGGCGGCTATCCTTGTCAGACTGCCCACAGGGAACAACACCCACATGAACAACAGCGAGCTGGTGCTCTTGATTCCAGCAGGAGAATCTGTGAACTTCTCAGTGACGGCAGACCCCGGAAGCAGCAATGCCAGAGTACATATTCACATTCACATAACTCTTCCTGTGGGTAAGTGCTCACTTGCAGCTGATGGGTATATGTGCCCTCCTTTGAAAGCCAGTATGCTTTTGTCTTTCATGGCTATTTGAGACATGAAGGCTGGTGGTTGCTAGAGGTTAGTATGCAAGCTATTGCCAGTGGAATAGTGGGTTGTCTAGAAGAATATTGCCAGCAAACATATTGAGCGGTACAAATATATTTTCACAAAACATTGTTTACCTCAATATTATGTTTCTATACTTATAATAAGAACAAACAAAATATTGTGTCAAAAATATTGTGAAAAAGAATGTCGACGATAGACAGGTAAGAATATTTTTTTTAGAAATATCAGCTTAAAGTAATTTATTTTAAATAGCTAATTAGTTAAAAATAATACAGCATTGAATAAATAATTGTGATCATGTATTTAATATATGTACATATATATATATATATATATACATAAATAAACGTATATATAAATATATATAGTTACATACATATATATTTACACACAAACATATGACCATAATAAATAAATATGTTTTTAAATACATTCAATTCTAAATATAAGCAGTAAAATAAACTGAAAATTAGCAAACATATTTATAATCAACAAAAAGATGTAACCTAATTTAAATATGAAACAAAAAAAACGTATAATAGTTTTATTTATTACGGAACACTAAATATAG
Organism: Pleurodeles waltl; assembly: GCF_031143425.1. Lineage (NCBI taxonomy): Eukaryota > Metazoa > Chordata > Amphibia > Caudata > Salamandridae > Pleurodeles > Pleurodeles waltl. The sequence continues at coordinate 1,114,445,422 of NC_090446.1, forward strand.
AAATAATAATATACACACATTTTTAGAAAAAAATATTAACAATATTTTAACAATTAAAAAAATTACAAAACTAATATTAACAGAAACAAAAAATAAATGTAAATAATAGAAACTTAATAACAAACAGAATTTGTTCATACAGAACCTGATGATGCCTTATTGAGAAATGGAAGGAAAAGGAAAGGAAATTAACCCCAATGTCTTGTCTGATAACTCTTCTGACAAATCATTGCTATACTTAAAATGTCCCACATCAATCCTTTACTCCTATAACATGTTGGTAATATGATTGCAAAACCAGTTTTATATATCCATGTTGTAGACTCCTTTCTGCATCATATGCCTCTGTAGTACTACAGATCTTCCTTGCCCATAAAAATTTCCCATACGGGATCCTATTTATTAACTTTGCTATATGTGAACTATAGGAGGGAGTAAAATATTGCCTGCCCTACTCTTACGGTATAATTTACACTCTAGTTTACATCCAGCAAAGTTAATAAACCATATGGGGATCTTTATTTTTTGCCACAGATTTGTGGATCCTCCAGAAATTTGCATACAGTGGAGTGGCATAGAGTTGGGTGGTGGCATACAGTGGAATAGTGTAAAGTGGAGTGGTGTACAGTGGAATAGTATAGATTGGAGTGGCGTAGAGTGGAGTGGAGTAGAGTAGAATGGCGTAGAGTGGAATACCGTACAGTGGAGTGCGTACAGTCTAATACTGTGCATTGAAGTGGCATGTTGTAGAGTAGAGTGAAGTGGCCTGCAGTGGAGTGTCATAGACTGGAGTGTTGTAAAGTTCAGTAGCAATTTGTAGAGTAGAGTGGTGTAGAGTGATATGGTGTAAAATGGAGTGGCGTACAGTGGAATTGCATACAGAGGAGTAGAGTAGAATAACGCACAATGGAGTGGAGTAAAGTGGAGTGGCATAAAGGGAAGTGGCATAGAGGGGAGTTGTATTCAGTGGAATACCATGGGGTGGAGTAGTATAGAGTGAAGTGGTGTAGAGTGGAGTGGTGTGGAGTAGAGTGGTGTACAGTGGAGTACCATGGAGTTTAGTGGCCTACATTGGAGTGGCATACAGTTGAATAGCGTATAGTCGAGTGGCATAGACTGGAGTGGCGTACAGTGGAGTACCATGCCAGAGTAGAGTGGATTAGTGCAAAGTGGAGTGGCATGTTGTAGAGTAAAGTGGAGTGGCATACAGTGGAGTGGCATAGACTGGAGTAGCATGGAGTCGGTTGGTGTGTCGTAAAGTGGAGTGGTGTAGAGTGGGTTAGAAGCTAATGGCTGGTTTTAGAAACATAAAAGCCATGTTGTTTTTATTACACTTTGCCTTGAAACAATATTAAATACAAAAACATTGTTAAAACGATATTATAGTCTTACCTTAGATATGATATTTTGTTATTCACCATACTTTTGACATAATATTCATGTTACAGGATATTTTTAATCTGATACGTTGGTCTTTCACTAGATTAGTGTACCGCCTGCTGATTCATTAGCGGAGCTCCAATGGGATTATGCACCCTGTACACAGACATATGGTTACATGGAAAGATCAAGGATCCTGGGAAGTCAACAAGTAAATCAGTATTACATGAGCAATTTAACTCTTGAGGTATAAGCGCTTGATTTTCTGGCACCCCCTCTTCCAATTATGTAAACCAGTGAGTAGATAGAGCAGTCAGTGCATCAAGCATCAAGTTTCTTCACTGATAAATGCATTGGGTACTTTAACATGGGTACCAAGGAAGCAGGCAGGAAGATGGAAAGCTCATTAATGATTTGGAACTATCAGGACAACCAATACTAATAGTAAATAGCTGAAATAATGTAGCATACAGAGCCACTGTAGAGGCCTCCATGCACTGCGGCTGATCATGGCCATGGTTAAGGACTCATCTTCACTGCCGTGGCATAAGAATCTCCTTCATTCAATGTGTAGTTTGACATCACGGTTGCAAACACACTGCAACATGGTCATGTGTACAAGTAGTTGTACACAATGTTTTAATGATGGTGCATAGTGCAAAACAAGTGTCACATTTAAGTGTGAAATCTACAGCACTGATTGTATTTTTGTCATTTATTCCACACAGGTTTTGATCACACTCATGAGAGTAATCCATCTATTTCCATATATGGCCGCAATGCTTCCCTTACCAGTGAGTTCTCACCACAATGGAGACGGAAAGTTATCTTCTCCAGAGGTGAGGGTGGCTTCACTCGAGAACTCACTGTATTAATCTCACCCACGTAAGTATCAATGCCTAGAATGTTACCATCAGAAACACAATAGTAACCATGCAGTGCCCCCTTTCTGACACTGTTTATGTTCTGTGATTACCTCATTGAGAGTGTTTTGCTTTCTTTCCAGCCCCAGCTTCAAAGGCTTCTCTTTTGACCATCATATCAATGTCTTCAGCCATTATTTGGCAGCACCAGCCAAAGCCACAGTCACCTTGTTCTCCAGCCTCTGCCAGTACTTCCATTTTCCAAGCCAAAGCTGGCGCACCGATGGAGTGACTTCGACAGATGCAACAACTCATAGTGAGGTCATGTGCCGGACAGAACACCTCACTCTTTTCGGTGCCAGCCTCTTTGTACCCCTCAACTCAGTGGTGTTCCTGCCACCGGTGAGCTCTTTTGCATGAAGAGACAGTTGGTATAGGAGTATCTAAACTCTTTATCTATTATTATGAAAGAAGACAGGTCACCATACAGTCTTGGTTCAAAGAATGGAATTGTGCTTGGTACGCAAAAGGAATTTCCACCCATGCGTGCACGCTGCACCACACCTTTTCCAGGTTTAGAAGCTTCCATGGTATCATATTTTCACTATTGCCAACCAGCTTCATTTCTCCAGTTTCCAAATTGAAACTTATTAAAGTCCAACACTTTTGACACAGAGTTTCTCGTAGTCCTTTGTTTGGACCCTCGCATAAAAAATAACCATTGCAGGAACCTTTTAGATTAATCCATAATGTCTTGGACGTAGCCTCCAAATCATATCTCACTAGCAGCCTCAATCCACGCCCACAGCCTTGGTTCACCATTCTTTCTACATACAACATAAAAAGCTTGGACCCTTCTCGGCAAAGGGGAAGCTATCACACACTGACTTGCTATAATTGTTACCACCCCACCTTTACCTCCTATTACAAGTGACCATATCATCACACTTTCAAACTAACATACTCACTTTTGTGTAAAGTTCTCCAAACCTGCAATCTCCCTTCGTGTCTTCATACTTCACAATTGCACAACCTGCTCATGTCAAGACAATAGCTGCTCAACCTCCGTCTCCTCTCAAATTGAAACAATATGGATCTTCCTCTCACCTTTCGTCCCTTCTCCCTTTCCACTTCTTAACCACATCTTACTTGCCCCCTTTTCTCTCCGCATCAATGACACCCATTTATAATGACTTCCTCATTCTGTGCACATTTGCCCTCTAATTGTTATTGCCCTTATGCCTCTGGTACTCCAGAAACTTTCTCAACTATTCAACAGGTCCTGTCAGCAGCATAAACCATCTATTTTAAAACCAATGTGTTGATCGCTATGAATAAGGAGCCTTCAACTGGTTACTCGTGCATATGATGCCTCTAAGATTGTCCTTGGCTCCCTCCTCCACTTCTTCTTTGAAATACAATAAAGGGATTTCACCAGCACACAGACCCCCGAAGCAAGTCTGTGAATCCCCTGCAATGAAGATTCCACAGAATCTGGACTCACGTCTCTAATTTTCTGGTTGCCCCATTACACAAAAATCACCTGTGCTCCAGTTTAAATCATCCTTACCTTTATGCTTTCGACACTGTCCGCCATGATAACTCCTTGTCAGCTTTAATTATCATAGCCACAGCACCTGCTGGGTTCTCCTTCCACCGATTGGACTGACCCTACTCTGTATGGTGGTGCTCTGCCAGATAAGCATCCACCGTATTGTCAGTGGGTGCCCTGTGGAGCTTTGTCCTGGACCCATTCCTTTCTTTTCCTGTTACACTGTACCTCAGGACTTTCATTTTCTACTTCAGTTTCTGTAAATCACTGCCTTGCCGATAACCGGGAAAGCTTGAACACCCAGAAGCTAGCGGGTCACTCAGCACTGTCAGAACTGCCCTGGGCCTTCTGGGCTTCAAACAACCTTCTGGCACAGCGCAGAGCCCAGTCTGAGCCTGTTGTGTGTTTTTATTGGTACTACCTGTGGTACAGAGCGCCACAAAGGGAGAGTAGTTATGAATGGAAAAGAAGGCACAAAGAAATTGTGAGGCACCTAGACAGCCCGAAGAGAGATGGCATGGTGAATTAGAAAAGCACTCATGTTTTCCAATGAATCATATAATAGCATCCATTTTTTTCCACGTCCAAGAGCCAACTGTAGATTTTACGTAATCACCCTATTAGCCCTTTCAACTGCTCCACTCTCACTAACCTAATAAAGTTACTTAAAGCTGAACTTGATGCCAGCAGGCTCCAACTACTTCAACATATCTCTTGATTAAAATTGAATTCTTGTCAGTTTATATTGAACTTTCCAACAACCTTCACTTTAAACAATTTCGAAAATAAGTCTACCAAAACTTCAAAAAACTTGCCCCTTCCATCAAAAAACGTGCCTCTTCCATTCTCCCACAGCAGGACCCATAATATTCAATGCCAGATTGTTTCAGTGTTAGTAAGACTTTCTAAAGGATACAACGTCGGCGTTTTAATCTTTTGTGTTTTATCAGCTTTTTCACAATTGCTAGACCTCTATACAAATCTTTCAGTATCTAAGTCCATCCTTGGCCACCAATAAAGCTCTTTGATTCACGTATTAGTTCTCAAAATTCCCATGTGTACTTCCTGACATAGGGCTATAAGCCTGATCTTCAAAAACAGTGGAGGAATACCTCTGCTACCTCTTTGCTAGCATCTTTTCCAATTTCATTCTGCACTTTCTAAAAGCTTCTGAACCCAGGCTTTGTCTCACATGTGCACCCTTATCCATTTTTCACTCTTACTTCTCTTAAGACCTCATTGTCACCATCTGCCATATTCTACTCCATTCTATAATCGCTCCACTATTTCTTGTTGCTTCTACAACACAAGTGATGCTGTATTCCCGACATCATCATCAATTTCCAGCATAGGAACCAATATTCGCTTAAAAAAACAGCAGGTAAATTTTTCGCTCCCATTGCATAATTCTCATTGTTCAAATAATCTTGTAGACCTGTAGACAGCATCGCAGTTCTGGCTGATGCTATCAGCATACCACCTGTTGTCAACAACTTTACTCTCTTAAGCTTACGTATGATGTGTGATGTGCCCATCGCTTCTGTCCCTGGCACATTTCATCTGCCAGGGACACTTGTAAAACATGCAGAAGCCGCCCTGGACGTTCCTCTTAGCACTTGTGCTCAGTTCCCAGAAAAGCATGAGAGGAAATCCACAAGTTACTCACCTCAAACTACTTACTACCAGCGTAGGCCTTATGTGGTAATAGTTTAGCTATTATACAGCCCAAGTACTGGCACAGCCCTAGAAAAGTTTATCAGTGGGGAGCGTGAGATTGGCTGAAATGTAGGTTTTCATGGTTACTTGTTTTGGCTATATCCAGACTGTCTTTAACCAAACAGGGAAATCTTACAGTACTGCAACAGGGGCACTAGTCCACATTTTGTATACTCCATCAGACAGCATCACAGGGTAATCAGATGATTTCGTAGAAGTTTCATTCAACAAAAAAAAACATTCCTTATGGCTCCGTTTAGGTTATCGGCGGCTGTTTAGGTCACACAAATGCTCCAAATGTAAATCTTTATTGCAGGAAAGCATCACAGGGTCAGTGGTACTTGCTCTTCCACCAACCTCAACAAACTTCCCACCAACATATTAAAATACATACATTCTAAAGAGAACCTAGAAGGAGCTACAAATTCTAAAAAGGATGTCAAGGGAGCTACCACGTAAATACAAACAATGTATAAGCATATACATTACACAGTACTAGTTCAAACTGTTTCTACTGTGAATTCTTACAGTTTTGCTTTTAATTCAAATCTGTAGTTCAAAGCACCTGCTAGTGAGATTTCAAACCAACTATCTTTGCTGAATGAACAATCAAACACTTTTTGCTGCCTTTTAAAACCACTATTGAGGCACTTGTTCTTTGTTAGAAACACAGTTTTTTCCATTAGTGTACCAGCTGTTGCTCTTTCCTCCTTAATATATATTGTTGCTAATTAAGGGTCAGATATGCAAAGCATTTCACAATTTGGAAAGCTCCAGCTCCTAAAATAGAATTCCCCATGGATACCTATTCGGTATCTGGGAGGGGCATGTGGTAGGTGTCCATTAAGAATACAGAATATAGTATCAGTATCTAATTTATCAATGTTTTCCTACTGAAATCCGGTCACAAAACATTGATATTTTACTGACACCTCATAGCAGGTAGTAATAAATTATCTTTGTGTATGTAGAAATGAAAAAAATGGGTGACTTAAACAAAAAAAACGAATAAATTCTTCTTTTTAAACATAGTCAATTTCCTTTAAGATAAAGGGTGCATTTAGTTTGCTTTATGTGACAGGCATAGGGGTTGTAGCAAGGTGCGCAGAAAAGATAAAGGCTCTACCTTAAGCTCCGCAGTGCCTCTGGTGTACACGTCGACCAGGATGCCCTCCTGAGAGGTAAAAAGGACATATACATGCAGCAGAATACAGTGTGAGCATGGGGGAGTGATTGTGGACTCCCAAACATCACCAAAGCCGGTGTTCTCTCGACCCAATATCTCCACAACAAAGGTTCCAAAATCGCAATGCGGGACTGTCTCCTTGTTGTGGAAAACTTTACACGCTCCTTGCTGCCAGACCATCCGAGGAATAACTTTCTACCAATTGATTGCCAGGATCTCTAAGAATCTCTGAGGGGCCTTGCTGACTAAGTGGCGGTAAAGACAGACTGTTTACCCCCAATTGCCACGCTCTCCTGACACGCTCTACCTTAGAAAGCTACAGTATACCTAAAATACTGACTGCGGTGCTCGCTGTCAATCTATGCCAACTGATGGTCAAGATATCTAAGGACCTTCTGCGGGGTTGTGGCAGTTAATTGGCAGTAAGAAAACTATGTTTTACCTTCAAACGCCCTGCTTTTCCAACGTGATCGGTGTCACAGTGCGCTCGCACCCGCCCAGGCGCACGTATTATGCCCAGTCTACTTGCCCTGTTGTCAGACTCAGGTTAAGAATAAAGAACTAGACATGGGCGTGACCTGCTCAACAAGGTCATTGTTGGGGCTATATCAAGGACCTTACTGTTAACCCGCTTTTCTTTGGGATTTCTGTGTTGGTCCTGTCACAGTTTACATTAGTACTCCCCTCTACTCACAATGGTGGTGACTGCTTGGGCCTAATCCCATTGTACTCCTCTGCTCCATTCTTCCCCACTGTGGCTCTGTGACTCTGCTTGCTTTGAGGATTGACAGCATCGGCGCCCTTGAAAAGAGTTGTGGAATTATTGTCCCTGCTTTACCCAATTCTCTGAAATTAATATTGCTCCTTTGATCTCCACAAACTTATGCCTGACCTACCACAGACAGGGTTTTGGCCCTAGTGTTGGTTTCTAATACTCCCACAGAATGATAATGTTTGTTTGTGCGCAGCCCTTCTGACCCGGGATTGGGCGTTAGCACAATAGGGGCTGCTGTTTAAACAATGAGGGCCATTCTCCAGAGTACACCTAGAGGAGGTCTCTTTTCACGATGGACCATCGTTTATTGGAGTCCATTAAACCCATTAACCCACAGGAAAAGCCCCATCAGTGCAGGGTCTCAGAGAAGAGTCAGAGGGCCATAATTGCACCATTACAAATTGGTCAGACGTCTCTCCAGACAGCTTTGGTTAATCGCATGTCACTATGTATATTTTAGGCATGGACACACACCCACTCTCCTGTCTTAAACATCAGACACACACTCTAACCTCATAAGAGATAGTTACAACGGGATCACCTGCTGTTACATGTCTATTTCTGTACAGGGAAGTCTAAGCCATTGTCGTCACTTGCAATGTTTATTCTACACACTTATAGGTGTAGTCAGCGGCTGGTCAGAAAGCCAAACTACTTCCGTACAAATTGGTCAGACTATATGCTGCTTAATTATGGAGGATGTAGACCCTTGATCCCTGCCTTTTAGGGCTCCACCAAGAACAACCTGTCGGAAAACACAAGCACTCAATAACTTCCCCAACCGCTCAGGTGATTAATATTGTATTACTGTGTTAACTAACCGATATCTCTACCCACCTAGTTACTACTTTGGCCTAGGTGTACATGTATTTTAATATCTGGAAATATGTTATACATGCAGATTGCTAAACTCCACTTGTAGTGGAATGTATATACATTTTAATATCAGATATTATGTTGTTTGTGCAGATTGCTAAACTGTACTTTGCTTTACATTTGGAGCCAATGTGTGCTTAACTTTGTTAATCCCCCAGTGTAGAGCCCAATTTTTCCAGACTGCCCTACTTTGATCCGTTCTGATTGCATCCTATGTTCTTTCTCCACGCAATTGTATGATTAAGATGTTCGAGTTATGGGTGCCATGCACAATGACAATCCCCATGGCATCATACTTACATCCACCTCTCCCCGCATGACTTCTTACCTGGCTGGCCTCCTATGCCGGACATAGCCACTGCATCCGCGCTCCGCTATGACTTTCCTGCCGCACCACATCTCTTACAGACATCCCAAGGTGGGAAGGGGCCCTTGTATGCCTCTGGAATACTCACAACCCCATGTGGACCACCCTGGTTATTTGTTCTCTCCCCTCTCTACCTCTAGTACCTCTCCATAGTGGGTTATCTGGCTCTAGAAGGAGCTACCTATGGTTGCCTAAGGCCTGTTTAGAGCCCCCCACATTGAGGTGCCCATCAGTGACCCAAAAAAATGCCAAATGTTTACAATAAACGTTATCTCCTTGTTCACCAAGGAGTTGAACCATCCAGTCAAAAGATCCAAAATCCTAGACTATTGTAAGGAGCTGGCGGACAAATTAGTACTCCTCCCAGAGACCAAGATAGGTTTTAAAGAAGACCTGTTAATGAGGAAAGGTTTGGTATCAGACATACCTGCTCTGAAGTCTGCCAAAAAAAATAGGGCTATTACCCTACTATTCAAGGAATCTGCTTTAAGTATAGTCTCATCAGAGCACAAGACCAATGGCAGATGGCTAAACAATGGTTCTCATGATCTCTTATGTCATGAACATATACTCTCCCAACATAGGCGGACCAAGTATTTGGCGTAGCCTTAATAAACAATTAGCAGACATCCCACATGACTCCAAAACAACAGTATGAGGGGATTTTAACCTTCCAATGGACCCCATTCTAGATCGACACTCAGCGTATAAATATAGAACTCCTAGGGCACATAAACAGCTGCTCAAACATTTTACTCACACCACTCTTAGATGTTTGGAGACTACACAACCTTAAGGGCAGCGATTTTTCATTTTTCTCTCCACCACACTCTAGTTTGTCCCATATTAATTATCTCCTTGCAAATGCCTCACTTCTAAAGGCCACTTCTGATGCTAAAATCCACCCAATCCTCGTCTCAGACCACGCTGCAATCTCAATAACCATTCTTAACCTCTCCAACAAAGGAGGAAATCGAACCTGGCACTTAATCACTGAAATTCTAGAAAATGCACCAGACATTGCAGACCTACAGAACGAAATAGAATTCTTCCTTAGGAAAAACAAACATTCAGTCAAAATCTTGGTAATTTTTTGAACGCGGTAAAATGCGCCATAAGAGGGCAAATCATTAAACTAATGTCTAAAACAATGGCGAAATTAAGAGAAATCTGTAATTGCTAGATGCTGAAATCAAACATAAAGAGGAAGCTTTTAAACAGTCTAAAAACAAGTCCCTACTTACAGACATCAAGCAGGCAAAATACACCTTTAACTCCATAGTCAGTAAAAGGGCCTACCTCAGTATACATGCCCAAAAATCCAGACAACTCATACTCCGCAAAAGAGCCGGCAAATTGCTAGCCTCCACTCTCAAATTTAACAACCTCAATAACCAAATTACTCATATTACGGACCAATACGGTTCCCAAAAAATTGAAACCAAAGAGATTTTTTTAGGTTTTCAAATAATTTTTTAGGAAGCTCTACACCCAGCAATTGTCATGCAATAAAACAAAGTGCCTAGAGTTCCTCAACTCCCTTCCTATTGCTTCAGCTTCCAAAGAAGATAGGATACACTTGAATAAGACAACGGAAAAGGAAGAGATTGTTAAGGTAATAAAATCTATTTGTTCAGGGAAGGCATCAGTACCCAACGGCTTCCCCATTGTTTTTTATGAAACCTTTAATTCCTCGCTCTTCAAACCCCTCAAAAATAGGTTGATCACTTTACTCAGCATGGAAAGGTCTCTGTCTCAGTCTCTGAAGCCACTAAACAGGTCATTCCCAAAGGGGTCAGAGATCATTCTGACCCCAAGAACTTTTGCCCCATTTCTCTTCTAAATATTGAAGCTAAAGTTTTTGCCAAAATCTTAGCCAACAGGCTAGAAAACTGGATTGCCAAACTTATTCATAACTCCCAAACAGGGTTCGTCAAAGGGTGCCTTGCCAGAGACAACATTAGTATATTCTGCCATATAATAGAGAAGGCTTGCCTTTCCTCACTACCAACAGAGCTGATCGCACTCAACGCCAAAAAGGCTTTCGATAAAGTGCCGTGGTCTTTTCTTAACGCTGTGTTTGAGTCCTATAAGCTTGGCAACTCATTTATTAATTTGGTGTTGGCACTCTACGCGAATCCCAAAGCAAATATCAGGATTAACGGTTCCACCTCCACATTTTTTGATCTACATCAAGGTACAAGAGAGGGATGTCTTCTCCCCCCCTTGCTCTTTTTACTTACTATTGACCCCTTACTTAAACTACTTAAAACTGTTCCTGGTATCATATATCTCCAATTTGGCACAAATATGTATAAAACAGCAGCATACACGGATGACATCCTTATCTTCTCAGAGGACATTGACTTTGCTATCCATTGTATCATCAATATCATCCATAAGTTTTCAGAGACCTCTGGATGTACCTTAAACAAGGACAAAACTTAGGTATTTCCCGTAAACCCACTTGCCACCCTTCACGCTTAGGTGACTCAGGACTTAAGTTGCAGTCCAAAGGTCTCAAATATCTGGGGATTGGGTTCTGTAAAACCCTAACAGACACACTACTCTATAATGAATCACAGACAATCGCCAAGGTTAGAGATCTCTTGCCCGCATGGTCACCCTAATTTATCTTGTAGTGAGGTAGGCTTCAAACGCTCAAACTGATGATCATTCCAATAGTACATTTTCTGTCATCCATGCTACCCTTGAAACTCTCCACCCTCTTTTTCCAGGAGACAGATAAAATCACCTCAATGTTCCTTTGGAATGATAAAAAAGTGAGGATCTCATATAAGTCCCTTAGGAAGAGCATCCCTCGGTAGGCTGTAACCTACCAAATTGAAACCTCTATCAATCAGCCTTCCTGACAGCTCAGGGCACTGTCTGGCTAATCCCAGAAACACCAAATACCCGACTTTGGATGCAGATTGAACATGATATATGTTCCCCTTTTAGTACATCTTCTTTTATCACAATGTTGAAATTTATGCCATCTCAATCCCATTGCATACTTACGGACACTGCAAACGTACTAAAGCTGCTAGACAAACGTTTGCCGGAATCTAGCCATAATTCCATATGGGCATCTTTATCACTCAATCCAAACGTCACTGCTGAAGTCGCTCCTACCATTGTACTCTTGTGGGCCTTCAAAGGCATCCGGCTAATCAGGGCCTTTACGACAACAACAACGATCCGCTCCCCTTTTTAGCTCTGGCCAAAATGTACAACCTCTCCAACTTAGATTTCTACTGCTTCCTAGCGATTAATGTTAAACTCTCCAAACTCAACCATCCTAAACACTCCACTCTAGTGACCCGATGCGCACAATGGCAATACTCTGGACATATTGCCTCTAAAATCTACAAGTTCCTTTACAACCCACAACCATCTCAAAATTCGATTTCACACACCAAATGGGCCAAACATTTCAACACAAGGATATGCAATAACATTGCTCCCTCTCTTATTCAGTCCATATTCTTCACAAATAATCTCCTGCATTAGACCCCATCCAGACTGCTTAAACTAAACTTGTGAGAAGACAACAAATGCTGGAATTGTAACCAAGAAACAGGCTTACACCAACACATGTTTTTTGAATGCTAAATGCTTGACTCATACTGCCTACCGATACAAAACCAGTTGTCAGCTATATTTAACATACCCATATCTTTAACCTTTCCCATGGTAGCACTGGGTCCCTGGGCCTCAGCAACCGCTTTGACCCTAGGAGACAATGACATTGCACTGATATATCTTCTTCTGACCATTGCAGTAATGGTCATTCTTTCTAAATGGAAATCATTCAACCGTCTGTCACATCACACATGGTGGGCATGGGTCTCATATCTTTGAGGTGCACATAGCTTACAGTCTAAAAACCAGTCCTTCCCCCCTATTTCCAGTGTAGTATGGCAATCCCTAGACAAAGTAAATTTGTGAGGCCTTGCAGCTCAACCTATAACATGTTTCTTGAACATAACCACTCACTCCTAGATAGCGGGTATCCCACCCACTTCCCCCTGCCTTTCACTCCCCAGTTTCTTATCACGTTTGGTTTATCTTGACTATTAAGGCGATACAACATTATGATATACTTCTCAGAATAACATGCACTTATTAGATCTTAAGCACACAAGCACACAGGTAATGATAGATCTGTTCGCATCTGCCCATATCAACTTCTTGAATTACTGCTAAAGTTGTTTGTAATGTAGGCCCCCCAGGTCCTCAGTGTTTTCTCATAATTGTGACTTATATATTGTATCATCAGCTCAATTGTTTTGTTTACCCAGCTGTCATTGATATAGTAGTAATAAGTGTATGCAGATCAACAGTGCTTCACGCGTAACCTGTATATCATATGCCTGGTATTACCCATGCAGCTGCCCAACCTTTGTCTGTATCGCAATGATGAATGTATGCCTGCTTTCTTTCTTAAAACAAATGAAAATATTTTGGATTTAAAGAAAGAAATGACAGACATGATGGACTGCTGATCCTAGCAAGCTACCATTCCTATGATTGCCTTTATTCATATTGAGTTACAATTTGCAACCTACCTTATTATTAATCATGAGGAAGGTTGGATTCTCACCCACTACAATTCATATTTGTCAAGAACCTACATATCCATACGTAGGATGATTCTTAAAAATCTTTACTGGTCACAAAAAATACTGGTCAAAGTATGCGACCAGTACTTTGCAATAGATATTAATACATCTGACCCCAGATTCCTAGCTTTTGAAAATGTAATCACATTATACTGGTAGTGTTTATTTTGCACTGCTTATCCTTGCACTTTAGGACTGAGTTCAAACTTTGCTGCACAGCCTTCAAGGGCCAGATGTGTGATAAGCATATTTAATTTGCTGGCAAGTGAAAGATCACAGGAGGATCCTAAGAGACTAGGATTAAAGCTGTTCGTCATCTACAAGTCCTACAAAGAACTCTGTACATTTTCTCCATGAGTATGTAATTCTGTTCCAGTATATATTTGTCTTGTCGCAGGCTTTTTGGTTTTTGAAGTCTTATTTATTTCATAACTTTCTCACACTGCAAATTAGAACCGAGTGCTTTTTTTTCACAAACTTAAATGTTTTTATTCCATGTGTAACTATATTTTGCATTTTTCGTGCTTGTGTAACATAATTTCTTTGTAACTCAAATTTGTATTTGTGTATGACAACATTGCCGTCAGGGTGTACTTATTAAGTGTCTCTAGTAGCTGCATTTTGTATGTTTGTTCCTATTACTAACTAATTTATTCCAAAGTCTAAAAGACATAAAATAAAACATGCACGTAAAAAGTTGCTTGCTTCGCCATAATCAGTGTGCTTTTTCTCTCTGGTTGCAGAGTGCAGTCTCCCGGCAGAGTCACTTGGTGCTCATCACATGTGCTGCGTTCTTCTCCATTTACCTCGTTTTGGTCTTCATTTCCCATAAACTGGATGACATTGATATCACTCGTGTGGGCATTATGCCTCTTTGCGGACAGCCAGGGCGCTACAAGTACTGGGTCATTGTGAAGACTGGGTGGAAGCGGGGCTCAGGTGGGTTAACTCAGGATGTTTATCATTTTCCAGGGGTGCAGAAACAGTGTACCAGTGTATATCTTCGTTTTTGCAGGAAATTCATTCAGTGATGAATGGGTGTGTGGACCTCACAAGCTGTACTGGTTTGATTACTCACTAGTAATTCATTATTCCACGAGCAGCTGTTCCTCTCAAAGAAGATTATAATAAAATAAAATAAAATGTTTTAAAGGACCAACTACATAGCTCCTGCTCCTCTCCCTGGTACATCCTGGTCTCGTAGATGCCAAGTAGACACTGTGGTTGTAATGGGATTTAGGAAGAAAGGAATGCCAGCTTTTTGAGTAGGGAGACTTAACACTTAAATTCAAAATATCAAGGATTTGTAGTAACGAATTGGGCAATTACCAACTCTTTTGATTCCGTATTTCGATGCTTGTACAGTGAGAATGTAATTAGAAAAAAGAGATTACAACCACAGCGCAGAGGGTCCCTAACTAATACATGCAGACTCTAGGCTTGCCAGAAAAGCCAATACAATGGTGGTGAAGCTCTGAAGGAGCACCAGATGTGGTAGAGCTCTGATGAAACACCAGGGATAGTTGGAACATGGCAGGAGAGCTCTGCACCAGCACAAAGGATAGTTTGGGTCTGATTGTGAATCTCTAACAGAAGAGAGATGATGTAATTTTGTTGAGCTCTGAAAAGCAAAAGGGAAAATGGTGGTCTGTTGGCTTAGCTCTGAAGAACCACACGGATAGTTTTGGTGCGGTAGAGATTTTGTGCACACAAGGGTAGTGTGGGTCTGCAATGGGTTGTGCTGTAAGTGCTTTCGTGAGTTAGATGCTGTTGTTGAAGCACCATTTAAACACCAGGTGGTGGAGCTCTGAGGCAACACTTGGGGCAGTGCAGGTGTAGTGGTGGAGCTCTGATGAAGCACATGTGTGTGTGTAGTGGAGGTGGTCTGTGAAAATGTAAGGTCAGCTTTTGATGTGGTGATGAAATGATGAGGAGGCACCATGGAGAGTTGGTCTTTAGTTTTGTTATTCTAGAAGACTTCAGGAAGAGCTGAATTCTAGTTGTGAATCTTTGAGGAAGAAATCGGAAGAGTTGTGATCTCATGGTTGGTCTTTGATGTGGGATCATGGAGAGCTGGATTGCACGGAGTGGGAATACCATGAAATTGTGAACACTGAAGCCATATTTGATAATCTGCAATTTTAGAGAAGGAACACTTCATAATCTGTTTAGCCTGAAATATTATTGATGCCTTCACACAGGTGGCTTGAGATATTTACAGAGCATATTTTACTCTGAGAGAACCTCAGTATCGTACCATTAACCACCTTAGAAATACACAATCTCATCTTCTTCACACTGATGTCAAATAATACGAATGGTCCACATTGAGTCTTCACGACGAGGATGAATTTGGAAACAGCCCTAACAACGTGGCTCGAACCACGCTGTGCCTTTACAACATGGCCTGAACCACAAATGTGTCTTTACAATGCATCCCTTTACCATGCAAGTCATTATAACAACCTGCCTTAGGGAAAGCGTTGTTGGACTGATGTTAGACTTTAAGTCCAACACTTTCCCTCCTATGGTGCAGAGTGGAGTTGGAATAGTAAATCGTTCTATTCCAAAGTCCAGCGCTTTCCCCAACGCAAGTCGTTGTAATGACTTGCGTGGTAAAGGAATGTGTTGTAGAGATGCATTCGTGGTTCGGCCCGCATTCTTAAGACAGGCGTGTTAAGTGCTTGCATTGTTCCGACACACAACCGGATGAAATATCATTGTTTCTTTCTACTGTCTTCATATGCTGTATTCATAATATTCTCACAACATTCCAAACACTTAGCTGAAATATCTTCCATGCACAATATTCGCCAGGAAAAAAACATTAGTGACACATTGTGCACCAGCTGTGATATTTTCAAGGTTTTTGAATCACATTAGCAGCAGTCCTAGCATTGTATTCGATGCATCCTGAGACATTTAAGTCTTTCTTATTTACCCAAATGTGCTGCCTATTACTGTGTTGTAGGAACCACAGCACACATAGGAATTAGCTTATATGGACTGAACAAAAGTGGCTCTCGACACCTGGACAAAGCCTGGGCATTCCAGAGAAACAGCCAAGATATCTTTCAAGTGGAGACTGACGCCAACCTAGGAGAGATCTGGAAAATTCGTATATGGCATGATAACACAGGTATGACTGAGCTGGTGACTGGAGCTCTAGACATTTCTATTTTCTAATAGACTGTAACTGCAAATACATATCTGCTTGTGGCCTTTTGTACTCTGTGAATAGGTGGATGTGGGCATTCTTTTTCCTGGTTCATACCTTCCATTTTAACTACACAGGGTAAATGGTGTCATCAAAAAGGTCCAGGAAAAGGGAACGGAAAGGACAGTAGAGCAAACAAATGGCTACAGGATATGCAGTTATCCAAGTAACAGTTATAGAAGATGTAGCTGACATTATAAGGTAGCAACAATCCAGTTGGGAGAGATGTACAGGACTATGGAAAGTGCACAGGGTACTGAGAATAGTCAAAAACTAAAGGAGATGCTTTTGATGATATATGTTGCTAGGCAGAGATGTGTGGTTGGTTCTGGGCATTATATGTGATAGTATATGACACAAGACATGCTTTGGAAGCTGTCTAGACAGTATAGGCCTAATTACAAGTTTGGCGGTCTTGAGACCGCTGAATCGCAGTACCGGTCAAAACACTGCACTCCTGGCGGTCGGACTGCCAGATTATGATTGTGGCAGTCGGACCACCCAGAAACCATCACCTCCACCGGGATCAGAGGTCCTGACAGATTGGCAACAGTCGAAGTTGTGGTCAGCCATGGCAGTGCCGAGTTTGGTACCACTGCGCTGATCACAGCCTTGAAAAGCTGGCGGAAAATCAGTGCAGGAGGCCACGGGGGGAGCTGCACTGCCCACTACCATGCCGTGGGCAGTGCAGGGGCCTCCTGTGAGCACTCTTGGAATGTGCACTGTCTGCATAGTGAATGTGCTGTGTGCGACGGCATTGGCCTCGGCTCCCTAAGTGAGTCGAGGCCAATGCTGCTGCACTGTTTCCACTGGACTGACCAGCGGAAAAATTGTAATAAGACAGTTTCCGCTGTTCAGCCGATTGGAAACATTGTAATGTGAAGGTGGTGAGGCCGCCGGCTTGATGTCTGCCTCACCACCACCGTATTGGAGTTGTGGTGGTCCAACTGCCCCACTCATAATGAGGCACTATGAGTCAATGTAAAATGCGGTGTTTGGAGTTGCATGTGGAAACTATGATGCTCTGTGTCATGTAGGTAAGGGCATGTTTATGGTGGGTTTCCAATGTAGATCCTAGCATCAGTGATGTCATTTAAGATATCATCAGCGATGTCATCAAGAATGTCATTTAACATGTCATGAGTGATGTAATATATGAAGTCATATGTTACAGTGTATGGTGGGAGCGCAAGGTATAATGAGCTCAGTAATTTATAACTGGTGAATTTCAGTGGTTTTTAACATTAGTTTTTATATTATTAAAAGTCCTAACTATAATGTCACTTTAACCTTTGTAATTTTTCAATGAATATACGTACTGGCAGTTAGCACCAACTTTTCCAGGAGACAAAGCGTTTTTTGTTTTGCTAATAACTTTGACTCCTTTTGACGAATCTTCACGAAACTTTCAAAACTTGTAAGTTTGGGGGGGATTCGTCAAGCAGGGGTGGAGAAAAAGGTTGGATCCTAAATCACTTTTTCCCCATGTTATGTCTATGGGAATTTTCCAATTTTTGAACACGACTACACACCAAATCGCCGAACGAATTTACACCAAATTTGACAGAAAGACAGATCTTGGTCCAGAAAGATCTCTGTTTTTTGTTTGGTGCAACTCTGTTCAGTAGTTTTGGAGTAATTAGAGCAAATAAAATATATATATCTAGGGACCCGGATCCTTTGTGGATCTGTTCATGGGGGATCCGCAAGCCCCGGAAACAAAAGCAATGCCCTAATTGGCTGGCCACAATTTGAAAGAAAGGTTGTGGTCACAATTTTCTTTCTAGCTTTGGCCAAGGGAAGGAAAGAAAAAAGGGGGAAACATAAGGTGCCAGGATAGAGGTATTCTGACCCCATAGAACACATTGCCCAATTTTTTGTCAGCCAATCTGCAGATCTGAGGATCCTCCGCAGTGCTCAGTGCATCCCCCTGCATAAAATCGCAAAGGATCCACGGATCCAAAGCAGACTAAACTAACTATAACGTCCCTGTAACCTTTGGTTTTCTCAGTGAATATATAAATATATATATATATATATATATATATATATATATATATATATATATATATATAGTAAATTTACATAGATAGATAGATTAATATTACAGAGAATCGTTAGCCTTTCTTTATTTAAAGTTAGGTAATAGGAATTCCTCTGAATTTTGATGCAAAATTGCTTGTTAAAGGGGTTGCAAAGAAAAAAGAAGGGTCCCAAACCATGTTTTTCTGCCAATGCATTTTCCATTCACTTTGTACTGGCTAAACAGCCTGTCGAATTTTGATGACATTTCAAAACATTTGGCAGGATTATAGACTATGGTGTGTAGATGATCCTTTTCAGTAGTGCAAGTAAGTAGGAGAAGTATTTTTATCGTTAGAAGAGAATTAAACTTAGTGATATCTGAGGTAGCCAAATACTCTGGAACTTCATGAAATACCAGGAAAATACTGTTGTATTTCACGGTGCATGCTGATGACAAGGCAGAATATGATTGGGTAATGGCTGCCTTTATAAAGCTGAACACGCAAAGAAACAGGGGGAAACCCAGTAACCCAAGGACCAGCATTTTCAGGAGCACCACATTTCCAGAAAATGTATGAAAAGAAAACGTCAACTTTATTTGTTTTTAAACTAATTTAATAAAATGGATTTGATTCTTGTGTAAACCAATTGAATGATGGTTGTGTATGGTTGCCTAGGAAGTTGAGGCTCACACTTCCCGCTTAGGGACCATTGTTTTCTCTTTTTATTAAAGTAAAAGGCAGCCATGTTGTCTTTCCCACACTTTGGCTGTGTTCTGGGTTAGGGCTATAGATAAACGTAAGTAGTAGGTTTTATATGTTTCCCCACTCGTTACAGGTAGGGAAAAATATTTATGTTTCTATATATTTAAAAAAAGGGAATGGGGTACTGCGGTACCACCTAGGAAGTACTGCAGTACTTAAAAATAATTAAAAATGTAATATTTAAAACATTGAAAAATAAGCTCTACAATACTATAGTTCACTAGCATAGCGTATTACAGCGTTTCTGCAATGTTTTCATATTCACTTAAAAGAATAACAGAGTACTGCGTTACAACCTAGAAACTACTGCTCTACTCAGAATTTTTCAAAATAAAATTATTAAAAAAATACAATGTATTACACTATGGGGCAAACTCATGAAAAGTGGCTCATCATGTCATGATACGCCACTTTTCCAGCACCCCATTGCATCTCCTCTAATGCCACCATGTGTGCGGCGTTTAAGGTAGGGCGCACCATAGTGGGTGTTAGGGAACTATCGTCAAAAATGTTGATGCTAGTTTTGCGCTTTGCAGGATTAGCGCAAAAAATATTCACGCTAATCCTGCAACGTGAAAGAAAGGCCCATTGAAAACAATGGGATCCTCATTTTAACACCTGCCTTAGGCAGGCATTAAAAATTACGTTAGAAATGGCACAGTGGAATCTCACAGATCCCGCTGCGCCATTTTTCTGGGCCTCCTAATGCCGAACACCCCCCCCCCCCCCCTCCCCCTAATGCCAAATTTTCACAATTTTTTTTTATTTTTCCAGTAACTACTGCAGTACTTTGTAGGTACTAGGGCAGTATTCTGTAAACTTTTTTTTTTACAAATATATGCAAAAATAGTAATACATTTCCCTACCTATTACTACTTTATTAAAGTCGAAATATGTAGGGACCAACAATAAAACCTACTAATTAACTATATCTTGGCTGCCTTTTACTTTTGTAAAGGCAGCCATAAATCAATAATGTACTGCTTTATGATCAGCATGACTTATCAGGGTGAACATTTGCTGCGCTTCAGAGCTCAAATGTCAAGCTACATCTTTTGACAGATTGCTGCTTATTTTTTAAAATGGGGATTGGTGTTCACAAACTCTTCTTTGTAGTGAGAGAAAGAAAAGTAAAGTGAATTATGTGACAATCTTACTGGGGTACAGAGAATGTGAATGGAAAGGCTATAGGATGCCATTTTTTGTAACACACAAAATATAAGTACATGTAAATAAACTGCACACATTCAGCAGCTAGAAAAGCAAAAATGAAGCACTTTTTTGTTAAATTCTTAAGTGTGATGGAAAGAAATATTCTAATAGTACCAAAGCAAGTCAAAACACTTTTACTTGGTGATGCACAAATGATACATATTCACCGAAACCGTATTTCCACACGTTATCATTTGTGTGCAATATAGTTTTATCAAAAAATTGTATGTCTGTGCAAATTTAGTGGCCATTTCTGTGTTCAATGGAAAATGCACTGTCTGTAAATGACAGTTTGTTACCACAATGCTTTAGTTACATTAAAAAAAATCCCCCTCCTCATGTCCATTAAATCTATGTGGGTCACGAAAGTTAGTTGATCTAAAAAGTGGGCCATGGTTCTTAAAGGTTTGGGAAGCACTGGTGTCAGGTGTAATACACTAACCTTTGAGCATAAAAATGCATTCTCATGATGTTTGCACGTGGCAATAGCTTTAAATTATGCTCATGTGACTCCTAAATCTTAAAATTAATTTTGCTAAATGGTTCATTATACCATGTTTTGAAAAAATATTCGAGCAGTGAACTGGCATTGCTCTTTTGGGACAGTACAAAGTGTGTGCAGTGACCTATCCTGGGTTGAAGTGTATGCTAAATTTAGAGGCATCTGACTATCTACCTGGAATTTTCAGTAACAGGTTTAGCAGTGCATAAAATTGAACTACATATTTGTCTAGCAAATATTTTTATAATCAGTATTCAATAGGGTTATAGGATGACAAGAATTAGGATGTAATGGATCTCTCCCTTTTTTTAGGAAGCTTACTTGAATCCCTTTGTGAAAGGAGGTTGGGATATTACCTCGATTGACGATAACATTAAATATAAATAGATTTTTAGATCCACTACAAAGTTTTGGTAGCATTCTGATGGATAGCCATTTTCAGCTGAAGTTTTCCCCTTTGGAAAGTTTTTAATTACGTGCACAATTGCATCTTGCTGAAATGGGTGTACTAGGGCCTCATTACAAGTGTGGCAGTCTGAGGACCGCCACACTCGCGTTGACGGTTAGACCACCTCAACTTTGGCAGTCCGACTGCCCAATTACAACCCTGGTGGGCAGACCCGTCAGGGGACAGCCAGCCGTCGGGCTTGTAACCAGCCAGACGGCGCTTAAGTTGGTGCTGCCTGGCTGGTTACAACCCCTGTTTCTGCCAGCCTTTTCATGGTGGGGACCCCGCCATTAAAAGGCTGGTGGAAAGCCAGTGCTGGGGACTGCAGGGGGGGCCTGCAGTTCCCATGCCCATGGGCATGGGTAGTGCAGGGCCCCCCAGCCCTGCGCCATTGGAATGCGCACTGTTGGGCGCTGAAGTGTTAGGATATTGACCTTGACTCCCTTAAAGGAGATGAGATCAATATCCTAACATTGTTCCTGCTGGTCAGCCCATCAGGAATGAGTATTCCAATGTTCCCACCAGTCAGCTCGGCTGGAACATTGTAATACGTTCAGGGGGAGCGTCACCGCTATAGGGGTGGCGTCCTTCCCGTGAGTTTGGCGGTCAAGTGGTGGGATAGCCAAACTCAAAATGAGTCCCTTAGTTAGGTAGCCTATAGAGATGATAAAGGAAAGATTTTCAAATCACTTAAACATTGTCAGATTTTTCTGTCCAAAATGGCCACCTGTTCTCATAGGATATTATGAAAGAATTCCCAAAATTTATTTTCTAAGGGAGTTGGTTCTGTATAATGGAGTTATTCTTGGAGTTGAATATTTTACTTATTGTGTTAGTTACAGAATGTGTCTTAATGTACTAAGCCAATAGCTTATCTGTACATTCCCCTTCCTCATAAACTTGCTGACTTGCTGACCGAGAATGATTTAGCTCTTTCTCTGATAGGGATGATCTGAATTTGTCATTTGCCACCTCCCATTTACAATAATTCTGCCTATTATTTTTTAATTCAGATTAACTTCTGCTTGATTAAGGATGTTCTGTATTACGAACAATTGCTGTCATGAATTTTCCTTGATTACGCAGAGAAAGCTATTATCTCACTTCTAAGCGTGGCTTTGTAAGTTTTCCAAGTATGTCCCTAAGATGCAGTTCATAAGTTGTGCTAAAAAAATATTTTATTCTGCCTTTTATTTTATTTCTAACAAATATCGCATTTGTAATTAATGACTTTACATGTTTCCTACTAAATTTTGATTTTGGCCATGGCATCATGAACAGATTAAAAGCTGTATGATCTGAAAAATAATTGTGGATAAATTTAGTTGAGATCTTTTGAACATTTTTAGAGATTGAAACAATATCTATATGAAAGGCTGTCTGAAATCTCCCTAAAAACAAAAAACATTTCAGTGTGCTGTGTAAGGTCCTAAATGAATCTATGACTCTAAGCTCTGTTTTAAAAGTGCACGGAGCTTTCTCTGAATATTATTTACTTTGGAGGAATTTAATGAAGAAAGATCAATCCCCATTACTATCAATAATTTCAGAAATTCTGTCAGTTGATTTGTAAATAGATCTCGGCTCATTGTCCAGAGGACCATAATGTAAGACTAATGTCAAACTTTGTCATTCAGCTACCCATCTACCAGCTTCATCTTCCACAATTTTTGAGTGACTCCCGGGAGCTTACAAGAGCTTCAGGATGCTACTCACCTTTGTGCTGTAGAGGCCAAAGAAAAGGCTAATGGAAAAAAAGTGAGCAATTACTGATTTTTTTCCTAAGGTTCTTTGATATAAATCTCTTTCAGTAGTATCATTGAGGGTTTTATTCATGAACACTGCTAATAATGCTCTATTTTTCTTCTTTGTCCTCCTGTTTTTCAGGCTGTCTACATTTACAGAAAGTATTCTAATTTCTGTCATGTTATGGTATGGTAGTTCTAATAAATCAATTGCATTCTTATCTATGTATAGCAATACAGATTTGAACTTGATCTTGAAACCTAAGATTTTTTTCAACATGCCCCCTTCTGCTCCACACACCCAGTATTTCCCATCTCCCTTCAAGTGAATTTCTGCCTTTTCCCAAAGCAGAACCCTTCAATCCTAATCATGGTGCAATGGCAAACATTCTTGGTGAGATATGCATTACACACTTCTGCATTACGAAGATGTAGACGTGTGTCTGTAGGATTAGGTAAGGTACTTAGGAAAGTCTATGGAGTCAAGAGAGTTGTACATGATGATGTGCAAAGTTAGAATATATGTTTATGGTGGCCTGTGGGAGTAGGAGAGAAGTAGAAACCTAAAATGGCAGATGAATGATGTGTTAGTATATGTTGTAAGAGAGTATATCAATGGTGTCTAGGCTAGCATGTTAAAGGAAAAGATTATGATAGTGTCTGTGGTTTAGGAACATACGGACAATGTAATGTTAAGGTTGATATAGATGATGTTCAGTGGAGGAAAGGGGATATAGAGAAAGGCCTTTATGATCAGGGGAGATGTATAGGACAAGTAGGGTTAGCAGAGATGATAATGAGGGCCAGGAAAGATGTATGTAAACTATAGTCTTTAAGATTAGGAGTGATGTACGTTGCAATTTAGGAAAATGCTTTAGTGGCCAGTGGGTTTATCAGAGCTATTGAGTGTGAACTGGAGGTGATTACTGTAGTGAACTGGATAATTAAAAAATCTGTAACTGTAACAGGGTCTGTGGCAAAGCGTTCTAATGCCCTTGGACAATGTTCACATGTTATAAAACAGCAAATTGGATTTCACTTAGCTCATCTAGTATGAATTGGCAATCTACTGTTGCTGTGCACTAAGCTAACAGCATAATAGTAAAAGGAGAGAAACCGCTAACAGTTTGTTTACCATTGTGGTGTCATGTATCTCAAACTCGTCTTTGTCCCTTTCCAGGGCTGGACCCTTCCTGGTACCTGCAACACGTCATTGTTTGGGACAGACAGACTGATGTCATGTACAACTTCTTAGTAGAGGACTGGCTCTCTGTGGAAAATGAGAAGAATGAAGGAATGGTGGAGAAAGAGGTCCTAGCTGCTTGTAAGTTTTTATTCAAAATAATTTTCAAAGTCTTGTCAGATACCCCATGGGCCACATTCTATACAGGTGCAGGTTCCTGTCAAGAGAAGATTAGCACTGCTGAATTGGTCCCTGTTTTTGAGGATACGATACAGAGGTGGCTTGTCCTTCCCAAGTGTTACAGGCTCATCATACTAAAAAGTCATAGTGGCTGTACCTAAAAAAAAAAATATACTAGATAACAAGTCTGGCTTGAAGATGGCATATAAAATGACATGGTGGCTATACATAAAAATATAATATATTAGATATTGAATCTGGCTTGAAGATTAATTCTGAAATGTTGCATGGCTTTAAAAGTATTAGTTAAAAGCATGTGTATGTAGGAATCCTCCTTCCTTCTGTAACATTGAACTAAATAGACCCTGTCAGCACGGCCTGGAATTCTGTTATGGCATAGCAACAGTGGGAAACAATTTTTGTTTCCCACTCTTCCTAAGTCATAGCAGTGAGTAACAGTATTTATAACGTGGTATTCATGCTGTGCAAGCTATCCATAACAGAACCACCATAGAAGAGGTTTTTAGGTCTCTCTTTCCCATCCCCACTTACAACCCAGTTTCTTCACTGAGATTAAAACTGGGATGGAATCATGTGGAGCTAGGGCAAATGCCACCACATAACTGTTTTACTGCAAGGGAACAGTAACAGACTTGGGAAATCCAAAATAATGCAATGCAAGAGCAGAGATAGGCAAATGAATGTTGAAAACGTAGGGCCTCATTACGAGTTCGGTGAACGGTTTGCATCGCCTGCCGAACCTCCGACGGGGAGGTTGCCGTCACACTGGCTATCTCCCCACCTGACCCATTAGGAGTTTCCTGCTGGGCTGGTGGACGGAAACAGAGGTTACCGCCTGCCAGCCTAGCGGGAATCAGGCGGTAGCCTTCTCTCCAGCTCGTAATCAAGCTGGTGGCAATGCTGCTACTGCAGGGTGCACCAGCACCTTTGCAATGTTCACTGTCTGCACAGCAGACAGTGAACATTGCCATGGTGCTTGGCAGGGGGGACCCCTGCACTGCCCCTGCCAACTGCAAGGGCAGTGCAGCCCCCCGTGGCTCCCTCCACCTGTTCTCCACCAGTCTTTTCATGGCAGTAAAACCACCATGAAAAGGCTGGTGGAGAATGAGGTCATAATCAGCAGGGCAGCGCTGCATGCAGTGCCACCCTGGATGATTGCGATCACCGCCACCGCCAGGCCGTCAAAATCATGGATCCTGGCGGTGCTTGCAGTACCTTGGCGGTGTAACCACCAGGGTCTTAATGTGACGGTCGGACTGCCATGGCAGCGGCGGTCCTGACGGCCACTGCGAGGCTGGCGGTCATAAGACTGCCAGCCTCAAAACGAGGGCATATGTGTACGTAGTTTATATGGACAGTTACATTTTGAAAAAAAGGGGAACATTTTTCATTGGAAGCCCAGCTATGCACATTAAGAAATTAGGAGGTCTTCAAGTGTTCCCTTAAGGGAGAATAAACAGTTTTATTGGTGAAAATGCTTTATTAGAATTAATTATATTATCTATTCTTGAAACATATTCCCTGATTGAAACCCCATTTAAAAAAAGAAAATATGTACACAATTTTGTAGAGCCAGAAATCGTATTGTGAGCACATATTTGAATGCATCAGTGTGTCTTATATAAATGGAATTGTACGATTTGTTAGAAGTTATGTTGAATTGTGAACACTAATGATATGAGGACAAGACTCTTTAAGTCATTATATGAACCATGGCGTGAGGCATTTTCTTCAGGTTCCAAGGTTACTGGGCTTCAATTGTGGCATGTGATGTTGTTTAATGCTCGTTGTGTGGTGGGCCAATGCTATTGTACTCCAAATGCATGGTCAGTTACTCCTGTTTACCATGTAAGTGTCCCAGGATAGTAAGTTCAGACAGCCAAGGTTTAATCAAGACTTTCTCAAGAAGTGTGGTTAGATAAAAGAAACAATGGGTAATAATGTCTCAGACAAGGCAATGAGTAATTCTTAAGTAAAACATTCTCTACTCCAAACACAGATAGTTTTACCTGAAATCTATAGTTTCATTCAACTGTATCGTCATTATTGTTCTATGGGAGACTACTAGGTCTTTCCCAAGGAACTTCACCATAGGACATTCCCTAGAAGAGCTAAAGTTAGTTCTCCAAAGGTATTTCACAAAGTTATTTCAAACGAATTGCAAGTACCAAAACTAACTGTCCTATTATTTTGATTTGCTGTGATTCGGTTTTGAATGTTAAACTGAGGAACACGCTCAGTAATGTGCCCCTATACACCTGTCATGAAACCAAGGTACGAAGGAAGGGTAGGATGGCTTCCCAAGACATGCTGACAATTTTCTTTAACATATACAGTTTCACAGACAGCAAAAAAGGCCTGATATTTTTGTAATCACTGAGAACGTGCATTTGAGTTATTCCTCAGCCTAAAATAATATTTGTTTTGTGCCTCTTAAAAATATTAACTTTGTGAAATGTGTGAGTGATGAGTACTGAAAGCTGGTGATCCTTATGTCATTAAAAGAAATGTAAATAATATTCTCCAGCATATTTTTAAGTAAATGGAGAAATATGATCATAATCTTGAAACAATATCAATTGTTGATCTGATGGTAAAGAAGCTGGTGAAATGGTACAGATAGTGCATCTGATGCTGCTGAAGTTGAAGTGTTGTGGATTCTGGATACGATGATCAAGTTGGTGGATCTTATATGAATCCTTGATCTTGGAAAGAGGAGGTTGTCAGCAGTTATATCAGCTATGCATTTTAAACTTGTGAGGTTGGAGGAAGTGATGTGGATGGAGAATATAATAATGAAGCTGATGGGTGGGTTATGAATTTCAATGTAAGACAATCTATAGCCTGTTGTAAGCATGATGGTTAGGTGGGTTTTTACAGAATTCTTTCTCCCTTTTTCCTTTTTCTTTTTTGTGTCTCAGCAATTATAATACCATTTCTAATAGTGAGGTGCTTATGGCATGAATGGCTAGCAACAATTTAATTCATATTCTTGGTGTTTCCTAAGTCCACTGAATCACACTAGTCATGGTGATTTTGATGGTACTAATAAATTGAATACATGTTTAATAGGGAACTGTTAACATCACACACTGGTGTGACACAGTAGACAGTATCTGGCACGGTGAAGGGTCTATTTGTCACTATCTTTAAATAGTTTTCAAAGAAGTTTAATTGATCTCTATATACCGTTTATAGGTCTTCATCTCTCCATGAGTCCTGAAGAGGCCCTTATGTAAAAGGGCCGGAATGCGTCGACCTTTATACAAGGATGTTGCAATACAAATAGTTAACGTATGGACTTGGATTAGAGCTCACATCTTTCCCTTAATAAGTGCTCAAGGAAAGCAGAAATATTCGATGTGATAACGTTGGCAGCCATCTCTTTCATGTGGATGATAGTTTCAATACATTTGACAACCACATTTCCAAATAATTGTGGAGACCGATGAAGACAGTATATGTATATCTGGGTATATTTGTATATATGTTTCTGTAAATATTTGTGATGTAAACCTATTTTGGATAGTACACATATAATGTTTGTATGTCGCTTGGGTTTTATGTCATAAAAACACAGAGAATTACTTTGTTGTAATTAAAATACATTGCCAATGATCAATTTAGAAGTTCATTGTGAGTAATTCAATTTTTGGATCAGTCCCTACTATTGTACCACTTTTGTCTTTTGAGTATATTCATTAAACCCAGGTATAGTAGGGTTATTAGGGTAGACCCCTTGTTTTTCTTGATATGAATGTTGAGGTTGGTGGCAGTGATATCAAAGAGTCTCATTACACTTCACAGTGATGTTAATGATGGATTGGCCATGGTGATGCGTATGAGTTTGATTAAGACGATGAGATGTGTGAGAAGGTGGTTTGGCTGGTTGACTAGTGATAGCAATGCTAACGGTGAATCTGATGGGTGGTGCATTTAATGCTATTGATATGGATATTATGATGAATGGGTTGTAGCAATAATGGATCTCAGTGTAGCAAGGTTATTGCCAGTGATATTTATTGTTGACGTAATGCCAGGGACTGGATGCTAAGAAGGTCTCTTGAGGCCATTTCTTGATTGCCCAAGGAAAGGGTGACTTTGTCCAGTAGCCAAGACGCCCTAATGCACAGAATATTACTTGTGAAAGGTATTTCTTGTCTCCTTAAAAGGGTTACTAATAGGAGGAAAATAGCACAAATGAGACAACCTTTTGGCAATCTGGTGGCGCGTGATAGTAGATGAAAACTAATATTGAAGAAATCAGCAAATCACCAAACATTAGGATGAAGAAAAAGCAAGATTTCCAGGCATGGAATTTAGAAGAGCAGGAAAGAAGTAAAGAACGATACCAAACATAAGTGAGCAAATGGATTTGATGCACCTTCCTCTCATGTTTACCTGTGCATGACATCACAGGAAATAGCTCTACTTTATCTAGGTTTGGAAACCGTGAATTACACTCTGTGGACAAACCACCATGTTAGGAAGGGCTGGATTGCTTGGCAACCAAAGCCCTTTATTCCACGCTGAATTCTAGGTTCCACTACCACCCTTTTGTGCCTGGCACTCCAGGCAGCGCTTGGAGCACCCCTCTGGGTGATTACGAGGATAGCCTTATCAGCCAGTTTGGGTGGTGTTAGCGCTGAGCCATGAACTGAACTTGGCATCCTGGAACATGGTTTGTTGGCAGCATAAGGAGCGCTTGTTCCCTGAACAAGCAATGTCTTTGTTTGATGAGTTCTTGACAATGCTCTTGGCAGAGATGTAACATATGTTTATGATGGGGCTTAAGACAGTGGTTTCAATGGTCCATCTAAAGGTGATGAAGTTGGTGTAGTTATAAAGTTTGTGGCAGTGATGCTGATGGTTTAGTTGACTGTGGTGAGTATGCTGGCAGTGAAATTAAGGGAAGATCTAATGGTGATGAGGTGTTTAGCAGTGATTTTGATAGCATATAAAATAGTATTGAGGTTGGTGCCTGTGATAAGAATGATCGATATGATTCAGGTGAAATAGGTGGTAATGATGTCACTAGTGAATCTGAATCTTGTAAAGACAGTTGCTGTAAATCTGATGCTGAACGTGACAATGGTCAAGTTGGTGCCAGTGATGCTAACCATAATTTGTTTTTGTCATCCGATGAACAGCACTAACAAAGAATTTTTACTTTGTCGATTTCAGGTCCTCACGAGCTGCGCACTTTCTCTCATATTTTCCCAGCGCAACTGCGCCTTGGCTTCTCTGATTGGCATCTATGGTGGTCTGCTTGGGGTCGGCCTCCTCACAGCCGCTTCACCCATGTGCAGAGAATCACATGCTGCATGTGCACAGTTTACTTATTCATGGCTACATGTGTTCTGTGGTATGGATCCATGGGTGTTGTGGGGAAGAGGTATGTGTACATATATTTCAATTAGAATATTGGACAAGGGTATTCTTTTAGGCAGTAATAGAGTAATTAAGGAGCAGAAGGTGGGGAACATGATGATGAGGTGAGAGACCCTTGATTGTTCTGTGAGAATTGTTTCAAAACAAGGTATGTGAGATTGTAAAGGAATGAGGATTAAATTGAACTAGGCCCATTTCTGTTGATATAAAATAGCACCTGAGAATGTGGTGGGGTAGTGTGAAATCAAGAGATTATGGGAGGAAATGTGCATACAGTATGCACATGGAATGAAGCACTAATTTGTATTAGATTCAGCAACAATGGGTGAATGGAAGCACGCAGATGACAGAAGTTCATATGTTCATGAAAGGAGTTCATGTGTTCATGTGTTACACTTACGTGGTGTGCAGAAGTTAGGGTGCAGCAAGTTAAGATGTTGATTTACAGTCGGGTTGAGATTTGTGTTCTGCAGATATGGAATGTTGGAGTGCACCAATCCATTAGGGGTGAATGGAATTCAGATGTTAATATAAAGTAGGTCCACATGTTGTTGTGTATGAACGTCAGATGGCGGGTACAGCTGGGCTAGATGTTGGGGTACACTGGGTTTGAATGTTGTGGTGCTGCATATTTTATTATCTGGTTTATTCAACAGGCTGTTTAGTGAGGCTCAGTGACTCTGGTTTCTTAGTAGTAACTTCATTCTTTTTCATCTTGTTGGCAGTGTTCCCCTGGGAAGTCGGACACCAGTGACAGTAGAGAGCATTGCTGTGGGGATGGTTGTTGCTGTGGTGGTCCTTCCAGTTCAGTTACTGTTCATGTTCCTCTTCAGGCAGACACACAGTAAGGTAGAGTATCAGTATCCTCCTTTATTTTGTCCAACCAGATGACATCTCTGCTCCCACAGAAAACTAGAACCACCTTTTACCTAAATGAGCCTTGAAGTGATGTTTACTTCAAACTAATAAGACTAAGAGCTAGGAACTTGCATAAGTCCATACACATAACACCAGCCACTGCAACAGATTTGGCACTAAACAATTTCAGGGTCAGATCCCTTATTGCTTGTAACTGTAGCAGGGACCATTCTAACACACATGGGGCAGATCTGTTACTGCTGGTGTCAACATCTGGATCAGCTTTGTCACCCCTCTGATCATCAACTGGGGCAAATTAATCTCGGACCTACAACAAGACTAGTAACTAACATAGCACCCGCACATAGGATCAATCTGTGACACTGCTATGAGATACCCACACATTGAATTGCTTGCTGGTCAGACACACTGTATGAATGCACATTAAAAAAGTCACAATATGGGTGTTCCTGTGGTTTTCCTTTGCATGGAGCGTACAATGACTACATGGAAATCTTTTCTGTTGCAAAGAGACAGTGTCATCATCAAATGGTTTTACCTAATACAAGCAATGTTTCTCTACAGAACAAGGTGTTTCTAACACTGAGAGAGTGTCCATGTCATGATTACCAGACTGTAATGAGTGCCACTGGCAGGAACAAATATTATGATGGCTGTGAAACTGGTGCATGCCTGTAGGAGATAGAGGATTGTTATTAGCTCTGTTTGATTGATGTCCTCCTGCCTCAGCATTTATTTCTTCTCTTACAGGTTGTGGTTGAGGAGCCTGAACCCTGTACACCAGACTCGCAGACTATTGAGATGGATGTGTGCCTGGATATCTCTGAGCTTGGTAGTTCCTCTTTTCTCTCCATCCCTCGAGGTATGGAGTCTATGATGGACGTCAGTTCCCTCAGTGGGGTAAGAAGATACGCTAGTCAAACAATTTCAGGGTCAGATCCTTTATTGCTTGTAACTATAGCAGGGACCATTCTAACACACATGGGCAGATCTGTTACTGCTGGTGTCAACATCTGGTGTACCCCATACCGCATAAATGTATGTATATTTGCAGTATGCTTACTGTAGGTACACACGCGGTGCAGTCCCCTACAAACAAGTGTTGCGTTTGGAATAGTGCACCTTGTTTTTCTTCATAATATCTATATTGTTTTTAAACGTTCATTGAATGACTCGTGATCGCACTCCCTGGAACTCACAATCCACAGGGACACATGCTCACTCTTAGATATTATTTTTTCACCACTGGGTTGAGAGCTCTTTACCTGTGGTCTGTTGAAATACTGCTCAAGAGGACATAGAAGGCCTGAAAGAGAAGAGGAATCTTGCCAAGTTCAGCAACTAAGTATCCAAATGATTGATGGACGGTTGCTTGAGAATATTTCTATTTATTGGCTGGTTATCTTGGCAGACCGACTCACAAGTATGTCACCATAGGGCAGGGTTCTTGGAAAATACACATATAACTACAACATTTAGGTCTTACCAGTCCTGTAACACTCACTACCCTAGGAAATGCCATCACAGGGTTTGTAACCGTGTGTTGCTCAGTGATAACTCCATAGATAACATAGATCCATGAAAGGAGGTTAGAGTTCCAGACATCTAATACAATTGAAGAATCTCGAGTTTTTGAGGAGGAATTAACTTGCAAAGATATTTCAACTCCATTCACTGATCGATCATGACCAAATGATAAGAATGGAATCTGGATATGAAGTTATTGCCTGGGAGAAAATAGTTTACTACTCCACCACTTTCTGTTGCTAAAGCAAGGGTAGATATCAGACATATCATGGCATATTCTCCAGATCCCCTTAAGCAGATATCTACTACACAATGTGAGCATGAAAAATGAAAACTAACTTAAGAGGAGGCAATTTCAGAAGAACCAAGAAGCCTTCCTATTCATAAGAAAAGCATATACATAGCATTAGTTCAATCAGCACCGATTATGCAGACCCAATTATCTTTACTGCCGCCCTAGATAGACTCTGATCTGGAGGAAGATCAGATCATTACTTCCTGATGCGATCGCTTCCTTTTACACTGTTATTCAAAAGGCATATTTTCATCGTGTATTCAGAGGAGGAGAAGTCACAATGCATTCTTCATGACATTTCACAAGAACTGTGAAAAATATCCTTTAACAAAATCTCAAAACTATGATAATATCCACAACTGAGAATTTTAAAAACATTTTGGGGCAATAACACATAGGGGGTCATTATGACCCTGGCGGCCAAAACGACGGGAGCACCGCCAACAGGCTGGTGGTGCCTCCCGGCGTATTTGGACCGCAGCGGTAGCGCCACGGTCGCACCGCCGGGGCCGGCGGTATACCGCCATTTCAGCCCCGGCGGTGATAATCCGCCAGGGCAGCGCTGCAAGCAGCACTGCCCTGGGGATTATGACTCCCCTACCGCCAGCCTGTTTCTGGCGATTTGCACCGCCAGGAAGAGGCTGGTGGTAAAGGGACTCAGGGGGCCCCTGGGGTCCCCTGCACTGCCCATGCACTTGGCATGGCCAGTGCAGGGGCCCACAGGCAGAGCCCCGTCGCGCATTTCACTGCCCGAATTTCGGGCAGTGAAATGCGCGACGGGTGCTACTGCACCCGCTGCACATCAGCATTGCCGCCGGCTCAATTACGAGCCGGCTGCAATGTTGATGTGACTTTTCCGCTGGGCCAGCGGACGGTAACTCTGTTACCGTCCGCTGGCCCATTGGAAAAGTCAAAATAGGGAGCCAGCCATACCGCCAGCAATGGCGGTATTCTGGCGCCCGCAAACTCGGCGCCCATAGAGTCGAAGGAAATATAAAGCTCCTCCCCAGGACTCAATTTAGATTAAAGGAAATGTGCCATCAGAATTCATGTTAGTTCATGATATCAGGAAAAGGGGCACAATAGGGCCTCCACTCACAGCTCTTTAAAAATGACATAATGACCCTATGAACATAGACCACTACAAATGCGAATATGATTGCAGCCTGTGATGGAAAAGGTTGATAAGTCACATCACAAACTATATAGATATGCCGCAATGACACATTAATGTCTAGTGGCAAGCTGTGTACTTTACAAATGCTAATTATCAACAATAACAAGACAAGTAAATGAAGGAACTGGATTCAAAATGATACAGGGTGGCATCATGGGATGGGTGTAAATTGGAGAGTTTCCAACAATCAGACAGGCTTTGGTCAGTAGATATGAGAGCCACCAATGACTACCGGTTACCAAACTTGAAATAACTCCACCGATGCATTGCAGATATTGACAGGAAGAGAGTATAAGTGCAAGTGCAAGAGGAAAAGGCAATCTCCAATTCATATATTAGCTGTGCATTATGCGTGGTAGGCACAGTTTACCCAAACATTAATACCAGTATACGACTCAAACAATACACCTGTTTGGTTCTAGCGTGTAGGCCAGAATGGCAATAAAACCTTTTCAGTATGGCAAGCATTTCCTTGATACTAAGACTGAGTGCCTATTGGTGCTCTGCGACAGCATTCTGATTCTATAAATGCATACATATAGACACGTGATCCAGCCAAAGGGCAAAAATAACCTTTTAATTTGCATCAGATTTGTCAACAGTGGGGAAGCCAGTTTCAGCAGCCACAACAGTACACTGGGGTACTTTTTGAGACAATACAAGGACAGAGCTATAAGAACTCAAGCTGCGTGCAGTTAAAC
This sequence comes from Pleurodeles waltl, assembly GCF_031143425.1. Classification (NCBI taxonomy): domain Eukaryota; kingdom Metazoa; phylum Chordata; class Amphibia; order Caudata; family Salamandridae; genus Pleurodeles; species Pleurodeles waltl. The sequence goes on from NC_090446.1 coordinate 1,114,480,029, forward strand.
AGTAACTCAATACATTTTACATCTGATCACTTAAGACCTTGTGAAAATGCTTGTGTTGTTTCCATACAAATGAGGGAAGATTAACCTTGGATCTGTCAGTGAATGCAACAATCTGTAAGTACTAATGTACTGAGTTTAAACAGTCGCTGCAGAACTATCTACCAAAGGGAGACAGAACCAAAAAGGTCTGGTCTTTCCTGGATAGAGGCACTATAGAGGAGCTTCCACAATCTGAGCTGGTCGGAGGAGTGTACACTGTTTATGTTCTGAAAAGCCACACTGAGGGTGATCCTAGATTTGAGTTTACTGAACAATAAATACAAAATATACATTTCAAAATGACAATGCTTTCTACAAGGAGCCTACCTATTTTATGACATCATTAGATTTAAAGGATGCGTACTTTCACATTCTTATACATATAGGGGGGCCATTACGAGTTTGGCAGATGAAAAAGGCCGTCTGCCAAACTCCTGCGGTCAGGTTACCGGCAGGGCGGTCTCCTTCTCATGGGCCCCATTACACGTTTCCCTCTGGGTCGACAGGCGGAAACAGATTTCCTGCCTGCTGGCCCAGCGGTAAACAGCCAGCGACATTGACGCCAGCTCATAATTGAGCTGGTGGCAATGCTGCGGTGCGTAGGGTGCACCAGCACCCGTTGCACTTTTCATTGTTGGCAAAGCAGACAGTGAGAGGCGCAACGGGGCTGGCCATGGAGGCCCCTGCCTCTCATCTCCGCCAGCCTTTACATAGCGGGGCTACCGCCATGTTATCACCGGCTGAGAAGGAACCCGAAATCCCCAGGGCAGCGCTGCCCTGGCTGATTAGGACTGCCAGTACTGCCAGACTGACATTCGGTAGTAATCTGGCTGTGCTGGTGGGCCGACTGTGGCGTTAACGCCACAGTCGTAATGGGGCTGCCGGACCACCACATTGGCCACCACCAGTGTTGTAATGACGCCCTTAGTGCATCACCAATACCTACGATTTGTGGTAAATGGCAAACATTACTAGTTTAAAATGCTTACTTTTCAGCATCATGAATGTTTATCAAATGCCTAGCAAATATAGCAGCTCATTTGCAACATCAATGTTTTCATATTAATACTTATGGGACTATTGCTTAATTGAGCAGCAGACAACTCAGAAATTCAAAACCCACAAAATCAATATAAAGAAATCAGATTTGTAGCAACATCCGATTAGACACTGCTTTGGAGGCACTCTAAGTTCAGTAGAGAGTATTTGTGTTTCGGGAAATTGATTCCTCTTTACCAGGCTGTGTATTGGTGTTTTGGGAAATCGATTCCTCTTTAAACTCTGTTAGTAAGGAAAGTGATGGAATAGTTGGGAAAGAAGGCATCATGCATTAACAAATTTGAAAGATTTAAAATTGTGCCTCTATGTGAGTGCTTGGCAAACCTGTGGTCTGAAGTAACTGGATCTGGGAGGGTCTAGAATTGTTGTCACACAGAACATAGCCATAAACATAAGCCATTAGGGGAGTGAAGAGGTGCTGTAGAGCATGGGCTAATCCTTTTCTGGCAGCCCTGCCAAGTGTCACGCATCTTGCATTAGAATAACACATTTCCTGCCATGTTTCCGCATTACCGCAATCCCTGAGATCGTCACGCAAAAGAACTGTGTCCGGAACTGCGGTAAATCCTTCTAATTCCAGTTTCTCACTTTGCTAGGTACGCTCCGTGTAGTGTTTATCAAAGGCCACAAGGTGGCACTGGTGTTCAACGGGAGGTATAGGATTCTCAATATATTGCAATATTTATATGGTTCCCTTGCTTTCATCGCTTGATTTTGCTTGAAAGAAAGTGTCACTCATAGTTGGTGAAATGTCACTCATTATTACATTGAAATTATGAAAATGTCACACATAGCAATCTGAAACATTGGCTGCTATGTTATGACATAGAACTTTACATAAACTATAGAGTTCAATTTGATTGGCTCAATCTAAGAACCCTCTCGTCGACCCAAGGAGAAAAGAATCCTTTTGCTTTAAAGAACTGCCACCCACCAGGGATACCTTTTGGTGGTACGCTTCATCATAGAATTCCTTCCAGTTCTGTTGCAGAGGAACATAGCACAGATGTCTGTGATGGAACAGCACAATCTGTAAGACCATAGGCAGTCTCTCAGCCTCATGTCATCATAATGACCGGGCGTGGCCCGCCCTTTAAGGCGGAGGGGCCACACCCCCCCCACCTTTTGCCCCTCATGAAGTGTGTGTCAGGCTGAACAAAGGTCAGCCTGACAGACACTCTTCATGTTCAGGTCAGGCAGCCAGGAGCAGACATGCACGATTTGCACAGACTCCTGTCTACCTGAGCTGAACTTTGCTGGACTGAGGAGGTCACAGCTCCTATGGGCGTGACCTCCTCGGTTCAGGTGCCTCGAGGCCCTCCCCTGGGTGACGAGGAAAGCATCACCCATTGACTTCGCTCTGGGCGCTTCCGGTTTAAGCCCTGAAGCGCCCAGGGCGAGTGTCAATCAGTGACACTTCGTCACAGAGTGGCGTGGGGTCAGCAGTCTCACTGACCCCATCCCACTCTGTGACGAGGCTGGGACTGCTGCCTTCCCTCATTGGCTGAGGGGAAGGCAGTAGTCCCAACCCTCCTGGGACCTCCGAGGCTGAAGGTAAGTGTGTGTGTGATGTTTTAAAATGAATGTTTGGTGCGTGCGTGCGTGCATGTTTGAATGTTATGGGTGTTGTTAATGGATTTGTGTGTGTGTGTGCGTGCATGTGTATGTAAAAAAATGAGTGTGTGTGGTCTTTTAAAATTAATATTTTAGTGCGTGCTTGCATGTTTGAATGTTATGAGTGTTAATGGATGTGCGTGCGTGCGTGTGTAAAAGAATGAGTGTGTGTGTGTGATGTTTTAAAATGAATGGTGCGTGCTTGCATGTTTGAATGTTATGAGTGTTGTTAATGGATGTGCATGCATGTGTGTGTGTGAAAGAATGAGTGTGAACTTTTTTAATGAATGTTTGGTGCGTGCGTGCGTGAATGTTTGAATGTTATGAGTGTTGTTAATGGATATGTGTGCGTGCGTGTGTGTGTGTGAAAGAATGAGTGTGTGTGTGTGTGTGTGGGCTTCCCGCCTGCCCCCCTCCCTCCTAAAGCTACCGGCTGCCACTGATAATGACATTGAAGGAAGCATGTGAGCACATGTATAAGACTTCACTAACTAGAGCAAGTGGACAGTGAAAGATGTCCAACAAAACATCAATTTACTAAAGCTTACAGCAGTGACTTTAAATCCCAAAGCTTTCCAGAAGCTTTTATACAATAAAGTAGTGTTAATGATTATGGATAACACACAACAATGTATTGCTTTCAGAGATAGAGAAAAACACTCTATCTTCAGCTGTCCAGGAAGGCACAATTTAAGCGCACAGTCATATTCACCTACTGGCAGAAACACCTGACCAGGGATTGCCATTTGGCAGAGCTATTGAGTAGAAATCATCACAAAAGCACAAATGGAATCAAGACGAGTGTTCTCAAACAGTTGTTTCACGTAGGAGGGACCCCACAAACAGATCTGTAAATAACAAAAAAAACATAAAATACCAATGTTATATTATTATTAATATTGTTGTTATTATTATTATTATTTTAATTTTTTTAATTATTATTATTATTATTATTATTATTATTATTATTATTATTATTATGTTATTAGTTATCTACATCACTAATAAGTTGGGACTGGTCATGGTTAGACTTGTCAGAGTCTTATGCATATGCATTTCCCCTACTACCTCTTCTTCCAAGTTTCTTGTGGAGGATGTGCCAGGCCCCTATGGCAAGGATGTTCATGGCTACACCCAGGCCTATCAGCTATGGTTGTAATTTTGTGCTCTTACTTAACAATCCCTGTAAAATCTGCTACATCCACAACCACAGTTCTTGAACTTAGCGACTTCGCATCTGAAAGCTTAGAATATGATCACTTGCAGCTTCCAAAACAATGTTTCAACATTCCTAAACAAGCCAGGGATCCTGCACTGAAGCCTACTACGGAGCAAGTGGAAAAGGTTTACTAGTTACTATATCCCAATGCATGTTGATGTCTAGTAGGTATCAGTACAAGATCTGCTTAAATATGTGTTGATAATACATATGTCAGGCTTCATTTACATGATAATATGAATTCATTTATCAGTTATCATACCATATTTATAGAGCATCTATCCATGTTTAGGATACCTGTTATAATGGCCTTCTTGGAAGTTTGTAAGAGCATTATTCCACCAATTACTGAGTTGCACTGCACCGTCTTCTGGCCTGCAAGTGGTTACTGACCATATTGGCATTTTTCAGTTTAGTGCATAGCTGAGTCAAACTGTCTTTGCTTTTTCTGCTTTGGCTGCACAGAAACAATGTATAGCAACAGCCCTCCAATACAGCAGTCTTAGCTGCTTGTGGCAGTAACAAGACTTTCTTCCCCATCATCCTTTGGACAATACCAATGAATTCAGCCAGTTGCTGAGGGCCCACATTTCAGCTCTGTGGCGCACTGTCAAGGTTTCCTTAGCTCCAAAGATTTACTCAACATTTTAGCCATCTGTGCTCTATGTCTGAAGTAAAAAGCAGAGAATGTTCTTTACTGAAATCTCAGTTAGTGCAGACACATTCTGGAGGTGTGCCTTCCACAAGTTGTTATCATCTGTTTTCAAACCAAGATATTGGAAGGTTTTCAGTCTTTCCAGAAGGTACTGCCCAACTTGAAACTGTTACTTCTTGTCATAGTTTGCAAACCCAACACAATGACCTTTACATTTGACTTGATTATAAAGTTGACATTGATGTTGTAAAGCCAATTTATCCCTCTTCAGTGATTTGTGTAAGGCTTTTAGCATTATGACAAGTAACATTGAAACATATACATACAAGAACAAGCATTTGCAATGCAATAGGTCTTGCGTTTGCTCGAGTTAGAGCTATTAGCGTTTTAAACTCCTAACAGGACTTTTTATGCCACATAAACGGAAAAGTAAAACAGTTTCACATAAGCGAGCTGATGGCCGCCATGAGAGCAAAGCTGACACACAAAGGGAAACAGAAGTTTGCCCTCAGTGAAACGTATTGGCAAAAGTGCAATTATCCATGTAACCGACAAAAGTGCAATTATCCATGTAACAGGGTTGATGTAATGCAAAGTGCTCGATTACTGCCCAGTGATATCACGCTGCCTATGAAATAAAAAAAATAAGTAGTCCAGAAACCATACGAAAACATGGAGTCTCGTATGTTTTCAGTAGTTAGCTGGTGCACTCGAAGGCAGGCTAAACACCGTAAAAGGCATGAGTATGCATGCCTGTCACTAATTAAATTAAGCGAATTTGAAAAGGCAAACCCATGAACCAACCAAACAGATGGGCGTGGTTAAAAGCCCATAGAGAGATTACACCAGGGACAGAGTGCTTTGCGCGCTCAACCCTAAAAAGGGACTCTTCTCCCCATCAAAGGCAGGAACATCTTGTAAGAATGGAAGAAAGTCCTTAGTGTATAGCTTGAACAGATATGGGACCATAAGGGCACCCCTGCTTGACTAGTTTGTTTGTCTTAAACTTCAAAGTTAGTTTCTAATCTATTCTAAACTGCCCTCTTGCTGTCACCAATGAGTTCGCTCAAGGAGCCCAATCAAGTGACAATCCAAGACTTCCTTCCTTAGCCTCTCCTGTAATCTCTCTCCACCAAATTGAAGGCTAATGAAAAGTTGAGTAAGGAGACATACAAGAATTGGTTTTTTTTCTAGAAATTGTAAATTATTCAGTTCAGGATTAAAACCTAATTCAAGGTAGATCCAAGCCCTCCTTGAACATAAACTACTACTTAACATTTCTCCAGTTAAGGTTGTATGGTTTTCAAGATGACTTTAGGGAACAGCTTGTCCTTGGCGTAAATTAAGCTGAAAGGTTTACACCTTCCTAAGTCGGCCAGCCAGCCTTTCTACGGTGGTGTGACAACTATGATGAGTTATTTCTGAAGGGTGTCAGGATGGAATCGCTAAATGCTACTTTCTCTCAGACCTCATAGCATTTGAAAACCTTGTTTGAGATAAATGTGGGACCCAGTGCTTTTCCTAGTTCAGATCCCAGATAGCGTAAGCTACTGTTTCCTTCATTACCAGGTTTGGATGTTGTTTGAGTAGGAGGGCTTCCTCTGCCTTAAGTCCATGGACAAATCTGTCCTTGCCTCCAGGGTCTTACAGTGATATGAGCTCTATGTTTTCTTTTACAAAGCTACTTTCAAAATGAGCTGCCCAGGATTCAATGTAAAACTTGACTTAGACAATAATTTGGACATTTTGTGTTTCATTTCTCATTATCTTCCAGAATTATTTGAGTCTTTTTAAGTAGCCATCAATGATTCACCTCAGAGTCATCCTTTTTACTCCTTGATGTGATTTTTTACACACTGGTCTCAGCTTTCCATTTCTTTTGTAAATGTGTTGTGTTTTAGAGTTGGAAAGAGTACTTTTGTTACACATTGGAAACTTGCACTTCACACCTCTCCTTGCTTCCTCTTAGACTGCTAACATGGCTGGAATTTAGGAGACTGCTGGCTCATCACCTCTGCCAGTGATTCAAAATCTGCAGTGATATGGTCAGGTCTACTACATGGACTTTGGCCTTGCTGTGCAAACGTTTCTTCTTTTGGTTTAATGATGATGTCCTTCAGTTCACCTTCTTAGGCCAATGACAGTCATTCGGCCATACTTTACGCATCAACTGCTCCCCACCCTAACCTGCGTTCATTTGTAATCATAAATCTGTCTAGATTTGCTTTTTGCTCACAGTTGTGAAGAGACAGTTCCCTGTACCTAATTCTGACTGGGGTGTGTTTGCTCTCTAGTCAGTATATGACTTCCATTCCATCAACCTGCTCCCAAACAGATGGGAGGTTAAGAAATAGTCTCTCATAGAACTGATTCTACTGGTGCTAAACCCGAAACTTGTGATTAGGCCTTTTTGTATTGTATTCAAGGCAGATGCCCACCATCTGTTCTGCGCACCAACATCACATAGGCCCATATTTAGGAGGGCCTAGCTCCTCCTTGCACCACATTAGCTTAATTTTTTATGATGCTAATGTGGCCCAACAAGGCCAAATTCGCCACGCCATATTTACAAAGTGGTGCAATGCATGCATTGCGGCACCTTGTAGCCCCTTGCGCCACAATATGCCTGGGCCAGGCATAATGTATACAAGGGGGGGCGTTCCCCCATTAGGGGGACCGCAAAAATGGCACAGTGAAATCTAAGAAATTCCCCTGCACCATTTTAGCGGCTATTTTTAACGCCTGCACAGAGCAGGCGATAAAAGGGGGCATACCATTGTTTTTAATGGGCCCCTATGTACTCTGCAGGATTAGCGCCAAAATGTTGCCACTAATCCTGCACAGTCCACCAATAGCGTCAAAAATGTTGACGCTATTGCCCCTATCCTGCATCATGGTGTGCCGTATATTAAATATGGCGCACACATGGTGGCGGTATTGGGGCACCAAGGGGCAGAAGAAAAGGTGGTGCTGCATTTGATGCAGCACCACATTTCTTAAATTCGGGCCCTAGTGTCTCCACTTTCTTCTCTTGCTTTGTTTATAAGTATTCAATTGCTGGAGCAATGATTGTGTCTTTAATTTCCTTGACAATTTAATTGAGTCCCTTTTTCATGTGTTTTGCTTTGAAATCACCTCCAATTATGGAGTTTTCTGTATCCACTCATTGTGACATTCATTCAGTATTATTGAGCTGTGTATGTGTGTGGTGCAGCTCATCTGGGTACCTCCTGATTCCTGCCTCCTGTTTTCTGGGAGGCAGGATTTATTCTGAAGACATAACTGCAAAATATGCTGTGGCTTATTTGACCATGTCTCCTAGATGAGACATATCAGCTCCTTAAATTGATTTTCTTAGATCTGGAGTTTCGGTGCCTATCCCGACTTTGGGCCTGATTTAAAAAAAATGGCAGAAGGGTTACTCTGTCACAACAGTGGCAAAGTAACCCTTGCACTGAAATCTAAATCCCATTATATACAATGGGATTTAGATTTCGGCGGACAGGTTATCTGCCACAGTTTTGACCGAGGAACCACGTCCCCAATATCTAAATCAGGCCCTTTGTTCCTTGAAAATATCTTCATTGGTCTTGTTCCTAGGCATGTGTGTTTTTACTTTTTTGGGTTAGGTCCTTCTCAAAGGCTCCTTTTCCAGGGAGGCATGTATGTTTTTATGTGTCATTTTGTGATAGTGGTCTTTGAGATTCATCTTGTTGACTTGTGTGTATAAGAACTTCTTCTTTTTTGATTCTGTGTGTTTTTGATGCCTTCCTTCATTAATTGTTGTGTGTTTTAGTTCTGGTGGTTGTTGTTATCATGGATCTCTGGGTTTTTGAAGCCTTGATTCTCTGAGTTGGTGCTATGGTTCTGTTGATAAGCCTCCTGACTCTATGTGTGATTTATATTTTCATTCTTTTGTGTACTGTTTACCAAATCACATTTTGAACATTCCTTTTCAGGGGTCTTTTCTGAGCAGGAAACGCATCTGCAGCCCAGACAATACCATCAATCTGGACAACGAAAGGTAATAAGGTCTGAAGGAGGACAATGTGAATGCTAGAATGGTGGGCAAATGAACCTATGTTATGTATGTACACTCTGGCATATACATTGGACTGACACTCAAAATAGCCAGTCACAAAATAGGTATTGATTAAAAAATAAGCACAAATGTACTTCTATTGCCTAAAGGTATCCTAACCCCATGCATGACATTCTCTAGAGAAAATATTACCTATTGAGTATGTAAACTAATACATTGTTGATCTTTTTGAATTAGCCAAATTTTGTTGTGGACCACAGTAGCAGAATTACACAAAGGCCCTCATTTCAACCCTGGGAGACGGTGCAATGTTGGCATTAGGACCGCAAACAGGCTGGCAGTAATTACCGCACATGCCAAACCACCAATGTCCCACACCGTCCGCCACGTTGGTAACGACGGCCAGGCTGGAGACAATGGTCTCCAGCCCGGCGGCCGTCACTAGTCCGCCTCCGGGATCATAATCCCGCATACCGCCATGGATTTTGTGGATTTTGAACCGCTACGAAATCCATGGCGGTAGGCACTATCAATGCAAGGGAATTCCTTCCCTTGCACTGATAGGGATCTCCCCACCCCGCCACTCACTCACACACACACTACTCACACACATACACGCGCACATACAAGCACACATGCACACATACATACACGTTACATCCCCACTACACACATCACACCCCCCGCAAACATACACGCACCCACACACCCCCTCTAAATACTCACACTCACACCTCCATTCACGCACACACCACACAACACCCCTCACCCCCCTCCTCTGTCAGACAATCACCTTACCTGTTTCGGTGGTCCTCCGGGAGGGAACGGGATCGATGGGGGCTGCTCCGCCACCAGCACTCCGTCACCAGAACAACACCACGCTAAATACTGGTGCATAATTCAGTGGGCGGTGCTCTAATGACGTGGCAGTGACGGAGGATCAGCCTCCACTACACCGCCGACCGCCAGTATGGCTGCTGGCTGCTCTCTGTCAAAATAATGGCGGAGGGTCGCCACCAGTCACACTGGCGGTCTTCTGTCCGGCGGGACCTCGTGGTCTTTAAAAAAGACTGCTGAGGTCAAAATGAGGGCCAAAGTGTTGCATTCTAGAACTAGGGTGGCCAGGCTCTGGCACTGTGGAGACTAATTTTTTTTTCAGATGCCATTTCCACTAAGCCATAAACGCATAGAATGTATTTACCATAATATCTAAGATCATCTACATATCCCTATTGCTTTCAATTCCCATATACAGGGGAAATGTTGGCAAGTATGGTCAGGTAGTAGCTGCCATCATTGCTCGACTTTGTATAAAATCGTCATTGTTTCATCTTCTTGACATGTATATCTCTACAGCTATATGAAGCAATGGCCCTCTTGCGACAGCATGTTCGACATCCCTGATCTCCTGAACTCTGACCCCCTCCTCACTAGAAGCCGGATACTGAAGAGAAAAAAGGCCTTGTTGACCTTGGGGATTGAGCCTCCATCCAGCTCAGACGATGATCCTATGTCCTTCTCTGACAGCAGTAGGAAGTCGAGCTACGATCATCTCTCTCTATCAGGTACAAAATTGATCTGGGGTTTGAGATGCAGACTATTGACAAAGCATTACAATGCTCTGTTCTCTAATACATTCTATGGCGCGTAGCATAAAGAAGAAGTTGAGGTTGTACAATACCCTGCGCAGTTTGAGTAACAGTGTTCATGAAGTCATGAAGTGAATGCAGAAAAAAAGATGTTTCAGAGTGAGAATGCACTAGTCAACTTTAGGACAACACAGAGCACATGAACATCCTGAGAACTGGGTCATGATATACAGGGAGTGCAGAATTATTAGGCAAGTTGTATTTTTGAGGATTAATTTTATTATTGAACAACAACCATGTTCTCAATGAACCCAAAAAACTCATTAATATCAAAGCTGAATATTTTTGGAAGTAGTTTTTAGTTTGTTTTTAGTTTTAGCTATGTTAGGGGGATATCTGTGTGTGCAGGTGACTATTACTGTGCATAATTATTAGGCAACTTAACAAAAAAAAATATATACCCATTTCAATTATTTATTATTACCAGTGAAACCAATATAACATCTCAACATTCACAAATATACATTTCTGACATTCAAAAACAAAACAAAAACAAATCAGTGACCAATATAGCCACCTTTCTTTGCAAGGACACTCAAAAGCCTGCCATCCATGGATTCTGTCAGTGTTTTGATCTGTTCACCATCAACATTGCGTGCAGCAGCAACCACAGCCTCCCAGACACTGTTCAGAGAGGTGTACTGTTTTCCCTCCTTGTAAATCTCACATTTGATGATGGACCACAGGTTCTCAATGGGGTTCAGATCAGGTGAACAAGGAGGCCATGTCATTAGATTTCCTTCTTTTATACCCTTTCTTGCCAGCCACACTGTGGAGTACTTGGACGCGTGTGATGGAGCATTGTCCTGCATGAAAATCATGTTTTTCTTGAAGGATGCAGACTTCTTCCTGTACCACTGCTTGAAGAAGGTGTCTTCCAGGAACTGGCAGTAGGACTGGGAGTTGAGCTTGACTCCATCCTCAACCCGAAAAGGCCCCCCAAGCTCATCTTTGATGATACCAGCCCAAACCAGTACTCCACCTCCACCTTGCTGGCGTCTGAGTCAGACTGGAGCTCTCTGCCCTTTACCAATCCAGCCACGGGCCCATCCATCTGGCCCATCAAGACTCACTCTCATTTCATCAGTCCATAAAACCTTAGAAAAATCAGTCTTGAGATATTTCTTGGCCCAGTCTTGACGTTTCAGCTTGTGTGTCTTGTTCAGTGGTGGTCGTCTTTCAGCCTTTCTTACCTTGGCCATGTCTCTGAGTATTGCACACCTTGTGCTTTTGGGCACTCCAGTGATGTTGCAGCTCTGAAATATGGCCAAACTGGTGGCAAGTGGCATCATGGCAGCTGCACGCTTGACTTTTCTCAGTTCATGGGCAGTTATTTTGCGCCTTGGTTTTTCCACACGCTTCTTGCGACCCTGTTGACTATTTTGAATGAAACGCTTGATTGTTCGATGATCACGCTTCAGAAGCTTTGCAATTTTAAGAGTGCTGCATCCCTCTGCAAGATATCTCACTATTTTTGACTTTTCTGAGCCTGTCAAGTCCTTCTTTTGACCCATTTTGCCAAAGGAAAGGAAGTTGCCTAATAATTATGCACACCTGATATAGGGTGTTGATGTCATTAGACCACACCCCTTCTCATTACAGAGATGCACATCACCTAATATGCTTAATTGGTAGTAGGCTTTCGAGCCTATACAGCTTGGAGTAAGACAACATGCATAAAGAGGATGATGTGGTCAAAATACTAATTTGCCTAATAATTCTGCACTCCCTGTATAACAATGTTGGATTCTAGCAAGGACAGTTAGCACTAGATTAAGGTCTGTACGTGCATTAGTATTATGGCAGCAAAAATAATGTTATTCACAAATAGGAATGTGCTTTCACATCCTTCGAGAAGGAATGATGTTCATTGACTGTGCTGTGGAATGTCTGGAGTACACGTGGTTTTACACATTCATGTGGTCCTGTGTTCTGATCTGGGGAGCAGGATTGGTTCTTCATGATGATATAAGTGTGAGTTGAATTGTGGGGTTAAGAACAGTATTGCAGGATGGTGTTGGTGTTACATTTGGATATGAACATCTTTTCACATTCTGTATCATTTGTTGCTTTGCATGAGTCTATGAACATACTTTCAGGTCCTGAGTGCAAGAACTGGGACTGTGTTTTGTGATCCTGGGTGAAAAAATGATGTTAAGCTGAACTTTCTGCAAGGAATTCAAGTTACATCCTGTCTGAACCTACCCCACTTTATTTATTTTTAATTCTTCACTGGTCTAAATGGCCATAAGCACCGCAAGAGAACATATAAGACTGAAAAGAGCAAAGATATAAGAAGCCAAAGACAGAGCGCTTTTAAATGTATATTTTATATCCATAAGCATTGCACATATGCAAGCAATACCCAAAACAAACTTTAAAAAACGATTGTAGGAAGTTAGCTCTGTATGTACTATTTCAAAGTAAGAAATAGCATGCACAGAGTCCAAGGGTTCCCCTTAGAGGTAAGATAGTGGCAAAAAGAGATAATTCTAATGCTCTATTTTGTGGTAGTGTGGTCGAGCAGTAGGCTTATCAGAGGGTAGTGTTAAGCATTTGTTGTACACACACACAGGCAATAAATGAGGAACACACACTCAAAGACAATTCCAGGCCAATAGGTTTTTATATAGAAAAATATATTTTCTTAGTTTATTTTAAGAACCACAGGCTCAAGATTTACAAACAATACTTTAAATGAAAGGTATTTCACTCAGGTATCTTAGGAACTTTGAATCATCACAATAGCATGTACAGTTTTGGCAAAAATGGCAATAAGCTATTTTAAAATTGGACACAGTGCAAAATTCAACAATTCCTGGGGGAGGTAAGTATTTGTTAGTTTTTCAGGTAAGTAAAGCACTTACAGGGTTCAAAGTTGGGTCCAAGGTAGCCCACAGTTGGGGGTTCAGGGCAACTCCAAAGTAACCACACCAGCAGCTCAGGGCCGGTCAGGTGCAGAGGTCAAAGTGGTGCCCAAAAGGCATAGGCTTCAATGGAGAAGGGGGTGCCCCGGTTCCAGTCTGCCAGCAGGTAAGTACCTGTGACTTCGGAGGGCAGACCAGGGGGGTTTTGTAGGGCACCGGTGGGGACACAAGTCAGCACAAAAAGTACACCCTCAGCGGCACAGGGGCGGCCGGGTGCAGAGTGCAAACAGGCGCCGGGTTCGCAGTAGGTTTCAATGGGAGACCCAGGGGTCTCTTCAGCGATGCAGGCAGGCAAGGGGGGGGGGGCTCCTCGGGGTAGCCACCACCTGGGCAAGGGAGAGGGCCACCTGGGGGTCGCTCCTGCACTGGAGGTCGGATCCTTCAGGTCCTGGGGGCTGCGGGTGCAGTGTGTTTCCCAGGCGTCGGGTTCTTTGAAGCAGGCAGTCGCGGTCAGGGGGAGCCTCTGGATTCCCTCTGCAGGCATCGCTGGTGGGGGCCAGGGGGGTCAACTCTGGCTACTCACAGGCTCGCAGTCGCCGGGGAGTCCTCCCTGTAGTGTTGGTTTTCCGCAGGTCGAGCCGGGGGCGTCGGGTGCAGAGTGGAAAGTCTCACGCTTCCAGCGGGAAACGGGTGCTCTTTAAAAGTTGCTTCTTTGCTGCAAAGTTGCAGTTTCTTTGGAACAGGGCCACTGTCCTCGGGAGTTCTTGGTCCTTTTAGATGCAGGGTAGTCCTCTGAGGCTTCAGAGGTCGCTGGACCCTGGGGGACGCGTCGCTGTTGCAGTTTTTCTTGAAGTGGGGAGACAGGCCGGTTGGGCTGGGGCCAAAGCAGTTGGTGTCTCCGTCTTCTCTGCAGGGCTTCAGGTCAGCAGTCCTTCTTTGTCTTCAGGTTGCAGGAATCTATCTTGCTTGGTTCTGGGGGCCCCTAAATACTAAATTTAGGGGGGTGTTTAGGTCTGGGAGGTTAGTAGCCAAAGGCTACTAGCCCTGAGGGTGGCTACACCCTCTTTGTGCCTCCTCCCTGAGGGGAGGGGGCACATCCCTAATCCTATTGGGGGAATCCTCCATCTGCAAGATGGAGGATTTCTAAAAGTCAGAGTCACCTCAGCTCAGGACACCTTAGGGGTTGTCCTGACTGGCCAGTGACTCCTCCTTGTTTTTCTCATTATCTCCTCCGGCCTTGCCGCCAAAAGTGGGGCCGTGGCCGTAGGGGGCGGGCATCTCCACTAGCTGGGATGCCATGTGGCGCTGTTACAAAGGGGGTGAGCCTTTGAGGCTCACTGCCAGGTGTTACAGTTCCTGCAGGGGGAGGTGAGAAGCACCTCCACCCAGTACAGGCTTTGTTACTAGCCACAGAGTGACAAAGGCACTCTCCCCATCTGGCCAGCAACATGTCTGGTGTGTGGCAGGCTGGCAAAACTAGTCAGCCCACACTGGAAGTCGGGTATGTTTTCAGGGGGCATCTCTAAGATGCCCTCTGGGTGTATTTCACAATAAAATGTACACTGGCATCAGTGTGCATTTATTGTGCTAAGAAGTTTGATACCAAACTTCCCAGTTTTCAGTGTAGCCATTATGGTGCTGTGGAGTTCACGTATGACAGACTCCCAGACCATATACTCTTATGGCTACCCTGCACTTACAATGTCTAGGGTTTTGCTTAGACACTGTTGGGGCATAGTGCTCATGCACTTATGCCCTCACCTGTGGTAGAGTGGACCCTGCCTTAGGGCTGTAAGGCCTGCTAGAGGGGTGACTTATCTATGCCATAGGCAGTGTGAGGTTGGCATGGCACTCTGAGGGGAGTGCCATGTCGACTTAGTCATTTTCTCCCCACCGGCACACACAAGCTGGCAAGCAGTGTGCATGTGCTGAGTGAGGGGTCCCCAGGGTGGCATAAGACATGCTGCAGCCCTTAGAGACCTTCCCTGGCATCAAGGCCCTTGGTACCAGGGGTACCAGTTACAAGGGACTTACCTGGATGCCAGGGTGTGCCAATTGTGGAGACAACGGTACAGTTTTAGGGAAAAAACACTGGTGCTGGGGCCTGGTTAGCAGGCCTCAGCACACTTTCAAATCATAACTTGGCATCAGCAAAGGCAAAAAGTCAAGGGGTAACCATGCCAAGGAGACATTTCCTTACAACGATCCTGTATTACGGTAAAATGAGAGGAAAACCAACAAATAAGGAAATAAGCTAACGGTATATACCTAAACATTATTGGTATCACATGCTTATTTCTGAGAATAATTCACCGTCACATATGGTGCGTACTAGCAAGATAAGCAGTAATGGGAGATTGATACAGATACAGGGTTACTAGAGAGCAATGGTAGCATCCAAAGACATAGATTATCATTGTCTCAACCAGAATCTCCCTAGTTAAAAAGTATTGTCCATGAGTAAGAGTATTTTCTCACTTTCATGAAAGCCACATATTTGACTCTCCAGAAGGAGGGCGTACTTCCATCCTTGCTAAAGGCCATTCAGCATGGAATTGTCCAGCTGTACTTGGGTTAAGCTACTCTACAAAAGATTACAATTAAAAAAATTAACACTGTTCCTGCCGGTCAGCCCGGCGGGAACGCATATTACAATGTTTCCACCGGTCAGCACAGTGGAAACATTGTAATATTCTGGGGGAACCTCATTGCCATGGCGGTGGTGTCCTCCTTGCGAGTTTGGCAGTCCTGCGGTTGGACCGTCAAACTCATAATGAGGCCCTAAGTCTCTTTGAGACTCCTTAGAAGAAGAAATTCACCTAGAAACTGTGCAAGTCGGTACAATTAACAAGTATTCTGGCAAGATTTACACACTTTAGCCAGCTTCTGGAACAATGTACTTTTCACGCAGTACAAAAAAGATTTTGTTTTTCCTATTTATTTCTTGTTCATCTTTGAAATACTAACCAGTTCTGTTTTACTAATTTTACAACTGAAAGGATGGATCTATTAATCTATAACACTGCTGAGTTTTTCTTTTACAGATTCTCTTATTTGAAGATAAAAAAAAAAAGAAGTATATTGAGAAACCAAACTGAATGTATAAATCTTAATTTTACCGTCTGGTAAGAGCTCACCAAGTGTACATTGTCCCGAAGGAGATAGATCAATTTTTTTTTAAATCAAGAGCTCGGTGCTTTTTTAAGAAAATGAATTTTCCAATGCTTCACAAGAAAGCATGGTTGGTGTTGGAAACAAATCTTGTTAAATAATTACACCTTTCTGATTCAGCAGTTACAAAAGATCTTTACACATAGGCCCTCATTCCTACTCTGGCGGGCGGCGGGAACCGCCAATTGGCTGCTCCGCGGTCAAAAGACCGCTGACGGCATTCAGACCTTCACGCTGGGCCGGCGGGCGCTAACAATGTTAGCGCCCGCCGGCCCAGCGGGAAGGGGGCCTGCAACACTGAAGCCGGCTCCGAATGGAGCCGGCGGTGTTGCAGGTGTGCGACGGGTGCAGTTGCACCCGTCGCGCTTTTCACTGTCTGCTAGGCAGACAGTGAAAAGCAGGCTGGGGTCCTGTTAGGGGGCCCCTGCACTGCCCATGCCAGAGGCATGGGCAGTGCAGGGGCCCCCAGGGGCCCCAGGACACCCATTCCCGCCAGCCTGTTCCTGGCAGTGAAAACCGCCAGAAACAGGCTGGCGGGAAGGGGGTCAGAATCCCCTGGGCAGCGCTGCTTGCAGCGCTGCCCTGGCGGATTCGCCCAGCCGGGGGAAATCCGGCGGGAAACCACCGGACGGTTTTCTGACTGCGGCTTTACCGCCGCGGTCAGAATGGGCCAGGAAGCACCGCCAGCCTGTTGGCGGTGCTTCCGTCATTCGCGGTCCTGGCGGTTTTTACCGCCAGGGTCGGAATGACCCCCATAGTTCCTTAATAATAAAGTTGCATTTTGGGAGAGGCTGTCCTTCTCTTTCTTGAAGGAGATAAACTACATTTCTCTAGTTGTAGGTTCTTAAACCATATCAGGACTTGATCTAAGGCTGTGGGTTATGAAAAACAACTGTACCTATGCGTAGGTGCACAGCTCCGTCACAGAAATCTGGGTAGGATAATATATCTCACTATGCTATGTTTCTTCACCAGATTAGAGGTGGAAATTATTACCTGCCTTGAAGAAGTTAATACTGAAGGCAGTGACAGCTGACCTATTTCATTTTAAACCCAATTTATTAGTTGGTTGAAGTAAGAGGTAATCAGACTACATTTTACATAATTCTCACTGTAACTAAGATAACCCATTTTTACTGTAACAATTTTAGCGAGGTCATCAATAACATGCTGGTTATGGGTAGTGTCTTAGCTCACATTCCCACTCATGTCACACACAGGGAAGGAAAGGCTTAAAAAAGCCAGAACCAGAAACTTCTTATTGGGATCTGTATCCCTCTAACATAAGGCTCTTTCTGCCCAGGCACACTAGGCTTATCTGCTATCTCATGCCAGTGTAAAATCACTTGCCAAAATACTTAGGGTTACAAATGGCATGGGGGCATGGCTGGGATCCAGAGCAAGATGGCCACACACTGGGGCTGCCCAAAATCCAAACATCTAAAGCCCGAATTGTATTATGTTACTAGGCAGCCCCCATTGAACAGTGGGGTCACACCGCTGCTGAAAGATCGGCAGGGTGAGCGGATTGCCGAGTGCTGGTGATGCGGCAAACAGAGCCACAGCACAGAGGGAAGGCCCCAGATGGGAGGCGAGCTGGAGCCCCGTTGGGGCAAGCCTAACTCCTGGAGGTCGTGAGCCGACAGCAGGCAGTGACGCTGCTGGGTGCTGACTGTCGTGAGATGAGGGAAATATTGACGCTAGCGGCAGACACACCTGGCCGAGTGAGAGAGGGAGAGAAACTGGGCAGATTGCAGTGAATGAGGCCATTGTGCGGCCTTTGGCCCTGGATTAGTAGACTGCCCGGGAAACGCTGGGCTTGGAAAGGAGGGGCACTATAATTGCAGTGGGAAGACGGGTGTCGGGAGTCCCAGATAAGAGAGTGCAAATTCTGGACTGTGAGGATGCGATGAGTGCATAACTAGGATTCCTTTTTGGCCTAATGTATGCTTACTGAACTGTGCACACTAGGTGATGCTGTTCTATCATTGTTTGTGGCTGTAGAGCGAAATCGGACAGAATAGCATGCTGCCATGCTAAGCAGACGCTGGTAAATTCTAATAAGATAGCACTAACCGCAATCTATGCCTGTTGTGACCACGAGGCCAGGAGGCACTCAGTTCAAATAGATGGCTGTAGAGGGTTCCTCCCCTCGCTGAGGAGTGAGATACACCAGCTGGAAGTGGTTCTTTTGACCCATATGATCACTCATTAAACCACTTCTCTTCATCTAACTATACCCTGCATATGGAATGGGGAAAGCAGATAAAGGGCAAACCTGACTGCCCTTTGAGCCCAGGACTCCTTCAAAAACTACACAGGAGGAAAACCCAGTGGGAGAGCAAGCACTGGGCGCTACTGTATCGCCCTTGCTAGAAAAGACACTGTTGGCAATGCAGACCAGCTTGCAGTCCATAGATGAAAAAATGGACAAGCTCAATCAGTGCATGGATCAAATGGCCGCCAAAATGGACCTACAAGCTGCACACGTCACAGAAGTGGAGCAGCAAATATCAACTACGGAAGACAACCTCCAGACAATATGCACTAAAAGTCTGAACATGGAGAAGGTAGTGGATGTTGTTCAAGCAAAGAACGAAGATTTAGAAGCCCGCTCGAGGCGTTACAACCTGCAGATTATAGGTTTGCCCGAGTCTACACATGTGGGGTAAATGGAGACATACATACAGGAAATACTCCGCTCAGTATTTACAATGGAGGCTTTTCCCCCCTGTTGGTGGTGGAGTGGGCGCATCAATCTCTCATGGCTAGACCTCCACCGGGGGCACTGCCCAGACCCATAATAGCTAGACTACTAAACTATCAGGACCGAGATACGATGCTACAATTGGCTTGCAAAAAATAAAACTGTCACCTATCAGGGCAACCAGATAGCATTTCACCCTGACTTCACTGTTGCCATCCAAGCAGCCCGGCAAGAATTTGCAGCAGTAAAAAACAACTTCAGAAGGCAGAATTGGACTACGCCATGCTATATCCAGCGAGGCTTCGAGTGGAATATCATGGGAAACAGCACATATTAACCTCCCCGAAGGCTGTGCAGGAATTCCTCCAGAAAATTAAGCAGCGGAAACATGAACATCTTGCAGATTCTGTGGGGGCGGAAGAGGAGACTTAAACTGTCACAAAACCACCTGAGGCTTCTAAAAAAGATTATGAATATGTTTGTTTTGATAGCGTGACGACTCCCTGATGATGTTGCAGTAAAAGATGGTGTAGCCCTGTAGTACTAACTAATTCAGTCACAGATGTATTACAGCTTCTTTCCTGGCCACCTCCGGACACCTGGAGATCTGGGACCCCCATGGTCATTCCGCAAAAAGGAGCATCCAAATGGTGCGATTCCTGAAAATTATTCTGATTTTGATTCATAGTTGTTTAATGCCAAGTATGTTATTGTTGGATATGAGTGTGAATGTCTTTGGCAATGTTGTGATGCTAAAGTGGGTGGGGGAGAGGTTTTGTTTACTGTTAATGCACCACACGTATACATTGATTACGAATATGGGACATTTATACAGAGCACCAAAAGAGAGGTGGTGCACTGCCACACATAGGGTCAGAATGTTCATATCAGTCACATAGGGGGTTGTGTAAATTTAATCTCCTGGAATGTACGAGGTCTCAATAATCTGCACAAGATAAGACTAGTTTTTAATTATCTTGATAGACACAACATCCATATTGCACTACTCCAGGAGACCTGTCTAACACAACATAGAGAAGGAGCATTGGGGACAAGATGGGCTGTGCAAAAGGTGGCCTCCTCTTGTTCCAATTATGCACGTGGTGTCCTCATATTAATAAAAAGAAGGATTCCCTTCACAATAACACACTCCCAGGTGGATGATCAGGGTAGACTAGCTGTGGTACAAGAAAGACTGTACGTGTACATCTGGTCTTGGTAAATACATATGCACCCAATACAGATGTCCCAAGTTTTTTCACATCCGTGTGGAATAAATTGCATGCTCTACCTGCATCTATAATCCTATGGGGGAGAGGGGCAACATGAATATATGTTTAGATCAGTCACAGCTCGTGGGGGTTACAAGGGGTGGGGTGGCACACGGCGGGGGGTAATATTATTCATATAAAAATAATTTTTAAAAAACTTACCTGAGCACTGCGCTGCCTCTCCTCCATCCTCTTAGCAGGCACAGGCTCCCAGCCTGCCCTGTGGCCAATCCTGATGCTGCTCAGAGCAGCGTTAGGATTGGCTGGGAGCAAACAGCCAGGGCGCCCACAGGCAGACTGGGAGCCTGTGCCTTTTCTCTCCAGCCCGGCAGTACAGTGCCGAGCTGGAGAGAGCACAGTGCGCATGTGTGTTTGACCAGCCAGAGATGGCCGGCCAAACACACATGCACTGAGGGGAGTGCACAGTGCACTCCCCTCATCCAGTTTCATCCCCCATGGCCCGCACCTTTAACAATGAAGATAATAAACATAGTTTATTATCCTTTTGTTGTTAAAGATTTGCAGCGGCTGCTGCTGGCGGAGAGGCGACGCTCCTTTGCCATAGTGGAGGAGCCGCTGCTGGTTTAGATTCCACAATTGATAGATCTTCTTAGGTGGGAAGTCAAGACAAGAGAGCAGCCACTGCAATGAAGGAGGGAAAGGGGGATTATGGCATGGTAGATGCTTAGCGGTTAAGGCATCCTGCGTCACGGTAGGGCACCTTTACATCTTCAGTCCATGGCACCTGGACAATGATAGATTACTGGGTGATACTACGAGAAGCGTGTACATGGATGGTGGGAGTTGAGAACCTTCCTAAAATCCTATCCGATCTCTCTCTAGTTCTGCTCCGGAGCTGCTAGGAGTAACACCTATATCTTCTGCCTGGCGCTTTAGGGTGACAGTTATTAGATGATGTCTTTCATGACGGGGTACAAACTGCAATTTGTGACTTCTTTGCCAAAAATGAGGGTTCATTAGCGGGATGCAATACACTCTGGGAGGTCTTCAAAGTCACGATTCGTGGGGTATGTATTAGTATGCAATCTGGGGTACTGAGAGCGCTCCGCTGCTGTATCCTTCACATTGAGGCCCGGCTCTGATCTCTTGAACTGGAATACGAGGAGGCACTGTGTTTGCCTGCTCTTGCTAAAATTCACAAGGCTATTACTGAGTTCAATGATGCAGCTGAGCAGGAGGCCCGGTTCCTGTCACAACGGCATGTAACACAAGCATATGGAGAAGAGAGAGAAAGCCGGGGCATAATCTGGCCCTCAAATTGGGAAGCCCTAAGGAGCAAAGTTCGGTGATGAAAATTATTGCATCATATAATAATGAGTGCTATGACAATCCCTTGATCCTATCAGAGTTCCTGAAATTTTACTCTGAAATTTTTAAGGTGTGTTGCACAGCTTCCACGTCTGAAATAAGGGAATATTTAGATTATATTACTTTAGCCTGGCTATCTCAAGGGCAGTGCAAGTACCTGCGGCAACCAATAACAATAGATGATGTCAAAGAGGCCATAAGATCCCTCCCTAGTGGGAAAGCACCAGGGTTAGACAGTCTGGAGTTATAAGGAATATGCTGATACAGTGGCTTCTCACCTTCATAATATGTATGCTGGAGCTTCTCAGAAAGGAATCTTATCCGCATGGCTTAGAGATGCATTAATAGTCACATTGCTAAAACCGGATAAGCCCCCAAAGCGTTGTGAATCATATCGACCCCTATCTCTTATAAATATAGATGTGAAGATCCTGGCGAAAATTATTGTGAATAGATTACAGCCGCTTCTTCCATTATTAATCCTACCAGACCAATCTGGCTTTATACTATCACGCTCAACAGCACATAACCTGCACATGGTATTTGCACTATTCCATCATTTGGATCCCAATATACAAGCCACGGCAGTTCTGTTAGATGCCATCAAAGCATTTGATTCTATTGGTGGGAGTTCATGTTAACTATTATGGGGGTCATTCTGACCCTGGCGGTCATTGTGCCAACGACCACGGAAGCACCGCCAACAGGTTGGCGGTGCTTCCTGGCCAATTCTGACCGCGGCGGTAAAGCCGCGGTCAGAAAAGGGGAACCGGCGGTTTCCCGCCGGTTTTCCCCTGGCCAAAGGAATCCTCCTTCCCGCCAGCCTGTTCCTGGCGGTGTAAGGCTGGTGGGAACGGGTGTCGTGGGGCCCCCTAACAGGGCCCCAGCAAGATTTTCAGTGTCTGCTTGGCAGACACTGAAAATCGCGACGGGTGCCACTGCACCCGTCGCACCTCAGCAAATCCGCCGGCTCCATTCGGAGCCGGCTTCATCTTTGCTGGGGCTTTCCCGCTGCTCCGGCGGGCGGCCTTTTGGCGGTCGCCCGCCGGCCCAGTGGGAAAGTCAGAATGACCGCCGCGGTCATTTGACCGCGGTGCGGTCTTTTGCCGGTCTCCGCCCGCCGGGCGGCACCCGCCGCCCTCCGTGGTCGGAATGACCCCCTATGTCTCTGATGGGATGTCAGAAGAGTATATGCGCTGGATTAGATTATTATATACGCTCCAAGAGGGGCGGGTCAGAGTTAACGGCCATAACTTGGATGTGTTCCTGCTGGGTAGGGGAATGAGACAGGGATGGTCTCTGTCACCCCTGTTATACGCAATCACACTAGAACGTCTAGCTATTAGACAAAGATATGCGGCACTGCGGTTCCATCTGCGTCCTATAGGCATCTCCTTATACACAGCTGACATGGTGGCGTACGTGGGAGACCCCTCGAGCCATCTGTCCACGAGCATCCGGGAATATATTAGATTTGAGTACTATGCAGGGTTGGGTATTAAGTGTTCCAAATCCATTATAGTCCCGCTCATACGAAATACCTCTTCGTGTTCCATTGAATTCTTGCTGGAGTGGGATGTGGAGCCCGTTAACTATCTGGGTGCCTGGGTTCATTGGGATCCCACACTAGTGCTGCAGCATAATTACGGCAAGGCAATATCCAAACTTGAGGACCAAATCTCCCGCTGGAATTGACTTCTGCTTTCGCTAGCAGATAGGATCGCACTACCAAAAATGGTGGTCCTTCCGAGATTCTTGTATCTTTTTATTAATATTCCAATAAAACACTAATGCACTTTGTCCTCGTTGCTGACTTTGATATGGCCGGGGAAATAACTGCAGATCAGTTGGAACATATTAACGCTTCCAAATGGCAGGGGTGGCTTCAAAGCTCCAGATTTGTATTTGTATTACCTCTGCCCGGAAGCTCAGTTTGCATATTACTGGTTTAGAGAACATGAATATGTCCCTTATTTCACAGTTGAGCACGACGTTGACGATCCAGTGCTGCACTGACGCATGCCTGGGAGGTAATCCCGTGGACAGAAATACACACGGTACGATCCACAACACATGCGTGGCAGAAACTCGGTAGAATAACGGGGAAATTGTCCTTATATGCACCAGCACTCCCTCTCGATCATCATCCGGCTTTTACGCCCACACAAGAAGTATCTGCACTTACATCCCTTCGTCGGGTTGGTCTGCAGAGCATGGGGGGATGTATACCCAAATGGGAACTTTGTAGCCCCAGACAAGTAGCCAGTAGACGAGACGAGTTGCCCAGTACCGGGACTCCGCTTCACATACATCAGGTCATCACTGCCATGCGTAGGTTGTATGTCTCTTTCCCACAGGCTCCTGCTACACTGACGGCCCTGCAGATGGCACTCACTAGTGACTCATGACATCATCGGACCACTAAACTGTATGAAGCAGCACAATCTGACATACCATTGACATCCGATGGTGCTCGTGGGAAATGGAGTGAAGCGGTGGGGAGAGAGGTGAGGCGGAGTGGGCATTCTGCCGTGCACAATTACACACACTAACTGCAAACTGGAACTTGAGGATCATACACCTAAAATGTCTCCATCAATTGAGGTTACGCAATTATGGTCTAAGAGCAGATGCTAAATGTAAACGCTGCGGCGAAGATGATGCTGATGTTCTACATATGGCGCGGCACTGCAGGGCGGTGCTGGAGTTTTGGACTCAAGTTGCAGAGGCTTTGACTGAAATGCTGTCAGAACAAATACCATGTGATCCTGTAGAATGCCTATTGCGATCAATACAAAATGTTTCGCCCGCTGGAGGCGCTTTGCATCGGGAGCTTTATTGTTGGCGAAGCGCCCTGTAGCTCTCCATTGGAGTAGTAAGAGGAAGCCTGTGATGTACAGCTGGTTACACGATATGTCTTACTGTAAAATGTAATTGAAATTATATGCAGAGGGACTACCAAAAACGTAGACACCAAAAATATATATGGGGGCCTTTAACAACTTATCTCATAGTGCACGCGGGTGAAGAGACTCGCCATAAACCCATGTCACAAGCTTCAATAGAATAAGATAATGTTGATATATGGCTGACTAACGTATATAACTAGTGGGTGAAATGTGCCAGCTCTTGTGCTTTATGATGTCTATAATGCAGAGGCAATGTGGGTGCAAGTCTCTGTTACTGTCTTTTCCTTTTGTTTAGTAACTCGCCCTTAATGTTTTGTTTGTCACGAATCTGCAAAACTTAATAGAATAAAAAAGAAGGGTTAAAAATGGCATATTCCAATGTCAGCCCTCTTTTTACCGTCTTTCCACACCTCACCATATAGCCTCTTAAAAAACAAAGGTATTTATTTTTATTTTTTCAATACATTGCCCGCAGGGACACTGGGTGGTAATATCCTTTCCCTTGGAAGCAAGAAAGCTTAAGTGAGGTCCTGTAAGATAGGGGCCATAGCCATCAAATACAGAGAAGTATACATTCTGCAGGTCTGTTGTGGCATACCTCTTGACAACTAATTAAAAACATCTCCCTTGCTCTTCGCTATAAGAGCCATGGAATGCAGATTCCAGGGTGAGACACGCACCTTGTAAAATAATGCAACAATATTATTTGTAACTGCTGGTAGTGCAATCCCATATATAGGTCTGTAGTCCTGGTCTGTGTGCCTCTGTGGTTCTTACCTGTATGATGCTTGACTCTGGGGAATAGGCCCCTCTCTGTCTTATGCCTGAGTCTGTGGTACATCAATCTGTGGTGCTTGCCTCTGCTTGCCTGTGTGATGCTCGTCAAAGGGGTGAGTAGCTAGTACTTGCCTCTGTCTTGCTGTACTCTTTGTGGCTTGACACATATGTGTGTGACTCATAGTGACCTGACCACGTTTCCTGAGTCTGTAGTGGCAATGCCCGTCTTCATGGTGCTCGACTTTTTTTGGTGCTTTACTCTTGGATACTCGAGATTCTCGAGATTCATATTTGGTAAGGGCTGGCGATGGCCTTTGAAACAGAGATATAAATGATAAGCATTCACAACCATCTGCAAGAAAAGAAGCAAAAGCAATAGAAAAGTGCACACACAACGCAACGTATCTCAAGGCAGTGAAAACACAATCCTCTGCACAATGATGGACTGGGCTTCAGAAACAGCAAAGGCATGAAAACCAGCTTGGACTAGAACCATTTAGCTAGGTAGAAGTAGCAGGTGCTGCTGGGGTGTTTGGAGAACTAGAGCTTGAAAACAAATGGGAAATGGTAGCATGAACAAGGGAATAACTTATGTAGAAACTAGAAAATCAATGCCAGGATCTCGGAGAGTGAGCATTTTGAGTATATCATCTTAAGATGTGGTGAAATTACGCCATTAATATATCACAATATAAATCACTTTTTAATAAAGGTGATGTTCTCACATAAAGAAAAATATTAAAACAGAGGAGCCTTACACATTCTTTTGAATTAGCAATAATAAGGCTCCAGGCAAATCTTGCTAGTGCATTAATTCCAGGGATATGATCACTGTGTGCTCAGTTTAAACAATTTCGAGATAAGATGGTTTTAAAGACCACACATTCATTCTTCTAATCATAACAATCTCGTTTGATTGGGAGATGTATTTTTCTGTAGCGAAAGCAGAATTTGGCCTTGTCCACATTTGAAATGTATTAGTATGCATTTAAACTGTTTGTTGGCCACAAAGGGGTGCCAGTGGAGATTTCTTCTATCCACAGCTTCTTGATATCTTATGAATCCTGACGCTAGATATACCCCAGCATTTTGTGCTCTTAAAATTTCAGCAAGGAATTTGTTTAGAGGTATCTAGATAGAGCATATTTGCAAACCTGAATTTAGAGTTAACTGCCCCAGGTGAAAATTGCTTTTCTCAGTTGCATCCACATTCAAGATGCAGAGCTACCTGGGCTCTCAAAAGGCAGTGCTTTTCTTGCTCTCACATGTTGAAGCTCTGGTTCCCAGCTTTGCTCACCATGTTGATTTTGTGGAGGAGCCTTGATTTTCAGTCTGGGCCTCTTAAGGATACTTCATCTGGATCCCCAAATGGGATGTGCTCCAAATCTGAAGCCAGCAAGTTGAGGAGTGTATTTAACTGTTGCAAAGGTCCCACAGGACTATAAGAAGTCAGTGCCTTACAAAACTATGTGCATAGTAGCCACAGCTTCCCAAATGAAGACAGATATTCTCAGAGGTTCAAAGTATCCAGATAAGGTTTAACGTGACCATCACTAGCTGTGCATGAAGTTTTAAAGATTGCTCCATCTGTGCACAAACAACAACTTTATAAACATGTGAATGACAAGCCCATAGCAATTCTGTTTCCATTTCCAGGCTATGTGGTGCAGAAATTGCAACCCTATTAGGAAATAAAACAAACCTGTTTAAATTGCAGGAGTCTATTCCATCAGGTTTGTCCTTCAGTGGCTAAGAAAGTGCTTTGTTGCTGTCCATCCAGCCAATAGTATGTTTTCCAGTCGCTTCTGTGTTCTTGGCTCATTTGTGTGTCCAGGTGTGAAGGGGAGTGGTGCTTTACAGGCTAAAGAGCTAATTTAGATGTTGGCAGATAGGGAACTGTGCCCCAATGATGACAGAGTTCCCTCTCCTCCAACACAGTGGTTCCACCCACTCAGTTTAAGTGCGGGTGGACCATAGGTTTGGTTACGGTGGTGACTACTCCATCGACCATGTAACCAAACTTCTCCTGTGGCCTGACGTAGTGAGAGCCGTTGAATAATTGGCTATACATTTCCATCTACCCAATTAGGATGGATGGCCATAAGGTCATTTTTGTATGCCCGTCACCCACAGGAAAACCCTGGCAGTAAGGGACAGTAAAAAACAAAAAAGCCTTCACCATGGGAGGCAATACCCATGATGAGGAAAGCATTATCCTTTTTATTTTCTAAAAGATGGTGAAAGATCCCTGCAACAAACTGCAAAAAATCATCATTGGCAGGAACTACTGTGATGGCAGTCATTTCTAAATTTGGTGGGTGGCATTTCCAGCAGGACGATGGAGTAATTTACTCAGTCACCCTAGCGGACAAACGGGTCTCCTGAGGATGTCTAAATCGGCCCCTAGGCTTTGATCATGCAAAGCTGATAATTGACAATTGACCTGGTGACCTTTAAAGTATCTGGAAAGCATAGAATACATTTGAGCTAGTTCTTGGACAGTGGTACATTGTGTGAATTTTCCGTTAACAGCAATTGACATTCAGATTAGACATTCAGTGACATTGAAAATAACCATAAACATGGTAGGCTATGACAGTTGGCTTGTTTGCACTTTCACGTTTGGCCTTTACACATGCAGCAGCCCATTTTATGGTTCAAATCGCTTTGTTGGCATTTCGATAAGAAAAATATTGTGAATTAATAGCACGACCAGGGTGTCGCCTGTTGTGAGAAATGATAGTAAACGAGAACAAAATCATACCAAACACTCCCCAACTCACCCTACCCTCCCCATGAAACTGCAGAGACAAAAATGTGGAACTGTCTTGGCCCGACCCTTAATGCAGAGCTGCATTAAGGGCTAGTCCTATCTAGCGACCCTGATGTGATTTAAGATAGAATACAAGCTCATTGGGTAACCCTAGGAGGGTATATGCCAGGAAGCAAGGTAATTCGGTATGTAGGTGAGTAGCTATAGTCACGTCTAGGATTGTGGTCCTATAGGTAGTTATTTTGGGGCAGTCGCCAAGAGCAGTGTTTTGATGCTTGCACTCATTGCTCACAAAACTGATCTGGAGCGGGGGCAGATGCAGAGTGACTCGGGAACATTTGCGCTTGCCAACTCTCGAGGGGGGTGGGGGCTGGCGGTCCCACAGACAGAATGGTACTACTTGGTTTCCCAAATACAACAAGCCGCCCATTGGTTGGCAGAGTGAATGAATTGGGAAAAGGCACTGCTGATGGACAGTGAGAGAGTCTTGGAGTTGCTCTTCCTTTTGCATTCAGGTGGCCAAACAACAGAAAAGGTCCCATATCTCATCACACTTATGGCAACATTATGGGAGAGGACTGTTAAAGTGATTCTGCGAAAGTTCCATTTGCCAGGGAGTTTACATTCCGGCAGTTACCCACTTTTTGCATGTTGACTTCGACAGTGGATACAACGGGCTGGAGGGCGGGAGGGTGCAAGACTTTGGAAGACCTTTCCCCAACAGACGAGTTCCTATCATTTAAGGCTGCTTGGGAGACGTTTGCCCTGAGGGAGGGGCAGTTTCTCATATATGCTAGTATAACCAATACAGCTCAAGAGATTTGGACGAGTTATGCAACTGCACAGCCCTCCTTCCTGTTATTTCGAGTGCTATTGGAACGGGGGGGGGGATAAGACACTTGATATCGCATTTATACAAAGCTACATTAGCGGACAGCCCAAGAAGACTATACTCGACATGACAAGAAAATTCCTGACTAGAACAGAACTAGGAACAACTCTTACATATAAACAGTGGTCTAGGATGTGCTCTTTCGTGCACACGGTGTCCTCCAATGCTAGGTTTAAGTTGATTAATTTCAACTATTTACACTGTGCATACATTACATCGGTCCTACTCCACAGACTAGATCACACCAAACCGACAGACTGCCCCCGCTGCCGTGCGGACAATGCCACCTTTCTGTACCTCACTTGGAGTTGCCCACCTGTAAGAGCATTCTGGAAGGAGGTGTTCCAACATTTGGAGACTGCTTGTGGGATCCAATTAGAATGGAGCCCTGTTATGGGGCTGCTGGGGGACGTACATTCATGCAGGGGAAAAAAGATGGAGTATAAGTTTGCACACCTGATGCTACTACTGGCAAAACATGGGACTGCCATCAATTGAAAGGGGACCACACCTGAAAAGAGATGTAAGGGAATGGGCGCTAGCAGAAGAAGCTTGTCTTAAACGAGTTTGAAAAGACAAAAAGTTGGAGGATGACCTGCAAGTCTGGGGAACTTTGCTGTCCAGATTTGAGGGGGAGGACACCCAAAGCCTGGAAGGAACAACAGACGAAGAAGGGTGAGCAATGGTAAAAGGGCCAGGCATACATCAATGTGCTGGAAAAAGGAAGATCATCTTAGAAAGGGCACGTGTTTGCCAATTATAAAGCCGGAATAATATGTGTTCTTTTTCAGGGATAAAATGTGGAAACTGAACAATATTTTGTAATATGCTTACTTGTGGGAGCTCATATTCCTCTCGAAGTTGAGCAAAGGTCATGGGCCATCTTTGTCAAACATATATCCCACTGACCTATATTCCACAATCCACCAGCGGTGAAATGCTGCCTGATCAAGGCCCTGGACAAAGTCTGCGTTACCCAAAATCAGCATTAGGGGAGAGGAAAATGAGGCCAAATCCCTCGTTCACTCACCCGATCCCAGGCCTCCATCACTGATCCAGTGACAGGAGATAGGTAGAGCCTATCCATAAAGAGCCAGTGCCTCTCCGACCACTTTTCTGGACCACTCAAGCAGCAATCAGAGTTGCGATGTCAGATAATATTATAAAATGTTCTGTATAGCAAGATCTCCTTCTGACCTGTACGTTAGGTCCCTACCCATCCGGGGCCGTGTCCAGGCCCATGCAAAGCTATTAATATCCCACTGAAGAGCTCCGTCCCAGGTGGAACCCCCTTTATAAGAATGTTATTACAACAGGAGCGGTTTTCCAAGTCTTCCGAGTGCACTTGCAGGTCTAACTGTTGGGCCCAGAGCCTAAGGATTTCCTGTTGTAGTTGTTCAATCTGTTCCTCCCAGGTGGTATCATGGTCTTCCAGTGAGGACACTCCCTCTCCAGTGGTATCCATGTTGCTGTGAACCTTCTTGAGCTCATTGGTGAATTCCTGCTTAACAGAGTGGAGGTCTTCTT
Organism: Pleurodeles waltl; assembly: GCF_031143425.1. Classification (NCBI taxonomy): domain Eukaryota; kingdom Metazoa; phylum Chordata; class Amphibia; order Caudata; family Salamandridae; genus Pleurodeles; species Pleurodeles waltl. The sequence goes on from NC_090446.1 coordinate 1,114,510,529, forward strand.
GCAGGGATGTAAAAAGTGCCTGCAAGAAAGAGCGGGTCACCGGGCCTTCTCTATCTTTTTTCTCCAGAATGGGATGAGGGGCCAACGCCATTGGGCATTCCCTGGGTGAGGCATCCCCAGTCTTAAGCAGCATGTCTTTCAGACTGCCATCTTTCTTCCCTCGGGCAGAGGCCATGTTCACCTGCAAAGGCAAAACTGCTGTGACCCCCTCTGTTTTGTACAGGCCCTTTTCACCAGCAGGCACTTTTGGGTTAGTGGTCCAGTAGATGGCCCCAGAATCTCCTCCTCCTAACTTGTGAAAGCTGCTAGTTGAGCAAATATTTTGCATGGTAGCGTGAATGTTGTAGGGCAGATAGTATCTGTGAGCTGCCTGAGACACCCCTCGAGCTTAATGTCCATTTGTGCAGTCCGGCTCCCACCCAACACCGCAGTGTATGGCGATGGAGAGCACCTTTTCTGGGCACCCCTTTGCGATTCCAGGGCAAGGGGTGGGAGCCCTGTCTTAGCCTTTCTATGAGCAGACTACTGGCCAGATGTAATCCTTGGGGTGTGACTCAGATGGGTCAAGCCATCCGTCTCAGAGACATTGCATGGGGCCCCAGGGTGGGTGTATCCCTGGCTCTGGCTGATGGTCAGTAGAAGCAGGTTCTGCAAGGCCCCCCCATTTGGCCCTCCCCCGCACTAGAAGAAAGGAGCGGAGTGGTCTCTGCTGCACTGCCAGCGGAGTACAGTCACATCTAGGCCCCTCCAAGGCCCACCGACTCTATGGGCCACCTGTGTGTGAGTTCCTATGTTCAGATCAGGGAGATGGAAAGAGATGGCAACTGGTTCTGGCAGCCAAGGCTTCAAGGGACTACCAGAGGTAGGCCACCGCCACTCCCTGTCTGGGAGCCTTCTTGTGTCAGCTCCTATTGGTTCCCTGTTAGGTGAGTCTCTCCTGTCCCTCACTCACTGCCTGCAGCTCCGTGCTGAAGCCGCTCGCGGATGGTGGAAGTCCACAAGTGTAGTCTGTGCCACCTGTGTTGCCCAAGGTGGCACACGGTCCCCAGGACTCTGCGGAAGCACAGTGAATGGGCGCCAGCCAGCTTCAGGAACTGGCAGTCCGGGTCAGGCCACACTCAATCCACCACCATGTGTGCATGCCGCGATCCACAGGAAAGCCACTGGCTCTGCCACGACTCCCCAGTTCCCACGTCGAACTCTCTGGTTGCCGCTGTATTCCCTACGGCCCCGGGTGCCCCCAACATTAGATGTGCCTCATTTTTAAGCTGTGGATCTGGGTAGAGCCGGAGGTGAGAGTGGAGCTGTGGCAAAAGACTTCTAAGTCGCCTGCCATCTTGTCCACGCCCCCCCCAATCCATTTTAAACATAATATGCCTGGCAAGGGCGTAGACACAGAGTAACCCCTTGCCTGAGGTGCAGCCTCATCTCCCCATGAAAATATAACTGCAAAATGGCAACCATGATTGCCACTGCCTCAGAGGGCTTCCTGCAGGCTCTTCATAAAGTATATGGCCCAGAACCAGTCTGAGGGATGAAACCATCAGGTGTAGAGTAGGACGATCTATGACAGGACCAGGGCAACAGCATTGATCCTGATTAATTGCATTTTGGTTTCTGGAATTAACTGACTCTCTATTGAGATACAAAGAAGCGAATAGGAGGATAGCTACATAGTCCCTCGGAGTCTTGCAGCCTCTGAGGTATGTAACACCAAAATAGGAGAGATATGCTGGGGTGCCTGCAGTGACAGGCCCTATAACCCATTGGAATGTTTTTAAATTCGGGACAGAGCGCAGTTTCCATGACACAAGCGTAGTGAATGTCTTCATTAAAAGGAAGTATAGAGTGAGTGATCAATGGGTGCAGGTGATTGATTAGATGTGTGAATACATAAGGGTGACTGTGAGAGAGAACAGAATATTCTATGAGGTTCTTGAGTGTTAATGGAGAGCTCCCTAGATCTGGCCTGGCAGCAGGACAGCCCTCTACGGCTTCACTACTCTGCTCCTGGCATGGGAGCAGGGAAAGGGCGCTTTCCTCTGAGAGAACTAAGACTTGGATAGCTGTCTCCGGGAGTTGAAAGAGTATCTCTTGTACCCAAAGGGTTGGATGAGGAACCACAAGGCTTGATTTAATCCATTGATAGGCTGATTTTCCAGGGTCCGATGGTCCACAGACCATCTACACAGTCAAAGAGGGGCTATGGACAAAGAGGCATTGAAGAGAACCTGATGCTTACAGCATCAAGGATGTTATCATTACTAGGGCTACTAATCCGAGTGAGTGATATGGAACACACGAGGCACAACTCTTCCATCATCTGAACCCTGTGCCAGAATTCAACCACAATCAACTCCCAATGACTTGCTTACCGACTAGAGACTTTAGGCATGCCTATCCTCTCCGTTGTGAAGGAGTAGTTAGACCCTCACATCCGCTCACATATCCCTGGTACCACCTTTCTGCTTTTTGTGCACAACCCAGCAGAAGTTAGGAAGTCAGTACTGGGATACTACTCTAAAGGGTATCGATGCCCAGTTTTCTGAAGCAGAACATTGGAAGTGGGCACAAATGGCCTTAGCAAGTGGGTCTCAGTGTTGTATGTGTGACCGGCTATGTGGGTTAGCTGTGGTGAGTGTAATAGTTAGATTAATAATGTGCCATGTAATGAGCTAGTTACTGGGGCGGACCCAAACTTAAACATTGGTTCACCTATGCAATACAACTTGCATTTGTGGTGGGTTCTTACATCCCACTGTTTATTTTCCTCTCCTGACAATTGCCTAGGGACAGTGTAGCATAACGGATTTTAGCTTGAAGCCATGAATGACATTGTGTGTGGTGTAAGGCATGTGAGTGTGATGTCATAGGGTGCATTTTATGAATGGTCTAATTAAGGTAAGCATGGGCATTCCGTATGGTGCAACACATTTAAGTGTCTTGTCCTGGGGTAGCTTCAGAGTGGTGTGACACATTTGATTTTTATGTCACTGGGTGACATTCAGTGTGGTGCAACACATCTGTCTATGATGTCATGCACTTGCATTCTGCTTAGTGCAATGTAGTTAAGATTGATGGGATGAACGTTTCTTCAGTAGACTGTAATTTCGAGGGAATTTGCTCTAGGCACATGATCCTGCAGGCCTCATTTTTAAGTTTTTGGAGGCAGGTTGACTGTTGAGCATAACGTTTGATGGATTCATTGTAATAAATTCACCTTTTTTCCAATTTCAGAAGAAGATATCCTTAACTCCATTGTGAAAGATGCTCCGAAGAGTGAAGGTTCAGACCATGTCACGTCTGACAGTGGGAGATTTTCACCGAGGGTTGAAGCGGATCTCATCTCTGATATGTATGCCCTTCATCTGTTTTGTGTTTTAAGTTCCAATTTTCCAACCTTTTCTTCCATTACTGTTTTCATCCTATTACTGGAGCACAGTTCATCCCCGTCCTCCACTCTCTCCTTTTCTGTTGCCCACATTCCTGTTTATTCTGCTTGCACTGTCCTTGCTTTTTTCATTCTCCTTTCTCTGTTCTCCAAGTGTTGCTTTTTCTCCCTCATATCTCTCTTCATTCCACTTCCAGCTCCTCTCCTTTCTTCTCCCTTATGTACTCTCTTCTGACACATCACAAATTCTTCTCCGTCTATCTTCACTTATCTTTTTTCTCATCCAATACCTACAGCTTCTTTCCTTGCCACTATGCTCCACTGTGCATTTGATTGTCTTGCCTCCTCTTCTTGTGTTCAAGCATGGTTTAGCGCTGCACTTTCTGCTATAACAGTTCCAGCCACTGAGGCTAGATTCACAGAGGACACTGCTTGAAAGTCCAAAATGTGTGTGTGGGGAGGGCGGGAATTCACCTAGATTCAGATCAAATTTCTAATTCCTCAAGGATTAACAAAGAATCAGAAGAACTATGTCTGCAACCCCTGGACAATTTATCAACCTTGGAATCGTCTTTGATGCATACCTTTTATTCATAACTCAAATGAACGTTGTGGATTTCAGCATACAGGTATCCATCCATGCTTTCAAAGGATTTGCCTACCTCTGAAGGCTGCACCCTGGTAGCACAGATCAGATTCCTGGAGGCAGAATGCATGGATTACTGTAGTTCAGTAAGCATAGGTTTACCACAAATGCTGCAGTCTGAGTACAGCCTGCATACCTAAATGATAAGGAGGATTATGTTAAACATGGCACTGCACTTGCCCGAACTGGAGTGAAGGATTACATTTAATAAATCTGCAAAATGCAGAAGATTTACTAGAATAAGTTCCCAGGGTATCTCAGCAGTTTGCTCTCTCTTCCCACCTGCCAGTACTTTGTGATGAATCACCTCTTACACGATGCAGTAGAGATCATTCAAATGGTTAAAACATGGTGACCGATAACACAGGCACGCCTAACTCAAGAACACGGGCCTGTGGAAGAACCAAATCATTTGCATTTCATAAGACCTCTCAAAGATATGCATCTAGCTGAAGGTCTACCCAGGGCATCGACCCTCCTCACTCCCAACTGGATTCTGTTAGCATAGATGCAGGTCATCCTTCCAATGGGTCTTGACTGAATCATTGACTAAAAAGATTGCAAAACATATTCACCATATGGAAAATATCGTATGTATTAAGTCTTCTGCCATCTTGCTTACATGAAAGAATCAACATGTAACGTTGCTTTGGCAAATATCCCTACTCTAAGGAATTTCCTCAGTAAAATAAACAACAACTGCAGCCTCTTTGGCATTGTTAGACAATTTCACAGAACATTAGCTGCAGTCAGATCAGTGGTATCAAGAATGGAAAATAAATATAGGTCAGTACCACAACATGTCAAGGAACATGTAAAATCTGACTCAGTTATTAGGGCTAGAAAAGTTATCAACCCCAGTTTGGACAGCAGATACCCTATGACAAAGTGAGTAGGCGCAGAGAAGCAGAAGGCAGGACGACATGTACCGCAGCATCATTAGCTAATGTTATGTTTCTGTCATGCTACAACAGCATTAACTGAGGCAGGTTTTTGGATGTGATTGAATTCCAGACAAAAGATACGCAACTGAATGTGTTACCCATTATTTAAGAAATACAACTAACTTGTGAGCCTTTGCATTCAAATCGTACTAAAGAAGAATGGTGGGTCGCCCAAACAAATATTTAGAATACTTTAAGCTAAAAATGGAAATATCAGAGAAAAATTGCGATTTATTGGGTGCCATCTCATTCAAGAATGCTTTATTTCACATCCTAAATCTTCACAAACACAGAAAATATCTCATGGTTGTTATGAATGGTAGGTGGTGTTGGGGGCGTGGTCTCGCCGCTAGCTGACTTAGCTGCATAAACGTGGAAGGCTGTCTCGACCTCATATATGACTCCATCTCTCTGCTATTGAAGCATGAGTCAGTGTTAAACGTTTCTGCTGGTCAATTGCGCCGTACTGAAGGGCCGGCTATATAACACACCAGATTACCGCAACGTCTGAGCCCACTGTGGACTCTATGGGGCAGGCCTAGAAGGTGCGTTGGAAGGAGTGACCTTCTCGATGCCCGAGGCCTAACCGTGCAGCAGCCACCAAGAGCAGCGTGCTAGGACGGGCTCCAAGGGTCCACAGCGGTCAGAAATGTTCCCCTTCTTCTCCAATCCACCAGCAGGAGCAATATTCTCAAGCACAAGTGAGCTGTTGTACATCATGGAGGCTTCCTGACTTCGGCAGGCCGATGGTTTGTCATGCAGACAAGACAGGTGATGGAGCCAGAATCAAATCCCAGAACCTGAACAGTAACCTTCAGATACGAGTAGCCATAGAAGACTTAATGGTTGATACTTTCACGTGACAAAAATAGACTGTGACTGAAATGAGCGTCTGTCCTGGAATTATTGGACAAATGTGCTGACAGCATGCTGTGAGGCCACTGAATGGGTTAAGTGAGCCTGATGCAGTGTGGTACAGTGTGCCAAGAATTATTTGATGGCTTTTCATATTTAATGAAGATACCAGGCCCCTGTATGACGCAACAAACTTTGTCTAGGTTTGAATTTGATAGCGCACTCTGACAATTTCACCAGAATGAAACAATAGCTGTGAAACATACAGTATAAAATCGTCCAGTGGCCACGCTTATGGGAGCAAACCACGGGCTTGGACCTAAGGCTCAGATTTAGGAGGGCCCAGCGCCTCCTTGCACCACATTAGCGTAATTCTTTTTACACTAATGTGGCCCAACAAGGGCAAAATGGCTGCACCACATTTACAGGGTGATGGAATGCATGCATTGCACCACTTTGTAACCCCTTGCGCCATATTATGCCTGCGCTCGTTAGGGGGGGCGAAGAAATCAAATTGCTTTCATTTGCCATTTTTTGCTGCATTTGTAAGGCCTGCACAGATTAGGCATTAAAAGGAGGCACACCATTATTTATAGTGGGCCTCAATGTGCTTTGCAGGATGAGCATCAAAACGTTTGCCGCTAATCCTGCAAAGCGCCAAACTAGCACCAACTATTTTTATGCTAGTTCCCCAACTACTGCCATGGTGCGCCATATATTAAATACTGCGCACACATGGTGGCATTAGGGGGTGATAAGGGGCGCAAGAAAAGTGGCACCGCATGGGGTGCAGCGCCACTTTTTTAAAATCAGGCCCTACATTTTTAGATGGTATGAAGTAGGTCCTCCAGATAGTTGTCTGGATACTAGTCACCAGACCATTTAAAAAATCTTCTACATCGGAAAAGGTTTGTGTTGGACTTTTGGCCATACGCATGGTCATCCCTAGTCTTTTTGCCTCCTTCCTCCTGTTTTTTCTGACCTCTCGCTGTTGGCTCTAGGACTCTGAGCACTTTATCACTGCTGACCAGTGCTAAAGTGCAGGTGCTCTCCCATCTGAAGTTGGTATGATTGGCTTATACCTAATTGGCATATTTAATTTACCTATAAGTCCCTTGTACAGTGGTATCTCTATACCCAGGGCCTGTAAATTAAATACTACTAGTGGGCCTGCAGCGCTGCTTGAGCCACCCACTGAAGTAGACTTTCAAACCTGTCTCAGGCCTGCTAGCGCAGGGCCTGTGTGCGCAGTTTTCTGCCACAGGGACCTGGCATCTAAATTTACTTGCCAGGCCCAGAACTCCCCTTTTACTACATGTAAGTCACCCCTAAAGTACGCCCTAGCTAGCCCTATGGGCAGGGTGCCATGTATGTAGAAAGGCAGGACATGTGCCATATTGCATGGCCTGTCCTAGTAGTGACAAACAGGCTAACTTGGTGTCTCACTGCTGTGAGTGCTGCCTTCTCATAGGATTGCATTAGAAATGCCCTGCCTTATGTGTAAGGGGTATTGTCTGATTTATGAGGGGTAGCGTAGGCGTGTTTGGTATGGTTGTGATGGTGATAATAAATACTGCTTACTGGTGTGGGTGTATTTTTTATTACTATCACAGAAATGCCACTTCTAGAAAGTGCGCATTTATCTGTGCTTATAATTCTGGTGTTTTGCAGCTTGACTCCAATCCACGTCTGGGCAGAGTGACAGTTGGGGCTTTGTGCATACTTTTCAGACAGCCTGTACACAGGGAGGGTGGAGGTGTCACTGAGGTGCATCTGCATACTGAATAGTCTTCCTGGGCTGAGAGAAGGGAGAGGCGGGGCACACCTGCATTTGTAAAGACTGTGCCCTGGCCTCACACAATAGGGTCGTTAACCCCCCACTGATGTTTGGAGCCTGTGCTGAAAGGAGAGAGGGGGCACTCCCAGAACCAGTTGTAACTGGCTGGAACCTCCTTTCCCTACCATTGTAAAACACTGTAAGAACTGACTATAAGTACAGGGGAATTTTCCCCACAATTTGAACATTCTTGGAACTTGAAACTGGACACAGAACGCTGATGAATGGACTCACCAGGAAACCGCCATGGACTGCTGCTGCTGTGCTGATCTCACAATATAAAAGGAAGGCAAGAGATGGATGTGACTAACAAACATTTCTAATCGCCAGAGAAGAAGTGATTTAGTATACAGGTTAAACTAAACTGTTTATTAAACATAAACAGGGTTTATTAAACATAAACATAAACATTGGGCCTGCTCACGAAATACAGTGGGCAGCTGCTTGGGACCTTACAAAATAGTGTCCGCACAACACAAGAGGCAAACTGTCCGTGGACCAGGGCAAAGTCCCCAAAGACCTCATTGCCGGATGGAGACCCAGCTGGAGCAATAGGTGAGAAAGTCAATCCCAATGAGGATGATATAAACTCAAATACCATCAAGAAACACCATCCTCATGGAACAGAAATTTTGTTTAAAATCAAAAGACTCAGAAATTAATATTGTTGCTTAAACTGATACAGTCGCCATTAGACTGAATCATCTAACAGAAACGATCAGAGACAAATGCTTGTCGGGCTTTCTTAGGATTCTGAGGGTAGAATATCGGACCTCAAAGATGACAGTGTGGCCTCCAACGAGAAACTTCTCAAGATGGAGAAAATACTGGCAACTGTGACCTTGAGGCACATTCTCGTTCCAATGTCAGTGTTGCAGGCCTGGAGTAAAATACCAATCTAACCCAAACTGAGGTATTTATCAAGAAGATGCTTATCAATCTCTTCAACCACATCATTCACTGGCACCTAGATTGCCACCCCGAGCGTAGCCTAGCCCCCTCAAAGACCCGTTGTGAAATTATCGTAACAGAGACATGATTCTGAAACTGGCTAGAAAAAAAGCTGTGCTACAGTATCAACGATCCGTCAACAGTAAATACCTAGATTCACCCTAGCTGTCCAAGAGCCTCAGTGAATATTCACAGTGGTGAAGAAGCATCTCGGAGACAAAGAAATTCAGGAAGCAGTGCTGTACCTGGCAAAACCTAAAACTGAATTTGGAGCGAAAATGCATCTCTTTACTGACCCCAAGAGGAACCGCCAAGTTTGTCAAACACTGCAGGAAGCTGGCCTGGTGTGTGGTGGGTCCCCAAGGTACTTACACCTTATACCAGGTCCAGGTATCCCCTCTTAGTGAAGTGTAGACAGTGTCTAGAAGCCAGGCTCTCTAGAGGTAGCTGTGGATGAGCAGCCAAAGCTTATCTAGGAGACATGCAAAGCTCATGCAATACCACAGTAGTCCCACAGCACTTACACACATGAAAGAAAACACTCAGTTGTACAAAAATAAAGGTACTTTATTTTTGGAACACAATACCACAAAATACTAGAAGGGCACTCCTCCAATAGGAAGGAAGTAATACACTAAATATATACACTAGCAATCAGAAATAGGCATAGCAAATCAATCTATCAATCATTCAGGGGATTTGTAAAGTGCACTACTCACCCGTGAGGGTCTCAAGGTGCTGAGAGGGTGGGGGGCTGCTACTGCTCGAACAGCCATGTCTTGAGCTGCCTCCTGAAGGTAAGTAGGTCCTTGGTGTGACGCAGGTGGGTGGTAAGAGTGTTCCACGTCTTGGCGGCGAGGTGGGAGAATGATCTGCCGCCGGCGGTTGTTCTGCAGATGCGTGGGACGTGGCAAGGTCAGCGTAGCGAAGCTGTCGGGTCGGGGTGTAGAAGGAGAGCGTCTGCTGAGGTATTCTGGTCCAGTGTTGTGCAGTGCCTTGTGAGCGTGGGTGAGGAGTTTGAACGTGATTCTCTTGTTGAAAGGGAGCCAGTGTAGGTCTCTCAGGTGGCTGTGATGTGGCAGTGGCGGGGGATGTCCAGGATGGGGTGTGCAGAGGCGTTCTGGATGCGTTGCAGTCTTTTCTGGAGTTTGGCCGTGGTTCCTGCATAGAGGGCATTGCCGTAGTCCAGTTTGCTGCTTCTAAGGGCTTGAGGTCCTTGAGGCCGGAAGTTCTTGAGGTCCTTTGGGTCCGCCTTGGGTTTCTTGAGGAGGGCGTTAATCTTGGCGTGTTTCCAGCTCTCCGGGAAGGTGGCGGACATGAAGGAACTGTTGATGATCTTCCGGAGTTGGGGTGCAATGACGGAGCTTTCTTTATTGAAGATGTGGTGAGGGCAGGGGTCAGATGGTGAGCTGGAGTGGATAGTGTTCATGATTTCGATTATGTCGTTGATGTGGGTCCAGGAGAGCAGGAGGCTGGTGGGTGGTGAGTCTGTGGTGTCAGTGGTTGACAGGGGTCTGAGTGCTAAAGCTGTCATGGATGTCTGCGATCTTGCAGTAGAAGAAGGTGGCTAGGGAGTCACAGAGGTCTTGTGATGGCGGGATGTCATTGACGTTGGAGCCGGGGTTGGTGAGCTCCTTCACAATCTTGACGAGCTCTTTGTGGCTGTGCACGTGGTTGTCGATGCGTTCTTTGAAGGCGGTTCTCTTGGTGGTTCGGATGAGTTGGTGGTGTCTGCGGATGGCGTTCTTGAAGGCTGTGTTGTTTTCCAGTTTCTGATCTTGGCACCACTTCTTTTCGAGTCTCTGGCATGTTTGCTTAGATTCTTGGAGGTCAGCGGTGAACCAGAAGGTCTGTCTGTTGGTGCGTCTGTTGGAAGGATAGAAAATAGTGCAAATAGCAATGTCCAATAGTGACCCTAGGGGGAGCACAAACGATACACTAAAAAAATGGAATGCAAACACAGGACCCCCACCTCGGTAAGTGGAATGTGTAGAGGGGATCTGCGGGTACTAGAAAACCACAGAGGTGAGTATCACAACACCCCCCAGTGACCGGGAAAGCAGGAGTAAATCACTGGATTTTCCCAAAATCACCCAAAAGGAGGAAAAGGAGAAAAAGAAGACACCCAGAGAAGACTGCAAGAAAACCAGCAGTGGATTCCTGAAGAAAGAAGACCTGTGGAGAGAGGGGACCAAGTCCAAGAGTCACAGTGGAGTCCAGGAGGAGTAGAAGCTACTACGCACCCTGCTGTACTTGCAGGAGTTGGTTGACGGTGATGAAGAACAGGTCAGTATTCATTCCTGGAGCCGGAGAAGAGTTCCTGATGGATAAAGAGGATGTCCCACACTGAAAGGAAGATTTCAGATAGGTATAAGAGCAGGAATTCCACCAACAAGCCTTGGCAAAGGCAATCTGGTGGTTAATGGAAAAGTGGTGCTGCCGGGGACCAGCAAGGCCCAGGAGGACTCGACCTAGGAGAGGGAGCCACAGTGGACCTTTAGCGTCGCAGAGAGTCCACAGAAGCAGAGGCAGCACCCACAGGAGTCCCACAGGATGAGGACACGGGAGTCACAGAAGAAGATCATGCAGCACTATAAAAGAGGGTCCCACGCCGCCAGAGAACCACGCAGGAGTCTGTGCTTTGCAGGAAGGAGAGCTGGGGGCTGAAGCTACTTGTCGCCTGATGATCCCTTGGAGGAGATGCAAACAACCCTTGGCCGCTGCAAGGGACGCAGTGCACTGGGGTACTGTACTGAGTGGGAAGGCAGAGGCTTATCTCCACCAAAGTTGGACAGCTGGCAGAGAGGACCAAGAGGACTACCACCCATGATGCAGGATCCACGCAGCTCAAGATGAGGGGAGATACACGCAGCCAGTCTTCACTTGCTGTAGGTGCCTGCAGTTGCAGGAGAGTGACTCCTTCACTCCCAGGGAGATTTCTTCTTGTGCAGGCTGAAGAGTTGCTGTCTTCTGAAGATGCACAGCCGGGGAAATGTTGCAAAGCTGGCAGGAATCGTGGAAACAAAGTTGCAGAAGAGGCTTCTCTGTCGATTGCAGCATTGTCAGTTCCTGGAGGGTCCAGTCACAGTTCCAGTGGCCAGAAGCCAAAGTGGAGGTTGCAGAGGAATCCTGCTGGAATCTTGCAAGCTGAATTTAAGGACCCACCCAAGAGAGAGACCCTAAATAGCCCTGAAAGGGGAATTGGTCACCTAACCAGGTAAGCACATATCAGGAGGGGGCTCTGACATCACCTGCCTGGACTGGCCACTCAGATGCTCCCAGAGCACCCTGCCAACCTTGGAAACAAGATGGCAGAAACCAGGACCCTCTGGAGGAGCTCTGAGTACCACCCCTGGGGTGGTGATGGACAGGGGAGTGGTCACTCCCCTTTCCATTGTCCAGTTTCATGCCAGAGCAGGAACTGGGGGACCCTGGACCGGTGTGGACTGGTTTACGCACAGAGGGCACCAAATGTGCCCTTTAAAGCAAAACAGTGCCTTGAGGAGGCAACCCCTTCCAAGCCAGTCACACCTATATCCAAAGAGAGAGGTTGTTACCTCCCTCTCCCAAAGGAAATCCTTTGTTCTGCCTTGATCAGATCAAGCAGCAGGAGGGCAGAAACCTATCTGAGGGGTGGCAGCAGCTTGGGCTGCCCGGACACCTCTGTAAGACTTGTGGTAGCAATGCTGGGAGTCCTGTAAGGAGCCCCCAGAGTGCGAGGAATCATACTTCCAATACTCGCAACAATATTGGGGTATGATTCCAACATGTTTGATACCAAACATAACCAGGTTTGGAGTTACCATTCTGTACTGGCCATAGGTAGTGACCTATGTCCAGTACATGCATAAAATGGCACCCCGCACACTCAAAGTCCAGGAAAATGGATCTAGAGTTTGTGGGGACACTTCTGCTAGTGCACGGGTGCTCTCACACCCAGTACCTGCACCTTGCCCTCTGGGCTGAAAGGGCCTACTATAGGGGTGACTTACAGTGACCTGGTGCAGTGACCTGTAGTGAAAACGGGTGCATGCACTCGTTTCACGCAGGCTGCAATGGCAGGCCTGAAGAACCCTTTGCATGTGCTCCCTATGGGTGGCAGAATAACTGCTGCAGCCCACAGGGATCCCATGAAACCCCAATGCCCTGGGTGCCTAGGTACCATTTACTAGGGACTTACATGGGGGGACCAGTATGCCAATTATGGGTAGTAAAAGGTACATTTTACAGGAGAGAGCAAAACTACTGGGGTCCTGGTTAGCAGGATCCCACCAGAAACAGTCAAACACACTGACACAGGCAGGAAATGGGGGCAACCATGCCAAGAAAGAGGGTACTTTCCTACAAAAAAAAATATGTTGTGCCAAACAGCTAGCCAGACTCCTCAAGCCCCGGGAGAGAAATAGGAGACTGGATGAAATCTGTAACAGACACCAGTGAAGTGGACTGGCCAGAGTGTAAGTTATATGCATAGATCGAGAAATGCTGGGGCAGGAATGGAAATTTACCCTCCTCTTCCACATCCCCGCGGCTGTCTGATGTACACTTGAGGTGAGTAGACTCTCTAATGGATCACGAGAAATCGAAGGCCCATGTCAATAGATTTCTTTAGTTCACTGGTTAGTTGGGGTGATCAGTCTGGGTGAAACGAGGCAGGTGGAGTTATTTTTAATTACTTAGAATTTATTAATATCGCAATGTTTCATCTCACTCCACACAGGACACTAGTACTACAGTCAGTGTGAGGAGTAGACATTGACTAGAAAGTAGGAGGCCTGAATAACTCTCTAAAATGTTGAATGATGTGGCATACTTGGATTGAAACAAGGTGGCCCTTACTATATTACAAGAAACTCATACAGATCCAAAAGACACACTTCACAACAGAGTGGGATTCTGGCAGATATCTCCCCTCTTATAGTTCATATTCTAGGGTGGTTGTATACTGATTAGTAAAGCATTAAATCTTGTACTTTAAGAACAATATGAGGACCTTGAAGGCAGAGACCTCCTCCTAATGGGACTTTGGCATCACTGTATCACCTTCATTATGACCTGAGCACAGATGCCCCAGGCTTTTGTGATATGATTCCAAAAGTCTGCATCAAGGTGGAGGAAGAAAATATAATACGGGAAGGCAATATGAATTCAGTATTAGATCCAAGGTCCAAGCATAGTGGAAGTCACATGAAACAAGTGTCCAGGGTCTTAATGCAGGAGATAGTTGATCTTGTAGAAATATGGTACTTTCATCATGAAATGGGCAGGAAGTATTTACATTATTCCTCTGTTCATGACTGAATGACACACACAGATCAATGGCTTAGTTTGCCCAGAGTGTGTTCTTGGGTAATACGTATACTATACCTCCAACCTACACTTTCAGACCACTCACACAAACAAATGTCTCTGACCTTTCATCAAGTAGGCTATTGTGCCATGAGATGCCCTGATAGAATCAGACTTTCACAATAGGCACGCTCACTCTTTACTGAATATTTTGCGATTAATACTGCCTTAGTCTCCAATTCTGCTGTAGTGTGGAGAGCATTTAAAACTTACTATGGATGTGACAATGTCAAAACAATCAGACATATTTATACACAGTTAAAATATATAGAAAGAGGCATTAAGATAATGTATTGCCCATTTGATGAATGATCTACTGTGTACATTTTGTGACTTTGCTGACAGAGAAGTAATGTTACTAAGTTAATACACACTAGCCCCACACCCAACATGGAATGAGGGAAAGACCACTGGCCTGAGTATTGAAAAAAGAAAAGAAATGAGATGTGATATCTCAGGCTAGGAGGTCAGATAGGACTGTTGTGGTATGCTGCCATAAAATGGGCCTTATTGCGAGGCAGGCGGTCTTCGGACTGCCAGCACTGCGGTGGCAATCGAACCACCGCAGCTGTGGTGGACCAACTGCCACATTATGAGGTTGGCGGGCAGGCCCGCCACCCTACAGCTCTCCCTGCCAGGATCAGTGATCCCAACAGGCTGAGGGTGGTCCTGCTTTTAATCAGCCAGGGCGGCGCTGAACTCAGCCCCACCCTGCTGATGATCCACAGAGACTATGAGGTTACTGCTTCCAAAAAATTGTATTTAATTTTAACATATATTTACTGTCAAATTTGCAAATAAAATATAATGTTAATAACATCTTTACTGGCAGGATGTTGCTTTATAAAAAAGATTGGGAAGATTGTTAGAGTATGTGTGTGTGTGTGTGTGTGTGTGTGTGTGTGTAAATATTATTTTATGTAAACTTAATTTTAAAATTTTTACTTAGACATTTTTCATTTTTTAAATTTTAAATTATCAATATATGTATGTAAAATAAAACATGTTTTTGTAATAGTTTAATTTTAAATAATATTTGTGATTTAAGTTGTACATTTGTGTTTTTGTGGCAGTTTTTTAAAATTTAGATATTTATGTAATGTTGTGGATATGATATATTGTTTTATGTATATTTATGTGTTTATGATAAGTCAGTTGCACACATTTAACACATTTAGGGCCTCATTTCAACCTCGGTGGTCTTTTAGCAAGTCCGCCAAGGTACCGCCGTGCTGAAGACCGCCAGTGCAGGCGGTTTTCCGCACAGCGTATCAGGACTGCTGGCAGCCCTCCGCCCTTTTTCGGACGGAGAGCCGCCAGCAGCCATACTGGCGGTCGGTGGTGAAGTAGAGGCTGCTCCACCTCCACCGCCAGGTCATCAGAACACCGCCCACCGAATCACAACCTATGATACGGTGTGGGGGTTTTCTGGTGACGGGGAGCTGGCGGCAGAGCAGCCCCCATGGGTCCCGTTCCCTCCCGGAGGATCACCGGACCAGGTAAGGTGATCTTCCGTTAGGGGAGGGGGGTAGGGTGTGTTGTGTGCGTGCATGGGGGTATGCGTGTGAGTGTGTAGAGGAGGTGTAGAGGAGGTGTGTGAGTGCGTGTATGCATGCAGGGGGGTGTTGTGTGTATGGAAAATGTCTGTGTATGTCTGTGTGTGTCTGTGTGTATGTGTGCGTGTATGTCTGTGTGTATGTGTGCGAGTATGTCTGTGTGTATGTCTGTGTGTATGTGTAGTTGTTGTGTGAGTGTGTGTGTAGGGGGTGTGTGTCAATGTTGGGTGGGTGTGGGGAGGGGGGTCCTACCACCTTTGGGGGGTGGCCAGGGGGTCGTGGGTTTGGGGGGAGGACTCTGGGGAGGGTAGGGAGACCCCTATCAGTGCCAGGGAACATATTCCCTGGCGCTGATAGTGCCAACCGCCATGGATTTCGTGGCGGTACAGAACCCTGCGAAATCCATGGCGGTATGCAGGGCCGTGATACCGCCGGCCGTGTAGTGACTGCTGCCAGGCTGGAGACCAAGGTCTCCAGCCCAGCAGTCTTTACCACCCTGGCGGTCGGAGTGGAGAAGTGGCGGTTTTGCATGGCGGTCACCGCCATGCTTGTAATTCCAATTTTTTTACCACCGCCTTGTTTGCGGTATTACCGCCACTTCTCCACCGACCACCATGGTTGTAATGAGGGCCTTAATGTATTTTAACATTTATTTAAATTAATTTGTATTCATATTTCTTTGTAAAAATGTATTGAATTTTTGGTAATAAGAATACTATGTATATAAGAAGTATTTTGCATACATATTTAAATTGCTGTGTTTTTGTCTGTATATTTTTTATTTATAAAACACATTTTATTTAACCATTTACTTGTTTGAAAATAATCAAAGGAAAAATAACAATTATATTTATAATTTTTAACTTTGTAATTTGTTATGATGTTTAATATGTTTGTAAAGTTGTTGTAGAAAATCAAAATATACTTTAACAAAATGTTATTTATATAATCTTTTATATTTTAAATTTTTGCTTTTTTTTATTTTTTTATTGTTGGAATTAATTAGTTTTTAAATGTTCATATTTATGTTCCATTTTATAGTGATGTATAATTATATTTTTTAGGATTTATGTAAAATGTAGATATGTATTGTAAGTTATATTTTTTTGATTGTTATTGCTGTTTATGATTTTCACAAAAAATGTATTATGTTTTTAAGAATACTAAGGGCCTCATTACGAGTCTGACGGTCAACCGCCAGAGTAGCGGTGGCGGTCATGTCCACCATCGGTATGGTGGTCTGACTGCCAAATTAAGAGTTTGGAGGTCGGACCACCAAACGTCCACTGTCTCTGCCGGTAACAATGTTCCCGATGGACTGACGGTGGAGCAGGTCGTAATCAGCCAGGGCTGCGCTGAAGTCAGCGCTGCCTTCCTGATTATGACCTCGTTCTCCACCAGCCTTTTCATGGCAGTTTCACTGCCATGAAAAGGCTGGAGGAGAACAGGTGCAGGGGGCCATGGGAGCTCGTGCACTGCACACAGAATGGACAGTGCAGGTGTCCTCCCACCCAGCACCCTCGTAATGCACACTGTCTGCTGTCTACCGAACCCAGACATTTCTGAAAACTATATACCCGAGTGAGTCCGGAAGGTGTGACTTGTGTGCATCCCCCAGTGTTTTCTTACCCAGAATCCTCAAAATTAGCTACAAAATCACATTTACCCACATTTCTGTGTGGGATCACCACACCAGCACAAATTTCCTAACACCCAGTGTTCCCCTCAGTGTCCCGAGAAAAATGATTCCTCACTTGTGTAGGTGGGCCAAGAGCCTGTGACAGGGAAGAGCCAAAAACATGTTGAAATTGAGGGGGAACCAAAGCAGGTCCAAAAGGGCAGTTTGAAAAAAAAAGTTTTTAGGCTGACAAGTGGGGCAGGCTTTTTATCGGTATAGATGCAACGATGCTGGGTGGTAGGAATTTTGTGGATTCCTGCAGATTCCAGAAGGTTCCATCACAGAAATGTGGGGAAAATGTGTGATTTCAAGCAAAGTTGGAGGTTTGCAGGGCATTGTGGGTAAAAAATGGTGCTTGGTGCATGTGAAGCACACCACCCTGGACTCACCCAGATGTTTCTTTTTCAGATGTGTCTCGGTTTCGTAGATTTTTCTAGATGACAGCGTCCCAAAGTCCAAAAAGTGCAGCCCTTCCCATTCCAAGTGGGACGATTTTGAGAGTTAGCCAAGCTTTCATGGCCCAAATGTAAAATCAAAACCCAAAATAATGAAATGTCATCTTGCTTGCCATTGGTATAAGATCTTTTAGTGTGCAGAGGGGACAGCTGAAAGACTGTTACCCCCTTCAGTTGGGGTGGGGGCATAACCATAACCATACTGGTTGGTATCCACCACCCCACTATTTTTTTTTAAAATTCCCTGTCATCTAGTAGGCTTTCTGCCCCCCCGGGAAGTGGATCGGGGTAATTGTCCCATCTGCCCACCGGTGGGCAGATCAACTTTGTCCCCATTTATTTGGGGTAGGGATATGGCCATGCCCCCACCCTCTTTTTTTGAATAAAAATCTTTCCTGGTGTCTAGTGCGCTTTCTGCCCCCCTTGTGGGCAGATGGGCCTTACAAAAATAGGCCGATCTGCCCCCAAGGGCAGAAATGGCCAACAGTAATGTGCCCCCATGGGGAACGACCCTTTCTCCCCCACACAAAACACACACACACAGACACCAATCCCTGGTGCCTAAGTAGTTTCTGCCCACCTTGGGGGCAAATGGGTCTAATAGAAATAGGACGATCTGCCCCCAGGTTAGCGACCCTTGCCTACGGGGTTGCTCCCCAGCTGTAAAAAAAACAAAATGGTGTCTAGTCGTGTCTGCCCCCCTTGGTGGCAGATTGGCCTAATAAAAGTAGGCCGGTATGGCCCAAAGAGGGGCAGAAATGACCTAAAATAAAATTGCCCCCCAGGGGAGTGACCCTTGCCTAAGGGGTCGCTCACCTTGCATGAAATTGGTGCAAAAAAAAATCCCTAGTATCTAGTTTTTTCTAATAAAAATAGGACGATCTGCCTTCAAGGTGGGCAGAAATGGCCTAAAATAAAATTGTCCCACAGGGGAGCGATCCTTGCCTAAGGGGTCGCTACCCATCTGTAAACAAAAAAAAATCCCTTGTGCCTAGAGGTTTCTGCCCCCAGATTGGCCTAATAAAAATAGGCCGATCTGCCACCAAGGGGGGCAGAAATGGCCTAAAATAAATTTGCCCCACAGGGGCGTGACCCTTGACTAAGAGGTCGCTCCCTACCTGTAAAAAATAAATAAATAAATAAATAATGATCCCTGGTGCCTTAGTAACCATTTTTGCCCATTCTAATTGGAACCTCAAACAGCTTAGCTTCATCAAGGGGACAGCAACATCAGGAATAGAACAGGAACAGGGAAAGGGGAGACGGTTTAGAGGTTTGGGCTATAATGTTCCTAAACCATCATACTATTAGTTCATCATAGAACAGGTAAGTTAAACTCAGAAAATAATAAAGTACCAAGAAGTTAGTAGACTAGCTGTCTAAAGAATAGCTCCAAAGTATGGCCAAAGAATGCCTTCAAGAATCTCAGAGCAGTCTTGTTATATTAAAGACAATAGAAATCTTATTCGACAAGAAAATCAGACGAAGAAAGAACAGCCAATTACAAAGACATTAGTTATCGACATTTCAATCTAAGTTTCTTTTCTAGACGTTCACAGGATCCTGGTTGGTCACTTTTCCATTTGCGTATTTCCAAAACTATAAAAAAGTATCCTCGTAGGTTTCTTCTGTCCGGTTTCAGTACTTTCTTTTGTTCGACATCGGTAGGGAAAGTTACAAACAATTAATGACAGTAGGAACAGGATGTGATGTTGTGGATCTTCGGAAGAAAACAAGAGTTAGAAACATGTGTTTGCACAAATGAATAGAGCTAGTCAAACAGCGGACATGAAGTCATGAGAGTGGAGCACACTAGAAACATTTAATACAGATAACATTGCGCGGTGGCCTTGCTCAGCTTCTGGCCCAGCAGAGAACAAGAAACACTCGTATTATTTCAGAAATTAATTCTGCAGAAGACAATTTAACTCTTAACATAACACTAACTTTTCACAGTTAGTTTTCGTGAAGGCCTCACATTCGATGGTGGGCAATTTAGCAAGCACAATATGCGTGATACATAAAATTTAACATATAATGATTTATATATCAAAATATAAGTATGATTACATATGAGAAAAATATTAGTACGAAACTTGGCGCTCACACCCTCATGTGTGAACAAAGAAAACAAAACTCTGGTGTCCAGTGGGCATTCCTGCAGCATGTTAGCTATGTGATCGTGCTGCAGGAATGCTCGGAGAGACATGAAAATGAAAGGAAAAGCTTTTCCTTTTCATGCCTCCCTGGCCTCCTCTGCCCCTGTACCGAGGAGAAACTAATCAGTTTCTCCTCCAGCGCGATGGAAGTGACCTCTGATGAGGTCAGTGCATGATCGCACACTGACGTCATCAGACGTCACGTGGGGGGCGATGGTGGACGGGGAAGGGATTCCTCTTCCATCCCTGTCCAGGGGAGGGGGCCGGGTGCTGGACATAATGGTTACATCCTCGGTACCCAAGGGGTTACATTTGTTTTCAGTTATTACCTTTTTTGATGGACACTAATTATTGTTTCTGATTTACTTTGAAATGTTTGTAATTGTTGTATTGTTATTGTATTAATATATGTTAAATGTGATTGTTTAATTTATTTTTATTTTTTTATGTTTTTTGTAGTATTTACTTTCTAGTGACAATGTTTGCTTTTTTAAATGTGTTTGTTTTCAATGGTAAATATATGGTGATTAAATGTGGCTATATATGTGAATACTTTTTTGTTTGTTGTTTTAATGTATTAATATTATTGAGTACTTTATTAATATTTTTTATATTTATTTTATTTATATTTTTCCTTATTTTAACAATAGCATTGTAGTCAATATTGTGTGTTCTGATATTTTATTTAGTAGACAATATTGTTGTTTCAATTTTTGTGTGTTCAGTATTATTATATGTAGATATTTTTGCCAGTAATATTTTTGTCATCAATATTTGTAATTAAGAGCCTGATAATGAGTTTGGCGGACGGACCACCAGACTGCCACGTTGGCTGTCCCAAAAAGACCTCTGCACCAATGGTTCCTACCTTGCCGTATTATGATGCAAACAGGCAGAACTGCCAGCTGCCAAGCCAAAAAGGCAGACCGCCAGCGGCACGACAGCCTTGCATCTAGGTCGTCTGACTTCCAGCTCTGCGGCCAACCACAAGCCTATTACAAACACACAGTCCCTGTTGTGGTCCCCTGGTGGCGGTTAGCCATTGGCGATCGAGCAACACCATACACGTCCAGCAAAGTAACAGGCAAATGCATATTGGATGAATAAAAAAACAACACAACTGACACACAAAGGTGAAATGGACACCCCTGCAAATCACACTATAAAACACAACACATCCAAAACCAAAATCCTTGGCATTTCCACAGCAGGCCAAAGAATCCTGACCACATTTTTCAAAATTTTCCTAGTTTAGGTACCCATTTTAACAACATCCCATAGAGTACCCTCCACACACTTTTGTCTATTCTTTCCCTACTGCACTTACCCAGTTAAGTAAGCCCCTGTCACCCCCTTTAGTTGTCCTCCATGTCACATGCCAAAAATCCTAGTTTTTCAGAAGATGATTTGACAGTCATGGTGGATGAAGTCTTAAGAGTAGAGCCACAATAGTTTGGAGCACAAGTCCAGCACACTCCTCTCAGTAGAAAAATGGAAATGTGGCAAAGAATCGTCAACAGAGTGAATGTTGTAGGCACCACCCTGCGCATAAAGGAGGACATTAGGAAGAGGTGAAACGACCTGTGGGGCAAAGTATGTTCTCTGGTCTCCAGGCAGCAGATGGAGGCCATGAAGACTGGCGGTGGCCCTCCCAGTACTCCATTAAGACTCTTTCGCTTGGAGAAGGTCTTTGCCATCCTGCATCCTGAAGGCTTGATAGGAATACCTAGGGGAGTAGAGTCTGGTAAGTTATCACACAAAAATGCAATGTCCTGCATGCTCACAGCTCAGCTTTTGCAACTGTCTTGTTCATGTACCAACATTTAGTACCCAGAGTATCTGAGTTTTAACACTGTCAATGTGTATTGATGGGCCCAACACCAAGGCTACCAATGCCCATCACATGCCATATGTCCAAATGGTGCCTGTAACTCTAACAATATCAAAATAACAATCCAGGACTCATGGTAAGTCCCAAAATATAAATGTATGCTCAAACACAAATGCAGTCTGCATACAGGTATGTTATACCTAACATTTAGCAAGGGTGGGGGAGTAGAGTGAGTGCCCTGTCTGCAACTCCCAGGAGGCCTTGTGTCTGTAACTCTAACCACCAGCCCAGTGGTCAGTTGGCCAAATACACCTGTTTGTAATCTCTATAATACTCTTCACCCACCTGGGAGTATGCCATTTGTCAAGTGTTTGGAAGTAGAACGAGTGATCTGACCTAACTCCCAGGAGGCCCTGTTTCTCTAACTCCAATCACCAGCCCAGTATACACTTGTCCATATACCCCTGTTTGGTCACTCTCAATTGAAGTGTACCCATCTGGGAGTAGCAATATACAGATCCTGCTCAACTCAGAAATGTTTCTGTCTACCTAGCTCCATCGTGACCTGCTAACCCAAGATGAAACTTTTGAGGACAGAAATGGCACCTTACCAAGAGTGTACAACAAGTATTCCTAAGGCCTCAAGCTGCATCACCAGATTGGTATCTGCAGCAGACACCTTGACACAGCACTGTGCACATCATGATTCCAGCCACAAATACAACAAAGTGCTGTGTTTGCCTGTATCTCACTCAACTAGGCCTCCAAATGGTCAAAGCCATATGTTCCCTTTCTACTGTGTTAGCTACACCGTTGGTAAGATGTCATTTTCAATCCATCTTTCAAAGTGCAGCTGATCTGCATATCTTATCAGCTGCTAGAGTCAAATAGTTCATGAAATATTCACACGTGTCATGTCAAATAACCCAAGACCATGGTAACTTGGTACAATAGGATAACCTACAACTTAAGAATGTTCAATGTCTGTGCTTATTGTAACTCAAAACTTTTGGAGGTAGATGTCACACTTCAACTAGTAACAATGTATGTTTTTCACCAACAGGTCGAGCTGCCACTGGGCACACAGAGGCCACAGAACAGACTGCTGCTGCCCCCTGGATGAAGACCTCGGTGATGACAACACTCTTAGACTTGTGGACGTGGAGCAAGATCCTGGCCCATCTGGGCAACTTGGTCAGATGGCATCAGTGAGTCACCACTGAGCCCTGTTTCTTCAACATCCCCGTCAATGATGTGGCCCCAACCTGTGTAGCTAGCACAGTTACCACCATCTTGTGCACCCCAGTCCTGGATCCTGAGGTACAACTTGACACTCCTGACACTGAAGGTCCTGGACCCAGTAGGAGAGGGCACCCTGTTACAAGGGCACAGGCTTGTGGGGGTAGTGTGCGTAGGAGAGATGCTGTGAGCCAGCTCAGTGAGGCCACTGGGGCTGCTGTTGGCCAGGACACCATCAGCCATGTCTTGAGGGTCTGTCAGGAGTCCCAAGGCGTGATGGGCCAGGTGTTGACTGAACTTCAGGACATGAAGCAGCTGCAGAGGGGCATGACTGACAAAATAGAAGTCCATAATACCAATGCGGGCACACTAACAGGGGTGCTGCAGGAAATTAACATCACACTGATCAGGGCTTTAGTCCCATCATCTCCCCCTTCCTGTGTTGCAAGTACATCATGCCAAACTACATCTGTGGCAGACACAGGAAGGGAGGCCGTGACGAAGGCATAAACAGCCACAGACCCCCGCCTTTGCAGCAGCTAATTCCCCCCTTCCCTCGCAAGTGGGGACGTCTGGCAAATAATCCAGGAGATGTGGATGGCAAGACACCCTCCACTGCCAGCAAGAACCCTCTTCCTTATTGTCCTCCTTTGTGTGTCACACATTATTTCTGTGGATTGATCCTGACCCGTTTACCATTTCCAATGGGGGGAGTACTCTTGACTTTGGAATTCCAATGTTGTGGCATATACCGCAATGATTTCATTCACCATGACTGACCCCTTCACATGTGAATTTTTGTTGAGTCATGTCACACATATTTCCTGTTAATTGGAGCTTCCAATAAATTCAGCCATCACTAACTCACTGTCTGCTGTTTTTAACTTCACATTTAACCATTTAGATATGTTAGACCATGCCACACATAACAGTACACTGACACACACACTCACATACAACTACAAAGATACCCACACATCACATACACAGCACACACACTGCAGCCACCACACACACACCACACGTCAAGAACACACACTTACGAACGGCAACACAACACAGGGCCAGTCTCACACAAGACCATACGACATAACAACACGTCACATCAACATCACAACCACAACATAACAAACACATTGGCAAGCACTCACAACCGACACTAGCCAGGGGACGCATCACATATAGAACCCAATGGACAACTAACAGGGAACGAACACACAAAATTACACAATCATACAACTTACCAATAAACACACACATCACACACACAGCACATTGTACCTATCAAACCATGCACAATACATGCACACTCACACAGTCAAAGCACACAAAGCCACACAGCACAACAAACACATGTCAACACAAACACCACACAATATAATCACAACAACATGTCTGCTATATACACATCCCCATCACACAACACACACCCCCATCACACAACACACACCCCATCCTGGGGGGGACAAAAGCACTGCACACACCCTCACATACTGCCCACACAACACATGAAGCACAAGCACCACACACACACAAATACTCGCACACAACCAATGTCAGCCAACTCAAACCTAGGAAAGAAAAGCCAGGACAAAGATGTAACCAGATAACCAACAATTGGTTGGTCAGAATGTATATTTTAAATAAATAAGAAGAAGGTCAAAGGCCATAGGCCAGTCCACAGTCCTCAGATTGTGCACCAAAGGCACATAATGGTGGCCCAGCTTGACTCCTGACTGCCATGTAACCTCCACAGGTAGGGGCATCAAGGCGGCAGGCAGGCACCTCAGTGAAAATCTGGGAGGTGGTTGTGGGGGGCGGGAGTTGGGCTTGGGCTTGGCAGGGGGAGGTTTGGGTTTGGCATAGTACCAGTTTAATGCCAACATCATGTCACAACAAGATACAATGTAGAACCCTTAATAAATCTTGTCACACACCAGCAAAGCTACTTATATCACACCTACAATACCATGATATCAATAGAGCTATCACACCAACCAGTCCATGACAAGGTGACTTGCCCATATGATACTGGTTCCCTATCCACTGCAACATAGTCAACCAACAACCAGACTATAGGTAAAATACATTTCCACATACCACATACACATACTAAATACCTACTAAAACTATGACCTGAAGTCATGTACCAGGCAAGGGACCTCATTGTATAGTAAACACAAGACAACATGTTGCATACAAGCCATACCCACTTCATGTCACTGAGTATACAACCTTCACAAAGGAAATTAGCAAACATGCAACTACTCTAATTGCCATATCTAAAATTTGAACATGATAGAGTCAGAACACATGTCACCAACAGTGATGTAGGAAAGAATGTTATATACTTTGTGGACCAAGTCAACTAAGTCATTGTCCTCCTGAAAACAAAGTATAGCACAATTATAAGGGCCTAATTATTTCAGAGCATTCACTCACACACATTTGCAAGTAGTATGACTACTCTTTCAGTATAATGGACACCTGTCATGTGCATGAAGGTGACATATAGTTCAACGTATCATGCTATTATTCCATCCAGAGCTCAATGACTGAGTGGCAACATCACTATCCACACATCAGACATGACTCGCCCTACAACTGTTTGGGAAAAAACCTGAAAGACACAAACCACATCTGAGGCTACCATGACATGGACATACACCGTGTTGCAAGCCAAATGCCTAACTAAACTTACCATTCCACTCACATGTGTATGTGAAGTTCCACAGCTGCACTACAATGTAGTCAGTGGAAACAATAGGTTTCCATACAATGAGGACTCAAAACATATCCAAAATAGCACTACAATTTATGTTTAGTACTCATTTCAATGTGGATTGATGACTGAACCTTACAGTGTGCACATGATATTGGCAATAACCAGTTACGATTGTAACTGTGTACAGGATGTTTTGGCATATTTATCAAGCCGACAACACAATGGCTAAGGTAATAGTTATGTAGCCATTTTACACCTACAGGACATGAACATGGTGCTACCATTCATAGCTCTGACATTAGTGTTTGGCTGACCTCTACATTTCACAAGTTTGTGCAAGGTACCCTGGGTCAGTCCATGATTCCTTCATCATGCAAAACAGCAATATCCCACTGCTGATGACACGACAATCCACAGAGAGGGCCCGGCTGGTTGGTAAGTCATATACGTCATATGTGTCTGTAACTCATATCTCCTACCAAATATGTGGATGAGCTAGATTTATCAATCAATCAAAAAAATGTATAAAGCGCGCTACTCACCCGTGAGGGTCTCAAGGCGCTTTGGGGGGGAGGGGCAAGAGGGTCACTGTTTGAACAACCAGGTTTTGAGGTTCTTTCTGAAGAGCAGGAGGTCTTTGGTTTTGCACAGGTTGGTGGGGAGGGAGTTCCAGGTTTTGGGAGTTTGATTGGCTTGTTTGATTGGCTTGTTGTAACTATTCCTTACAGGGGACTCTGGCTACCCAAACCGTCCTTGGTTGTTGACACAAGTGAGGTACCCAACCATGCCAGGGGAAGTTCGCTTCAATTAGGCCCACGAAAGGACAAGATGTGTCATGGAGCGGACTTTTGGGCTCCTGAAGTCAAGATTCTGCTGCATCGATAAGTCAGGAGGAGCCCTCCTCTACTCACCCACCAAAGTATGTAATATTATTGTTGCTGTTGCATGCTGCACAACCTCATCTTGAGATGTCAAATCCCATTCATACCAGATGAAGGGGGAGCCAGCAGTTCAAGCAGGTGAGAATGTAGATTTGCCAAGTGAGGATGAGTATGATGAGGATGAAGCTGGAGACATCAGGGCTGATCTAATCAATCAATACTTCGCCTGACTTTAGGTATGTAATGTGATGTAATTAGAGCTCGGAATTGGGGAATTTGTTGAGTTAAGGAATGCTTGATAAGGGTCTTAGTATTACCATCAGGGAAGTCATCAGTAGCTCCAAAGCTCATGACTCAGTTGTGCATGCAGACTGTTACTTGGTGTAGTGTCTCGCCATTCGATCAACGTGGTCTAAGTTTTTCACAATGCGCAATCAGAGTCACATTTGTATATATGAATTGGCTGTGTAATGTTTATGTATCAATGTGGCCTAAACCTTACATCTGTCATTTACACATTGCAGATTAAGAGAACAGGCTTATCCTCTTTGACAATAAGAGACAATGTTGCAGGTAGTTGGGATTTGCAGACTGACACATGAGATGGTCATGGATTGAACCAGGTACTCTCAGGCTTGAGATTTGTTGTATGTGAGTTCTATGCCCAGACTGTCAGGACAGTGGGATGGTAGTGTCCTTTTCCACACTAAAGATCTGTTTGGCATTGGATGTGGGGCCAATGGTGCCAGGTGTGTGTTCATTTGTCTCAGAAACATGTCATCATGTGCTATCCATACCCTCTAACATCATAATGGTTTGTGTCGGTAAAAACAAACCTGTATGTAGCTATCAGTATGTTTCCTCATTGCAGACCAATGTGCATGTGTCTGAAGACTGACATAGGTTAGTGGCAAGCCTACAGATAACTGACCATGGTAAGTTGGAAGGTTCCATAACTGGGGGTATTTGTACTGAGCTCTTTCTGTTTCATGAGGTATGGTCATTTGGGATCTATGGTATGGGTATGTGATAAGGCTTTAGCTGATTATACATTGAAAAAATATGTTTGCCTCATGGGATAGTGTAAGACTGACATGTCCCTAACTTCAGAAATCTGTGTTTGGATAGTGCATGACGCCTGTGATGTAACTCTGAAGTTAGCAGCAGTACTTCACTGTGTGATCCTTGGCATTCTCCCAACCTATTTGTGGAAAAGTGAATTACAGGTGATTTGAGTTATGTCTATCATTATTAGGCAATGTGAAGCAAGAGGTATACATGAGAGTTGTATATGGTTCATAAATGACTCTAACACATGATCTGTGGTTAAGTGGTGTTTATTGGGCAAAATGAGTGAATTGAAACAAAACAGAACACAAAATAAACAGTGAAGGGTTCAGTCATGATGGATTAAATCATCCGGGTAGCTGCTACAATATTTAGGGATTTGGGGACCAGTCCAGTGTGCTTTTACCTAAGAAAAATTAAGTAAGGTCTCAGAACAGCCAACAGGGTGTATCTGTGCCACACAAGGAGAACCAATCAGTAGAGGCTCACTTCCTGGCATTGTTTTTGGTCTTGGCATCTGCTCCTCCTGGATGTTTCGAGGGATGTCCACGTTTGTAAAGGGGGGGGGTTCTTTATCTACAGAGGCTGGGGTGTCTGAGGCATAGCCTTCCCCTGGCAGAGCCTCCATTCCACTTGCTGCCACAGATGTAGAAGGGCCTGATGTTTCATTGCTAGTGGAAGATGCCAGATGTTAGGTACAAAACCTACTTAGGGTGGAATTCATGTCTCTCAGCACCCCTGCAATGGAAGGTAAGTGGCCCTTTTGGGCCTGCCACTGCTGCATGACTTCCTGGTGGTTGTCCCTCTGCAACTGTCTGATCTCCCCCATCATCGTAAGTACCTGGCCCATCACGTCTTGGGATTGTTGGTAAGCTCCCAAGATTTGGGAGATGGTGTCCTGGCCAGTTGTGTCCCTAGGAGCCTCCATCATCTGACCCACACTGTCCCTCCCATACACTCTACACCCAGGTGCCTGTGCCCTTGGCACAGTTTGCCCACTCCCACTGGTGGCAGGTCCATCATTGTCTGTGTTCATAACAGGAGACTCAGGTACCTGTACGGGTGGGTGCAAGATGGAAAACACTGGCCTTGGGACACAGGTTTGGGGCAAATGGTTGCCGGTGATGTTGGTGCAACAGAGTTGGGAGGAGTCGATGTGGGCAGGGCAAGGCTCACAGTTGTTGACTGACCAGGTGCCCCAGATGGGCCAGCTTCGTCCTCAATGTCCACACATCCAGGGGTGTATTCCTCCTTGGGACCTTCATCCAGAGGGGGAGTGGCAATCTCGGGTGTCCTCCCCATGGTGACAATGGCAAGGTTACCTTGTAGTAGAAGTGGAACACACAGTTTTTGTAAGTAATGCTACAGGTGATATCAAAGTTTGACTGCTAGACATGCTGTCTGACATACACAAAGCCTTTACATGATCCACTGATATGACACTTGCTTCCAAATCTGGATTAGAGCTATGTGGGACACAGAGATTTCCAATTGCATACACCATGCTCCAAGATCTTGGAGTATCTTGGTGGTTAGATGACTGTTCATTGACACATATCTTGCCTAAGCAAAGACATGACATTGTAAAGTTATCTCCTAGTAAGGTGTAGAGCATCGAGTCAACTAACAGCTGCAAAATGTACAATGGTGACAGAGATGGCTAACAGTATGGGAGTTAACCTTTAACCTGGGCCTCTGTATGGGTGTACTGCAAGTACATCCATCCTCCTATATAGTTTTCACCACCAGATGACTACATTACATTATTTGAATAGTAATTTCAAGGGCCAGTTTTGTAGGAAACACGTCTGTAGCTGTGTGTTGCTTCTAATAGTACTGGTAGTAGGCCACAACATTGATGTCATTGCCATAGACTGTACAATAGTGGCTCACTCAGGTGTGTTGAATTGATTGTTAGTTTCACATGCAAGGCTATTTTACTTGTAGTACACTGTTATGGTTTCCTTAAAGGTGGAACAGTGCCTGCTGGGAGTTGTGTTGCTTCCAATGGTACTGGTAGTAGGCCACAACATTGATGTCATTGCCATAGACTGTACAATAGTGGTGCACTCCGGTGTGTCGAATTGATTTTTAGTTTCACATGCAAGGCTATTTTACTTGTAGTACACTGTTATGGTTTTCTTAAAGGTGGAACAGTGCCTGCTGGGAGTTGTAGTGCTGTCAGTCCCTGTACTCCCCATGCCAGTCACAGACAGTGTAGCCCCAGGTGAGCTAAGTTGACATGAGGCATGCCAGAGAGGGGAATTCCGACATTTGGACACACGGGTGGTGGGTGGGCTGGTTGTTGAGGTGGCCAAAGGTGATCAGTGAGCATGCAAGACAAAACTCTTTGGTGACAGAAATGGTGTTATGACTTACCAGACTTCACTTCCCCAGGTATTCCTGTCAGGCCCTGTGAAAGTTGGGGGAGGAGATGGGGGCCCACCGCCAGTCTTGAGGACTGCCAGCTGGTGAATGGCAGCCATGGAACAGACCTTCCCCCTGAGGTCGTTCCACCTCTTCCTGATGTCTCCCATTCTGTGTGGATGGCTGCCTACAGAACTTACCATCAGCTATCCTTTGCCACAACTCCATTTTTCTGGCAATAGAGGTTTGCTGGACTTGTACTCCAAATAGGTGTGGCTCTACTCTGATAATTTCGTCCACCATGACCCTCCGCTCATCATCAGTGAAACATGGATGTTTTTGTGGGGACACAATAGTGGTGGACGAGACGGTGATGTAGAAGAAATGGAAAGGAAAATAAATTGGTGGATGCTGTGATATGAGTGGGTGACAGTTGGTGTCTATTGTGTGGGGCACTAATTTGTGTGTTGTGTGTGTTGTGCAGGTGTGGGATGAGTGCTAGGTGAAATGTGTAGGAGTGCCTATTGTATGCTTTGTGATATTTTTTAAGTGGCTTCCATCTGGCTGTGTTTGGCATTTTTGCTGCAAAGTTATGGGGTGTGAAGGGGTGTGTTTTATAGTGCAATGTGTAGGTGTGTCGAGTGTGTGGATGTGTTTCAGGTATGGGGTTTTTAAACTATCCAATGTGATGTGATGTGTTACTGATGTGACCATTGGTTTTCCTCCATGGAAGAACTGCTACTGTGATTTGTGCATCTTAATATGATCAGAGGTTTTCTGGTTGGATGACGGTGCTGGTGGTGGGATCACCTCTTTTCCGCCCTCCAGTGTCCTGGCGGTGTCAGAATTTGGCTAGATTTTGGCGGGCTTCGCTGTATGACTCTTAATACGGCGATTACTGCCAACTTAGTGGTCTTTTGGCGGCTGCTACAGCGGAAGTCTTAACAAAAGACTGACAAACTCGTAATGAGGCCCATCATTATTTCTGAAACATAGCAAATCATACAGGATTGAATCAAACTGGATAAATTAACATATTACAGGGACAGACCTCCAGACAATGGAAGGAAGGGGCTTGTCAGACATTGTCCTGCAGAAAAGGCAAACATTGAAGTGGTTAATGTCATTAGCTGGAGCCATATCACCTATTACACTGAAGTAATCCAACATCATACAGTATAATCTAAGACCTAGGCCTGATTACGAGGCTGCAGTGACGGTCAGACTGCCTCACTCCAGGCGGTCCGACTCCCACATTACAACACAGGCAGGTGGGAGCACCTGAAGACTGCCATCCCCACCAGGAACATTGTTCCTGATGGGCAGAAGGGCGTCTGAGTTGTGGTCAGCCACGGTGGCACTGTGCTGATTACAACTCAACTTTCAACCAGCCTTTTCATGGCGTTGACCCTGCCATAAAAAAATGTGGGGTCCTGCACTGCCATGCCATGGGCAGTGCAGGGGCCTGCCTGCCCAGCACCCTTGGAACGAGCACTGTCTGCTTTGCAGTCAGTGCACATTCCAAGGGTGCTGGTGTGCTACAGTATTGGCCTCGGCTCCCTTAAGGGAGCCAGGACCAATACCATAGCACTGTTCCCACCGGTCAGTCTGGCAGGAACATTGTAATGCAATGTTCTCGCCGGTCAGCCCAGCAAGAACATTACAATATGACTTGGGGGATGCCGTCTACATGACAGCAGTGTCCTCTACGTGAGTTTAGTAGTCGGCTCGTTCAACCTCCAAACTCATAACAAGGCTTTTAGATAGATGGCAGAACAACAGTTTCTGATCACATGGTCATTAGAATCCAGTGCTCATGTGTTAGACCTGGCAGCCTTTGGATGGTCATCCCCCAACTTTTTGCCTGCCTCCCTCCACTTTTCTGACACTGTTTTTGCTGGTTTTAGGACTCTGCGCACTTTACCACTGCTAACCAGTGCTAAAGTGCATATGCTCTCTCCCTTTAAACATGGTAACATTGACTCATACCGACTTGGCATATTTAATTTACTTGTAAGTCCCTAGTAAAGTGCACTACATGTGCCCAGGGCCTGTAAATTAAATGCTACTAATTGGCCTGCAGCACTGATTGTGCCACCCACATAAGTAGCCCCATAACCATGTCTCAGGCTTGCCATTGGAAGGCATGTGTGTATGATTTCACTGCCACTTCGACTTGGCATTTAAAAGTACTTACCGAGCCTTAAACTCCCCTTTTTTACATATAAGTCACCCCTAAAGTAGGCCCTAGGTAACCCCTAGGGCAGGGTGTTATGTAAGTAAAAGGCAGGACATATACCTTTCTGTTTCGTATGTCCTGGTAGTGGAAAACACCTAAATTCATCTCACACTACTGTGAGGCCTGCTCCTTTCATAGACTAGCATCAGGTCTACCCTCATATACTGTTTGGGTGGTAGATTCGGATCAGAAAGGGGTAGACAGGTCATGTTTAGTATGGCCAGAATGGTAATAGAAAATCCTGTTTATTGGTGAGGTTGAATTTAATATTGCTATTTGAGAAATGCCGCTCTTAGAAAGTGAGCATTTCTCTCCACTTAAAATCCATCTGTGCCTTACAGCCTGTCTCCAATCCACGTCTGGGCTGGGCTGATTGACAGCTCCCTTGTGCATTTCACCCAGGCAACCACAAGCACAGGACACTCAGACACATCTTCATTCATCTGCATACTGAATGGGTCTTCCTGGGCTGGAAGAGTGGCGGGCCTGACACTTACATTAGTGGCCTGCTCTCACACAATGGACTGCCAAGCCCCCTACTGGGACCCTGGCAGGCAGACCTGTACTGAAAAGGGACCTTGTGCACTTCAAAACCATTCCTTGAAGTCTCCCCCACTTTAAAGGCATTTTTGGGTATATAAACTGGGTCCCTGGCCCTAACAAATCAGACATTTCTGGGCCAGACCCTGCAACCTGTCAAGAGTAACTGCCTGGCTGCCCAAAGAACTCACCTGGACTGCTTTGCTGTGAAGGACTGCTGCCTTGCTGTTGCCCTGCTGCCTTGCTGGCCTCTGACTTTGCTGCAAAGTGCTCTCCAAGGGCTTGGATTCAGCTTGCCTCATGTTTTCTGAAGTCTCAGGGCCAAAAAGACTTCATCTCTTCAAGGAAATTCCTTGTGCACTGAAAATCGACGCACAGCCTGCCGGAAACGATGCACAGCCTGCCTTGCAACAAGAAAATCGCTGCACAGCCGAACCGGAATGACGCAGCCCGGCTTCCCGAGGCAGATCAACGCAGCACCTGCGTTGCGACTGGAAATCCAATGCACAGCTCTTCCGGATCGACACACAGCCGAGCCAGAACGATGCAGCCTGACTTCCTGAGTGAAGAATCGACACAGTGCCTGCCGTGTGACAGAATATTCAACGCATCGCCTACCGGATAGATGCAACACCTGTGACTTCGTCCCGCACACCCAGGATTTCCATGCATCGTCCCTGGGTGTCAAAAGACCCCCGGGTCGCAGTGAGGAACTGAGACTGTGTGCCAGAAATTGACACAAAGCCCCTCCCAGCATGGAAAGAAATGACACATCATCTGTGCTGCGCCGGAAAATCCGACGCACACCTCATTTTTTCACATATCTCCTCCTCTGCGTTCTCCATGCATGATCATTTTGACGCAAAACAGGTACTTTGTGCAAACAAGAGACAAATATTGATTTTTAAGATCTAAGACTCTTTTTAATCTATCAAAAGTGATATTTCAACTTGTGCTTATTGAATCTTTACCCTTTTGACCTTAATTTAACCAGATAAATATTCTATATTTTTCTAAACCTGTGTGGTGTATTTTTATGGTGTTTTCACTGTGTTATTGCATGATTTATTGCACAAATACATTACGCAATGCATTCTAAGTTGAGCCTGACTACTCACTACCAAGCTACCAGAGGGTGGGCACTGGATAATTTGGATTGTGTGTGATTTACCATGGTCTCTTATTGGACAAGGGTGTATTCCTCTGCCAACTAGAGACCCCATTTCTAACATCATGCATCTTGTGGTATAACACAAACAAATTTCAGCAATTTGGCACAGACACTTTGGTCTACAATGATGAAACACATCAACAGCTACACACAGGTCATACAAAAAGAGTGTATAGCCAATGTGAAGGGTAACTTACTTGGCCGTGGCCCAGGACTACATATTTTCTGATTACATTTTGACACACATGAAGCATCGGGGACACCACAGGACATGAAACTAGTCCAATGGAGTCTTCTAAGCTTCCTTCCTAACACTATGAAAGCTGTCTTGGCACAGGTTCTGACACACAAAGTCTGTGACCTACATTTCCTGGAACAATCCACGTCCATTTCGTATGTCAGAACTGCACCACATACCTGCCAATGTCACAACTCCTAAATGCCTACATTAAGATGTCATGGTGAAAGTACCTGTACAAATAACAATACAAGGGGTATAGGAATGAAAGAAACTATACATATGACACAAGTCACATAGCAAGCATCTTGAAAACAAAGTACAATGCAATAAATCTGACAAACAAAGCAACATTATCAAGGTAGGGATGTGTCAAAAGCCATCTCATCAATCAGCCTTTGGCTGGTTTTGCCTGAGTGTCAGCTCCCTAACTATTTCAAAGTATCAACTTCACACATTCTCACAACTACAGTATAACATTATATTGTACAGTCACAGCCATGACAGCACATGACATACACTCATAAGAAGAAGCTGTCAATGTTATCTTGTTGAAAGTCAGCTCCTTCCTCTGCACCACTGTCATCTTCATTAGACATTTCAGGATTCTCATCCTCGGGGATGTACAAGATATTCCTCCGCAGGGTGAGGTTTTGGAGCATGCAGCATGCCACAGTGATTTGACACTCGTTCTCGGGTGAATAGAGGAGGGCTCCACCAGTCCTGTCCAGATAGTAAAATCTGGCCTTCGATAGCCCAAAAGCCCGCTCCACTGCCCACCATGCTCTTCCATGGGTCTGACTGAATCGGACTGCATCTGACATAGTTCAATTTCTCAGCGGCATAAATAACCAAGGAGTGTTTGGATATGCTGAGTCTCCTGTTTGAGAATGGGACATAAGTGCAACAATGAGTCACTCAGTTCATGATTGTAGCACCTGACATTGCTCACACGCATTCAGGACAGATGTGACTTACCAACCAGCCAGGCCCTCTCTGGGTCTAGTGCTGTTCTGCATTATGAAGGAATCATGTGCTGATCCAGGGAAACGGGCACAGATCTTTGAGATGTAGGGATCATATAAACAGACAACTTGCACGTTGATGGAATGGAAGTTTTTTCTGATCCGATAGACTTGTTCAGTGGCCTTCGGTGGCACCAAGACAACATGTGTACCATCAATGGCTCCCACCACAATAATCAATGATAGACGTCAGTCTTCACATTGGCTAAATCCTCTTGTAGGGGGAACCTGATGAAGCTGTCAATGTGTTTCAACATTGCTGAGAGGAAATCTCTCAACACCAGACTGAACATAGGTTGGGACATACCACCAGATAGGGCCACTGTATATTGGAAGGGCCTTGTGGCCAGGAAGTGCAATACTGCCATGACTTGAACAATGGGTGGTATGCAGTTTGTATCACTGTTTGCTGGCATCAGATCTGGCTCAAACTGATGGCACAAATCCACTATTGTTTGCATATTCAGACAGTATTGCTGTATTATGTGGCATTCCTGTTGGTTTGCAGGTCTGACAATGGACGGTATACAGGAGTTTGTCGCATTCTCCCTCTCCCAGGGTACCAATGTGTGAAAATACATTAATTTGAGCATCATCACTGTGTCCACACCAACATACATGATGCATACTAACAGAATCATGTGACAAAGTATTTATGATTGGAAATACATTACACATCACAGCTGTCAACTACACAAGGGTCAAATGTGACCCTCATGGTTGTCAACACGTGTCCACAACATAGATTTGGGTGACACCCAACTATCTGCAACTCAATTGCCCCTTGAAACTTGACAATCTTTTCCGACTGCCAAAAATACAGTCATCAGCAGTGGACAGTGCACCACCATCCTATACCATCTGTGCCCTGCAACACACTACACTGAGGATTGTGTAGTAGGACCTACACAGCAAGACTGATTTAGGATGTTTATGATGAACAAACACATATATTGTTGTGACACATTTAACAGGGCCATATACTATGTTTCCAAACACCAAAATGGCGGTTGCCTGGCCTACTCCACTGGATATTAGGAACCACCCGCGGCTGCCAGCAGAAGTCGTCCATGCGGTTGACGGTGCAAACCACAGTAGATACAACCATAGGTTATTGTTGTTGCCTGTGGAGGCTGGGGGCCAATGTCTGTGGCTGTCGGCAGTGATGACCGCATATGTGGCGTATGTGTACCCCGCGTTTTGCAAAATCAGTCACTTGACTCCTGACACTTCTGCCAGCAACACCTCCATCACTTCAGCTGCTGTGTGCAGCCTCTTGGAACAATCATGCCATGACCATTAGGTGAAAGGGCCCCTGCCTTCTCTCCAGGGGAGCCAGTAAAGCTTGTTGAAGAGGTCCTTTCCCTGTATGGTCAGCTCTATGGCTCACCAGAGGAGCAGGCAAGAATCTCATAGGCACTATTGACTCTTATACACCATCCTTTCCCTCCTCACAGGCTACAATGTGCCCCTGTGTGCCAGTTAGACTTCTTGTGTGCCTGTTGTATGGCATCAATGGGACGTACATGGTGCAGGTATTAGAGAAAAGTACTCTATCAATTGCCAATTCACATTGCGTTTTGTGATGTGTTTTGTGGTCTAGATTGTCCTTTTGTTGCAGGCAAGGAGACTTTACTGCCATATAATGACATTTCTTTGGATATGATGGCTGTAAATGTCTGACAACATGTATGTGCATGACAGCATGAGCTGTGTATGCATCTTGTTTGAGTAATATGAGGATCTTGTAAGCAATGTGTTTTGTGCCACAGATCTTTCATCCCACATCTGGCCTTGCCAAACTGTTATTTGAGAGGCATATCATGACTCAAGACACCCTTCAGAGTGCCACACAAGCCACAAGCCAGATTAATGGTGGTCACATGATGTACTGTCATGCATGGAAGTGATGGAAATGTGAGTGTCATGTAGGTTCTGTATGCTCAGCCCTCAGAGACCAGGGCTTGTCAAATGTATCTACCAGTATGGGATATACTTCAGGCTGTGGGAGAGCCACTGTGGCTGTGCAACTGTGGCACTGTTCCCACACCCTCTAGATCTGTAGATCCTGTCATGTGCCCAATATGAGGCTCTAGTGGCAAAACTTGCCCTGAATGCCTCACTCATTGTGTCATTGGAAATGAGTGTCTTTGACTCATGACAGGTCCCTTACTCCCACAGCTCTGTTGTCACTTTCATATAAGTCATATTTGTCCAATACTGGCCTATTGCACAATTGATAAACCCACAGTGCATAAACTGTGTAGATTCCAGGGAGGTCGTAATGTGACATGCTAGCTTAGTTACATAGCAGGAATTGAACCAAACATACATTTGTATGTTGGATGCCACCCTGAAGTGGCATGATTCTGCATTTGGTAGACCACAAGTCCTCACATGCACAGGGAGGAGAGTTCCTGTGCCCATCATGCCTGCCCTTTCAATTGTCACCCAAGTGTTGAAGTGAAATCTGTACTATTGTATTTGCCTGTAGGTACTGTATGCAGTGAGTCAGTGTTGCAGAGTGTAAATGTGTCGGTCCAGTCAGGCCCAAAGGGTTTACCCTTCAGAAGCCACTATTGTGTGTAGTGTTTCATTGTGGCTCACATCACAGTACATGTTGCTTGAGCCTGGGCTACCTGATGTCAGTATGCTTGCTCAGTCAGTGTAGGCCAGTAGTGGGTTAGTGTACAGATAACTCTAAAAGTGTGTAGTCATGTCCCTGTTCTTATCAGCATGTGTGCTTTACAGTTGTGGTGTGTTGACGAGTGGCAAATTTAGTGCTTGGTGTTTCTAACGTGTGTGACATAACCATTTTTGAAAAAACTTATGTTTGTAACCTTTTGATTTGTCTCTTCCATCTCTTGCAATGCCATCAGAAGAAGGGGGTTTGGAGAGCCATCGCCTGAAGATGTGGACCCTGGAAGTCCAAAGCTGGCAGAGCACACTCTGTCGGAAGAGATAGCAGGATCTGAGATGCTGGACCTGGAAGATCGCAGAGGTCCAGCTGGGGCTGTCCTCCCAACGTTGGTGAAGCGCATGTCGGAGTCTGACTCCCTAATGCCCGCATTCTGGCAGTGGCCTACCCCGAGCTTGATGGCCGTTTGAGGGGAGCACAGCAGCCACAAGGGGGTGAGTCCAGAGTATATTCCTGCTTGTCATAATGCCATGTTGATGTGTTTGTTTCAGCCATCTCCCCCTAAAGATTGGGGATGGGCCATGTGTGACACACAAGATGAGTAACTGTTTGTGTAGGTATGGAAGTTGGTGCATGCTGATGTGCCTTTCCTATTACCCCAGGGACCTAGGGCACAACCAAGTGCAGTCTACAACCACTTTACTCTCCAACACCAACACATGGCTGTGTACAGTGATCAATCAGATAATGTTTGTTTTTGTGGGTGTAATTTGTACTCAACAGCCCACTACTCTTAATTATGACAGCCCAAGCAAAATCACATAATGGATCACTGTCCTCAGCCATGTGTCTGCTCAAGTGAGTATATCAGCATCTGTCTTCAGTGTGTCAGAAGTGCTAATGCCTCACTACTGTCTGTCATGTGAAAGTGGGCATCACAAATGTGACAGAGCATATGTTGCTCTTTGGGTGCAGTTCCAGAGGAATACTTTCCCTTGGTAAGTGGGGAATGTCCATTGACATGATTTGTGTGACATCACTGTTGCTATCATTCCTGGTGCCTACAAGTTCGCATGTTTTAATTTCACTTTTGACAAATCATTTTCTCTGCTGTTTCATGCATGGTCTACCCGTTTTATGGGATGATGCCTGTATCCCCTCACATATGTGTGCATGCCAACATGTGTTTGGAAGTGACATATGTGATGGGACTACATTTCATGTGGTGCCACAGGCAGGAGTGTATCACCATTGATGGTTGGCTCATACATACCCTCACCCGTCATTGCATGCCATTTGGCATGTCCAACTGCAGTAGCAATGAAGGACATGACAGGTATGACTACAGGTTTTTCCCCACAATATGCATTTCCATGTCATTGATGTGGCATCGAGTAAGAAAGTGCTTTGCACATGTGAAACGGGGAAGGTTCGTTAACTCA
Source organism: Pleurodeles waltl (assembly GCF_031143425.1). NCBI lineage: Eukaryota > Metazoa > Chordata > Amphibia > Caudata > Salamandridae > Pleurodeles > Pleurodeles waltl. The sequence goes on from NC_090446.1 coordinate 1,114,549,754, forward strand.
GAGTTGCCATTCATCATGGAGTGACTAGCAGTTATGTGGGAATCATGTCCGTTTGTGTACAACCATTCTTCCATGGAAGTCTGTGTTTGGAGGACAAGAATGGAAACAGTGATTTGGCTTCCCATTGAGCAACATGTTGAGGGCCTTCTACAATTCCTGGCCCTCTCAAACATTCAAAGGACTATTGGCTTCTACTGATGCAATCAAAGTATGTCATTTTCAGGGGTACTACTCAAGAGAGGTGATTTCCCTGGGTCTAGCTGACTCATTGTGTTGTGGATTTATTAGACATATCTCTGACATTTGCACAATTTGTCTCCAGTGTACATTTCCATGCTAGATGTGTTATCTATCTGAGCAACATTAGTACAACCTCGATGATACCATTAGTACAATTTACAGATGGTGAGGTGGGCATTATTGATTTGTTTACAGTGTGACATGGATATTTCCACATCACCTTCTTCAGGCTACTGTACTTCTGTCAGCAACATGCCAGGATTTTGGACCATTGTTTCTTCATAATGTAGTATTGGGTATGTGATGAATAGCTGTATGCATGACCTTGTGTGTGATCTGTGTAAATTAACTTGGCATTGCTCTACTATTGTATCACAACAGCGAACGGAGGAATGCTACATGAGGCAAACCATTGAAGGTGATACGGGCTCCTACTTGTTCAATGGGTACTGTGATTGCTTCACCAGTGCACTTGGAGGTGTTTGTGATTGTGAATTTCCTATGGGCAACTGATGCCAGTTAATGTGGCATGTATACATATGAAGTGGCAAATGCTGGATCCACTTTGTTGGAGTTTGTTGATGGGGCCTACTTTATATCATGGTAATGTTTGATAATAACAGCTGTTGCTCAAGTGTTATCTGGAACATGTAGTGACCCTATTTCTATTTGTATTTTCAGCATCACCCCAGGCAAGTGAAGGAGACAGGGCAGTACCTCCAGTCATGACACCACCGACACAGAGGGACCTAGTGGCCCAGAGGTAAGGGAAGTGCCACGGAGGAGACAGGATCAACCTCGTCATCTTCAGATTCTACCTCCAGTGACCACTCCGTAGTGGTGGTGAACCCAACAGGACCTGCTCCTGTACCATCCTTGTCTGCCACCTCTACCCTCCCTGCCCAGTTGCCCATGCCTGCTCAGTCATGAGGGTGGGCGTCTCCTTCGTCCCAGGTACCTCATTCCAGCCTCTGTTACCCCTCCTGCCCTGAGTAAGGAGGCTATTGACCTACTGAGGAGTAACTCTATGGGGCAGACTGACCGCCATTCTGAATGCCATCCAGGGTTTGGCCCCCCAACTCCAACAGATGAATGCACACCTGGAAGGCATTCATAGTGACATGTCTGTCCTACAGAGATCTCTTCAGGCTCTGGCCTCCTCACTGACGGCAGCCATCCACCCCCCACAATCCTTCCTCCACCACCTCCCTCTTCCCAGTCCAAATTCCATATTCCCCTACCTGTCCCAAGCACATAGTCACATCTGTGTGCACCCACCTAAACACACACAAGCGGAACACATAAACACAAGCACCGGAAGGCACACTGGCACACAAGCACTCAACAGTCACCCACAACAACCACCATTCCTACAGGCATGCCCACCACCCCCACCGACCCACACGCCACAACCACCATACCCGCAGACACCACCACACCACCCACAGACACATCCACCATTCCTCCAGCCACCACCCCAACACCCACACACACGCATCCACCACTCCCACATCACCCAGCACCTCAACCTCACAGCCCCCCAAGACATGCAACCACCCACACTCACACATGCAGCCGACAACCCCCAAACCCAAGCATAGCTCTCACACACCAAAATCATCAAAACCCATACACAAGACCACCACTCCCTCAACCTTCAAAACCCCAATCCTTTCCAAGTACCCTACCTGTTTTCCCAAGGGAAGTTTCCTTTTTGACCTTTCCCTTTTCCCTGTGACCCCTACCCCCCCTAAACCCAAGAGCCCCCCCCCATCTTAACCCATTCCCTCCACATCGAAGTCCTCCCCTGTTATAAATGCCACCCCTGCAAGCACCCATACCCCTCCGCCCAAAGAAGAAGCACACCCCTCTGAAGAAACACCCACCCCTCCCAAGCCCAAACCCACCCATCTCAAATCTGCCCAAACCCTCCCCAAGACTGATCCCTGAGGTGCCTGCATGCCCACTTGAAGCCCATTCCTGTGGAGGTCCCTGGCAGTGATTGGAATCAAGCTTGGGAATAATCATGTGCATGGATTACAAATTGGACTGGCCAATTGCCTTTGCTCTTCAGTATTTACTGTGAATAAATGCAGGTTGTTGTTTTTGGGTACACATTTGTCCTGCTATTACTTTTCTACCTTTTTGTTTTTCCTGAGTACTCTGTTGTGTATGCCTACAGTGGTGTGTGTTTCACCGTGATTGCTGACCATTTGCTGTGTTTGGCAAAATCTGACTTTGTGGGCCGTTATGCTACCTTCCTTTATACCAAGCTGTTGCAGTTGTATTTGCTTTCTTGACTTGCACTTCCACATTTGGCGGATAGGCATGTTACTTGACTCTACTATTGTTTGTCCCTGAGATAAATGAATGGCCAGTTGCTGTGTCAGTGTTGTTTTGGGCCATTTGCAAAGTGATGTGTGTCCCAGGTCAGTATCCTTCCAGGCATGTCCCTAATACCCCATTCCTATTTTGCAGGCATTGTATTCGTTGTGAGCTTGGGATATTTCTCACAAATATCATGCATCCCATTCACCTTTCATTGTGTTGCAATGTGGGTGATATGTGTGGGTCCATTACAAGCATGTTAACGGGAGGGGTATTTGTTTTAAATGGTACATCCATGCATATGTGTTTTCAATCTCACAACTGTCCATGGCATGTGATCAATGTGAGGGTGACAGTTGAATTATTTGTGATGCTGATGTGGTGTGGCTGTTGTGTGATACAATGTTCTGGACACTTCACTGTCCCTGAAACTGTAATGAGCTTGCATGTTTTATGTGGAGTGTGTTGGTGCACTGTCAGTGACCTGGCCAAATGTGGCATCATGTGGCTGTGTATGGGTCATTTGTTGTGTACAACTCTGACCCAGGACCAAGGGACAAGTGTACTTGGTCTACACAGAGTTGCCTACATACCAGGTAGACAGCGACCCTTCGATCTGTTGGTGAGTTTGGGGACATGGGTAGGTGTGTGGTCTTACCTTCTGTTGCGTCCACGGCGGTGTGGATTTTGTGCTCCATCGATGAGCAGCGGCAGAACGTGTGTTATCGGCTCAATGGCGGCACAGGATGTGTGACCCTGTCTGCAAGTGAGTTCCTTCCTTTCCTTCCTTTTCTGCCAGCTGGGACGGTCTACATAATGTTTCCAGTGGAAACATTGACTCTGATGGCTTCATTGGCCCATCTTTCCACCATGGAAGTCTGCACTGCCTGGCTTTGCCAGCCTGACCATGGCAGTGTTTGGTCTATGGAACCACATGCATTGTAAAACAGTGGTCCGCAGACGCCATGGCAGTCGACGGACCACCAAACTCATAATCAGGCCCAAAGTATAGGATGGCAATATCTTTGTAAACAATATATTATTTTGACAATATTTTGGTGAGTCAATATTGTTTTCCAAGCTATTTTGTCATGGAACCCCTTAGAGGGCGTCTAACCTGGCTGAGATGGAGAGGTGAACAGCCTGGGAGATACTTGCTCACACTTTAATGGGGTGAATTTGCACTTGATGGCAGACTGATATTTGCCAGTCATTTGATGAAAAAAACCTTGATTTACTGCTGCTCACAGATTAACTAATCTTATTAAATTATAGGTGTATAATGTTACAATTTAAATCTCAACATCATGTGTAATGCACTCCAATAATTTGATAAAATAGACCCTGCAATTGGTAACAGTTGTAGACAATGCTAATGTGTGGACATCAAAAAACAAGGTAATGGACGGAAAGCTTGAATTAATCTCAGCTACTGGCAATCACTCGCTTGTATCCCATTCCATTGTTTTTTTTGCCTACCATGAGACCTCATTTTGGACCGAGGCTTATGCAAATCATTCTAGACCCTGCTGCAACAGAAAGAATCCAGCCCGAACTGCCAGGGCACGTCATCCCAGAACACAAGCAACTGAGGACCGGTTTTGCTGATACTGGGGCTCATGAGCCAGGTAAATCCTGTTACACTTAGTGCAATAGAAATAAAAAATTATGGATGGAATGCTTGACTTAATCTCAGTCACTGGCAATTGTTCTGGCTGCATCTAAATTTTTGGCTGGAAAGACGTTTCACAGCAGAGAGAGATATATAGCATACGCTCTGGTCCTGTTTGAACAACAATACATGCAACATTGTTCACAGTTAATGCTGTACAGTCTCAATTGGGCCTGTCAAATAACATATTACAAAAATGTTTATAGCCAGCAAGAAATAGATGAAGATGCATTATGAATGGGGATCCCTCTCTTCTCAGGAGGGCTGGAGAAAGGTCGGTATAGTGCCTTTTCATTCGCACATAGCCATTCCTGTTTTATTGACTACTAACAGCCAGGCAAAAACATCTTATTTAGCATAGAAGGGCACCCCTCCCATTGAGAGGTGGTGGGAATACTGCCATAGCTCACCATAAAGTAGCAGTCTCAGAGAAACCTTCGTGAACTCACAAAAAATGCCCAGAATGAGATCAGAAAAAAATGTAGTCTAATACTGGATGGTTTTTCAGCAGCCCCCCTGGCTCAGTAATACCAATATGGTATTCTTAGCCAATGAAGAGTGTTGTCAGCACAAGATCTACATTTACGTGCCTCCAGGTAAATCCACAAAATTGCTTTTGTATCCCTTACTCCATGGTAACAGTCACTATTGAGGTTTCCATAAAGGATGCTAGCTTTCCCTAACGGTAACCCTAGGCTCGGGTGAAAGGTAATTTTCACATATTGCACCTCAAGCAAGCTTTTAGAATCAGTGTTATTCACACAGAAGGAGAGCTAGCCTTATGAAGAGTACTTGCTTTCATTCAACAGGAAATTACAAGTATCCAGACGCCAGCATCTCTGAGAGTGAGGGCTTGCCTTTCAAAAATTATTTGTTATTCTTGGTAAATGCTTTACATTTGTCAGTTTTGTTACCACCTTGGCCATCAACTCTGTTGCATGGATAATTGCACATTTGCCAACACATTTGACTGCAAGCAAACTTCTTTTTCCTTTTGTGTCTCTCCTTCGCGCTCATACTAATGGCGGCCGTGGCGCTTTGAATCCACTTGCCTATGTCAGCTGTTTTACTTTTAATTTTAAATTTATGTGGCACGAAAATTCCAGTTAGGAATTTACAACGCGAATAACTCGAGCAAACACGAGACCCATTGCATTGCAAATGCTTGTTCATTTTTCCTGTTTGGAACCCCCCACAGATCCTGCCATGCTGAACAGGAAACAAAAAGTATATCAGAACATTCACTTGAAAGAAGACAGACCCTCTGTGATACTTAGACCGACAGTCTGATCTCGGTGGGGCCATTGATCTAACATTTCAGCCAGTGAAGCCAACAGGCCCTCTGTCCGCAGAAATATGACAGTTATTCCAACTCTAAGTAGAGTGGTACTCCCTACAAGCTTGTGGCAGAGTACCCTTTGCACCAAACTCAAAATAAGTCCTTAAATCTGAGTTAATCCAGACAGACACCAGTAGGATAATGAGCTAAATCACCACTTTCCAAGGGACTTGCTCAAGCAACTTTCATGAGATGCTCGCTTGCTAATTGGTTCACCCGTCACAGACACTCAAGCAGCCCCTCACTGACTTGGCCAAGGGAAGACAAAATCGATCTGTGGTTACTTCTTTTCATACTTAGAAGGAACATAGGCCAGCAGATTGGACTGGATTGTACCTTCCAGTGTAGGGCAAAGTTGATTAATATGTGGTTGGACTCCTTTTGCCATGGCTAAAATACAACACTATAGAATGCACCCTGAATAAATACTACTTAAGGGGAAGGTGTTTTTGCAGGAAGTACACTTCTCAAGAGAAGAGATATCAATTAACAAACTAAATACATCTCAGTTTCAAAGGGAGTAAGCAAGATGGAATGTGTCATGCATTTGATAATGTTATCAACTGAAAGACAGACATTTACAAAGCACACTTTGAGTCCCATACACACCTGATTCAGAAACCCATTTCCATAACTAGTTTAACCTATGTGCACACATAGCTTGATTTAGGAGTGTAAATTTACATTTGGTGTTCACTAAACAGGGCTTGACATTTGTAACTAGATTTTCTCACAAAAGGCTCAATTCATAAAGTTATTACCATCTGTATATGAATATTTAAGGACCAGAATGGCTGGATTTATGCCCACTGGGTATCACAGAAGGATACGTAGCAGCTGTAAATCAATGTACTTCTACATAATTGTATGCCAAAGCTACATACAATTACACCAAAGTAAATCCCATGCTTGGGGTGGGTAGTGAGAGCTACAAGAAGTAGTTAGCCTTGTGAGGTTTTAAACACCTAAAACATGTCTGTGAAAGGTCTGTGTGTGGAGATGCATCATGCAGCAGTGGTACCAAGGTGCTACTGTGGCTATCTAACGTCCTGCATGGAGATGCATTGCTCAGTGGCGATTCCAAGGAGGTGCAGTGGAGATGTGATTTCCTGCATGGAGATGGGTTATGCAGTGACGGTTCTGAGGGTCTGCGGGCTGCAATGAAAAGTCTTGTGTCAGTGATGCATCATGCATTGGTTTTAATGCAGAGTCTTGGGAGGCGATGTGTCATTCTGCTTCAGTTCTACTGGAACCACAGATGGGCCGGCAGAGCATCTTCAAGCCCACTTCCAAGGGTCCAGAACTCGGTGTAGGAAGCTGGGTCTGTTTATATTATATAAAAATGAGATATAGTGTGCACAGAGTCCAGGGGTTCCACAGAGGCTTCACAGAGGCTAAAGTAGATAATACTAATGCTCTCTTTTGTGGTAGTGTGGTTGAGCAGTTAGGCTTATCAGAGGGTAGTGCAAAGCATTTGTTGTACACACATAGACAATAGAAGAAGCACACACTCAATGACTTAACTCCAGACCAATGGTTTTTATGTAGCAAAAATATATTTTCTTAGTTTATTTCTAGAATCACAAGATTCAAGTTGCAGGTAAGTACTTCAATAGATTCAAATTTCACACATATATCAATAGTACTTGGTTTGAAATCAATAAGCTATACAGTTTTTGAAATATTGGCAATTATCTGTTTTAAAAGTTGACAGTGTAATTTTCCAGAAACAGTTACTGGGGGGAAAAAAAGTACTTGACTTACAGTTCCAGTCTCTGGAGGTTAGGATGTCCACAGGTTGGGGTTCAAGTTAACCGCAAACACTCATCACCAGCAACACTGGGCCGGCCGGGTGCAGAGGTCAAAGTTGAGGCAAATTTAACATGGGCTCCTATGGAGACTGGGGGCACTCGTTTCAGATCTGCTGCTTGACTTCGGAGGGCAGACCTGGGTTTAGAGGAGCAATGGGGGGGCCACAGGTAGGCACCAAACATACACCCTCAGTGGCACTGGGGGGGCAGAGTGCAGGGTGCTAACAAGGCGTCAGGTTTCCAATGATTCTCTATGAGAGGAACCCGTGGGTCACTCAGATGCTGCAGGTGAGGTCCAGGAGGTTGACTCGGGTAAACCACTGGCTGGACAGGGAGGAGGGCCACCTACTGAAAGTAGCTGCACCGGAGGTCAGGTTCTCCAAGGCCTGGGGGCTGCGGGTGCAGTGGTCTTGTAGGCATCAGATATCTCAGTCCAGAGCTTTCACAGTCAGGGGTGTCCTCTGCAGGCATCGTCATGTAGGGGTGAAGATGTCAACCCAGGGTGGGCACTTGCTTGCACTCGCCTGGGGACCCTCTCTAGTCGGTTGGACCACCTGGACACAGGCCGTGGACGTCGGGTGCAGTGTGGTCAGGACTCCTGCATTTTGAGTGGTGCTGGAGTCCTTGTGTGTTGTTTCTTCTTGGACAGGGCCGCTGTCCACAGGAGTTCTTGGTCCTTTTGGGTGCAGGGCAGTCCTCTGGAGTTTGCAGAGGTCGCTGATCCCACTTGATATGTCGCTGTTCTTGTGCAGGTTCTTTGAAGCAAGAGACAGGCCGGTGAGCTGGTCCCAAGTCAGTTGTCGTCTTCCTTCTTCTCTGTTGGGGGTTCAGCTAAGCAGTCCTTCTTCTTAGCTGTCAAGTCGCCAGGAATCTGGTGAGCTGGGTTCTGGGAAGCCCTTAAATACAAGATTTAGGGGCATTACAGGGGTCAGAGGGCAGTAGCCAATGGCTACCTTCCCTGAGGGTGGCTACACCCTTCCTGTGCTCACTCCCTTTAGGGGGGGCACATTCCAACCCCTATTGGTCCCTGTCTTCCAAGCCAAGATGGAGGATTCTGCAGGGAGGGGTCACTTCAGCTCTGGGCACCTCAGGGGTGGTCCCAGCTGAAGTGGTCACTCCTCCTTGTTTTTCCTAAGTTTCCCGCCGAACTTGCAACCAAAAGTGGGGCTTTGTCCAGGGGATGGGCATCTCCACTAGTTTGAGTGCCCTGGGGCACTGTAACATGAGGCCTGAGCCTTTGAGGCTCACCACAGGTGTTACAGTTCCTGCAGGGGGAGGTGTGAAGCACTTCCACCCAGAGCAGGCATTAGGGGGGGTGCTAAGGGGCGCAAGAAAAGTGGCGCTGCACTAAGTGCAGCGCCACTTTTCATAAATATGCCCTTTAATTTGACTGCATGTCTCCCATCCTGCTAAACCTGCAATGGTTCCCACTGAAGAGCTCTGGAGCTCAATTGATTACTGCCTGCAACATGCACACAGCTTCTGCTTGACTCTTCTCACACCTGTCTCTCTGGAAAGCTCTGAGCGGTACATTTTTAGGGAAACTACACTGGTGCTAGGGCCTAGTTAGCAGGATCCCAGCACAGTCTCCGTCAAGTCAGCATCAATATCAGGCAAAAAGTGAGGGGGTGGGTGGTAACTGCAACAAGGGCCAGTTTCCTACACTCGGGGGATAGGACTCAAAACTGGCCGAATCCAGGCACTGAGTTCAAGGTTGAGGGAGTCTGTTCTGTTCCTGAGGCTCTGATCAGAAGGCCAGCCAACTAGCCAGGACTTTGGTGGCCCTGGTTCAAAGATGCAGGTCCAATCCTTCACTAAGGCAGCAGGGTAGCAGGCAACAGGGCAGCAGGACAACAGAGTAGCAGTCTTTATTACAAAGCAGCACAACAGTCCTTCTGAGTCTTCCACAGGTCCAAAGGTGTACTGAAGAGTTGGGTCTGAGGGTCTAATATGTATGCCTGATGCCCACTTTGAAATCGGAAACGTTTCTGGAGATTTCCACCCCAGAGGTGTCTGGAATTTCTTGCCTTGCTACCCTGAACCCAGCTTGCCTGGGGTCACAAAAGACTAGTGTCAAATCTTTTGTGAGTCTGCTCAGGCAGAGCCTTTGTGATGTGCAAGTATGGCAGGTTACAGCTTCTCCCCCTCATCAAGTCAGAGATGGCCATTCCTGCCAACACATATGCTTCTTTGTCTCACTGCCTGTGAGCAATACATGAAGGCCAGCTGCACCTAGTCGTGTGACCCAGGATACAGGCAGCAGACACCAAATAGTTGGACAAGAAAATGTCAACTTTCTAGAAGTGGCATTTTCAGAATTTTGACTTAAAATCCAACTTCACTATTAAAGAGAGTTTTCAATTACAGTCCTTTAGGCATCTCACTCAATATTCCTACTTGCTTCCCAATGAAAGTTAGCACATATTAAATGCAATAAGTTAACCTTCTATGGGAGAGTTAGGCCTTGCAGTAGTGAAAAACGAATTTAATAGCCTTTCACTACCAGTACATGTAAAAGTTAAAAGTCCATGTCCACAGTTTTAAACACACTGCACCCTGTATATGGGCTGTTTAGGGCCTACCCTAGGTGTGTCTTGTAGGTATTAAAAAGGAAGGTTCAGCCTGGCAAAGGTTTATTTTGCCAGGCCAAAATTAGTTTAAAACTGCACACACTTTAGCATTGGTTAGCAGTGATGAAGTAAGCAGAGTCCCGATACCAGCAAAAACAAATTCAGCAAATACTGAAGGCTGGGATGCAAAGAACTGGGGGAAAACCATGCCGAGGACATCAAGATCCATGGCACTTGATTGCTTTGTGTATTGGAATAGATTAAAAATCTCCACCAATAAATAGGAGTATATTTACGGATGAAGCTTTGAAGATTTAGAATGCGCTTTATAAATTGGGCACATATTGTTTTTTGCGTTAATAAATCAACATATAGGGAGCAGAAATAAATTGTTCCAATAGGCGGATGCCCTGGGAAAGTTTATGCACATCTAGAAACTATTGTGGTTTTGATATTCCCAGCCCATTTCATGGCCGACTCACAGGAACAAAAAAGTGGCAACATTTTAAAAAATGAAAGTGAACAACAGTGCTCAATTTACACATGTGTAAACTTAAATTATGTACACATTTATCAAAAACTAAAAATGCTTAATGGTGATAAATGAAATTCACGAAAGAATCGCAGGAGTAATTCTTGGAAATTGTGACTGTCACAGCTTCTGAGGCACGCTCTTGGAGACTTTTTTTAAATTTCTAAAAACAAATATATCCTGAATGCAGGATGAAATTCCTGTTGTTTGTGAATCTATTACCACAAAAAGCACAACAGGTGCAGTTTCAGTCGACTAGCACAAATATGTAAGGCATCAAGATGTAGCTCAGAACACACTTTGTCCAACAATGTTTTGGAAATGTAGGAGTGTGACAAGTGCTACTGAAAAACTTATTTTACTACTTTATTTTACATCAAATTCTCATGCTGAGTGATGTTCACTGCAAGTTACTTTATGTAAACATGGAAATCTATAACAGATTCATGCTGCAAGATCAAAAAGAAATGTTATGCACCTCTAAAATGAGTTGCTCAGCATGTTGTCTATTTTTGATTTACATATGCCACACACACTGTTGCAACAAGTTAAAGTCACTCTTGAGTCAGAGAGGCGTTCCTAGATTGCTGTAGAATTCATGGGTAGTTCAGTATCGACAAACGCACGAGCTGACTTCCTTAGTTGTTTTGAAATTTGTAGACCTATTCCAGGACTAACCACTTGATTGCTGTCGTATTTAAATCAAACAGCTCGTTAACAGGCACTGATATATAGTATATGTAGTATTGTAACTACGTAGATTTTCCTGTATCAAAGAAAGTAAAACTTCATGTCTTCTTATTTTTCCTTTTTGTTTAAGTTACTTTTATTCAGCCATGTTTTATGTACTTCATATAGCCGATAATGATAATAATGGCTGAGTATCTATACCTCCCTTTCCAGCTTATCTATGCACTGTTCTTCGGAACCCTTCCTTCTTCCTTCACGACATCGTCTCCCTCTTTTCAGCCTTGAAAGTCGATGCAGTAGCTGGTCAGATGCCGCAAAAGAGCAGGGCCGGAGCAGTTGGAGCTTCCTGCGCAAGTCCTTCTCTTATACGTCTATGTTGACCAGCATGGGCAGCTTCCTACTGGCGGACGTGGAAGCACCCTCTGTCGCATCAACCTCCTTCTCCACAAGGATTGGTGAGTGCCCTTCTCATCAGGCCGCATCATTCTCCATCCATATATTTGTGTGCCTTCCATCCCAAGCTATGTTGCACCTCAACCACATCTCTCTCCATCCACACCTGTGTGCTTTGAATTCCAAGTGGCACTCCTCAAGTCACATCCTTCTCCCAGTGTATGTGTGTGGGCACTCTCCATCTCAAGCTGTCTTCTTCTTCAGCTGTGATGAGTACCCTCCTCCTCAAGCCACATCCTTCTCCATCCATATCTGCAGTGCAGTTTGAGCCAGTGATTGCTGATTGGGGCACATCAGCATTGATTTTTGTGGACCAGAACCTATTTCTCAGCCGATTTTGATCTAGAGCAAGAGAAAGAAAAAAACGAAGGGGAAATGTAGGAGGAATTGAAAAGTCACAAAGATGGATTACCTTTGACAAAGGCAGAAAGCAGGGATGAAAAACCTACAAAAGTGAGCTAAAGAGGCAGGGAGTGCCTGTTGGTGGATACAAGAAGCATGAGATGGCATCAACACTATGCAGCCTTGGAATTCAACACCCTGACCTTTGATAGTGTCAGCAGAGGCCTACTGAACAAAAATCTGGGCCCTGGCACTTATCCCTTTTACAAATTAAGCACTGCATATCGGAGTATGTCTTCTATCAAGAGCTATTTTTTCTCCAGCTGCATCAACAACCCTCCGTTTCAGTTACATCTTTCTCCATCCATACGTGTGGGGCCCGCTGTCCCAAGCTATGTCCTTCTTCGCCTGCACCATTCATTGTCCTTCAACCCAGCAACAACGTTGTCCATCTGCATCATTAAGTATCCTCCAAATTGGTAACTAGCCCCAAAGCACATCGTTCTTCACCCTTGGTGGTAAGTTCCACCCTTCACAGCCATTTATTTTTCCTCGTAGATGGTGGTGTGGCCTCTCCACCAGTTCCCCATTAATTATTAAGGGCCTGATTACAACTTTGGCAGACCCACGCAAGGACCGCCAAAACCACGGGGAGGATGCCACTGCCATGGTGGTGACATTCCCATCCCCCCCATTCGTATTACAATGTTCCCTCTGGGCTGAACTGACGGGATAATTGTATTAGGCGTTCCTGCAGGCTGACCGGTGGGAACAGTGCTACGATATTGATCTCAGCTTCAGCTCCCTAGAAGGAGCTGAGGCCAATATCGTAGCCCTCCATCGCCCTCGGAATGCGCACTGTCTTCAAAGCAGACAGTGTGTATCACGACAGTGCTGGGCAGAGGGACCCCTGTATTGCCCATTCCATGGGCATGCACTGGCTTTCCACCAGCCTTTCCAGTGCGGGGATCCTGCCATGGAAAGTCTGGCAGAAAGTGGGGTTGTAATCAGAGGGGCAGCACTGAGTTCAGCGCCGCCGTGGCTGGTTACAACTCCGGCTGACGTCGACCCATCGGGAGCCATGTCCCCGGTGGAGACGGAGATCCCCTGGTGGGTCCACTCGCCAGGGTTGTAATGAGGCTGTCTGATCGCCACAGTTGAGGTGGTCCGACGATCACCGCGAGGCTGGCGGTCCTGGGACTGCCAGCCTCGTAATGAGGCCCTAAGTCATTTGACCTTTTTTGGTTGTTGTCCATATCTCTAAATGCCCTCATTGCCCAGCCTTATGATTTCCAATGGGCATCAGTGAATCTCCTCCACCCTTGTATCCACCACTCATGTCAGTGTCATCCACTACCATTCTTCTTGTCCACCTTCATCAAGTAGTCACTCTGCCTCTCTTTTCATCCTTGTAGAACAATATCAGTATGCATCCATGCCAGTGGCAGCACTGTGTTGGCCTCCAATGGGCTTTCAGATCACTGAAGAGTAAGAAGACAACATTCCATTATCATTTAGGTGTATTGACAAGAAACAGGCCTTGAATAACAATGCCAAGCCAAAAATGTATGCTATAAAGTTGTTTAATGCAATGCTGCTGTCCTATGAGGAACGTGAAAGACCAGGATCAAGTTTTACATTGGTGTTAGTCATGTTTATTGTATCTGTTCCAGACATGTGGACATCACAGATCGCAGCGAAGCTTCCCATTCCAGCAACATTTGGAATTATCTTGCTTTACTCAACTGTTCTGAGGAGTTTTATGTTTTGTAGACAGAACAGAAGGAGGATTTCAGCAGAAGCTGCCAAAATTCTACATTAGAAAAAACAATGGTTTGCCTATATGGATGACACCTGGAGAATCCCTTAGGCCTTGAACTTCACCCAGTCTGCTCATGATAATTAATACGCAGACTCTTGGTCCAGCAGTCCATTGCAGCACACGTCTACCTCCCCTTATGAGATACTTGGGCGTAGGAGCAGATTGTGGGTGATTATCAGGGATGAAAATAAAGCTACTTGCATTTGTCTCTGGAGTGGCCTCAACACAAAATGTGTAGCTGTAACCTGCAAATGTGCAGCCCCAGTCTTCGAAGCTATCACATGCTGGTCTGGTGCTACAAGCGTGGGTTCTAGGAACTAGAAAGTTTACCTATGTGCTACTCATAATTTACATTTAAATGATCAAGTGATCAGTGTGTTTGCGTTTTGACAACATATTGTTGATTTATTATATCCTATGTTATTTAGGTGTCTCTAGTACTTCCACTGTCTTCATTCTCTTTGAGTTATAACCCCCTCTCCGACACCCTGTGTCATCTGCTCTTAAGGTCGTTGATTGCACCTCTGTATCTCTGAAGTCCTTGTTCTCACTTGCAGGTGTCCCACGGGGGCGTCCCACCTGGCTATTCCCACCATGGATGCTGTCGGTGACGTATACTATGCTCTTTCTGTGTGTGGCCCTGTGTATGAGTATCCTGGTACTCTACGGCTCCGTACTCAATGAACGTGCTGTGCTGATGTGGTTCATTTCCTCTGCCATTGCGGTCCTCACATCTTTCTTCCTGCTAGAACCATTGAAGGTAAGTGAATGTGTTCTGTGCCAAGCGCTCATTACATAGGTACTACTACACCTAGTGCGGAATTGTGAGGACTGGGAAACCAAGCAGCTCATTAACATGTCAAGAGCTCTTCCAGGAAGTTATGACAAGGCAGTCAACAGTGAAAAACCAACCGTATATGCCTCAAATGATTATGAAAGACACAGTAAATGTATTCCAAATAATTAGGGCTTTGAATGTGAATGGGTGTTACAACAAGATTTAAAAAGAAGTGAATGAAATAATATAAACAATGGTATCAATGCACCATGATTGACTTTTACAGCTGGATCCTACTGACAGTGGTGTTAGGCCATATTTAGAGGGGAAATTAGAAAGCAAAGAAATGCGTTTAAATGCCCACTATCTTGAGAAACAAAACTCATTGGTTTATGCTCATGGGTAGGTGGTCCTTTCTGTGATGCAATAAAATAAGGTGCATCTGTGATACATGGTTCAAACTCCTTAAAAATCAAAAGAGTAAAATTTCAGGAATTAATCTTTATTGGAAGGTGAAGCTTTGTTTCTTGGCTGCTTCACTCTGCAGGTGATTAATGGAGGCTGAAAAAATGTTGGGTAACTAAGGTAAGTGTATACCACCAAGATTATTTAAAATCTTAAACTCAAGACAAGAGCAGCAAGTACAACAAGCATTTTCAATGCAACAGGTCTCGCATTTGCTCGAGTTAGAGCTATTAACGTTGTAATGAAAAAAAACGCAGCGCGATCGCACTATGTAAAATGCAGCGCAGTTGGCCTGCATGGAAAATAAACAGATAAGGTCGTCCGGAGACCATGCTGAAAACAACGAGCCTCGTATGTTTTTAGTAGTTTACCGGTGCTGTGTAGGTGGGCTAAACACTGGAAAAGGCTTGACGTATGCATGCCTTCCACAAATGAAAGCAAGCAGATTTTAAAAGGCAAGCCCATGAACCAATGTAAGTGACTGACGTGACATGGGCGTGGTTGGAAGCCCAAAGAGAGACTATAGAATGGGACCCGGAGTG
Source organism: Pleurodeles waltl (assembly GCF_031143425.1). Classification (NCBI taxonomy): domain Eukaryota; kingdom Metazoa; phylum Chordata; class Amphibia; order Caudata; family Salamandridae; genus Pleurodeles; species Pleurodeles waltl. The sequence goes on from NC_090446.1 coordinate 1,114,565,338, forward strand.
CTTTGCTGTCGCCCATAAAAATGGGTGATAAGACAACAGTGCTCTTTGTTACAATTCCAAACAATTGTATACAGGTGCCTTCAACCCATATATAGCGACTGATTTTTTTATATGTGTCTTTCAAACAAGATATATAATCTCATTAATAAAATCCATTCATCAAACATCAACTTCTAAGTCCAAAATCTTCTCAAACGATTTACCAATACGTGTTTTCTCTAATGGGCAATAAGCTCAAAGACTATGTCCGAGCTAATAGAACACATTTAATGCTCGAGCACCTCGTTTAAATGTGATAGTATATCTTTCACTGAGCTCACGCAGGTCAGTGATTCTGTTGTTCATTAATGTAAGGCGCCAATTAGCCATTGAGTGCAAAAATAGCGTTCCTTTTTACTGTGTTAATTGTGCCTTCTAAGTTCTGCAGTGCAGTTAATATTCCTTTTCATTTATTTCAATTCTCTGCCCTGTTGTTGTCCGTTTTATCTGCTGCAGCATCTCTATCAGTGTCTTCCTGGAAGAGGACTGGTTAGCCTGGTCATGAGGCTGCCTCTATTTGTGCGTAGACATTCTTGGGGAGATTAATTTATACCACTCTCTATTGTTTTGACACTTGTTTGAGCCCAGAGGTATCTTTAGTTTCCTAATAGATTTCTTCTTACGGATGCTGTGTACAGTAATTTCCTGTCTGCAGGAATTTGCAGCAAATGCCAAATATAATTTATGTCACAGGTCATATGAGCCACTCTGCCATCATGGTACAAAACACTTTCCAGATCCCACTGTTCTCCCGGGCCTGATATCACCCTTACATCATTTCCTTTCTGCTGTCTTCTGTCCCGGAATGGCTATTCACACAAGCACCGTGACAATTTCTTACTTCATCATTTGTTTCATATCCTTACCTCAGTGGCCCTTTGCCACCACCTAATCCCAAAATTGATTAGCAGAATACTTTAGTGCCTCTAGCACTGCCTGCCAACATCTTCATGCCGGTATCACCACAACATTCTGCTCTTCTCTGCAATTTGAAAACTCTTTTCTATGTCTTTGTCCTCCTGGCCTCCTGGCCAGACTTACTATGTGCCCCGCTTCCATCTACACTCAACACCACTTGTTCCAGATAAAAAAGTCTCTAGTGCGCCACTAATGAAGAGAGGCGGTTATAGGTGACAGCCTTCACTCTTCAGAAGGTGCTCATGCTGTTTTTAAACTTTTCATCATATGACCACTCTGGCTAATTTCATGGATTTGCAAATGAAGAAAAGTATTTGCCTATCTACCTTTCAACCACTCAGACTGTCTTGACTTTCTAAAATCCAGTCACTTTTCCTACCTTTCCTTTTCAATATTGTTCTTTAGAACAGCCCATGAAATTATTCAATACTAACTTCTCAAAAGAACTCGGCTAAATTGTCAAGGAATCCACACGTGGAAAAAAACTTGCACAAGTCGATTTTTTAGGACTCTAGTCTAGAGTTCACTCACTGCAAACATCCTTGGCTTACTTACTGTTAGTCGCCAAAGTCCAATACATTTCATTATCCTCTTCCAAAATGTTTTCCAAATAGGATTTCCCAGATCCTATTGGGGCTAACCAGACATTCCTCATACAGAACGTAAAATGTGTCATGAAGAAAAAAATGCTTAATTTCACTATCAGTGCGAAATAGATGTCTGAATGTTTTAAGGTGGGTAGCACACCAAACCCTGCTCTCACAAGGGTTGTAGGACCAGCCGTCAACCTATCTCTTTAGGCCTTAGTCGCTGGTTGAAAACATTACTATCAAATATAAAATCACTGTTTGTCCATCTTTCCTGCAAAATATCAATTTCCATCCGAGAAACAAAAGCCAATTAGTCAGCACACCCAAATATTAAGGCAAGGTCAGGCATTTTCAGGCTGAGAAGAGAGTGTGTTCTAGAGTGCCATACTAGTTGCTGGATTCAGAGCATTATACACTGGCTGGAAGAATACACTGCAGAAAATAATAACCTGCTCATTCATTTTAACAGTTTTGTCGTGTGTATCTGTACCAAGTATTATCAGTATGCATTACATAGTAACCAACATGCACCATAGCAGAATTAAAACATCTTAGAAAAATATTATTATTAGGGAAGTGGTTGCTGGGAGAGGAAGTTCCAAAGCATTACACATGTAGTCATTCGGGAACATGCAGTGGGGGAATGAAAATCAGAGTCTACTGACATTTAGTTAATCTGTATTTTAAAGTGATGAGTTTTAGTCTCTTAAGTCATGGAAGGGTATGTTGGGTTCTCAGCCTAAGAGGGAGAGATGTCCTGAGATCTGTTGCTATTATGGTGAATGGCTGCTTCATGGTTTGTTTAGGACGCCCTGAATTTTGGTGGTTCTAAAAGCAATCCGAGGATTAGTTGGTCACCTGCTATGGTACGTAGGTTGGCCAGAGATGACTAATTGTTTAGGTGGTCAGCTTTGTATGCGATACACCCCTTCTTGAATTTGATGCTTGGTTTTAGCAGTAAGCAGTGGCGTTTATGTAAGAAAGGAGAGATATGTTTGGTGGTGGTGTGAAAGACTGCCTTTTAAATCCAGGTGTGGGTTGTTGTTTTAAGCTGGTTTGGAGTTAGCATTTTTGTAGTTTTCCATAGTGAATGTAAGTAGATGTTTGTTGGTTGAGGCAGTTTGTTTACATGGTGCATTGGTGGGAGTGTGCTTTCTAGTGTGAATCCTAATAATGTCACTACTTAAGTAGGCAGGGGGAGAAGCCTTGTTTCTTTTATTTTTCAAAAGCTGCACAATTTAGTTTTTGAGCTTTGAGTTAAAGAGGAGGTATTCAGTATTTGTGTGTTTTTTTGTTGTGGGTTCAGCATCAGAAAACTGGCAGACATCCACATTAGTAGTTTGTTGAGGCAAGTCTGAGGGGCGAGGATGTAATAAACAAATGCTATTTTTATGTCAAGGTGTGTATCATCTGATTATTTGTGAAAATTGACTCCAGTTTCAGACAAGTGTGTGCTTTATGCTTGATTATGGATTATTGGGGAGCTCTGTAGGCTGTGGGGAAGAGCTTGTGATTTGTCTGCCAGTCTCCACAATCTGCTTGCTGATGGAGGTGACGATGAAGCAACAGGTTAGGACTTGCTTCCTGAGTGTCATTCACGTTTTAGTATGTCTAGAAGTTTCTGATTAACAACAGTGCTGAAAGTTGCTGGCAGAGCCAATAAGAGGATTAATCAAGACACTCCTTCATCCAAAATACAATGGAAATCATCAAGGATTGCTATTTCTGTGCTGAAATGCGATCGGGAAACTAGGCTGACAGTTAGTAATTCTCATTTTTGTAGGAGGTGAGTTGGGAAGAGACACTTTACCCAATTGTTTTCTACAGCAATGAGAGTTTGGAGAAGGACTTGAGTCCAAGTTGTGTTTTATTGGCCCATTTTCGATTGATCTGGAAATATTCCCTATGTCAAAAAGCATTGATCTGCAGGTACTATGATGGTTATAGTAGAAGGATGTCTATTTTGATAATAATTGCTGTAATTGGATCTGCCTAGTAGGTTTCTCATCTAACACGTTTCACTATTTTGAGGACTTATTCTGAAGTAATCGTGTTATAGGTTTCCTAAGTTTTCTGGGGTTTTTGAGGAAGCTTGTCCATAATATAGACGGTACACCTACACCACGTACTGTCCATTAAGGTAAGGCAGTTTCCAACTAACTTTTTGGCTGCCCTGCCTTTCAACCAAACAATTACGAAACCTTCACTGTATTTTTACGTATTATGTGCCACACTGTCCTTCATCCTCAGCCATTTATCATTTACAAGTGCTATATACTCCAGCCCCCTCTGCAGTACAAGCCAAGAAAGATCCATTGAACACTTGACCACTTCCTATTCTGAGCTGCTACAAAGCTGAATTGCTCTGGGTTTGAAAGGAAAAGGAGTCTGCATAATGTCACTTTTATTTTTGCTGCAATTGCAAGGATTAAAAAGGCTTCTCATCGACAATATGCTATTTGTATGTACGTTTGGTTGTGTGTGTTATTTGTTTAGCTCTGTAGAGGGTCTAAGGCAAGAATGCAATCAACAAGCTGATTTCTAGAAGCAAAATTGTGCAGAAAGGAACTGCATCTTAAACTTGTTGTTAATTTGGAGGAAGTTCGGGACATCCTTGATGGATTCAAGGATGTTGTTTCTCATGTTGGGTGCATACCTGTAAAAGGCCTGTTGCCTTGTTTGTTCTTTCTTATACATATTGTTTCCAATCTGACATCATCCTGACTGTGAGTGAGCCAAGATCCACTGGGAATGGTAAGCTTGTCAGCCATAGGGGTGGGGATACCAGTTGAAATGTTTTTTTAAACCATGCAGCTGGTTTTGAAATTGATGCAGGCTGGCAAGGAGAGCGGTGGCATTTCATCAATATGGGAGTGATGTGAACATATTTCTTCGGCCTGCATAAGAAATTCTACAGCATGTATGATGCCCTCAAGGGAGGCCAGTGTGCAGTATACAAGGCCACACAGCAAGGTGTTTTACATCCAGATGCAAGAGTCCGAGGGCTTGAGCAGAAGTTCTGACGTTGCTTTCTAGGAGGAATAGTTTCAGTTTCTTTAGCAGATGAAAAATATAGGTCAGTTGGTATTGGGTGAAAGTTGAGGTTTGACGCCATCAAGGATCATGCCAATGGCCAGATTTGAACTAATTCACCCTGGCAAATAACAGGAATTCTGACTTATATGGGGTGGAGCTCTAGGTAGATGCTAGACATCCAGGCAATGTTTGAGAAGTTGGAGTCTAGAGCGGAAGATACTTTCAATTAAAGTTGTGTATTAGCAGCATGTTGTTGATCTAATGCTGTTCTCACTGAGGACAGCCCCAAGGGGCCGCATGCAGAGGTAGAAGTTGATGCGGGACAAGATGGTACCCTGCAGGACTCTGCAGGTGATGGGGATCTTCTGGAATCTGGAAATGCCTGTGAGAACAAACTTGTACCAGTTGGAAAGGTAGGAGGAGAACCCTTGAGGAACATTGCAAGTGAATCCCAATTGAGCCATCAGCTGTGGATGACAATGGGATGGTTCACGGTGTGGAAGGTGGCTGAGAGGTCCAGCAGTACCAGGAGGCAGGGGTTAGATTCACCTGTGGTCAGGAGGATATCATCTACAGTGTGTACAGTAGCTGCATCTGTGCTGCAGTGTGAATTGATGGGTATAATTTCCCCACAGCATTATAGACAGTGATGTCCTCCACACATACTGCTGTTTATTTCTTAGAATGTTGAGAGTGGATGAAGACAAGGAATGCTTGTCAAGCCAGTGGCGGCCGCCACAAATCTCAAGGGGAGGGGCAGGCAGGAGGGAGCGATGGGGTGGGGGGAATAAAAATAAAATAAAATAAAACTACCTCTTTTCATCGCCACCGCCACCTCCTGCCGCTTCATTCTTCCTCTTCTGGTGTCCCAGCATTCACTTGGACACCATCACAGGCTCCCCAGCAATCCTGGTGCTGCTTTCATGCTAAACTTAGCATGAAAGCAGTGGCAGGATTAGTATGAGCAGCTTGGACTGCTGCTCAGACAGTGCCCTGGGGTCTGTGCAGTTTCTTCAGCCCGGCTGTTCAACACAGCCAGGTTGGAGAAACCTAAGTGCGCATGTTTGTTTGGCTTGCACATGTGCACTTAGGTGCACTCTCTTCCCCTCCAGCCTCCTGTGGCCTAGCCAGCCCCACCCCCTTCACATGCTGCTGGCTGAGCCAGCAGCTGAAAGATAAAACGATAAAGAAATATTGTTCTATTTTTTAGCTCCTGGTTCAGCCAGGAGGGCGACACTCCTTCACCATTGCGAAGGAGCCGCGAAATTGTCAGGCAGTCTAATTGTGTAAGACAAAAGGAGTCAATCGAAGTTAGGTGTTTCTATCCATAATGTAATGCAGGTGCTCATTGTATTGATTTACACCTTAAGAAAGATTCTGCATGGTTTTTACTAGCTCTTTCTCTTGGGGCGGGGGGTGAATCACTACAGAGGTATAATGAAAAATCCCTTCTCTTTTTGCTGTTTTGGTGAATATCCCCATGGTATATTGAGATATGCTGTGGTTGAAACCATCCCAAATTTGGCCCCAAACTATTGCCAAGCCACCATTCTGGTTTCTGAAGTTCATGCTTAATGCTGGAAATAACAAATCGTACTGTATGCTCTTATAAGTAATATGTTGGTGCCTTTTGAACCAGGTTCTGAAATAGGTGATTTTGAAAATGTGTCCTCCAGTAAAACTGCATTGTTGCTGAGTCCTCTTTGCTTTTTTCTCTGTCTCTCCTCTTCCTAGGTCGTTCTGGAGGCATTGCGAGCTGCGCTGCTGACAAAGCCGGTGCACAGCGAGGCCGAAGGCCTGGTGGAGAAGCCTCACATTAGGAAAATGCCAGAACGTGTGGGGAAGGTGAGGGCACCCTGTGGCTATGGATTGCTTCAAGCAAAGGAAGAGGCTAGGAAAGTACGGGCCCTCAGGAAGCTCATGAAAGTGAGTCATCCCCACACCACAAGCACCTTCAGCCCTAATTGTCACCATCTAGTCTTGCACCCACTGCCTTTTACCCTCAGCCTTAATGTCTTGTACTTTTAGCATTACATTGCATCCTCATTTTAAACCCTTAACCATACACCATACATCTGTTAGTCTCAGTCTTAAATCCCATTCCTTGCACCCTCAATGGTTCCTCCTCCAAATCTATTACACTTGCAATCTTTAGCCCTTATATGTATAGCTTTGTCTTTATATGCTTATCCTTGCACTCACATCCTTTTTTCTTTAATCATTCCACTATCTGCCTTACACCCTCAGCCTTGCACCATGATTCTTGCACATGCACCCTTTTCCATTAGCCCCATATCATCACAGTATTATTGTTTGCTTAAATGTTATACAGCTATAGTTATGTTTCCTTAGTGTACCCTGACACCTTTTGTCTTCTCCCCAGAGTTGCCTCCTTCATATGTTGTTTGTGTTGGTGGTGCTAATACTGAACTACCAGAGCTGTTTCCATGACAACAACATCCGCCTCTTGCACACTGCTGTTAAGCAGGCCATCACCGTGGAGCGGCAGAATAGCATGAACTTCACAGCAATTCAGTGGTACGACTGAGAGGGGTAGGAGAAGACTCTGGAAGTGGGAAGGCAGGGGAAGGGGGCAGGAAGGAGAGTTGACAATATAGCATGCACGAATGAGCCAGTGGTAGGAGTGGGTGACTGGGCTGGCCAGGGGCACAGTGTGGGTCCAAGAGCAGGTGGAGTTGACAGCTATCCGGTGTTGAATGAGACAGTCTAATTTTATATCAGCCTGTACTGCAGGTGCAGAGATCCCCACCAGGCAGGCTTGGTGCTCTGCTGGTGTGGGTGTTGGAGACAACTGTCAAGCCACCCATCAAATTGAAATGTAGGCCTTACCTGACATGTGGGATTGCAAGCCTCGTGATATATGGTTAAATCTTGGGAATTTTAATAAAACTATAACTGTCGTATTCTGTATGGGATGCAAATGTTAAATGGAATGGCTTCTAAGACAAAGGTGCACTAAATTACTGTAACAAGCATTGGCATAGTCAATAGGTCTTGAATTTGGGACCTTATAAGTGTTTAGCCATGCAGCACACTATCTCTTATGTGGGAAACATGAGGAGCCGTTATCTCCAGCACGTGAAGCACCTCTCCCTAGCCTGCATTATACTGGAGTGCTTCTGCTACATGCTGTCTCTGAGAAAGTGACACTCCAGCAACACATTCTGCATAAATCATGGACGGCTCCCTTCACTTTTCAATTGTTTGATTTCATCTTTCATGTTGTGAGGATGATAACTGGATAATGGAACTGAAACCCATTCAGTGTGTAGTGAACCCATGTGATTTGCGGCACATTATGACACGGACAGGCAGATGCAGGACAGTGTGACCTGCCGGCTTGTGGCATAAGTGATATTGTCTTTTCCAAGTGAATGCTTATGGCACAGAATAAGGGAAAAGAGGAACTAAACCATTAATCACAACTGAACATGAATAGATTATATGAATTCATTTATAAGCGATCTATGTGTAGAATACACCACACATCACGTGTCTTCCAGTCTGAGCTGCTTATGTCAAAGTACAGGTTGCAGAGCAGAGCCAGTGCTGTGTACACCTTTACTAGAACACTGAAAATGTAATAAAAACAGTGCAGTGTGAGACTGGCACCAGCAACTTTGTTTAGGATCCAGTGATCCTGAGCATTGTTTTCCTTTAATCAACGCGATGGTGAGAGGCAGGGCGCTCATGGAGTAGATGTGGTGGAGAGGGGTGAAGGAGAGCAACAAAGGATCTTGGGGGAGTTAAATAAACAAAAAGCCAGACAGGAAGATGTGAAGATGAATCAGAGCTGGGGGGTGGCAGGAGTAACACAGCAGGAAGGTAGGCAACGCAGTGTTTTAGGATGGGAGAGCTACTAAGGAGCAGGAAGGGGCAGTTACCACCTGGGTAGGGAGCAACAGGAGGGGCTGGGGAGAACAACAAAGGAGCTTAGAGACAGAGGTTTTAAACAAGCGGGAGTGTGCAGAAAATAAGAAAGGTGCAAGGCCTCCTGAAGCCGCCACCATGCTTAACATGGGGGAGTGGGAAGGGCCGCAATGCTTCCTCCTCTCCATGGAAACCTGGCAGAACAGCATAATAAATAAAACATTTAATAAACTAACAGCGACGTGGGGGTAAAGTAAAGAAATACACTTATCACAAGAGTGTGGAGTCCCTGTGGAGTGTGTTTCCCCTCAGAGAGTTGCTGCTCTAAATTGCTTACACGCATCATTTACCACCACCCCAGTGGCTGCTAATTGATTAACATAGAGGGAACTAGTCTTGTCTGTCCTTCACCGGCACGGCATTACCCCCAAAGTAGTATGTACAAGCAACACTAACAAACATTTAAAGTAAAACTATATATAAACTAAGCAGGACTTCAGCGGGGGTGGACAAAGGCAGTAACAAAAAGCCAAGCGTTACAGTGCATTGGAAAGGCTGCGAGGGAACATATGGAACAGAAGAAATCAAACAACCACTCAGCGGCACAATTCTTCTCAAGGGAAGCTTAGCTAAGGCCATCTATATATTAAACTTTAGCAGGGATCACAAGAGAAGGCTATAATTAGAAAATGCAACATTTTAAATGAAAAAGTAATAACAAAAGCAGCACCTACAATTTAGTAAACAACTAGCTTAATTTCAAAGTTTACAGGGAGAAACTAAACACCAATCACAAAGATAACATACTTGGCCTGCAGTGCGACTAATGAAGGTCAAGAAAAGGAAAAAACGGGGAATAACATTTTATAAAGGACTGGATCGGCCCCTTACATGCACCAGTCGTGCTAGTCAGAAGTGCAAAAAGTCCACCAATGAGCCATTATATTCCTCACTTTTAGAACTGTTCAACCACAATAAATAAGACATATTTGCAAACAATTTGCTCTGGATAGTAATTCCTTCACAGAAAGGCAACAGCATATTCTGGAGAGCAGAGCAGGCGATGGATCCAAACAAGGTCCCAGCCCTGGCAGCAATTACAATTGTACTTTGTAAGTTTGCGACGATTTTGCGTCACAAAACGACACAAATGCAGCGCTAAAAAAGTATAAATAGGGGCCCAAATGTTACCTTGCCACTCTTGTTATCCAGCCACATTGTTAGTTATAATTTCATGAAAAGTGTGACAATTGCCCAATCGATGTCAGTTATGTCTCCCAAGCACTCCATGATATTTCCATGTCCTCATATCAGCGGTCTTTGAAACAAGGTAAAAGTCCTTCATTTCAAGACAGTGGAGGGCTCACCGTTTCGCAAACTCACCCACATGTGCATTTCCATTGTATTTCAGTTTATCTTGCTAGTCCGGCAAGAGATATAATTAATGCTGTGTGGTTTGTACACATAAATGTGCATAGAGTATCTTCCTTACATATCCTATTTGTTTGAGCTGTTCTATAGCACACACTACCCTAAGATGGCACTGGAGCTCTTAAGAAGCCTGATAAGCCTAGATAATATAAACTAGAGTAACACCAGTGTCATGTTCAAAAGAAAGCTGATGTAGAAAATAAAATCTAGAACATGAAATATCTGAAATGTTTTTTTGTTTGTTGTTAAAATGTATATTTCGTGAACGTGAGCAGGTTGCTGCCTTAACTATTCTCTGGAGAAAGTGAGCTCCACACTTTGTGCTGAAAAGAAAAAGGCATGTGTTAGAGTTTTTGTGTTTCTTTTTCACCTTTGGAGTCTTCATCTGAAAATAATGTTGTACTTGTAAATAAATGCATGTGTGTATTTGGCTATTTAGCGATAGGAAGTGTAGACACTTATTGATAGTAAAGGTTATTTCACATCTTCTGAATGCCTGGAAGGGAAGCCAGTGAAAAAGAGAGAAGAGTTGTGATGTGGACTAACTTTTCCAAATTAGCACCAAATAAGCTGCAGAATCGAAGATGGTTTTAATTGGGTCAGTGTTGGGTTAGGAACTCAATATCCATACCCTGACGCATGCACACGCAAAGATAAAACTGGCTTCTGTTAATGAATGTTTCATTATTATTTGAAATTGGATCTCATTTTGTGATGTAGAGACAAGCTCAATCCATAACACTGCATCCTAACTTTAGCCACAGAAATAGGGTTTTTGCTTTGCTGTAGCATACAGATCAAATATACTCGTGAAGTTCCATGCATTGTAGGATAGGTCCACTTAACTGGCCTAGATTACCATATTTCTAGGGGTGACAAAAGAAGATGCAGAGCTCGATGAAATTACAAAATTGCTAGGGACGGATTACCTTAGTGTTCTAATGGGCCCAATGCACCTCAATAACACATGACAAGTTTCACATTTGTTACACAGTGCAGGGTGGGACCATGACTAATGGAAGGAGTAGCCCTTTTCTCGGGCAGCCATGAAAAAACTGAACCGAATTCATAGCATCCAATCCTTGACACTTTAGTTCTTCCATGACATCTATGGTCTAAATACTCAGTTACCTTCATAAGCACTTATCTTTAGAATGCAGAAGTGGTCTTCTAGTAACCATACATTAATTCATTCAATCATTTTATCTCAGAAAGGTTTCCTAATATCTGATGCTCTTGTACTTGGATGGCTGCGTACTGGGTGACCATTCACAGTACACTTTCAGTCCATGAAGGTCAAAGCTCCTCGTGGAGAATGGGACAAAACAATAGCCCGTCTCATCACAAGTGACAAACGATCAGACCGCATCACCAATTTCCAGTTCTTCATGCAGTCTCCAGTTACAGGCTGCAACTTCGTGGCCCAATACATGTAGCTCCATTTCCCCGAGAACAAAAAAAAATAGCAAGATTACACCAATGTAACCTTCAATGCTAGACATCGAAAAGATGTAATGAGTAAGTAGCAAGACTGGATGCACACATTATATCATAATGAGGTGTTCGTGAAGGGGGGGGTGGCGGTACATATGTCAGAAAAATGTTGAGCTGTACTAGAAAATGCAATTGTGCCACAATTTGCTTGTGTGCCATAGAGGTGCTGAAGAATACACTGAGGGATGTAAAGAGAAATGGCAATCAGTGAGTGTTGAAGGGAAATCTGCCATACAGTGGTCAGAGAGCATGGCATACATATAAAAGGAGGCACAGGGGACCTGACATACAGTGAGTGGTTTTTGGGATAATGGCATTGAGTACAATTTTGTTTTTTCTAACATTGGGTCTGGCTCATTTTGCAGCTCTGCAGACTTCTGGCATTGGATAGACTCTGTTTTACTACCCCATCTTCACGAGGACACCAGGAGCAATCTAGTAGGGGCTCTACGGCTCCGCCAAGTGTGCACAGCTCCAGACATGGCTTCTGGTAAGACTGCAGACTAATCTGAGTAGGAACGTCAGGTCACTTGCACTCCAGAATCACTCTCCGCCTTCTTTATGCTCTATTCTCTACACCACACTACCCATCACCATGCTTTACTTTCCTCTATTGCAGTCATCCATTCCCCTCCACAATCACACTCCATCACATCCTCCAGAGCCTCCATTTTAACATCACATCACATGCCCATCCCCTTCTACTCCCTTTTCTCCATCAGTTCCTAATTGCCTTTAAGGTCATCACTTTTCATCCTGTCACAGCCTCTCAACAGTATTGAAATAACACATCACCTCCTTCTGTCTAATCACGTTAACCTCTTCTGCATGTTTCCACCTCATCACATCATCCACATTTCAATCACATAAATCCCCAGTCTTCTGTCTTCATTCAGCATTCCCTCCTCCATCTCATCACTCTATCACATTAACTTTTCCATCTTTCCTACCTACACTAATGCCTTCTCCACTGCCCCAATTCCACCAGTTCACTGGTGATCCAATTACCTTCCACTGACTTTTTCTAGTCTCTGCTATAATTTGAGCATTTTGTGTTTTCTGTGCTTTAAGCCATCTGTCTCATGATTTGTCCCTTTCTTTTCATATCAGTGTGGATCCCTTTATCTGTGCCTCTTCCTCTCTATTATCAAAAATCCTTACCTTAACTTACGTTCTCCGGTTTCAGAGTGCTGTACCATAGTGCATTTCGCTCTTTGATTGCAGCTCACCATCTTCTTGCTCATGTCCCTTACTTGATATCAGTCCTGACACTTTTGATATATGCCCCTCTCTGATGTCAGACATTTATCCCCTGCTTTGTTCCATCCTCTGAAATCAAGCCTGCATCACTAGGTTTATGTATGTCACTGCCTGATTGCTTTCCTTTCTTCCTGTAGTTCGGGCTTTTCCTGCTGTTACATCAGTCATCTTCCCTAGTTCCACTGATTGTAACAGAAGTCATTTTCATTCATCAACAGAAGCCTTCCACATTGGACTGAGTGAAGATCCATGCTCCAGTTTCATCCCTACAAACTCTTCAAAAGATCCTATCAGGTAATAATATTCGTGGTTGCCTCCAGGGGAGAGAGCATTACAATGTTTTATATTATTCTGCTGCGGAATTATTGCGCTCAGATTTAGAGTTATCCCTCCCAGAAATTCAATTGGATATATACCATATGGCATGTACTCCTGTGTCCAGGTTGCCAGATGAGTTAAATTAGATAACCTACTACAGCTCAGGCATTCCGTAGAACCACTTTTCAGAGTTGGTTAACAGTATTTCCGAAACAAGTTCTTCAATATGGGGGGTGAGAGGAAAGGACAGCATGCTCTTACTTGCTCTGGCAGACCCTTGGAAGTGTGGAATACTGGCTTTACTAGGGAGTTTTCATTTGTCCCATTATGCGTCTTCTCCTCTACAATTCGCCGGCCAAACACACATGCGCTGTAGGCTCTCTCCAGCCCAGCAACCGAGAGAGCCTTCACAGGCCCCCAGTCTGCCTGGGAGCACCCTGGCTGGGCGCTCCCAGACAATCCTGAAGCTGCTTTTAGCAGTGTCAGGATTGGCGTAGGGCAGGCTGGGAGCCTGTGCCTGCAGCAGTGACGGGAGAGGAGTGGCTCGTGGCGCTGGAGCAGAGGTAAGTTTTTTAAAATTATTATTATTTAATTATTTTTTCCCCATGCCCTCCGCAACCTCTGCCCCGCCCAGTCCCAGCCACGTGAGCCGCTACTGAATTTATCACATGAAATCAAGAGACTGAAGTCTCAGAGTTGCATATAACATGAATCCAAGAGGGCATTTAATCTGACTTTTTGCTGCATGCTAATAAACAGCAAGGGAAGGCAGTGTTGGGTAAGAGTACAGAATGGTAGAGGATCTAAGGAAATGGTAAACAGTTGGACTGGGTGCACCAGGACAGGACCTCCTCTGATGATCACACTAGGTGTTCATGTTCCTCATCCAAGGTAGGTCATTTATATGGGCTTCTTTTCATTCTTCATCTGTGGGAGCTCCTGCAGTCATCCCTCCCTGGTGTGGTGCTAATAACAGTTCTTCACATCAGTCTCGTGTAATGCACTGGCACTTCAGGAACACTGTCACTTATTTCCTTTGACAGATTGTGGTTCTTTGGGCATCTGGGCATTTATGGCAGCAATGAAGGGTCCTGGCAAGAACTTGGTACCAGCCTCTCCGAAGCACAGAAGACTCTGCGTGAGCTGCAGGACATTAAGTGGATCAGCAAAAGGTACAGTGCATAACTACAGCCGGCTGTACACTGGAATTATGCAGTGTTTCTTAACAAGCTGTTTTAGGATGCTTGATTTTGCAGCTGTCTGTCACAAAATAATGCTTCGTATGGGAATAATTTTCTTTAGCACTGTCACCGATAACTCTATACAGTGCCAGTAAATGGTAGGAAAGGTCTGAGTGCTTCCTGGGTTGTTGTTTATTCAAATTTTCACATCCAATTCTATAAGCATGAATGGGCGCAGTAAATAGTGATGTAGTTGCTTAAATATATAAACAAGTAAAGAGGGCAGAATTAGTTCTCATATATATAGGTACTATGTATAAATATTGACCTAGTGGCAGTCGCCACTAGGTATTTATAGTTAGGACCTAGTTTCTATAGAAAAAGCTTTTTTTTTACTTCCCTATATCTTTGGTGCTGGTTGATGAATCTTCACAAAATTTTCCACAAAAAAATTGCCAGTCACTTCAGCTGCTGTCTGGAAAATTTCAGGGTGATCCGTCAAGCGGGGACGAGAAAAAGGGTGGGTCCCAAAAAACATTTAGCCCATTCACTTTTCCATAGGGATTTAGAACAGCGATAGCGCCAAAACCACTGGACGGAATTACACCAAATTTGGCAGAAAGGTAGCTTTTGGTATAGAAAGCAAACTTTATGTTATGTGGTGTAAATCCATTCAGTAGTTTTAGGGAAGTGAAAGAAAATCCAAATTTGTATATATAGGGACACAAAGGATTCGCAACCTCTCCTGTCCTTGTGCTGAGATCTGATTGGCTGTCAACACTTCAACAATGAAGTGTTGCCATCCAAGTTGGAAGTTGGCTTCAGCCAAGTCCCAGAAAAAAGGTTAAAAATAAAGAAAAGGTGCCAGGGGATAGTCACACTGACCCCTTAGCTCTGATACTGCAGTCCCAGAGGGACACCATTCCCCCAGGGCTAAGAAGCACTTTTAAAAAAACATTTGCTGCAGAATCGCGACGGGGTCGCAAATCCACTGTAAAAATGTTTAAAAAAGCACAGTTTCCCACGCTTTGTTATTCAGAAGTCCCCAGGTGGACCAAGTCCCAAGGGCATTGTTTATTGGAGTGCGAGGGGGGGGGCAACCCTGCTATCCCAAGGACCACCACCTCCCTGGGCCTTAGACCTAATATCATGCATCGGACACTCCCCCTACTCTCCTGCTGCCCCGGGGACCACCACCTCCCCGGGACACTAAAGAAAAACAATGCCTTGGGGGCCGTGTGGCCCGTCGCAGCCCCAGGGACCACCACCTCCACCTCCACTGGGCTATTCTTGTTGGGGAGTGCCACGTGGCCCCACTCGAGGAGCCCCTGATGGTGCTGGGGACCGCAACCCCCCAGGGACGGGTCCTGCTATTTCATTCGACATACCCCGCAACAGACACATCTCCACCCACCTGAGACACCTGCACTGGCTTCCCGTCAACAAAAGGATCACCTTCCGGCTCCTCACCCACACAACAAAGCCCTCCACAACAAGGGACCCGAATACCTCAACCGTCGCCTCAGCTTCTACACGCCCACCCGTCAACTTCACTCCGCCAACCTCGCACTCGCCGCCGTCCCTCGCATCCGCCGCACCACGGCAGGTGGGAAATCCTTCTCCTACCTGGCGGCCAAGACATGGAACTCCCTCCCCGCCAACCTCAGGACCTCCCAGGACCACCCTGCATTCCGGAGGCAGCTCAAAACCTGGCTCTTCGAGCAGCAGTAACCCCCTTCCCCTTGCGCCTTGAGACCCTCACGGGTGAATAGCGCGCTTTATAAATGTTTTTGATTTGATTTGATTTGATGTGGTGCCCACCCCCGGGACATAGCTGTTTGCTGTGGCTTGGTGGCAGCTTTGACAGCTGCCAGCAAGTCACAGCAAACACTCCAGTCCAATGAAGGGAGACCAGCCATGCACAGCAGTTGGATTAACATATAGTAATGAAAATTACTATATGTTAAAAAAAACATAGAAATTCACTGAAAAAAACAAAGGTTACAGGGATGTTAGAGTTAGGAAATAGAATTAAAAAAACATAGACATTCACTTAAAAAACCAAAGGTTACAGGGACGTTATAGTTAAGCTCACATTTCAAATGTACTAAACCATAGCAATTCATCAGTTATTGTTAGAGTTATCTCAAGTAACTCAGGCCCTTAGGTAACTATAACTTGCGCCTTCGCCATGGACTGCTAAGTACCCCACAAATTACGGAACTCATTACATGTTTGATAACATCATTGATAATACCAATGTAATATTTGCAGTAACATTTTTGAGGAAAAATCAGTGCATGGCAGGGAGGCGAGTTATTGTTACCTCAGGGCACCCCTGTTGTTTTGTGCCGATATTGATTTCTGTTCAACTCTATAATAAGGTTAACAGACATTAACTATGGCGGAGGTCAGACAGTTGGGCACTTTATATTCCCACTCTGATTAAGGGCTTATGACCTGAAGCATAAATCAGAGTTTGTCTGAGACTCGGTAGAGCTCTGATTCTAAGGACTATTACAGCCTGTGCTGGAAAATAGATTTGTCGCCCAACACTATTTTTATTCACTTTCTTATTGATGTCCCATGAAACTAGCTGCTGTCATCCTCCTTTATTATACCCTCACAGTGTTCTGGGAGGCAATAGATGTGTCTTGTTCATAAAGTAACTTTTGAATACTCTGTTTTAAAATGAAGATAGTAGTCCACTGTGAGGCAAAGAACTCTGGTGCAGTCTTAGTGAGAAGTTTTAGGTAGTTTCGAACGAACTACACTGACTTTGGCATTTACAGTGGCACTGCTGGAAATGTTTGTTGGAGGCACACAAGGGACACACATGAAGCTAGTGTGCCCAAGCTGTAACAGCACTATGTGTATTAGTACATACTGTTACATTTTAGACTTTTCAGTGGTTTTTGTTTTTTTACACTTTATTTTCATCTCTCATTTTTGTAATAGTTTTCTTTGAATCAGTCCATTTTAATAACTTCTTTTGCCCTCCCCCTTTGTATTCTTCTCCGTTTGTCTTCCCTGTCCCCTTTTTATGGTGCGGCTTGATAGAGCAGCTGTCATCAGGTATTATGTTAGAATCACCACAGAGGGCCTTTGGTTTTACCGACATGCTGATGCCAGGAGTACATTTTTTAATTAGGCAGAAGTTATGTGCTTCCACAAAAAAGTGCTATTCCTCCACACAACCATGATCATTTTCTTTATTCATTTAGCTGAGGTTGAACTTTCAGGGGCACACATATGGCATTGCAATGCCATTAAGATGTCTTAGATAAAGCCATAATTTATGTTGTTTTTCTCTAGCAGAAGCAAAGTTGGGAAGAGGGCTCTCATTAACCTGCATAATTTTGAAGTCTGGCTTGACAATGCAACTGCCACCTGACAGTTTAACCTCCACCAGCATTTTTCTACGGTTCCTTGTTCACACAAAAATACATATCCATTCCCATACTATTTAGTTGCAATACTTCACATTATCATACAACACTCCTTTAAATCTCGAAATTGTGTTTTTTAATTATTTGTTTTTCTTTAATACAGCAGTACATAGTAAACAAAACTACCATCAACAATACAGAGTGCCATATACATAGCAGTTCGTCAGAAAATAGGTGAAGCTCTTTGGTTAACAGGCCCAAAGAGCTTGCAATGCACTACTAAGTTGCAGACCCGCTGGCTACTCTTTTCCAAGTTGCATTTATCTTTTTTCATTCACTTTATCTGCAAGGTGGTATATCACCTGACGTATTTGTTTTGGTCATGCCCAGACTGGACTATTCTAATGCATTATTTCTAAACATTAATCAAGGTGCCTTACATAAGCTTCACCTCATACAGAATGCAACAGCTTGTTTAGTCGTGGGTCTCCCAAGGTCAGCCTCAGCTAGTGAGAGTCTCAGACAGTCACACTGGCTACCTATTAGAAAGCGTATCTCCTTCAAGGCTTTATGTCTTACATATAAGGCTCGTCATTCCCAGGGATTTGCATATCTTCAATCCACTTTAAGGTCGTATACTCCTAGCCGCTTTTCAAGATCAGCGGGTCTGTACAAGATCCTTGTTCCCCGCTGCAAGAAAGTCAGATGGGGAGACAGGGCATTTACTGCTGCTGCAGCTAGGCTTTGGAATTCCTTTCTAGTACATAATAGAACGCTTGAAGATTATGGCCCTCATTACAACATTGGTGGTAAATGGCGCTTACCGCCGTGCAGGAGACCACCAACACACAGCCGCGGCTGCGGAATTCCGCTACAGGTATTACGACCCACAGCTCGGAATCCTCCAAAATTCAGACACCCACACAAATCCGCCACACCAAATGTCAGTGATAAATTGGCGATAACAAAACCGACACCGTCACGCCAACAGGAATACACCCACACTATCACGACCCACGAATCCACGCAGCTGTCTTTCAACCGCAGTATTCCATTGGTGGTACACACCGGCGCGCTCAAAATACACACACATTTACAAAACACAACCACATTGGACAATTTGAAATACACACACCTGATACACATACACACACCACTCCCACACACTCAATACAATATAAAACACACACCCACATCACCCACAAACCCTTACGACCAGAATAGCAACAGAAGGCCAGAGAGAGACACCACCATCAACAAACTAGCATCCACAGGCATTCAACACCATCACTTACACAACATCCACGCACCTCACACAACACACACCAACACATCCCCTCACACATCACAACACACACCACCTCACACATCACCCACACCACCCCATGGCACCGCAAAGACACCCCAGGTTTTCTGAGGAGGAGCACTGGGTCATGGTGGAGGAAATCATCCAGGTAGAGCCACAGCTATTCGGATCACAGGTGCAGCACACATCCATAGCTAGGAAGATGGAGCTATGGCGCAGAATCGTGGGCAGGGTCAACACAGTGGGACAGCACCCAAGAACACGGGATGACATCAGGAAGAGGTGGAACGACCTACGGAGGAAGGTGCGTTCAGTGGTCTCAAGACACCACATTGCAGTTCAGAGGACTGGCAGCAGACCCCCACCTCCTCCCCCACAACTAACAACATGGGAGGAGCAGGTCTTTGCTATACTGCATCCTGAGGGCCTCGCAGGAGGAATGGACTCTGCTAAGTCAAATTTTAACTACCATATCACCCACCCTACCTGCATGCTAACACATACCCCCACCCTCGCCCTCACCCCCATCACTCCAACTCCTCATATATGTCCCATTATCACAAACCATATATCCCAACACCAAGCCCTGCATGCAACACAAAAGCATGGACACCCATCACCAAAGCATGTCCACTACAGATACCAACACAGACCCCAAAACAATTATCACACAAGGTCCTACACAAGAATGGAAGCACTGGGGTACAGGGTCACCCACCCATTGCACACCACGGCACACACAGATACAATAATCATGCTTTTACACCCCTGCAGGACCCCTCCCCAATGTCACCGGACAGGAGGTTCCAGACATGTCCACCCCCCCACTGAAGAGGCCCACATTGATGACAGCAGCTCTGTCCAACTGGATCTAGATGACCAGCCCGGCCCATCTGGGACCTCGGGACAGTCGGTTCCCCTGACACAGTCACAGCCCACCACAGAGCCTCCCCCTCAGGAAACACCAGCACAGCACCCACACAGCGGGCCCAGACCTCTGTCCCCAGGACACGTGCAGCAGCAGTGTGTCCACCACTACAGGGAACCCAGGCAAACCCACCACCCCAAGAACAGGAGGGACCTGGGGGCTGTGGCAGTGGGCACATGGTTCAGGGGACAGAGGCCCAGGAAAACAGGGGAACTGGGAGGTCTGCTGTGCGATAGGGGGAGGACAGGCCCAGGGAACCCACTCTCCACGAGGCCCTCTCCAACATCATGGGAGCGTACCATCATTCCCAGGAGACGATGGCAACGGTACTGGCCAAGTTTCAGGAGACCCAGCGGCTGCAGGAGGAACAGTATTTGGGGTTCAGGGAGGAACTCAAGTCCATCAACACCTCCCTGGGCACCATTGTAGTGGTGCTGAAGGACCTTGTGAACACCAGGAGGGACACTGTGGCACTCAAGGGGCCCCTGACACTAGCCTGGACGATGAACTGCCCACCACCTCCGCCGGCGCTAGTGGACAGGAGGCACCACCACAGGACCACGACACCAGCATCCCACCCCCTGCAGATGGAGAACCACCCTGCAAGCGGTCCCTGAGATCCAGGACAAAGACAGAGAACAATGCCAAGACCCCCGCCAAGAAATGAGACCACCCTGATTGTCATCCTTCTGTCCCACTTTGTCACCCTGTCCATCCTTAAACTGCCATTGCTCCACTTCCTATGCCCCTTTGGACAATGCACCTGTGAGACAAATAGACTGGACTCTGCCATGGACATTCCTCCACCATCACCCCTGACCACTTTAAAACCACCTCCACTATTTTGCACTTAAATAAACACCCTTGATTCACAAAACAATCTGTAGTCAGTCTGTGCTTTCACAAATGTGTATTTGCAATAACTGAAGGAAATACCAATGTCCATTCAATTTGTCAACATACCTATGTCACACAGCTCAAGTCCATGAGGTAACATACCAGAGGTCACACAGTGGGACCCACATCTGTGAAAAGGAAAGGCAAAGTGACAAGTCAGGGCCCATACACTGGGTGAAAGTGACAGACAGATGATAGGTCTTACAATTTTATCAGATGTAAGAGGCAGTGATGTCTTCTTACCTGTGTCTCACTGGAAGTATTGCTGGATCACGTTGTTTCTGTTGTCTATGTCCTCCTCTTCTGCCTCATCTTCTTCACTGTCCACAGGCTCCACAGCTGCCACAAGACCCCCTTCTGGACCATCCTCCTGCAGAAAAGGCACCTGTCGTCGCAAAGCCAAGTTGTGCAGCATACAGCAGGCCACGATGATCTGACACACCTTCTTTGGTGAATAATAGAGGAAACCACCAGTCATATGGAGGCACCAGAACCTGGCCTTCAGGAGGACAAAGGTCCTCTCAATCACTCTCCTAGTTCACCCATGTGCCTCACTGTAGTGTTCTTCTGCCCTTGTCCTGGGATTTCTCACTAGGGTCAGTAGCCATGACAGGGTGGGGTAACCAGAGTCACCTGCAAATGTCAAGGGACAACTGTTAGACACACACTAACCCTTAGGGACAACCCCCAGACCCAGACAACTATTCACACTGTATAGGGTCCTTGTCCTCACCTATTAGCCACACACAGTGCCTCTGGAGTTGCCCCATCAGGTAAGGGATGCTGCTATTCCTCAGAATGTAAGCGTCATGCACTGAGCCAGGAAACTTGGCGTTCACATGGGAGATGTACTGGCTGGCCAAACACACCATCTGCACATTCATAGAATGGTACCTCTTCCGGTTTCTGTATACCTGTTCACTCTTGCGGGGGGTACCAAGGCCACATGTGTCCCATCAATGGCACCTATGATGTTGGAGGTCTGTCCCAGGGCATAGAAGTCACCTTTCACTGTAGGCAAATCCTCCACCTGAGGGAAAACGATGTAGCTGCGCATGTGTTTCAGCAGGGCAGACAACACTCTGGACAACACGTTTGAGAACATAGGCTGAGACATCCCTGATGCTATGGCCACTGTAGTTTGAAAAGACCCACTTGCCAGGAAATGGAGTACTGACAGGACTTGCACTAGTGGGGGAATTCCTGTGGGATGGCGGATAGCTGACATCAGGTCTTGCTCCAACTGGGCACACAGTTCTTGGATTGTGGCACGATCAAGTCTGTAGGTGACTATTACATGTCTCTCTTCCATTGTCGACAGGTCCACCAGCGGTCTGTACACCGGAGGATTCCGCCATCTCCTCACCTGCCCCAGCAAACATGCCCTATGGACGAGAACAGCGAGCACAGAGTCAGCCAACAATGAGGTAGTAAAAATACAATTTTATTGCACACATTTGTCAATCCACTATGTGCCTGTCTCTGTGTGTATGTAAGGCCTAGATATGTGTGACGCATTTAAAATTAATGCCATGTGGCCCCCTGAAATGGCGGCAGCCTGACCTGTAATGTGGGACAAGGGGATATGAGGTAACTGCGCTGGCGTTGTACACCGTCGCGGTAGGCGGTCGAAGACCGCGGCGCAATCCTGCATTGGTTATCATTGGACCTTGTGGTTCCCAGGAGCCAATGACGATGTACGCCAGCGGTGACGGTACGCACCGCCACGGACGTGACCGCCATTTTCTATCTGTTCAATCACTTGATACCTGATCTTCGAAAGGAGAGGACCTACACTGCAAGTGCTGCTGTGACCTCAGTCTGGAAGCGACGATGGCTCATGTGTCTGGGGAAAGGGCCCCTGCCTTCACATCGGATGAGTTGGACAAACTAGTAGATGGGGTCCTCCCCCAGTACTCGCTACTCTATGGTCCTCCAGACAAACAGGTGAGTACACTGTGAGCATGCTGTATGGGCAATGCCTGTTTGGAGTGGTGTGGATGGAAGATACGGGGGTGGGGGAATGAGGCCTGCATGATCCGACGGTGAGTGTATGTGCATCTGGGCAAGGGTGGGAATGTGGGCCAATGACTGTGATGGTCCGGAGGGTAAAAGTTTTTCCTTTTCCCCTGTACTATTCCTCTAGTTCAGCGCCCACCAGGCGTGCCATCGCCAAGGACGTCCGAACCCTGGGGGTCCATCACAGACGGAGCACCCACTGCCGGAAAAGATGGGAGGACATTCGCCACTGGAGCAAGAAGACAGCGGAGGCCCAGCCGGGGATGGCCTCCCAGCGTGGGAGTGGTGCCCGTCGCACCATGACCGCCTGATGTTCCGGATCCTGGCGGTGGTGTATCCCGAGTTGGATGGGTGCTTGAGGGCATCACAGCAGTCACAAGGGGGTGAATACCGTCACATCCATCGGACTCTGTGCGCATTAGAGGTGTCTGGGTGGGGGAGCTGGGCAGTGGGTTCCCCTAGACTAGGGCGAGCTTTGTAGGCAAGGACCCTTTCTGAGGCAGGCTAAGTGGCACCCCAACCCCACCAGTGGTAAGGGCCATCAACACCTAGTCAGGCTCCTGTGACTTCAAGGTGTGCAGCAATCGGGCATAGGCCATGTACCCCATGTCCCTGTGATTAATTATGGAACTCTAAGTGCATGGCGTAGTGCAGAGGGCTGCTGTGTCTGTAGTGTCCGCCAACGGTAGCGGTATTGCATGCACTGAACATGTCTTTCTTCTTTCTCCCCCCCCCTTTTTGTGGTCTCCCTGTTCTTGTGTGTATTATCATCATCAGGCGGAGGAGCAGTGCCACTGGAGCAAGATGGAGCTGCATCCCACCTGGCCCTGGAGGCCGAGACAATGGAATCAGAAGTCACCAGTGGGATGGAGGGCGAGGGGAGCAGAGACCAGTGACACCGACTCCTCTTCTGATGGGAGCTCCCTGGCGGTGGCGGGCCCCTCTGTGCCCCCCCATCTACAGGTACAGCCGCCACCCCCCCTACCAGCACCGCCCTCCCAGCAGCCCCTCAGCGTGTGTCCCGTGGCTGCTCACCCAGGAGGGTGGGCATCTCCTTCGCCCCAGGCACCTCAGGCCCTGCCCCAGTCAGCCCTGCTGCCCTCAGTGAGGAGGCTATTGACCTCCTGAGATCCCTCACTGTTGGGCAGTCTACCATTCTGAATGCCATCCTGGGTGTAGAGAGGAAGTTGCAACAGACCAATGCATACCTGGAGGGCATTCATTCTGGCCAGGCAGCCCAACAGCGAGCATTTCAGGCTCTGGCCTCAGCACTGATGGCAGCCATTGTCCCTGTGTCCAGTCTCCCCCTCCAACTTCCCCCACCCAGACCCAATCCCCAGTACCTCAGCCTATCCCAAGCACACCACCAGACCAGCATGTACACACCTCAACACACAAGGGTGGCTCTGGCAAACATAAGCACCACACATCCCACAGGCCCACAGGCACTCACACAAGTATCGTACCCATGCAAACATGCCAACATCTACTGCCTCCACTGTATCCCCCTCCTCCACGTCTCCCTCCTCCCTCCCTGTCACATCTCCACTCACACCTGCATGCACTACAGCTTCAGCCACTACCTCCATCACCGGCCACCCATCACCACACACCGCTCACGTGCAGTCACCACCCCCACTACCATTCACACATCCCGTGTCCTCTCCCAGTGTGTCTGTGAGCCCTCCTCCCAAACTACACAAATGCAGCCACAGACCCACCCAACAGCCATCCACCTCACGACAGCCTCCAGCCCATGATTCCATTGTCAGCATACGAATACCTCCTACAACCACTATCTCTTCCTCCACTCCCAAACCCCCTCCATCTACCCATCCCAGTGTGTCAAAACGGCTTTTCCTCTCAAATGTTGACCTCTTCCCTACACCTCCCCCCCGTCTGTCCACTCGGGCCCGCCTTTCCAGGTTCCAACCCAGCACCTCAGCCACCACATCACCGGGCACAGTGGTGCAAGAAATAACCGGATTCTGGAGTGCGCCAAGCAACAGGGCTGCCAGTGTCCCAAGGAGCGAGTCCAAGGACATTCCCCCACCTCCAAAACAGAAGAAGTTGCCCACATCCCGGAGGGAGACTGCCAAAACACCTGCCACCAAGGGCTCAGCAAAGACAGCAGTTGGGAGTGGCAAGACAGCTGCACCACCATCCAAGATGGGGAAGGGCCTGCACAAGAAAGGCAAGTCAACGTCGCCGCCAACCTGCACGGCGGACAAGACCGCCACCAGCACCACCACATGCTCCGCTGCCACGGGCACCACCAACAGTACCCAAGATACTGAGCCCTTCACCAGCACCGCTGACACTGTTCCCTTCAGCAGCACCGCGGTCAGTGGGCCCGCCACCAGCACCGCCGCTCATGACACCGCCGCCAACACCGAGGTCAGTGAGCCCACCACCAGCACCGCCGCTCATGACACCGCCGCCAGCACGGAGGTCAGTGAGCCCACCACCAGCACAGTCGCTCATGACACCGCCGCCAGCACTGAGGTCCATGACTACACCACCAGCACCGCCGCTCATGACACCGCCACCAGCACGGAGGTCAGTGAGCCCACCACCAGCACCGCCGCTCATGACACCGCCACCAGCACGGAGGTCAGTGAGCCCACCACCAGCACAGTCGCTCATGACACCGCCGCCAGCACTGAGGTCCATGACTACACCACCAGCACCGCCGCTCATGACACCGCCACCAGCACTGCTGTCCAATGACCGCCACAAGCACCGCCGCTACTGAGCCTGCCGCCAGCACTGCCAGCGGCCACGCCACATTCTGAGCCAGTGGCACCACCGCAGACATGGCTGCCATCCCCAGTGGTCATTCGTACGAGGCTGGTGGTCAGTTCCAGGGGCCTGGGCAGCTTCCATGTTGCCCCACCGTCACTGGACTGTCACATCCACTACCTCAGTCCTTGGCAGGATGAAGCACCCTGGACACCAAACCCCCTCCAGAACCAGTGGAGAAAGGCATCCACTACCTCTTTCCTTGGCAGGATGAAGCACTCTGGGCACCAAGCCCCCTCCAGAACCAGTGGAGAAAGGCATCCACTACTTCTGTCCTTGGCAGGATGAAGCACTCTGGGCACAAAGCCCCCTCCAGAACCAGTGGAGACTGTTATCCACTTGAGAGACTGTGCACTCCCCAGGATACATCAATGGGCAACCCACCCACTGGAGAGACTTGAGAGACTGTGTCTTTGCACTCCCCAGAATAAAGCAGTGGGCAACCCACCCACTGGAGAGACTTGAGAGACTGTGGCTTTGCACTCCCAGGATGCAGCAGTGGGCAGACCACCCACTGGAGAGACTTGAGAAACTGTGGCTTTGCACTCCCCAGGATGCAGCAGTGGGCAAACCACCCACTGGAGAGACTTGAGAGACTGTGGCTTTGCACTCCCCAGGATGCAGCAGTGG
Source organism: Pleurodeles waltl (assembly GCF_031143425.1). Lineage (NCBI taxonomy): Eukaryota > Metazoa > Chordata > Amphibia > Caudata > Salamandridae > Pleurodeles > Pleurodeles waltl. Next base: position 1,114,591,467 of record NC_090446.1, read on the forward strand.
GCAAACCACCCACTGGAGAGACTTGAGAGACTGTGGCTTTGCACTCCCCAGGATGCAGCAGTGGTCAAACCACCCACTGGAGAGACTTGAGAGACTGTGGCTTTGCACTCCCCAGGATGCAGCAGTGGTCAAAAAATCCACTGGAGAGACTTGAGAGACTGTGGCTTTGCACTCCCCAGGATGCAGCAGTGGGCAGACCACCCACTGGAGAGACTTGAGAGACTGTGGCTTTGCACTCCCCAGGATGCAGCAGTGGGCAGATCACCCACTGGAGAGACTTGAGAGACTGTGGCTTTGCACTCCCCAGGACGCAGCAGTGGGCAGACCACCCACTGGAGAGATTTGAGAGACTGTGGCTTTGCACTCCCCAGGACGCAGCAGTGGGCAAACCACCCACGGGAGAGACTTGAGAGACTGTGGCTTTGCACTCCCCAGGACGCAGCAGTGGTCAAACCACCCACTGGAGAGACTTGAGAGACTGTGGCTTTGCACTCCCCAGGATAAAGCAGTGGGCAAACCACCCACTGGAGAGACTTGAGAGACTGTGGCTTTGCACTCCCCAGGATAAAGCAGTGGGCAAAGATGACACAGGCTTAGAGACCCCAGTAAAGGCACCTCTACCTGATGACACCACCACATATGCAGTTATTGTATGGGCAATAGCACCTCACAAAGTCACAATGCACGTATAGGAAGGAATAATATGACTTCTTTACTGAGATGTTCCCAGACTGAGAAAAAAATACACAGTTCTTACCCTTGCTAAAAACCACAATAGTGTAAAAGAGCCTGTAAAGGATAGAATAGTGATACCATGAGTATAAAGGAAGTTTAAGGTATCGCCACAAGACCCAGTATAGCTGTGGATATATGCCCTGGGCTTTTTAGTAGTACACATTGCCAGGTGTCTGCATTAAATTACATTTACATTTACATCTGTGGAGCGTATTCCAGCCATAGCATTGAAGCGTTAGCAAGTGAGAAGAGCAGAGTCAAAACAATAGAACAAGAAGGAACAGATTATTGAGAAAAAAGCCAGGTTTTGATATGTTTACGAAACAATATATAATCTTCCAGCTTTCTAATATATACCGAAAGGGAATTCCAAAGCCTAGCTGCAGTAGCAGTAAATGCCCTGTCTCCCCATCTGACTTTCTTGCAGCAGGGAACAAGGATCTTGTAAAGCCCTGCTGATCCTGAAAGGCAGCTAGGAGTATTACCTTAAAGTGGATTGAAGATATTCAGATCCCTGGGAATGAAGAGCCTTATATGTAAGACATAAAGCCCTGAAGGAGATGCGCTTTCTAATAGGTAGCTGTCTAAGACTCTCACTAGCTGAGGCCAACCTTGGGAGACCCAAGACTAATCAAGCTGTGGCATTCTGTATGAGCTGAAGCTTATGTAAGGAGCCTTGATTAATGTTTAGAAATAATGCATTACAATAGTCAAGTCTAGACATGACAGTAGCAAGTACGTCAGCCGATACAACACCCTGCAGATAAGGTGAATGAAATAGATGGATGCAACAGGAAAAAGAGTAGCCAGAGGGTCTGCAACTTAGTAGTGCATTGCAAGCTCTTTGGGCCAAAGAGCTTCATCTACTTTCTGACACATTGCTATGTATATGGTACTCTGTATTGTTGATGGTAGTTTTGTTTGCTATGTACTGCTGTATGAAAGAAAAACAAATGAAAAAACACAATTTCATGTCAAACAATCTACAGAGTTACTTTTGTTTTCTCCGCATGCACAATCACTAGCTTGAAAATTCTGCAAACGAGAAATTTGCAGAGCGATCATACACTATATAGACATAAGTATCAGAAAAATACAACAAAATATGTGACGTTTTGTGGCTTTCTCTCAGCCACGTCTTAGCAGCCTTATATCTGTAGCTGGAGTGGCATAATGAATTGTCAGATGCATTCAATTATGTTATGCCAAAGTCAAACGTACCTGTAGTGTTACAGATAGAGCACATTCAATGCACAAAAAGGGAACTTAGGAAAAATTCCAGTTGCAGATATTTGTAAAGCAGCCACAATGGTATTCTATCCACACTCTCACAGAGCACTATTTTGTGGATATTCTCAGACTGTACCTACAATTGTGTTCCAAATATTTTCCACCCCACAAACCACACTAAGAGTCTGGGCACTGCTTCTTAGTCATTGCAACCTACAATTACACATGCTGCAAACGGAAAAATGTATTTACCTGTAAAACTCAGTTTGCAGCCTACAGTGCGATGTAGGTACATGCACCCTGCTCACCTTTCCTGATGCTACCATGGTGGAACATGTTCTGACATATTCAAATAGCACTTTCCCTTTGGGATTTCAAATTTGTGTACCGTGCACAGACAGTGCACAGACATTAGTTTCACTTTTTGTTTCCACACCCCAACCCTTTATTGGAGGGAACGTAATCTGAGACCTAGTCTGCAGCCTAGTGTACTTATTTCAGGGGAGGTACTGTGATTCTCCTTGAAACAGAAACATCTTCTTCCTAAAAAAAAAAAAAATTGTAACCACCTGTGCCCAACAATGAATGAGAAGTTTGGGCAGGGGGGGCTCCTTCGCAATGGTGAAGGAGAGTCGCCCCACTGGCTAAGATCCAGCAGCTGAGAAATAAAACAATATTTCATTTTATTTTTTAGCTTCTGGCTCAGATGAACCAGCGTGTGAAGGGAGGGGTGAGGCTGGTCCATGGGTGGGGGGAAGGAGAGGGAGTGGAATCAGTTCACTCAGTGCGCATGGCAGTTTTGCCAGCCGTCTTAGGCTGGCCAAACTGACATGCGCATTTAGGTTTCTCCAACCCAGGTGTTTAAACAGCTGGGTTGGAGAAACAGCACAGACTCCAACGCAGTGTCTGAAATGCAGACCAAGACGACCAGACCAATCCTGGCTATTCCCAGCTTGAGAGCAGCCCCAGGATTGTGTGGAGTGTCTGCGCTGGTGTCCCAGGGAATGCTGGGGCACCATCAGAAGACGTGTGCAAGGTGTCTGACAGCATCAGGAAAGGTAAGTTTATTTCTATTTATTAGTATAATTCATTTTTTTAAATTGTTTTTTATTGTAACGCCTGCCCGACCCTCCCGTCCCCTTGAGATTTGCGGCGACCGCTGCTGAGTTTGGGAAGCCTCTACCACGTCTAAAAATAATTTTACGATATGTTTGCTAGTTGGAGACAACCACATTTAGAGGATTTAATGCCTTTTTCCTGCAACCTTCTTTTTCAGCATAGACTTGTTATTCAAGTGGAACTAGTTACAAAGTAGCTTCTTTAACCACCCGCTGCTGGCACAGACTAAAACCACCTGATATTTCACTTTTGACAAACCACAGTTTTGGAGAATCAGAGAATGTGGTAGGTGGTGTAGGGCTGGCTGCAGATTTCTTTATGAATCCAACCTGTGATATTTAATTTGCTTCAAACTGAGTTGCGTTTTGCAACATTTAAAGGCATGTTTTATTGATTGTCACTTTGAAGAAAACAATATTTCATATCTGAATTATTTTAAGGCTTATGTTTTTCAAAATATTTTCAAGGTAATGCTAAACCTCTACTGCGTTTAGATCACACTCCTAGTAAGTATCTCAACTTTAGTGGTTTTCCCTGTATTATATGAAGGATACTGGCTGGTTTGGGAATCCTGTAGCCACGAGGGAGGCATTTGAGCGCCTGATAAGGGGGTTACTGTTGTTTGCTCAAATAATTCAAATCTGAACTCTCTCCTTCTATTCCTTTTCTGTGTCTCGAAACGTCACCCTATTGTGTTTCCTTTGCACCCTCTGGCTCTCAACTACACCCTCTTCACAAACTCTCTGACTTCCACTTGCTTTCACCTCTCTGTAGCTCACCTTGCATCTTCTCTACCCACTTGTGCCATCTCTCAGGATTTCTGCACCGTATCTGGCTCAGTTCCCACTGTTTCAAGTCTTGTCCTTCTGCAGAGGCCCAGCTCCCTCTTGCTCCCTGTCCTACTCCATACCCCATCCACCCCGCACGCCACCATGCACTCTCGCTCAATTTTATTTTTCACTAGACCCCTCTCTCCCACCTTCTCTAGCTCCCTCTCACCTTTTGTTAATGCACTCTCAAATTCCTGCTATCCTCTCTCTTGAGAAGTGGCACTGAAAGCGTGGGTGTAGGGGCACACCAGATATCCTTGATAAAGTTGAGACGGAGAATTAACAATATAGAGCTCATTATGCATTCATATTGAAGCATTTACTGTGAGTTCAAGTGAATAAAGTGTCAAATGATGTGCAACTTTGCTTGACAAAGTACTTGAGATCTTACACAGAGAGATGTGCTTCCTGTTCCTTTGTTGACTGCAGTTTCACTTTGTCATTTTAAATAGTCACTCTCTTGCTGAGAAATAGGTGAAAAGAGAATGCCACAGTATTCCCGAGATTTTCTAACACATAAGTCAAACGTGGTTGCTTTACAAAGTAAAGAACAAATATCTCAAAATAGATATCAGCAGTATGAAAAGAAAAAAGGCACTTAAGTTGATGGCCAGCACCCCCTTTCAGAAAACTGTTCCAGCAACACTGCTGTTGAATCTATTTCAACTGTACCAATTGTCTCCCTGCACTATTTTCCACCACATTCTGTCTTCATGTACCCTATCTGCCGCGTCCTCTGTCTCTTCTCTCTACCTATTAACACCCTCTATCGGGGGCAGAGCCAAGTGCCATGGAAGATGGCGGCCCTTCCTAAGAGCCGGGTAGAATGGAGATGGGGAATCGAACCAAAAGTTACTTCTCCGACATCAAAACCTTCAAAAAACAGGAAAATGCTTCATCGGAAACCTAACGGATACTTCTGAACCTATATTCTGCGATCCACTTGCTCTGCAACTCCTTTGGAAACGATATAAGGGAGAGCAGAGCCAAACGCCGTGGAATATGACGACTCTCCCTTAAAGCTGGATGGAAGGGAGATGGGGAATCGAGCCAAAAGTTACTTCTATGACAGCAAAGTCTTCAAAAAACTAGAAAATACTTCATCGGAAACCTAATGGATGCTACTGGACCTAAAATCCACAATCCACTCACTCTGCCTCTCCTTTAGAAGCAATGTAAGTGAACCAACGCAGTGGAATTTGACAACTCTCCCTTAAAAGCCGAATGAAACGAAGACGAGGAATCGAGCCAAAAGTTACTTCCACAACAGCAAAGTCTTAAAAAAACTAGAAAATACTTAATCGGAAACTTAACGGATGATACTGGACCTATAATCCGCAATCCGTACGCTCTGCATCTCCTTTAAAAGCGATGTAAGTGAACCAACGCCGTGGAATTTGACGATTTTCCCTTAAAAGCCGAATGAAACGAAGATGAGGAATCGACCAAAAGTTACTCCTCCGACAACAAAGTCTTCAAAAAACTGGAAAATACTTAATCGGAAACTTAACGGATGATACTGGACCTATAATCCGCAATCCGTACGCTCTGCATCTCCTTTAGAAGCGATGTAAGTGAACCAACGCCGTGGAATTTGACGATTTTCCCTTAAAAGCCGAATGAAACGAAGACGAGGAATCGACCAAAAGTTACTTCTCCGACAACAAAGTCTTCAAAAAACTGGAAAATACTTCAACGGAAACCTAACGGATGTTATTGGACCTATAATCCACGTTCCACTTGCTCTACAATTCCTTAAGAAATGTCATAAGTGAAAGCGGAGCTAAATGCCGTGGAATTTGGCGACTCTCCCTTAGAGACAGGTAGAACGGAACTGGGGAATCGAACCAAAAGTTAATTCTTCTACAACAAAATCTTCAAAAAAAGAAAGTAATTCATCGGAAATCTTCCGGATAATAATGGATATATAATCAACGATCCATTCGTTTTGCAACTACTTTAAAAATGATGTAGGTGAGAACGGAGCCAAATGCCGTGGAATTTGACGACTCTCCCTTAAAGCCGAGTGGAATGGAGTCAGGGAAACGAACCAAAAGTTACTTTTCCGACATCAAAATTTTCCAAGAAATAAGGTTACACTTCCTCAAAATTCGAATATCAAAGAGCAATGTAGTATCTAAAGACAAGAATAAATCTGATATATATGTCAAAGTAGTAGTGCTCTAACAAGAAGTTGACTAAATAAGAATAAGGTAAACGACACATCTGTACAAGGAGGTGGAACCTGAAACATTTTATCTTTCCTTCATTTAAAAAAGATTTACAATTGACTTTGCAATAAAGATTCAATAATGATAGATCAAAACTTTCATAATTATTGTAAATGAAATCTTAGAAGAAAAAAGAAATTTCCTATGTCGGGTCCTAAAGTTATAAGACAATTCTCATATAGTGCAGCCTTGCAATCCATACCAGTTATCACTGAAACCAAACACATAATGGCTGACCCTACTGAATCACCTTCAACAGCTTTGGATACTATCTTAAAAGAACTATTAGCCATAAAATCTTCCATTGCTTCTTTGGAAAATACAGTGTCTACTAATACTACGGAAGTTCAAAGCTTGAGGAATGAAGTGGTCAAGTTTCAATCTCGTATGCAATCAATGGACAATCTATTGACAGATATTGAAATCCGCATAGATAAGACACCTGATACTAGCCAAGATATTTGGTATCTTGAGCAAAAAAATACCGATTTAGAGTACCGGAGTAGAAGGAATAACCTTAGAATTATAGGTCTTCCAGAGCAAACAGAGAAAGACAATATTCTAGACTTTTTTACTAATTTTTTCCCAACCCTGACGAACATTACTTTTACAGTGCCATTAGAATTTCAGAGAGCTCATCGTGTTCGCTCACGTGGAATAATCCAATCCACAAGACCTAGACATATTTTAGCTTGCTGTTTTACGCCATCAACAAGACCGTCAGATTATTATGGCTGCCAAAAAACATGGTCCATATGAATATGAAACATCTCAGGTAATAATCACAGCAGATTATTCAGCACCTACAAATCTCAAAAGGAAACAATTCTTAAATCTACAAAACAGATTAAAGAAAAGAGATATAAAATATGGTCTTTTGGATCCAGCTATTATGATTGTGACTTTTCAAGGGAAAACCAAAGAATATTCAGATCCCCACGACTTGGAATCCTTTTTAAATGACTTAGATGACAAAGATTCCGAGATGGAGCATAATACTTCCTCACCCTCAACAACTAAAGAATTCTCATCTCCCGCCACTCCAGAGGACATAGATCAAGGAGAATGGGAGACTGTTCAACGACAATGGACACATGGTGGTAAATTTAAAGCATGGAAAAAGTATCAACCGAGAGATAAATCTAGATCTCCTTTAAAAACTTGAATAGAGCAGAAATATGATTGCTTTATCTACTTTCTATTCAATGTACATCTCATTACAAGATCATATTTATTTATGATGTAGGATACTTCATATCGTATATTTTAAATGACTTTATTTTCCCCCTTCTTCTCCTCTTCATGACTCTTTGGCTTATATCTCCGGATAAAAGTTTAGGTGTTAAGTGTACAAAATTGTCCTATCACTTGTGTTGGACAATTTATTTGATATTTGATAATTTTATTAAGTAATACTTTCCTTTTACTAAATTAATATAAAAGTCACGCTGATTTAAAAACTCATCTATAATATAATAATTACTTAGTGACATATTTGAAACTTTATAATTTATCTTATATTTCTTCTTTCTCTAATTCTCTTCCTTATTATTAATCTTCTTATTCATCTTTTTATATTCCTTCTCTTTCTCTCTTTTTATTATTAGAATTTGGATTGATATTATTTAGTTAGTTTTCACATGTCCATTAACAAGTTAAAACCTTTAAATGTTATTTCTTTGAATGTTAATGGTTTGACACATTTTATCAAGAGAAAGAAGATAGTTAATTTTCTTGGACAACAAAAACAAGATATTGCTTTAGTACAAGAAACACATCTTAATGATTCAGAAAGTGAAAAATTGAAAAGAGACTGGGTTGGTCAAGTTATACATGCTAGCATAACGCAAAATAACTCTAATAACAATGACACACCTATTCGGAAATGTGGAGTAGCTATTCTTTTCATAAAAATTTACCATACAAAATTATTCAAACATGGTTAGATGATGAAGGCAGATATGCATTTGTTAAAATTCGTATTAGAAATTCTTTTATGATTATAGGCACGATATATGCACCCAATGATTCCAAAACGATATTCATTTCAAAGATTAGTAGATTATTATCTTCCTTTGGGTCTACAAAAGTATTGATTGGAGGAGATTGGAATGTTACTATGGACCCATTCATTGATAAATCTGGCAAACCAGATACTCATCATTCAAATGATAGATATATCTTAAAAGATCTTATAGATGATTTTGCATTACAAGAACCATGGCATCTTTTACACCCAGATTATACCTTTACATCTTGTGCACACTCAGTTCGCTCCAGAATAGATTATTTTTTAACCTCATCCGCAATGATACAATCAATAACATTTGTAGGATTTGTTCCTTGTAGCCTCTCAGATCATGATTTAATAAACTTACATATTAATATTGGATTAACACAATCTCCCAAAGCTAATTGGAGATTCAATACTTTTATGTATAAGACACCTCAAGCTAAATTGAATCTCTGCCAACATGTTGACCAATTCCTTTTAGAGAATAGAGACTCAGTTACAGATGCTAGTGTATTATGGGGAGCAGGCAAAGCAATCATTAGAGGAATGATTATGAGAGATTCATATCTTCTAAAAAAAAGAATTGAATAATGAGAGGAATTCATTAGAAAAAGAGGTTATATCACTTTCAAAAGATTATAACAAATCTGAATCACCTGAGATTCTAAAAAATCTGTTATCAGTTAAATTCAGACTCAATAATCTATATACCTCTCAGGCCGAAAAATGTTTATTCTTAATTCAACAACGTCACTATGAAAGAGGGGAGAAAGCGGGACATCTTTTAGCTTATCAATTACGTCAACAGGAATCATCCAGAGCGATACCTATTATTAAAAATTCTTCAAATGACTTATTTACTTTACCAACAGACATTATTACACAATTCCAAACGTATTATGAAACACTTTATACATCATTGAACTGCGAAGATACAAAGGAGGAAGATGATTTTTTCACCAACCTAAAGATCCCAAGATTAACTCAAGAACAAAAATTAAGACTAGAGGGACCTATATCAACAGAAGAGATTGCAAAAGCTATTGATTGTTTAGCTACAAACAAAGCCCTTGGAGAAGACGGCTTTCCCATTGAATTTTATAAAGTCACAAAATCCCAAATTATTCCATTGGTACAATCCTTCTTAATGAAGGTTTAAAAAAGGGTCACTTTCCCCCAGAATTTCTGCGAGCACGTATTACTGTAATTTTCAAACCGGATAAAGACCCATTGGAATGTTCCAGTTATAGACCTATTTCTTTAATAAACTCTGATATTAAAATTTTGGCTAAAATACTTGTGATACGATTAAATTCAGTCATCACAACACTTATTCATCCCTCTCAAGTAGGTTTTGTTCCATCTCGATCCTCCTCAAATCACCTTCGCAACAAAGAAAATATCGTATTATCCTTAAACACTGAAAAGGCATTTGACAGAGTAGAATGGGGATATTTATTTCGAACTATGAATAGAATGGGTATTGGTACTGATTTCATTACATTAACTAAGGGAATGTATCAACTTCCTACAGCCGCAATCACATGTAATGGTTTTGCATCTCCTTATTTTAAAATTCTACGAGGGACTCAACAATGATGTCCACTATCCCCTTTGTTATTTCTTATTGCATTAGAACCCTTAGCCATTGCAATTAGACAAAATGCTAACATACAAGGTATTGCTACTTCAACAGGTGTGGTTAAAGCTTTTCATTATGCAGACAATATTTTACTCACATTGTCTAACCTGAACTCCTCAGTCAAAAACCTGATTAATCTATTAAATCAATTCTTGATATTTTCTGGTTATAAAATTAACTGGTCTAAATGTGAAGCTTTACCAATGAACAACAATACTACTTCATCCGTATTAAACGATTTCTCTTTTAAATGGAAATCATCACATTTGACAAATCTTGGGATCCTACTTAATACAGGGTTGAAGAATATTATGATGGATAATTTGAACCCCATAATAGATAGACTTAAAATAAATTTTACTAGATGGCCTCAATTGAATCTATCGCTATGGGGAACAATACAGATTATTAAAATTAATACAATTCCAAAATTTTATTACGTCTTCGGTATGTTATCACTTCCTATTACTTCTAAATTTTTCAAAAATACAGATCTTTGATAACTCGTTTTATTTGGGGAGGAAAAAACCCTTGTATAAGTGGCTCAAAATTGCATTCATCTTCTTTAAAAGGAGGCCTTTGACTTCCACACTTAGAAAACTATTGGATAGCACAACAACTATCAAACACAACTTATATGATATCCATGAACAAAAACACACCAATATGGGTGAAATTGGAACAATTCCTATTGAAAACCACTACCCCCTTGACTATCTATTACACTAAGGCCCATATTTATACTTTTTTAGCGCCGCATTTGTGCCGCTTTTTTACGCAAAAACGTATTGTATTTTGTAAGTTTGTGCCATTTTTGCGTCAAAAAGCGGCGCAAATGCGGTGCTAAAAAAGTATAAATATGGGCCTTAATGTCCAAAATTCTCACAACTCTCCAATCCAATCATTTACTCCTCCCAAGTGGCTTGGCAAAAAGCACATAAAATTATAAACTGTAATATTCATATACATTTAAATGCTCCAGTATGGAGTAACTCAGCAATTATATACAAAGGTAAAGAACTTAATTGGTTTGTCTGGAAAAATCATAAAATTAATAATTTATCAGACATATACACACGGAATAACTCCTTGAAGCCATTCTCACAACTACAAGATACGTATAAACTCCCGCAATGACAATTTAATAATTATGTATTATTAATGTCAATTCTTAACCCTATAACAAATCCAAATATAGATTCTATGATACACTCATCCATTGCTCGTTCTATCTACATGTGGAAATACTTCAAAGGCATGGTATCTGGCTTATATTCATTTTTAATTGATAAATCTTTTTCAGATGATATATCTAGAAATTTAAAATTATGGTGGTCTACAAGACTTAATATAATTTACTCAGACAAAGAATGGTCTAAAGTACTGGAAAATTACAATCAGGGCCTTCGTGATACAAGGTTGAAATTTAACTACTTCAAAATTCTACATCGATGGCACTGGTCACCTTCTAAATTATGCTCTGCCAAACTCAGTAATAACTCTGATTGCTGGAGATGTTGCCAACCCAACTGCGCTATTGTACATATCTTATGGGAATGTACTGAAATACAAACATTTTGGATAAAAATATTACAATATCTGAGAAAAAAAGCCCCCAATATTACATCTCAGTCACCTCGCTTATTTTTACTACATGATACTCATGGTCTAGGTAAGCTCTCTTCACAGGTGTTTAGGTAGCTTTCTACAGCGATCAGTGTAGCTAAAATTAACATATTACGTTTCTGGAAATCAAATGCTTTGCCAACTGTCCAAACTTGGTTAAAAGATATGTTTGAGATTGCACAATTCGAAAGAATGATATATAAACTAAACCATAACCTGCAGCAGTTCGACCATATATGGAATATATTTTTAAATAATTGAATTCCTCTGCCCCCTTTTCATTTTATACAACGATCAATGGGAAATATTGTTTTTCTTAAATACACTCTCTCCAATCCCGATGCATATTTACAATGGTTTAACCAATTATCATTTCCTTTTCCTATCTTCGTTTTAACGTGTTATATGATTGTATAATGCAAAGACGATTTGCTTAAATACTTTGTAATAATATATTTTATGTTCATTGCTCCTTTTATTAGTTTCATATAAATCATATCTAATCTAGAATAATTATGGAAGGTACTTACCTGTTTTTTTTATTAGTACACTAGATTTCTCTTTTCTCCCTTTTTTAAATTATTTTTTTCAAAACATTTACTGTATAATTTATACTGTTAATGAACATTTTGTATTTATTTTGTATCTATAAAAATTTAATAAAGAATTGAAATACAAAAAACCACCCTCTATCAACCCCGTGCGCACTCTTTCTCCATGTGTACTCTTCCTTAACGGAGGACTAGCAGCTCCTGCACTTGAGTTCTACTACCTGGTGGCCCAAATCCAATGGCTTACTCAATGGCTGCACTCACGCCTGCACCCTGAAGGAGAAGCCCGAGAGGAACCCCGGGCCTTAATACCCCATTTGGCTCCTCCTGACACCTAAACGGCCGGCTGTTAGGAGCCCTGAACAACATAAAACAATTCGCAACTGCAGGCAGCATTGCCTGTAGCACACCTCAACTCGCATACCTTATTCTTAAGACTTGCCATTACAGGATCTGGTGGCTATAAGTGAAATTAGGGCACTGTGGGGGTGCTAGACTGGGCAGCAGATGGCATAACATGAATGGGTAACTGCTACAGGGATGGCACGTTGTTGTCCTTTCAGGACCTATTGGAGACATTTGAGTTGCTCCCGGGACAGTTTCTCTTGTGTCACACGGTAGAGCTGGCTGTGCAAAAGCATTAGGGTACCAGGGTGACAGAATCTCTGCCGCCACCAGTGTAACCACATACATTGTACTACAACAGGTAAAAAATGGGCAATATCACTCGTATACCAATCGCTCAGTGCAGATATCACCACACCACTAGATGAATTACGTCAGAAATGGGTATAAACGATGTCGCACTCCCCAGTACAGACACGCATTAGGCCACAAGCCTTGCTAACATTTGCACAGTATCCCACAATGCCATATTTAAATTAATAAATTATTTTTTCTTACACAGGGCACACCTTACACCAGGTAAAATCATGCACGTTTATGGGGCACAGAAAGTGGGATGCCCCAGATGTGGGTGCAGGTGCTGAAATGCTCCACAGGGGCTGGAGTTGCCCTGTTTTGCCAGAGTACTGGGAGGAAGTGTTAGCATATATAAACGAAATAACAGACAAATCACTTTCCTGTACTCTACTGATTTGTCTACTGGGGGGGTTCCCCTGACATGCCAAACATAAGGTGACAACTGGATTTGCAGGCCTGGCATTAATCTTGGAGAACCATGAAATTACAATGAGGTAGAAGGCCACTGCGAGCCCTCAGGTACACAAATGGAAAAAGACCATCACATTATGGGTGGGGTACGAGGGAACAGTGCTGTTCCACGAAGTGAGAAGGAGCTGCGGCACAATATATACAGTCAGGGCCTGGAACGCCTTGCTAGACTGTTTGAAAGAGCCTGATACTGATTCATCTGAAATTTCCCAACTTTCTGTTCCAGATCCAGTTGCACTGTGACTGAATATTGCAGGGGGTGAGAGAAGAAGGCCCTTGATGTTGGGCTTCATGGCATCAATGCTGAAAGCAGCCCACCGCTTTGCAGGCGGGATCCTTTAGCATTGTACCTCTGTAAATGCCTGGAGGCAGGGAAGAGGGGAGGGATGGAGTTGGGTTAGTGGGTAGAAGGAGTGTTTACTGTGCATAAATCGAGTGGACCACTGGTTATCATATTGTTTACAGTTGTAATACTTCAATGCCGCTGAATGTGCCTGATCTAATATGTTTATACTACATTTTTATTACTGCTAATTACTATTGTCACTAACTCGTATTGCACTGGATAATGTTTTCAAAAAGCACTAAAAATATGTTTAAAAGAAGTGTACTTTTCTTTGAACTCTCTGCCCAGTCCTTTCTGTCCATACTTCCCCCAGTTTATACCCTCTACAGTATCTGCTCACAGGACTGTCTCGCTCATTTTACCCAATTCCATTTCCACAGTTTGATCCCTGGAAATTTCTCCACCTTCACCATCTAACCCTGTGACCTCTGCCCTTGCACCTTGTTCTCTGTCATCCTTTACCATTACCTCCGCACCTTCTACCCCTGCACTATCTTACCTTGATATGTCTGTCCCATTGTCCCCCTCGTTATCCCCTGCACTGCTTTTTCCTCCCTATGCACCTATATGCGCTGCACATGAAACACTCTGCATTCTCTGCCTCCTACATGCCTCCACCCTGCACGTTTAATGTAGAATTTCCTTCCTCTTCACAGGAGCAAGGCTGTGTTTGTGGAGCTTACCCAGTACCACCCTGACGTGGACCTGTATGTGGCCATCTCTCTCCTGACAGAGTTCCCATTGATCGGGCTGGCTGCTCACTCCACCACCATTATTCCCTTCCGCTTGCCACAGCACAACTCCACTTTGGACCTGCCACTTGCCATGATGGTGAGTTACCCACGATCCAGGGGTCAACTAAAATTATACTGCTGAGGGGCTGAGCAGGCAACCAGTCATGGCACTTTTATATGATGAGAATCTGGGCTTTTCAGCACCAAGCAGGACCGATCTTTATTATCAATCATGAAAAAATCGCCATTTAGGTAAAAGAGGAGTCAGAGCACAGCAATGGAGAGAGCCCAGCCTGTGCTCTGGAGGCGAGCTAGTAAGGTTGCAGAGAGAGCCAAGCTAGAGAGTTCAAAATCCATCAAAAAGGGGTCACAGATAGAACATCATAGCTACTAGAGCCAGCAACAGAGATCAATATGAAGTTATTGCAACGTTCGAGGAAGCACAAGGTTCTGGGGCTTTTCATGCGATAGTTGGCGTGGAGAGGTGTACTTACTCACCCGAGCATCATCAGTCAAAATTGGTATTTTTTATTGTATGTGAAACAAAGAAGAGGCTAACAGTGGTTAGAGTAGCTGAAGAACAGTGTATTCCTGTTCATATTTCCTGAAACGAGGCTCTCCAATTTAGACCAGGTAAAGCAGAGGTAGTTCTTTTCATTCATGTTAGAAATGAGGTCTCTAGTTGGCAGTGGTCTGCTCCCTGTCTAAGAAGGGACCTTCACTCTAGTCAGGGTGAGGGAGTCACGCAGCTAAGATAACCCCTGCTCACCCCCTTGGTACATGGCACGAGCAGCCAGACTTATCTCTAAGGCAATGTGCAAAGTATTTGTACACACACAGTGAAAACACCACAAAAGTACTCCACACCAGTTTAGAAAAAAGTCTATATTTCTCAGAGTAAAACAAGACCAAAATGACAAAAATACAAAATACAAGATATCACTTTTTAAAGGTTTCAATGAGTCCTAATCCACAGAAATCAATGGTTGTATTTTTTTAGCACAAAGTATCTGGGATGCGTCAAAAACAAAGACGATGTGGGCCGCCGGGAGGTGAGGCGCCAAAAAGCAAAATAAGGACATGTAAATCACCCCAGTACATGTCCTACCTTTTAAATACACTGCACCCTGCCTACTGGACTGCCTTGGGTCTACCTTAGGAATGACTTACATGTAGAAATAGGGAAGGTTTGGGCCTGGCAAATGGATGCACTAGCCAGGCCGAAATGAAAGTTTAAAACTGCACACACAGACACTGCAATGGCAGGCCTGAGACATGTTTGCAGGGCTACTCGTGGGTGTCACACCCAGTGCTGCAGGCCCACTAGCAGCATTTGATTTACAGGCCCTGGGCACACCTGGTGCACTATGCTAGGGACCTACTATTAAATCAAGTAGGACAATCATGGATAAACCAATCACCAATAGAATTTAGACAGAGTACACTTGTACTTTAGCACTGGTCAGTGCCCAGAGTCCTAAAGCCAGCAAAAATGAAATTCAGCACCGAATCAAAAACAGGAGATCAGAAGCCAAGAAGACAGTGGAACCACGGCAAGAGCTGACATGTCTAACAATCCAGAATCGGATATGCTTTAGACCAGACACTGAGTAGTATTTCTACACAGTGCTTTTTGTTTCTACAGCGGAGATTGATGTTCACACCCTCACTGCAACCAGTCAAAGATGGGTTAAAAAACAACCTTTTTAAGGTTGAGCGTGTGAGTGCATGCTCTAGCACATGTGTTTCGCTTGTGAGACTGTTGTGTACAGTAAAGGGCTTGGAGCCCGGCTGTCGCATATGATTTATTGGCCTGCGTGGCACTCTTTACAGCCTCGTAATTCGTCACCTCACGCCTGGCATCATTTCCGTTCCCCTGTGTGGAGCAGGGACCAAGCACTGATTGATTCAACTTAATAGGTGACCATCTGTTGCTCCTCACGTGATTGATGTACTATTTTGTTCTTTTTAACTTCTAGTGCCCTGCAAACAGAAGGTTTGTGACTGTCAAAAACGTGTCCAGCAGGACAAGCAAAATTGCAAACTTTTGTTTTTATAGCTAACTTTCTTTTATTTTGCCAAGTTGTCTTTTCTCACTTTGCATATTTTGTTTTGGCTCGTGGGTGCTATTCTCAAAAGATGATGATTATCTTGTTCTAAATATTGCACAGCAACATTGTTTCTTTATTATGTGTAATTTATGAAATTATGCTTTAACACATAATGGTGCAGTATACCCCAGTCCACCCCACTCCATTCTGCCTTACTACAATCCACCCCACTACAATCCACCCCAATCCACCACCACACCCCTAATCAATCCACTCCAACCCAAGCAACTCTTTTCCTCCCAACCCTCCCCTGTCTAATCTGCTCCACTGCAGTTTGCCCCACTCCAATCCAAAACAATCTATATCACTCCAACACAATCTGCCCCACTCCAATCCAAAACAACCTGCCCGCTCTAATCCAAAACAATATACCCTCTCCCATCTACCCCACTCCCATCTGCCCCACTCCAATCCAAAACAATATGCCCCACTCAAATCTGCCCAATCCAAAACAATCTGCCCCACTGCAATCTGCTGCACTCTAAACCAAAACAATCTGGCCCACTCCAGTCTGTCCCACTGCACTCCAAAACAATCTGCCCTAATTCAGTTCAAAACAATCAGCCCCATTCCAATCCGTCTCACTCCAATCTGCCCCACTTTAGAGCAAAACAATCTGCCTCACTCCAATCCCCCACTCCAGTCTGCCCCACTCCAATCCAAAACACTCTGTCCCACTTGAATCCGCCTCACTCCATTCTGCCCCACTCTAATCCAAAACAATCAGTCCCACTCCCATCTGTCCCATTCCAGTCTGCTCCACTACAATCTAAAACAATCTGTCCCACTCCAATCCGCCCCACTCCAATTCAAAACAAATAGGCCCCACTCTAATCAAGTCCACCTCACCCCACTCCATCCCAATTCACCCTACTTCAATCCACCCAAATACAATCTGCCCCACTCCAATCCAAAACAATCTGCTCCACTCCAAACCGCCCCACTCCAATCTGCCCACTCCAATCCAAAACAATCTTCCCTATTCCAATCAATTTTAATCTGCACCACTTTAACACAAAGCAATCTTTCCCCCTCCAACCTGCCTCACTCCAGTCCCAAACAAACCCACCCCATTTCAAAAGAATCTGCCCACTCAAATTTGCTCCACTTCAATCCACCCCACTCCATCACAATTCACCCAATATTAATCCAACAGTCTGCTCACTACAATCTAGCCCACCCCACACCAATCCAGCCCAGTCCAAACTACCCCACTCCAATCCAATACACCTCCCCCAATCAATCCACCCCACCCCTTCCGCTCCAGTCCAATCCACCCCACTCCAGTCCAATCCACCCCACTCCAATCGATCCCACCCCACTCCAATCAATCCCACCCCACTTCAGTCCAACCCACCCTACTCCAATAAAACCCACCCACTCCAATGAAACCAATCCACACACTCCAGTCTACCTCACTCCAGTCAAGTCCACTGCTATCCAATCCACCTCACTCCAGTTGAATCCACCCACACTGCCCTAATCAATCCCATTCCACTACAATCTAATTTAATGCACCTCACTCCAGATTAATCCACCTTACTCCAGTCCACTCGACCCCACTCCAAGCCACCTTAATCTACTTCACTCCAATCCAGTCCTCCCCTCTCCAGTTAATCTACGCTACCCCAATCCAGTCCACGCCACCCCAATACCATCCACCCAGATCCAATCCATCCCAGTCCAATCCAATCCAATCAACCCCACTCCAGTCCAATCCACTCCACTCCACCCCACTCAGTCCAATCCACCACACTCAACCCAATCACATCCATTGCACCCTAATCTACCCCATCCCACTCAATCCAGTTCACCCCAATCCAATCCACTTCATTCCAGTCCACTCCACTCCGATCCACACCTATCTGATCCACCCCAGTCCGATTCACCCCAATCCAATCCATCCCACTCTAGTCCACCCCACTCCAATCCAGTTCACCCCATACCACCCCAATACAATCCACCCCACCCTAATCCAGTCCTCCCCCTCCAGGCCACTACATCCCAAACCACCCCACCCTATTTCATTCCACTTCACTCCAATCCACCCCACTCTACTCCAGTCCACCCCACTCTATCCCAATCCATTCTACCCCATCCCAGTTCAGTCCATTGCACTCTAATCAAATCCATCCAGCCTACCCCACTCCATTTCACTCCACCAAACTCTAATCCAATCCACCCAAATCCAATCCACTTTATTCCATTCCAATCCACCCACCCCACCCCATCCCAGTTCAGTCCACCCCACTCCAGTCCAGTCTTTCCACCCCACCCTACTCCAGCCCAATGCAATCCACCCCAATCCAATCCAACACACCCCACTCCAATCCACCCCACCCACTGCAATCCAATCCATCCCACTGCAGTCCACCACACCGCAATCCAATACACCCCACCCCTTTTCAATCTACTCCACTCCAATCCAATCCACCCTACCCCACTCCACCCCTCTCACTCTAATCCACACTCTACTTCAATCCACCCCACTCTAGCCCAATCCAATCTACCCCATCCCAGTCCACCCCAATCCATTCTAATCTAATCCACCCCACTCCAATCCACCCCACCCCACTCCAATCCAGTTCATCCCACTCAAATCCAATCCACTCCACTCCAATCCAGTGAATCCAATCCATCCCACTCCAGTTCAATCTAATCCACCCCACTCTTATGCAGTCTAATCCACCCCACCTCACTCCGGTCCACCCACTGCAATCCACCCACTGCAGTCCAATCCACCCCAATCAGCCCCATCCAAACCACCCAATCCAGTCTAATCCGCCCACTCAAATCCACCCCAATCCACTTCACCCCATTTCAGTCCACCCTACTCTAATCCAATCCACCCCACTCCAATCCAATCCACCCCACTCCACTCAATCCACCCCACACCACTACAATACAATCCACCCCACTACCTCAATCCACTCCAACCTACTCCACCCTATTTCCCCGCACTCTACAACACTCTCTGCCACTGACCTGTACTTCCCTCTACTCAATTTTACTGCCCCTACTCCACTCTACGACACTTCAACAAATCCATTCATTGACACTCAAATCCCCCACTCCACTCTGACACTCCACACCACTAACTTTTAGCCATGCTGGACAGCAGCTACACTAGTGTACAACATGGCAAAACACATTGTCAAGCCAATAGCTCTTGTATAGGTGAGACCTATTGGCTTTGCCAATGATTGGTTTTCACTGAGGTTTCTACGGGATCTATCAGCCCTTAGTCTATCATTATCGACCGTGACCTGCCAGCCCCCTACTTTGTACACCTCTTTAAGAAACATCTTATCTTTCATTGATTAGCTGTTGCATTGGTCCTGGGAATGCCTATATGAACTCCTATCAATCCCTCACCCACCTCTACAAACCTCCCGCTTTGTCGACAATCTGTAATTCTATCTTTGTTACATTGCAAAATAGCTCATGTGTTCCTCCTTACGAAGGCGTGTCCTACATGAACCGCAACACATACATACATATATGTTTACATATAGCGTCCAAGGCCAGTCTCCTGAATTCAAGTTACAGTATTCAACTAATGTGTGGGTCTGACATTATCCAGGACATTTTGGGGCAGATTTAAGAAAAGTGAGCTGCACCAAGTTCAGCGCCACTTTCCTTGCGCCCCTGGGCGCCCCCCTACCGCTACCATGTACGCACCGTATTTAAAATACGGCGCACCATGGCACAGGGTAGGTGGTAATAGCGTTGTTTTTTTTTTTAACGCTATTTATGTACTCTGCAGGCGTAGCACCCAAATTTTGTCGCTATTCCTGCAGCGTACATAGGGGCCCATTATAAATACTGGAAGCCCCCTTTTAACACCTGCACTTTCGGCCCCCCTAACGGGGGAACGCTCCCTTTGCATACATTATGCCTGGCGCAGGCATAATGTGGCGTAAGGGGTTACAAAGTGGTGCAATGCATGTAAATATGGCGTGGGGAAAATGCCACTTTAGCGCTGCCTTAGCGTAAAAAAATATAACGCTATGGCGGTGCCAAGGTGGCGCTAGGGGCTGTTAAATCTGCCCCTTTGTTTTTCACTCAGCCCTCTTCATCCATTCGCCTGTTGTAGTCATTTACTTTTTATTTCTGCCCACCTCACTATACAGCACGGGACAAATGGTCAGCCTAATTCAGCTATTTTTTTCCTTCTGTGTGTGTGACAGCATTCTGCCAGAGCACGCTGTTGTTATCCACACCAGCAGTAGCGCACTGCAAATGTTTTTTTTTTTTTTTTACATGGTCAGGGTGCTTCCCTAATAGTGCTACTAGGGTGCTTGTGAATCTTTGTAAGCCTGCATACTTAATTTTCTTTTTTTTTTTCAATCGTTCAGCAGTGGAAACTTATACATTCATATGCGTTTCCATGCATGAGCTCTTAATGGTGTTTGAAAGATGCAACAAAACAAAACATGCCTGCACACACATGGTAGCAATCATTGAACTGTTTTTAGTAAGTACACCAAAAATCATTCTAAAATTCCACCTGTTTGTGGACGAGGATAGGTGGCCACCTTGGATTGGAATGGATGTTAAATGGATTTTATACATGTTGATCACAAAATACATTCCAAGATAGATGGTGTAAGTCCACACACACAAGCCACTATCTTTGAACTTTTTTTAATCAAAATATTCACGTGTATCCCTTCAACGTATCACCAACTCCTGCCTCCCCAGAATGATTCATATCTCCCCAGCCAGTCATTCTCTCAGTAGCCCAGCTTACGGAGTAAACTGAAGTCCTGTGACATGCTCTGTCTCAAGTTTCTTGTTCGCTGTTAAGCTCCAAGTGTTACTTGCAACCTGACCATCACCCTGCCTCCAAAATGAGCACACTATTCCCAGAAACAGATGTGTCCTCAGACTCAAACGAGCAATTTCTTTCCTTTGGGATGACAACCTCTACTATTCCATTAAAAGTTATGAAAAGCCCATCTATAGTTTTGATCATCTCTAAACCTTGACCAAGACAACCTTCCCATCACCACCATCATGAACCACAGACCTCTGCACCCTTTTCCCTCGACCAACAGGGTGCCTTCAGACTTCATTCAAGTGCCTGTTTGCTCCTTGAAACCTCCTGTCTCCAAGCCTACAATATCCACTCTAAGGAGTCTGCACCACTTCTGCCGTCCTCAGTCAAACACTGCCTCGAGATAGCAGATATGATTGTGAATCTCAGTATCATGATTCTCTTGGAAAGATGGCTTATTACTTCCTCCAACAGTGTATTGGACCTTCTCTCCCACCCCACTATTTTATTCTCCATTGTTGCCTTGAAGATAGGCATGGTGAGAGTAGCCGTGATTTACAAAACCACGCCTAATTCCTTCCAGCGACTGTTTGGAGACATCTGCCCCCAGTCAGAATCTGAATATCATTTTC
Source organism: Pleurodeles waltl (assembly GCF_031143425.1). Classification (NCBI taxonomy): domain Eukaryota; kingdom Metazoa; phylum Chordata; class Amphibia; order Caudata; family Salamandridae; genus Pleurodeles; species Pleurodeles waltl. The sequence goes on from NC_090446.1 coordinate 1,114,613,221, forward strand.
AGCAATTCCTGAATCCTTGTGCAATAACTTTGTAAAATTCTTTCAAAAGACATGAATATCCGGTGGCCTAGCTTTTCCACCATACACAGATAATCTAGTTGATGTCAAGCTGCCAACCAAAGCACAGTGCTCCGTGTTGCATTTTGATCTGATCTTAGATAAAGAGCTACTGGACACCATCTCCAAGGTCAAAACGTCTAGTTGCCTTTCTGATGCCTGGCCCTGTTAGCAAAAACAGCTTCTTCCCGTCTGGTCCACCTTGGTAAACTCCTCTCTTGAACAAAGCATCTTCCCTGATTGTTTCAAAAGCAGATTAAATCTCACTTATATTAAGAAAAACCTCAATTGGGCCCAGATGATCAGAACAACCTCTGTCAAATCTCTATCTTTCCCTTCTTAGAAATGTTGATAGAAAGTTGTGTAGCCTCCCAATCTTGATCTCTCATCCTTTCTAGCAAACATCCAGACTTCTTCTAATTGGGCTTCCAACAGGGTCCACCCTCCAGCAAATTAAGGACAATGCACTTGGATTCTTCGACTCTGGAAACTCGTTTGCTTCAACCACATTGCTCTGATCAACAACTTGAGAAAACGAATGGGCATTGAAGAGGTAGTCCTTGATTATGTCACATTTTACCTGATGAACTGTTCACAAGTTGAAAAGTCAGCCTCTAACAATAAGCTCTGCAAGACTTGATCCTCTCACCAGTCCCGTACAGCCAATATCCACAACCATGATGTGAGATTCACAGTAGTAATCTACCTTAAAACCTCATCCCTGAACTACTCTCTCCTCCTCTGCAACACTTTGTCTAGAATTCAGATGTGGAAGTCTACATATCAACTCAAACTTAACCCTGCCAAAACAGAATTCCTGCTAATCCTTCCAAAGAAATCCATCCTTCCTCTACACTAGTGGATGGAATCCTTCACAGCCCTGGACTGCAAATCGTCATTGTTGAAAACGCTAAGGGGTTTATTTACAAGCCCCTCTGTGCAGCGGAATGTCACTTTTAGTGACGGTCTGGCGGTGCACACTGCAGGCCATATTTACAAAGCCACGTAAAGCCAACCTTGCATGGCTTTTCATGGCCTTGTAAATATGGACACAGGCAACGCAGCGCAAGTCACTGCATGGCCTCACCTAGTGACAGGGAGGTGTACCATGGGCATTACAGTGGGTGTTCCCACATAATACCCATCACATTTGACACATTCCCAGATTTACGAGATTTTGTAAAGTTGGGAATGCATCAAAAGCCTACCCTTCGCCAGGGAAGGCGTAAGGGAGGCGCAACAAGGGGAAATACCTTTATTTCTCCTTGTTTTTGCTTTTTCTGTGTGCTGCATTCTCAGCACAAATAGAAAAGGGAAAACGTCTCTTGTGATAGTTTTCGTGCGTTGGCGCATGGCAACCCATTGTGCACCAGCACAGGGGAAAAGGACAGGAATGTGCCATATCTTCCAGATATGGTGCATTCCTGCCCTTTTCTTTTGACACAGGGCAGGGCAGCAAGAAGGCTTGTGGCGCTGCCCTGTGCCAAAAGCTTGTAACTATGCCCCTAAGTCTTAAGCTTTATCCCTTATAGCTGCCTTGACCTTCAGAGGCAAATTGCTGCTCTGGCGAACATTAGAAGGCTTCTCTGGGGTATTAAAGATTACCCTTTGCAGATCAGTTCTACATGTGGTGGCTTACTTTGTTACTGACAACAATAAGGGCCAGATTTATGTAGCCCTTGCACCGTTCCAACGCCACATTAGCATCATTTCTTTTAAGCTAATGTGGCGTTGGAAGGGGAAAAACGCTGCGCCATATTTACAAAGTGGCACAATGCTTGAATTGCACCACATTATGCCTGTGCCAGGCATAATGTATGAAAGGGGGACGTTCTGGCGCTAGGGGGGATGAAAAAATGGCGCAAAGGAATCTCTGAGATTCCTTTGCGCCATTTTTATCAGCATATTTTTTGTCTGCTAACTGTAGGCGTTAAAAAGAGGCTTCCATTGATTACAATGGGCCTCTGGGTGCTTTGCAGGATTAGCGTAATACATTTTTACACTAATCCTGCAAAGCGCGGGACTAGCTAAAAAATGATGACGCTCGTCACCCTAACTACTGCCATGGTGCGCCTTATTCTAAATGTGGAGCAACCATGATGGCATTAGGGGGGCGCTAAGGGGTGCAAGAAAGGTGGCGCTGCACTAGGTGCAGCGCCACTTTTCATAAATATGCCCTTAAATTTGACTGCATGTCTCCCATCCTGCTAAACCTGCAATGGTTCCCATTGAAGAGCTCTGGAGCTCAATTGATTACTGCCTGCAACATGCACACAGCTTCTGCTTGACTCTTCTCACACCTGTCTCTCTGGAAAGCTGAAGCTGTCCGGTGCTCAATGGAGTTAGAGAACTGCACCATTGGTTCCTCTTGGATCCCACCATATTCAAACAGGAGTGCTGCATGAATTAATGTTTCTATGGGAATGCAACTAGATCTAGAACTCCATTCCTCCAGCCCTCCGCAGGACCCACTCTCACTCTTCCTGTAAAAAAAGCACACAAAATCCTTCTCTTCGAAAGACACTTTGGTTAAGGTTATACTTGCCCTTTTGCACTATTGCCCACCTGGGCCTAGTCCATGTCTGTTTTGCACTGCTTTCCCCTGGTTTGATTCTGACGATTGTCTGAACCTGTTCCTTAGGTTTTAGCACCCAAATGCCCTCGGGCCATGTCACGCTCTCATTGCAGACGTATGAAGATGTTCTTGATGATTGTCTGAACTGTGTCTTCTGTAAATCACTATGATGCCCCAGGGCCATGTTCACTCTATATAAAACCGCACAAATAAAAGACAAAACTGGCGGAGCCAGTAGCTTGGCAGCCACTTTGCCTATTGTATACTGTTGCCTCCCTTGCCTTCTAGAGCAGTTGTTTACTTTTTTAAATAGGCCATACACTGAGCCAACACTCCGGATACAAACCGCAGAACACCGAGAGATAAACCCTCCGTCGTGATTCTGGACAGTTTACCTTCAGTGGTCACAGCGGTGCTAGTGAGAAGAAAGGGTGCCTTCCTTTCCACCTTGGATAGCTGTCCAATGTAGGCTGTTCCTTCCTGATGGTGCTACTGCTCACGGTCATATCCAGTGGGCCCCGCAGTATGCAGGCTGGTGCAGCCCAGCAAGGAACAGCCTTGAGTCCCAGTGGGCAACCACTGCCATGGCAGAAGACAGCTGGGTTGGCAGAGTCATGCTGCGACTCCAGCCCCCTTCCGCCTCTCCTGACAAAGAGACTTGTTATGGGGTCTAACAGGGAACAGGCTGCTGTAATGCCTGACCTACACCGGTCAATGCTCACCCTTATACAGCCGGCCCACACTTACCTACAGACCGTAGGTCACTTTGTGCCTGCCAAACTTTACACGGAGCAGAGCTCTGAACACTTTGACCCTCAGGCAACTAAAGCTCTCCTTGGCTGACGAAAAAAGTGCTGCTTCCTTGAGGCGGTAAATGATGCTCAATAAAAATAAAATGCATATTTTACATTTTTATATGTACAAAGTAATGATATTCTACTCATACGAACAGGTTCTTACATTTAACATTAGTTTTACTGTTTAACTCGTTGGTAGATTCCCATACTAGTCAAGCTTTGGGTTGAGAAAGGGTCGAAAGAGTTGATCTACATATCTCTCTTACATCATTCAAAACAATAATTTGTAAATTGGAAATTGGAAAACAAGCCCCGGCAAAAGGGGGTTGGCTTCCAGCCAATATCAAAAGGGGGTTTGGATTCAGAGATGCCTTTGGCGGGCATCTAAAATGCTTAGAGAATCAATTTGCCCTATCCTATGATAACCCCTAGATTGTGGCATGGGTACAGTATGTGAATATTAAAAAGTGAAGTTGCAAAGCAATTATTACAGGTTTTCTTCTCTTCTTGTGTATTTTCATTAGCGTACACCACCCTGTCCCTGAACCTTGTATATTTTCACTGTGTGGTCCTCTCTGTCTGGGCCCTGCTATGTTCCTCTCTCCTAGGGGCAGGCATATGTTCATGATGTGTTCCTCTCTCCTTCAGGCCCTGCTCTTTCTCTTCACAGTGGGCTTCCTGGTCCCAGACCTGCTCGCCATTTGCAGCAGCTCTGGCTGTGGCTGGTGGCAGGGACGCCTCTGGGTGCAGCTGCTCCTAGTGCTTCTGAGTGTGGGCGTGGGCACCACACACTTTGTCTGCACCTGGCTCACAGGTGTGAAGCTAGAACACTACAGAAACAACCGCCACACCTTCCTCAGCCTCTATGAGGTGGCACTGCTGACGAAGACAGAGACATGCCTTTCAGCACTTCTACTGCTTATCACCATGTTAAAGGTAAGGTTTTGCGCCTGAGTGCGCTTATATACCAACGCCACACTGATGATCGTGACCACACAGACCGATGGAGATCAATACCCACATCTCATCAGTCTATCTAGCTGTCTGCCTAACTATCATGGCATTTGTAAGGTGCTCACTACCCCAGTTGGGTTCATAGGCATTAATCATCGAAGAACCTAGAAGAGGAATGTTTTGAAAGCCTCCGGGAGGGTGCCATAGCTAGGTACTGATAGAGCGGTCCGTACTAGTAACTTTACCTGTATTCGGACGCTCTTTAGGCCGATGAATCTTTTAACTAAGTGGAACTCTCCGTACTCCTAATCAGTCAATTTAATCAGATCAATAATCAATAACGAACATAAGCAATACCCTGATCAACATAACACTTAACAATTAATCCAGAATACATTTTCGGCAAACCCTGACCTTTCAGTCAGGAATAACCACACCAGTTTATTGCAAAGTTAGTAAATTTATTTCCCTATATTAACAAAGCTAGCACAATATAAATGTGTCTCAACACCAAATGATAAACGTAAATGAACATTAATAGCTGTCCATAGCGGCGAAACAAGTGCAATCTATTCAGCATTTGAATCACAAGGCATTCGATAATAGCAATGCAAATCACTAATACGATAATCTGTAATGAACTAATTGCATACATTTAGTCAGCATAACAAGGTCTCAAATTGCATCGTGCAACAAAAGGAATCCTCATCTAACCTCAAATTAGCATCGGCATGTGGGACCTCATGCGAAAACAATTTAGTAACATTAATTTAGAAAAACTCCTAACTAGGGATCTTGTCAAAATCAGCAGTTGGTTACCTAAAAGAAACACAATGCAATTTTACAATTTCCTTTCATATTTACCAATTACGATCAGCATACAAGGAAGTCTTCGTCTCACAGGTACCGTTTCTCGATCAGCATGGGTACCGTTTCGATCGGCATGGGACGGGGCAAAGGGGCAGGGGTGGACTGGGCAATTGCCTCACGGCGGCAAGATAAAACTACTACTTCATGCAAAGGGATCAAATCAAAGTTAAAGTCTCTAGGGCCAGAATCATTTAAAGTCTCTTTCTCTCGATTAGAGAAAGCATCAAAGTCTCTCAAAATGGCGTCGCAGCAAAGTGGGCCATAATAGCTACGAAGTCTGCAAAATGGCGGGTATCGAGCTGGTAATGGCTGCAATGATCCCATTTCTTCTCGTGCACCTGGGTTTTATAGACAACAGTTCGAATCCGGTAGGGTCTTCCATTGGAGGGTTCATAGGTTAGCTTCAAATTGTCCAATCAAAAACGACAGTTCTCAAGCTTTTACTTAAGCATACATTATCCTTGGAGATGGGTATGCAAGTTGCAACATTTTATACCAATTAGCTCACTTTCAGAGCCTCCATTGTCCGCACCTGCAAATCGACCTTGGAGTAAAGAGAAAATATGCCAGGCTGGCACGAAACTTTAAGATAAGCATGTGAACGATCTCAGTGGAAAAGTACAGCTTCAAGCAAAAATACACGTTTAATAGCACATTGGAAAAATACGAGCATCTAAACCGTGAGACCAGGCAACTAGGCCAAAGCCTCCGCTAAAGTAATGCTAAGCTAAAACATTTCAAGCAGGCAAATCGTAGCACACGTTTATGATTATGTCGGATTAGTGCAATTCTAATACACCACGTTATATGAAGCACGCTTATAAATATTGGCAAACTACTCTGAGGGCACATTTTGTCCCCGTACAATCTTTATTAGTTCGGTTAAAGTCACACATGATTATTGCAGCGCTACGTTTAAGCGTTAGTAAATCAAAACCTTCATTTTCTGCTTCATCAATCCCTCCTCTGATGACTACTAGTCATCACACAAATCATGCCCACAAATTTTATTCCATTAAAATTCTGTCAGTTCTCTTTTCCTTTTGGTTCCTCTAGTTTGCGCTTTGTATTCTTCTGCCATTCTTTTCATTATTTTCTCCTCCTTCCTCCTTTTAATTCTTTCCATAATCATTATTATTCCCCTTTTTATTCCCCAAATTCCAAATATGCAAATTATAACTATTAAAATTCCCTCTATTATTTTTAGCAATATTCCATTCCAAATTCCCCCAATCCAATGTCCCACTGAAGCAAGTCCTTTTCCAACCTTCTCCCACACTCCTGGTTCTTTCAATTCCTTCAAATCTGCACTCTCTTTTGTTAGATTAGCAAGCATAGTTTTAATTTTCACACTATTGTCGGGAATATAAGTACAACAGTGTCGTGCACAAAGCATTTTGCAAACGCCGCCATCCTTTGCTAAAAGAATGTCTAAAGCAAGCCTGTTTTGAAGAGTCATAGCTCTTTCCGCTGCAAGTTCAGCATCTATCAGGATTATAGCACCTGAAAACTTTGTCAACATGTTATCCACTATAGTAGACAACTTTCTTATTTTGATGGAATTCAACACAACTCCCAATGAAGGAATCATGGCTCCAAATATATCTCCTACCACAGCAGCTGCGGTCTCTCTTTTCTGGATACGATGGGATCCAGATGTCTTTTGAATCATCGATAGGTCATCCAGTTGATAAACCTTTGGGAACACTATACCCAAATAACATCTCCCCCACCATCCTTTCGGAAGACGATAATAGGCATTATACCCACAAATGTAATATACACCTGGAATGACAGGGTCAAGTCCGTTCATCATGAATGTCCATTTGGCCTTAAAAATAAACGTATGTTTACACTCACTCGCTCCTACAAAAATATTGTCATAATAAGATTCACCTCGATATATACAAAATTTCCCTACATGCCAAGCATCTAAAGCTATTCTCCCTTGTGTCTTTATTGCGGCAAAATCATAATTATCTACTGAAGTCCTCTTATGTAGCTCCTTTTCTAATTTCGCATTCATTTGTGCTCTTCTATCATCTGTGCGATCTAAAAAGCTTATTTCTACTGCAGAGAGCGAGCAAGTAAGATTTTCCCTATGAGTGTGAGCCGTTTCAAAAGGTTGCATTGGCTCGAAAAATTCCCTCATTATCTTAGCATCCCAATCTTTAGCAATCTGGCTTAGCTGCGCTATTATAGGAACATATGCAAAGGTAACATCATAATTCGAATAAAAATACTGTATGTTAGTTTGACCATAAAATCTAGACATTACTATACTACATGTAATCCCGTATGTAAGAGGCATGTGGTGATATGTCACCCCTTCCTTTACTGATGTCGGTATCTGTGTACACACATAACAATCTTTCGCATCCATTGTCTCAACATATTCTGTTAGCAAGCGATAGAAAACATTATACGAAAGCTCTTTCTTATCATGCAAGAGTCTCTCATCTATTTCTAGTCTTTTCAATGCGGTTAGTTCAGTGACAGTAACAGGAGCAAAAGTAGAAGCATCAATCCTCTCATTCTCACCCTTACCATGCATTCCAAGTACAATTGCCATTATTATTAATACACATGCAATTATTAAACCTATACACACATATTTACAATATTTCTTTCTACTGTTTTGCGTCATGATCTGTATAGAATCAGAGAGCTAGAAGCACCTATAAAGAAACTATTCAGCAATTCAGTTACAAAGCTGAACGAGCGCAATGTTCACACCGTCTTCTTCAAGAGGCCAAGTCACTTATCGGTTAGCAGCATTTGTCTCAATTCGGCAATAACTCAGTCTTTATCGGTTTAGCAAGTGTCTCATCCGGTTTAGCAATGTCTCAGCTGGTTTTAGCACTTTAGATTGTAGCAGGCAATGTCATTTATCACCCTCTCAATCAACACTGTCCATAAAACTTTTCTTTTCTATTGGTATCTCTTCCTCTTCGTTCTCGATGCTTAGAGATACAAACTCATCAGTCCAATCGTCATTGACTGCATACGCCCATTCAGGACCGGAATATCTCCTGTTCGGTATCCTTTTCCTTTTCAATTTTGCTTCTCTTTTCGATTCTGCTTCGCTGGTACTTTCCTCTTTTGTCAAGTCTTTTTCGTCACTTGAGGTTGGTACCACGACAGACACTTCCTTTCTTTTCTCTTTCACTTTTGGCCTTTCTCCGTCGTTCAAACCTTCTCCAGTCCTTTGTTTTACTGGTGATATACTTAGTCTCCTCTTTGCACCATGTCCATTTGACGGACCTGCAACCTTTTCTGTAGAAGTTTGAACTGTTTCGTTCTGTTCTGCCTTGTCCCCTCCTTCTGGGGAATCAATCACGTTCTCCTTTTCTTTTTCGGGATCGTCTGCTTCTGGGAAAGCCCTCCTCTGATCAGGCTCTCCTGCTTTTTCACCTTTTTCGAGCCCTTCGTCACCGTTACTTTCGTCAGGCTCTGTATCACTTTCAGCTGCTTCAGGTTCCTTGTCACCCTCAGCTGCTTCAGGCTTTTTCCTACCCTCAGCTGCTTCAGGTTCTTTGTCATCTTCAGCTTCTTCGTCGCTGTCTGAACTTTCTCCTTGGTCTTCCCCAAGTGAGTCGGACTCTTCGCCCTCCAATAATATCTCTCTCTCTCCTGCTTCTGCCTGTTCGCTTTCAGTTCGGTTTTGTTCTGTCTCAGCACTCAGCACTGTTTTATCAGGCACTGGCAGTTTCAGCGCTTCAACTTCCTCATCTGTGGGACACAACACCTTCTTTGTGTGACTGGCGTGAATCCAGTTGGGAACCCCCGCACACTTCACAGCGGTAGTTGTCGTCAGGATCACTTGGAAAGGGCCTTTCCAACGGGGTTCCAGACACGACTTCCTCACGTGCTTCTTTACCACGACCCAGTCACCTGCTTTCAGTGCGTGTCCTGGACCTTGGATCGGTGGCAAGGTGGTGGCTTCCACCTGGTGAGAGAAAGAGCGACCCACGTCAGCCAGACCCTTGCAGTAGTCTAACACCATATCATCTGTGATATTCAAGAGCGCGTTTGCAGGAACTGCAGGAAGTCTCATAGCCCTGCCCATGAGAATTTCATGCGGAGACAATCCAGTCTTTCTATCAGGGGTGTTTCTCATTGACATTAGCACTAAGGGCAATGCGTCAGGCCATTTCAGATTTGTCGATGCACATATTTTCGCCATTCTTGATTTCAGTGTACCATTCATCTGCTCCACCAATCCTGATGCTTCAGGGCGATAGCTACAATGCAGTTTTTGCTCAATGTTCAGCGCTTCGCAAAGTAACTTTATCACCTCGTTATTGAAGTGACTTCCCCTATCTGATTCTAAAGAGATCGGGAATCCGAAACGTGGTATCAACTCTCTCAACAATAGCTTTGCAACTGTCAGGCTGTCATTTCTACGTGTGGGGTATGCCTCAATCCAGTGACTAAAAATGCACACAATCACCAACACATACTTCAGACCTCCATGCACAGGCATCTCAATGAAATCTATCTGCATTCGACTAAATGGGCCACTGGCTCTGCCAATGTGGCTCGCGTTCACAACCGTTCCCTTCCCCGGGTTCATCTGCTGGCAAGTGACACATCGATGGCAAACTGCTTCTGCAGCTTGACGAAATCTGGGGTTAAACCAATCAGTTTTGAACAATCTTATCATGGCATCTCTCCCAAGGTGAGCTTGCCCATGATAGAACCGCGCAAGCTGTGATAAGAGACTGTTTGGCAAAACAAATTTTCCCTCATTTGAAACCCATAACTCGTCTGGTCTCTTTATACACTGTGATTTAATCCAGGAATCTCTCTCATCCTCCCTGACGTTATTCTGCAATGCTTTTAGTTCATCTATTGTATCTACGACCTTTAAGGCGAATGCTTCAGCTGGTTCGAGTTCTGGTTCACTTATCGAATTCCATTCATCCCTGAGTAATATACAGTTCAAGGCACAAAATCTTGCGACTTGATCCGCATATGCATTTCCCAGAGAAACATAGTCCTGTCCTTTCGTATGAGCACTACACTTTACCACTGCAACTTCGGCTGGCACTTGAATGGCGTGTAACAATTCCCTTATTCTCTCCCCATTTTTCACTGGGGATCCTGAAGAAGTCAGGAAACCTCTCTGTGACCATAGTTGTCCAAAGTCGTGCACAATTCCAAACCCGTACTGACTATCAGTGTAAATGGTGACTTTCATCAATGCGGACAGTTGACATGCTCTTGTAAGGGCTACAAGTTCTGCTACTTGTGCAGAATAGACTCCTTGAAGCCATCCCGCTTCCAAGACACCTGTTACAGTACATACGGCATATCCTGCTTTCAAAATTCCCATCCCATCCCATCTCTTAGACATGAACCATCAACAAAAACAATTTGGTCATTTTCATCAAGCTTAGTATCCTTAATGTCAGGTCGAGGTTTTGTGCAAAATTCAGTCACCTGAAGGCAGTCATGCTCGACGTCTTCAGCGTTCTCAATTTCAGCATTTTCACCAGGGAGCAAGGTTGCTGGATTCAACGTAGTGCACCTTTTCAGCTGCACATTCGGTGAGCCCAGAATTACCGTTTCATACCTTGTGAGTCTTGCTCCGGTCATGTGTTGCGTTCGGGAGCGGGTCAAAAGTATCTCAACTGAGTGAGGGACCATGACTGTTACTGGGTGTCCCATCACTATTCCTTCACTCTGAGTGAGGCTGATACCAACTGCTGCTACGGCGCGCAAACACCCTGGGAGTGCTGCTGCGACCGGATCCAAAGTAGCTGAAAAATACGCTACTGGTCTGTTTACGCCACCATGGGCTTGAGTCAAGACAGACAAAGAACATGCATCACGTTCATGACAAAACAATGTGAAAGGCTTTGTGTAGTCAGGCATACCTAAAGCTGGAGCCCTGCACATGCACTCTTTCAATTCAACAAAAGCATCCATCTCGTCTCCTTTCAGCTCAATTTGATCCAAGGCATCCTTCTGGGTCAGTTTCAGTAAAGGCTTTGCTAGAGTCGAGAAGTTGGGAATCCACTGGCGACAGTAGCCCACCATTCACAAAAACTTCCTCACCTCCCTCCTTGTCTTTGGTGGACTCATTTGAAGTACGCTTGTTATTCTTTCCTTCATTATTCTCCGTGACCCTTTCTCTATCTGGTGACCCAAGTATTTCACTTTCTTCTGGCAGAACTGCAATTTGGAAGGAGACACCTTGTGTCCATTCCTTCCCAAATGGTTCAACAGAGCAATGGTATCGGCTGTGCAGCCACTTTCTGTCTTTGACGCGATCAGTAAGTCATCAATGTACTGTACTAGGGTTGACTCGAATGGCAATTCTAATGCTTCCAAATCTTTCTTTAGGATCTGATTGAAGATTGACGGTGACTCAGAAAACCCTTGAGGAATTCGACACCAACTGTACACCCTGTCTAGGAATTTGAAACAAAAGAGGAATTGGCTGTCCTCATGAAGAGGCACAGAAAAGAATGCTTGTGACAAGTCGATGACTGAGAACCATTCGGCATCGCAAGGGACTTGAAACATTATCACAGCTGGATTCGGTACGACAGGGCAACACTTGACTATGATGTCATTTATTTTCCTCAAGTCCTGCACAAGTCGGACCTTTCCACTTGGCTTTATTAGTCCCATTATTGGTGAATTACATGGACTGCTTAACACTTCTTTCAGTACTCCCTGCTTTACAAATTCGTCAATAAGTTGGGCAACTTTCATGAGGGTGTCTTGTGCCATGTGGTATTGCGGGGTCTGGGGAAAGATTGCATTGGGCTTTACAGTCACTTTCACTGGTTCCACTCCTTTCATCAATCCCACCTCTTTCCCTGTCATGTCCCACACTTCCTTTCCAACTGTTTCCCGTAATTCGGCTGGAATATCTTCTTCAGTTATCATCGGGAAAAGGCAAATCAGAGGATACTCTTCATCGACAGTTTCCATCTCATCCCCCTCTACACTGTCCTCTTCTTCCCCATCACTGCTCGTCTGGATTGTTATTCCTTCGTTCGAACACATGATCGAACAACCCAATTTGCACAATAGGTCTCTCCCTAACAGTGCTATCGGGCTTGAGTCACATACCACAAACTGATGCACCCCTTGATAGTTACCGATGCTGACTGGTACCGGATCTGTTATTGGGTTCGTCAGGTGCCTGTTTGCTACTCCCACCACTTGAACTGTCCTCCCTGAGAGTGGCAAATTTGGTACTTCACTGCTCTTAACAGTTGAACGTGTTGCTCCTGTGTCAACCAGGAATGAAACACGATGACCCATTACTCTTCCCTCTACGTACGGACCCTTTTGATCAACTTCCAATGATGCTGCAAGCACACAATCTCCTTCTTCTTCTGAACTTTCACTCTCCCATACATACTCTCACTGTGTAGTGGGAACTGTTGTACGGTGCCATTTGTACTCATTACCTGACCCGAGACCTGTGGAGGAACCATCACTTGCTGCTGACTCATTGGTGCCAAAGGTATTTGCATTTGCTGATTATGTACCATGGGTAACTGCTGTTGCATTGGCTGCATTTGCGTCATCTGCATACGAGGCATCTGCATCTGCTGCGGCTGCATGGGCTGTAACCCCTGCAACTGATTTACGGTCTGAAAATTTGAGTTTGGACTTCTCATTTTCGGTCCCCTCATTGTCTGAAATGCATTGACATCATTGTTTTGCTGACCAACACCTGCACCTGCACCTGCACCTTCCTGCACCACCATCGGGCACTCGCGTTTCCAATGACCGACGATTTCGCACACGTGACACGGCATCACCTTCTTCATTGCCTGCACACCCGTCACAACAGTGTTCAAATCTGGACCATTATTCACAAAACCTCCTCTGCCTCTGCCTCTGGCCTGTTGCTGAAACATCATATTTCCCTGCAACTGCGGCTGGGGTTGCGGTACCTGCTGTTGGAACCCTTGCATCCCTTGCAAACCTTGCAGACCTGTCTGAGCTGCTTTAAGTTGCATCATCATCACTTTCTCCTTCAACCTTTTCTGTTTCACTTCAATTTCGTCGCTACAGTATTTCGCATAATTCAACACCTCATCAATCGGTTTCGACTGCCAACAAATCAAATGCGACTTTATCATCTGGCTTATCTCTGGTCTCAGCCCTTCCACAAATCTGAACACAAAATGAAGCATGTCCTTCACCTCTATTGTCTCTGTGCCACTGTAGTTCTTAAACGCCTTCAACAACCTCTCATAGTAACTATGAATCGATTCTTTAGCCTCTTGGGCAGTTCGGTCGATCTTCTGCCAATCCACATTTTTCGCGGCCACTTTCGTTTTCACATGCTCAATCACCTTATAGTACAAGCTCATCACCATAGGCGATGGTGCACCCGTCTCCCTGTCTCTTTCTGGTTCACTTGTTGGCCAACCTACAGCTCTTTTGCAATCCTCCCACAAATCTGCTGGAACCACAATCTCAAAGAGAGTGTTCAGATCTTCCCAGAGACATTTTGCAAGCTTCACAAACCTATCAGTCTGCTGATACCATTCGATCGGCTTCTCTCTCAGTTTGGGAAAATCATCCGTAAATGACTGAATGTCGCTTCTGTGCCATGGTACATGTATTAATTTCCCCCCTGCTGTCTCCCTCATTGGCAGCATGGTTACTGTCTCGCTGCTTTGTGGTCTTTTCTCATTATGCTCTGTAGCACTGTCCCTCCTCTTTTCCTTTCTCTTTACCCATCTGCTTTCCCACTTGTCTAAGCACCTCCACACTTGTGCACTCTGCAACAATTCTCTAAGGTGCGCCTTCATGCCTGCTGACCTCATGTGTTCAAAATCTGCAGTCCCAAAATCCAACCTATAGCTCCTGCTCAAGTGTTTAATCTTGTCTATATCAACCCCGTTTTTGTCAGCTACCTCCTGCAAGCTTTTGTGTACCTTGTTCACTTCTTTTGTTATCCTGGGACATAGATATCTCAGCTCTTCTTCCGAGTAGGACTCTAACCTATTCACACCCATAGTCCCTTCCACCAATTCTTGTGCTTCCATGTTCAGCCTCATCCTGTTCATATAATCTTCTCCCTTCCCACTGTCCGAGTTTTGTGTGGAATTTAGACTGTTGAACCACTGTGTTAGCTGTTGCGCATTCAACCCCATCAGTGTAGCGTTCACATCGACTGCCATTGATGGTTGCGGCAACTTTTCAGTATTCGATGTTAAAGGTATTATCAGTGGGGGACTCGACCTCACCAGTGTCGACTGAGCACATACGGGACTAAACTCCATCAAGGTCCCAGATCCAGTTGGCTGAGCCGCTATCGGAGTTATCCCTGGAGTGTTTTCTATGCACCTCCTCTCTGTCCCATTCTGCAGCATTGATCCCTGACCGCTCATACCTAGATTAGGCTGACTGTACAAAGGTACCGGTGGACCTACAGTAATGGGTAGCGATATCGCATCTGGGTTCTGTCCATTTCCCATGTTCTGAGGCATGTTCATTCCCACACCATGGGTCATCATTGCCGGCATGCCCATCTGACTCCCCGTCATTTGAGCATGTGCGTTTCCCCCCTGCATCTGCTTCTGAGGCATCAAAAACTGAGTTGATTCAGCTTGTGTCAATGTCGGGTTGTGACCATTCTGTACTCCCCTTACGGTTTGTTCTAGAATCATTCCTCCACTGTTGTCACTGCTGTAGTACCCTGGCATCTGTGGCTGATAATTTTCTGCTGGTTTCAACATGGGCACATCTGTATATATTCTCCTGACCTGCGGTATCTGCGGGGTGAACAGTAGACTCGGGTCCTTAGACCCCGATGATGCTCCTGAACTCTGAGTTTCACTGTTCTGTACCGGTGCCGGAGGGGCAGAACTGGTACTTGGACCTTGTCCACTCTCTGCATAAGGTGGTGGACGGTCGTTCAGCAATTGCATTATTAGCTCCTCATCCTCCAACTCCTCTTCTCTTCTCAATTTTTCCTCGTCCTCTCTATCCTTGGAACACCTCCTGTTGGTCTTACAGGTAGCTTTCTTACCTGTCTCCTCTTCTTCCTTAGTAATTGCGGGAAACAATTTTATCCCCTGCAATACATCTGACCTCCACACCTTTTGTGCATTATCCCACCTAGCGTCCGCTAGTGTCTTTTCTACCTTCCTTATCCTGTTCTCGAACTTATTTTGCTGCTGCTGTCTAGCCATTAGTTCCCAAATCGCTAGAGCCTCAAACTGTGCTGGCCTTGGAGGTACCTTCATGTCGTACATCGTGAATCTCAAATTCTCTAGTATCCTTATATTGAATGTCCCATGGATCGGGAATGCTACGCTCCCATGTTTCTCTGTCAACTTGTGCCATTGCTTTAACCAAAGGCACGGAGCTACCCCTTTTTCCTCCATTACAATATAAGCCGGTGTGCCTTCAGGCGGCGTCTCCTCTCCTACGCTCGCTTTAATTTAAGACTCCCCCTTCATCGCACTCCTAAATGCTTTAAAGAATTTCATTTTCTCGTCTTTTATTTCACAAGTTTGTAATCAATAGGTGACTTTAATTCCCGAAATACTCTTCGATTGCCTTTCCCCTTCCAACCGAGCCCCACGGACTGCGTCCAATCCGTGCGCGACCCTACTCTACAACCAACCTATCCCAGCGCGGCTCCTAGTGACGTCACACTCACACACACTGCGGCTGACAAAGCCTCGCGGCTAGTCCTCCTTCACTCACCTCCTCTCGTAACAACTTCTTGCATGTATCGCGAGCTACCAAAAAATAAAACAGATCTGTCGGTTTACTACAGGAAGGGTAACACAGTCGCTTCAGGACCTTAGGGACTTTTCACTAACCTCGGCCGCTATTCCGTCTTTCTCGGTCCCCACGTTCGCAAGCAAATCTGACCCGCAGACCTACTCTCAACTTGTCAATGATCTATTCTAGTGCACTTAGAATCTTGTCAAAGCCCGAAGTCGAAGTTTCTTTCACTCCCTAACACACGTACCGACTCGTTGACCACGCCCGATCAACCTACTAAACCGCCCAGACCACAACATAGATCAACATACTCCGGAGTCTCTTGACCTCGCAGGGCCCGCCTCAACAACAACAACCACATGGACCTTTTTCTGCACAAAGCGCCACATGCACATGAAGTTCGACGACTTCCCTACTCTCACACTCGGAGTCGCACCTCCGCTATTTCTATGAAGTTCGACGACTTCTCTACTTCTACACTCGGAGTCGCACCTCCGCTATCCTCTAAAAAAGAAAAATCCTCGCAACCTTTTCACACACCCTGCGGCAATAAGCTGTGCAAGCGCAAAACCCTAACTTCACTCATACCATCACTAGTACCGCCAACGCTGATCTCACACCTCCATTCTCTTCATTCGCAAGCTCCCAGATCCCGGGAAAGTCGCGGTGGACCTAGCCCATCATCATTCTGTCAATCTGTTTTATCCAAGGAAAAATCTAATTCAACTTCTCGAGTGGGGTCTCAAAATGCGTAACCGTTAATTCAACACCATGTACTCTAGGAGTACAGGGTCCCAAAAAAGTGACCCTTCATTTTCTGCTTCATCAGTACCTGCTTAAAAAGAACAGGAAGGGGGTTCCAAAGAATAGGGCCGCCCACCTTTAGATTTTTGCTTGACTGTGGAGACTGTGAACAGTTCTGGTTCTTTTCCTTTGGAGCCGCCCAATCTGTATAGCAGGAATATACCAGCATAGAGGCAGTTTCAGTAGTCCGGTGAGGTGTTTGTTACAGCTCCTACACCTCAGGCTTTATGCTGCTGGGGCAGAAGTGGGAGAAAGCATATCAGTTTGGTGAGGTGATGAAAACAAGCATTCTGCTTCCAACAATGTTAGTAAGCTCGCACTGAGCTAGTCTGTGCGTGTAGGCTCGTGCCAGTGTCAAATGGCAAGCCTGGGATTTTCATCTCCATGGCTGGCGCCAGTTTTGTCATCATTAAGTTTGAGAACGTTTGGTGCTTTCCAGTTTTCGACCTTCCCTAGTGTCGCCTGGAGGTCAGTGATGGGGGCGGGGGAGAGGGGTATTACTACATGAAAACTTGATGTGAAGCCGAGTACCATCAGGATATGACTGCACCTTCACCAGTGGAATGGAGCACAAGGACAACAGAGGGCGAGGCAAATGTTCGAGAAAACGGTGGACGCCACAGGGCGGGAGAACTTCGTGAGAAACAAAGGAGCCAAAGGCCATTCTTGCGGGAGGAAAGAAAAGATGCAAAGCAGTTAAGGATAGGCTTGTCCACATGAGCCACAGAGGGGAGTCTTTCTAGGATTGCAGAAATCCAGCTTCGCTAGCAGGCAGCCTAGTCTAACAACGGGCTTGTAATGCTTTTCCAAGGGTGTGTATTGGGCCGTAGCTGCTAGGCACTTATGTCTCAGTTGTTTGCATTCAGCCTGGCGGTTAGACCCGTTTCATGGCCTTGAGGGTGATAGAGCGTTCCAGCCTAATAATTTACCGGTATTTGGACGCTCTTAGGTCGACGAATCTTTTGACCAAGTGGGGCTCTCCTTACCCGAGAGAAAATCAACTTTTAATCAAATCAAATAATCAATATCGAACATAAGCAGTACCACGAACAACATAACACTTCACAATTAATCCAGACATCATTTCGGCGAAACCGTGACCTTTCGGCCGCGAATAACCACACCAGTTTTATGCAAAGTTAGTGAATTTATTTCCCTATATTAACAAAGCTAGCACAATGTAAATGTGTCTCAACACCAAATGATAAATGTAGATGAACATTAATAGCTGTCCATATCGGCGGAAAAGATGCAATCTATGCAGCATTTGAATAATAATGCCTTCTATAATGGCAACGCAAACTACTAAAACAATAATCTGTAATGAACTAATTGCATACATTGATCAGCATAACAAGGTCTCAAATTGCATCGTGCAACGAATGAATCCTCACCTAACCTCGAATTAGCATTAGCATGTGGGACTTCATGCAAAACAATTTGGCAACATTAATTTGGAAAAACTCCTAACTAGGGATCTCATCAAAATCAGCAGTTGGTTACCTAAAAAGAAAACACAATGCAATTGTACATTTATCTCTTTTCATATTTACCTAATTCAATCAGCATTCAAGGAAGTCTTCGTCTCGCAGGTACCAGATTCGATCGGCATGGGACGGGGCAAAGGGGTAGGGTGGACGGGGCAATTGCCTCACGGCGGCAAGATAAAAGGACAAACTACTTCATGCAAGGGATGAATCAAAGTTAAAGTCTCTAGGGCAAGAATTAATTAAAGTCTCTTTCTCTCGACTAGAGAAAGCATCAGGGTCTCAGTCAAAATGGCGTCGCTCATCAATTGGCTCGATGGGTGCAATGGCCACAAAATGGCTGCGATGGCGGCAATGGCTTTTTTTTCTCCTCGTGCACCTGGTTTTTATAGACAACAGTTCAAATCCATTAGGGTCTTCCATTGGAGGGTTCATAGGTTAGCTTCAAATTGTCCAATCAAAAACAACAGTTTACAAGCTTTTACTTAAGCATACATTATCCTTGGAGTCGGGAACGTAAGTTGCAACATTTTATGCCAATTAACTCACTTTCAGAGCTTCCATTGTCCGCACCTGCAGATTGACCTTGGAGCAAAGAGAAAAATGCCAGGCTGGCACGAAACCTTAAGATAAGCATGTGAACCGGTCTCACTGGAAAAATACAGCTTCAAGCAAGAATACACGTTTATTAGCACGGTGGAAAAATACGAGCATCTAAACCGTGAGACAAGCAACTAGGCCGAAGCCTTCACTAAAGTCATGCTAAGCTAATATATTTAAACAAGCAAATCATAGCACACGTTTACGATTATGTCGGATTAATACATTTCTAATACATCACGTTATATAAAGCACGCTTATAAATGTTGGCAAACTACTCTGAGGGCACATTTTGTCCCCGTACAATCTTTATTAGTTCGATTAAAGTCACACTCGATTATTGCAGTACTACGTTTATGCGCTAATAAATGTAAAACCTTCATTTCCGCGTCACCAATCCCTCCTCTGATGACTACTTGTCATCACACAAAACCATTCCCACAAATTTTATTCCATTAAAATTCTCAGTTCTCTTTGCCTTTTTGTTCCCCTTGTTCTCGCTTTGTATTCTTCTGCCATTCTTTTCATCATTTTCTCTTCCTTTCTTCTCCTAATTCTTTCCATGATCATTATTATTCCCCTTTTTATTCCCCAAATTCCAAAGATGCAAATTAGCACTATTAGGATTCCCTGTATTATCTTCAGCAATATTCCATTCCAAATCCCACCTAACCAACTTCCCACTGACGCAATTCCTTTTCCAACTTTCTCCCAAACTCCTGGTTCTTTCAATTCCTTCAAATCTGCACTTTCTTTTGTTAGATTAGCAAGCATTGTTTTAATCTTCACACTATTGTCAGGAATATAAGTGCAACAGTGTCGCGCACCAAGCATTTTGCAAACGCCGCCATCCTTTGCTAAAAGAATGTCTAAGGCAAGCCTGTTTTGAAGAGTCATAGCTCTTTCCGCTGCAAGTTCAGCATCCATCAGGATTATAGCACCTGAAAACTTTGTCAACATGTTATCCACTATAGTAGACAACTTTCTTATTTTGATGGAATTCAACACAACTCCCAATGAAGGAATCATGGCTCCAAATATATCTCCTACCACAGCAGCTGCGGTCTCTCTTTTCTGGATACGATGAGA
Organism: Pleurodeles waltl; assembly: GCF_031143425.1. Taxonomy (NCBI): domain Eukaryota; kingdom Metazoa; phylum Chordata; class Amphibia; order Caudata; family Salamandridae; genus Pleurodeles; species Pleurodeles waltl. Next base: position 1,114,633,176 of record NC_090446.1, read on the forward strand.
TCCAGGCGTCTTTGGAATCACCGATAGGTCATCCAGTTGATAAACCTTTGGGAACACTATACCCAAATAACATCTCCCCCACCATCCCTTTGGAAGACGATAATAGGCATTATGCCCACAAATGTAATATACACCTGGTATGACAGGGTCAAGTCCGTTCAGCATGAATGTCCATTTGGCCTTAAAGATAAACGTGTGTTTACATTCACTCGCACCCACAAAAATATTATCATAATAAGACTCACCACGATATATACAAAATTTCCCTACATGCCAAGCATCTAAAGCTATTTTCCCTTGTGTTTTTATTGCAGCAAAAGCATAATTATCTACTGAAGTCCTCTTGTGTAGCTCCTTCTCTAATTTTGCATTCATTTGTGCCCTTCTATCATCTGTGCGATCTAAGAAGCTTATTTCTACTGCAGTGAGCGAGCAGGTAAGGTTCTCCCTATGAGCGTGAGCCGTTTCAAAAGGTAGCATTGGCTCGAAAAATTCCCTCATCAGTTTAGCATCCCAATCTTTAGCAGTCTGGCTTAGCTGCGTAATTACAGGCACATATGCAAAGGTAACATCATAATTGGAATAAAAATATTGTATGTTAGTCTGACCATAAAATCTAGAAGCTACTATACTACATGTAATCCCATACGTAAGAGGCATGTGATAATAAGTCACCCCTTCCGTTACTGATGTCGGTATCTGTGTACACACGTAACAGTCTTTCGCATCCATAGTCTCAACATACTCTGTTAGTAAGCGATAGAAAACATTATACGAAAGTTCCTTCTTCTCATGCAAGTGTCTCTCATCTAATTCTAGTCTTTTCAATGCAGTTAGTTCAGTGACAGGAACAGGAGCAAGAGTAGAAGCATCAATTTTCTCATTTTCACCCTTTCTACGCATTCCAAGCACTATTGCCATTATTATTAGTATACATGCAACTACCAGGCCTATACACACATATTTACAATATTTCATTCTACCATTTTGTGTAGCGTACTTAGACATGATCTGTATAGAATCAGAGAGCTGAAAACACTTATAAAAGAAACGATGTAGCAATTAGTTACAAAGCTGAGCAAGCGCAATGTTCACACAGTTTTCTTCAGGAAGCCAGTCATTTATCGGTTGGCAGCAACGTTGTCTCAATTCGAGTTTAAGTGTCAATCAGGTTATCAAAGTCTCATCCGGTTAACAAATGTCTCATCCGATTTAGCAATGTCTCAGCTGGTTGTATCACGTTATTTTATAGCAAGCAATGTCATTTACCAGCTTTCAATCAACAGAGTCCATAAAACTTTTCTTTTCTATTGGTATCTCTTCTTCTTCGTTCTCGAGGCTAAGAGATACAAATTTGTCGGTCCAATCGTCATTGACTGCATACGCCCATTCTGGACCGGAATACCTCCTGTTTGGTATTCTTTTCCTTTTCAATTTTGCCTCTCTCTTTGATTCTGCCTCACTGGTACTTTCCTCTTTGGTCAAGTCCTTTCCTTCACTTGACTTTGGTACCACGACAGACACTTCCTTTCTTTTCTCTTTCACTTTTGGCCCTTCACTGTCATTCGACCTTTCTCTAGCTCTTAGTTTTGCTGGCGAGATGCTCGGTCTTTTCTTTGCACTGTGTCCATTTGATGGACCTGCGCTCTCTTCTGAAGAAGACTGAACACTTTCGTTCTGTCTTTCCTTATCCCCTTCTTCTGGGGAATCAGTCACGTTCTCCTTTTCTTTCCTTGTACCGTCTTCTTCTGGGAAAGCCCTCCTCTGATCAGGCTCTCCTGCCTTCCCACCTCCTTCTGTATTCTCCTTTTCTGGGAAAGCCCTCCTCTGATTAGGCTCTCCTGCTTTTTCACCTCTTTCGAGCCCGTTGTCACCGCTACTCTCGTCAGGCTCTTTGTCACTTTCAGCTGCTTCAGGCTCCCTGTTACTTTCGGCTGCTTCAGGCTCTTTGCTACCTTCAGCTTCTTTGTCGCTGTCTGAGCTTTCTCCTTGGTCTTCCCCAAGTGAATCGGTTGCTTCGTCCTCAGAGAATGTTTCTCTCTCCTCTGTTCCTGCTCGTTCGCTGTTAGTTATGTTTTGCTCTGTCTCAGCGCTCGGCACTTTATCGGGTACTGGCAGTTTCAGCGCTTCAACTTCTTCTTCTGTGGGACACAACACTTTCTTTGTGTGACTGGCGTGAATCCAGTTGGGAACTCCCGCACACTTCACAGCGGTAGTTGTTGTCAGGATCACTTGGAAAGGGCCTTTCCAACGGGGTTCCAGACACGACTTCCTGACGTGCTTCTTTATCACGACCCAGTCACCTGCTTTCAGTGTGTGTCCTGGACCTTGGATCGGTGGCAAGGTGGCGGCTTCCACCTGGTGAGAGAAAGAGCGGACCACGTCAGCCAGACCTTTGCAGTAGTCTAACACCATATCATCTGTAATATTCAAAAGCGCGTTTGCGGGAACTGCAGGAAGTCTCATAGCCCTGCCCATAAGAATTTCGTGCGGGGACAATCCAGTCTTCCTGTCAGGGGTGTTTCTCATTGACATTAACACCAAAGGCAATGCGTAAGGCCATTTCAAATTTGTCGATGCACATATTTTCGCCATTCTTGATTTCAGCGTACCATTCATTTGTTCCACCAGTCCTGAGGCTTCAGGGCGATAGCTGCAATGCAGTTTCTGCTCAATGTTCAGCGCTGCGCAAAGTAACTTTATCACCTCGTTATTGAAGTGACTTCCCCTATCTGATTCTAAAGAGATCGGGAATCCGAAACGTGGTATCAACTCCCTCAACAATAGTTTAGCAACTGTAAGGCTGTCATTTCTACGTGTAGGGTATGCTTCAATCCAGTGACTAAAAATGCACACAATCACCAACACATACTTCAAACCTCCATGCACAGGCATCTCAATGAAGTCCATTTGCATTCGACTGAACGGGCCTGCTGCTCTGCCAATGTGCCCCATGTTCACAACTGTTCCCTTTCCTGGGTTCATCTGCTGACAAGTGACACATCGGTGGCAGACTGCTTCTGCAACTTGACGAAATCTGGGGTTAAACCAGTCAGTTTTGAACAATCTTATCATGGCATCTCTCCCTAGGTGAGCTTGCCCATGATAGAACCGTGCTAGCTGCGATAAGAGACTATTTGGTAAGACAAATTTTCCCTCATTTGAAACCCACAGCTCGTCTGGTCTCTTTACACATTGTGACTTAATCCAGGAAACCTTTTCATCCTCCCTGACGCTATTCTGTAATGCTTTTAGTTCATCCATTGTATCTACGACCTTCAAGGCAAATGCTTCAGCAGGTTCAAGCTCTGGTTCACTGATCGAATTCCATTCATCCTTGAGCAATATACAGTTCAAGGCACAAAATCTTGCGACTTGATCCGCATATGCGTTTCCCAGGGAAACATAGTCCTGTCCTTTTGTATGAGCACTACACTTTACCACTGCAATTTCGGCTGGCATTTGAATGGCATGTAACAATTCCCTTATTCTCTCCCCGTTTTTCACTGGGGATCCTGAAGAGGTCAGGAAACCTCTCTGCGACCATAGTTGCCCAAAGTCATGTACAATTCCAAACCCGTACTGACTATCAGTGTAGATAGTAACCTTCATCAATGTTGACAATTGGCATGCTCTTGTAAGGGCTACAAGCTCTGCTACTTGTGCAGAATAGACTCCTTGAAGCCAGGACGCTTCCAGGACACCTGCTACGGTACATACAGCATATCCTGCTTTCAATACTCCCAATGCATCTCTTAAACATGACCCATCCACAAAAACAATTTGGTCATTTTCATCAAGCTTAGTATCTTTGATGTCAGGTCGTGGTTTTGTGCAAAATTCAGTCACCTGAAGACAGTCGTGCTCGACGTCTTCAGCGTTCTCAATTTCAGCATTTTCACCGGGAAGCAAGGTTGCTGGATTCAACGTAGTGCACCTTTTCAGCTGCACGTTCGGCGAGCCCAGAATTATTGTTTCATACCTTGTGAGTCTTGCTCCAGTCATGTGTTGCGTTCGGGAGCGGGTCAAAAGAATCTCGACTGAGTGAGGGACCATAACTGTTACTGGATGTCCCATCACTATTCCTTCACTCTGAGTGAGGCTGATACCAACTGCTGCTACGGCACGCAAGCACCCTGGCAGTGCTGCGGCGACCGGATCCAAAGTAGCTGAAAAATATGCTACTGGTCTGTTTATGCTACCATGGGCTTGTGTCAAGACAGACAAAGAACATGCATCACGTTCATGGCAAAACAATGTGAAAGGCTTTGTGTAATCAGGCATACCTAAAGCTGGAGCCCTGCACATGCATTCCTTTAATTCAATAAAAGCATCCATCTCATCTCCTTTCAGCTCAATTGCATCCAATGCATCCTTCTGGGTCAGTTTCAGTAAAGGCTTTGCTAGAGCCGAGAAGTTGGGAATCCACTGGCGACAGTAGCTCACCATTCCCAAAAACTTCCTCACCTCCCTTCTCGTTTTTGGTGGACTCATTTGAAGCACACTTGTTATTCTTTCCTTCATTATTCTCCTGGACCCTTTCTCTATTTGGTGACCCAAGTATTTCACTTTCTTCTGACTGAACTGTAATTTCGAAGGAGACACCTTGTGTCCATTCCCTCCCAAATGGTTCAGTAGGGCAATGGTGTCGGCTGTGCAGTCACTTTCTGTCTTAGATTCGATTAGTAAGTCATCAATGTACTGTACTAGGGTTGACTCGAATGGCAATTTCAATGCTTCCAAATCTTTCTTTAGAATCTGATTAAAAATCGACGGTGACTCAGAAAACCCTTGAGGAATTCGACACCAACTGTAAACTCTGCCTAAGAATTTGAAACAGAACAGAAATTGGCTGTCCTCATGAAGAGGCACCGAAAAGAATGCTTGTGACAGGTCGATGACTGAGAACCACTCGGCCTCGCAAGGGATTTGAAACATAATCACAGCTGGATTCGGTACTACAGGGCAGCACTTAACTACGATGTCATTTATTTTTCTCAAGTCCTGCACAATTCGGACTTTTCCACTCGGCTTTATTAATCCCATGATTGGTGAATTACATGGACTGCTTAACACTTCTTTCAGTACTCCCTGTTTCACAAACTCGTCAATTAATTGGGCGACTTTCATGAGAGTGTCTTGTGCCATGTGGTATTGTGGGGTCTGGGGAAAGGTTGCATTGGGTTTTACGGTCACTTTCACTGGTTCCACTCCTTTCACCAATCCCACCTCCTTTCCTGTCATATCCCACACTTCTTTTCCCACTGTTTCCCGTAATTCAGCTGGAATATCCTCTTCAGTTATTATTGGGAAAAGGCTAATCAGAGGATATTCTTCATTGACAGTTTCCATCTCATCCCCTTCTACACTGTCCTCTTCTTCTCCATCACTGCTCGTCTGAATTTTTATTCCATCGTTCGAGCACATAATCGAACATCCCAATCTGCACAATAGGTCTCTCCCTAACAGTGATATCGGGCTTGAGTCACAAACCACAAATTTATGCGACCCCTGATAGTTACCAATTTTAACTGGTACTGGATCTGTGATTGGGTTCGTCAGGTGTCTGTTCGCTACTCCCACTACTTGAACTGTTCTCCCTGAGAGGGGCAAATTTGGTACTTCAATGCTCCTGACAGTTGAACGTGTGGCTCCTGTGTCAACCAAAAATGAAACACGATGACCCATCACTCTTCCCTCCACATACGGACCCTTCTGATCAACTTCCAAGGATGCTGCAAGCACACAATTTCCCTCCTCATCTAAACTTTCACTCTCCCATGCATCGTTTATTCCATTCTCACTGTGTAATGGGAACTGTTGCACTGTGTCATTTGTACTCATCACATGACCCGAGACCTGTGGAGGAACCATCACTTGCTGCTGATTCATTGGTGCAAAGGGTATTTGCATTGGCTGATTAGGTACCATGGGAAACTGCTGTTGCATCGGCTGCATTTGCGGCATCTGCATACGGGGCATCTGCATCTGCTGCGGTTGCATGGGCTGTAATCCTTGCAGCTGATTTATGGTCTGAAAATTTGGGTTTGGACCTCTCATTTTGGGTCCCCTCATTGCCTGTAATGCATTGACATCATTGTTCTGCTGACCAACACCTGCACCTTCCTGCACCAACATCGGGCACTCGCGTTTCCAATGTCCGACTATTCCGCACACGTGACACGGCATCACCTTTTTCATTGCCTGCACACCATTCGGAGTCACAACAGTGCTCAAATCCGGACCATTACTCCCAAAGCCTCCTCTGCCTCTGCCTCTCGCCTGTGGCTGAAACATCATATTTCCCTGCGGCTGCGGTACCTGCTGTGAGAACCCTTGCAACCCTTGCAACCCTGTCTGAGCTGCCTTGAGTTGCATCACCATCACCTTCTCTTTCAACTTTTTCTGTTTCACTTCGATTTCGTCGCTACAGTATTTCGTGTACGTCAACACTTCATCAATCGGTTTCGACTGCCCACAAATCAAATGCGATTTTATCATCTGACTTATCTCTGGTCTCAGCCCTTCCACAAATCTGAACACAAAATGAAGCATGTCCTTCGCCTCTATTGATTCCGTGCCACTGTAGTTCTTGAATGCCTTCAACAACCTCTCATAGTAACTGTGAATCGACTCTTTAGCCTCTTGGGCTGTCCGATCAATCTTCTGCCAATCCACATTCTTCGCGGGAACCTTCGTCTTCAAGTGCTCAATCACCTTATAGTACAAACTCATTACCATAGGCGATGGTGCACCTGTATCCCTGTCTCTCTCTGGTTCACTTGTCGGCCAACCTACAGCCCTTTTGCAGTCTTCCCACAAATCTGCCGGAACCACAATCTCAAAGAGGGTGTTCAGGTCTTCCCAAAGACATTTTGCCAGCTTCACAAACCTATCAGTCTGCTGATACCATTCAATCGGTTTCTCTCTCAGCTTAGGAAAATCATCCATAAAGGACTGGATGTCGCTTCTGTGCCATGGTACATGTATTAATTTTCCCCCTGCTGTCTCTCTCATTGGTAACATAGTTACTGCATCACTACTCTGTGGCCTTTTCTCATTGTGCTCTGGGACACTGTCTCTCTTCTTTTCCTTTTTCTTTACCCATCTGCTCTCCCATTTGTCTAGACACCTCCACACTTGCGCGCTCTGCAGCAATTCTCTAAGGTGCGTTTTCATGCCTGCTGACCTCATGTGTTCAAAGTCTGTGGTCCCAAAATCCAATCTATAGCTCCTGCTTAAGTGTTTTGTCTTGTCTATCTCAACTCCGTTCTTATCAGCTATTTCTTGCAACCTTCTATGCACCTTGTTCACTTCTCTTGTAATCTTGGGACATAGGTACCTTAGCTCTTCTTCTGTGTAGGACTCTAACCTATTCACACCCATAGTCCCTTCCACCAACTCTCCTGCTTCCATGTTCAACCTGACCCTATTCAGATAGTCCTCTTCCTTCCCACTGGCTGAACTTTGGAACTGTGGAATTCAGACTGTTGAACCACTGTGTCAGCTGTTGCGCATTCAACCCCATCAATGTAGCATTCACATCGACTGCCATTGACGGTTACGGCAACTTCTCAGTGTTCGATGATAGCGGTATCATCAACGGGGGACTCGACCTCACCACTGTGGACTGAGCACATATGGGACTAAACTCCATCAAGGATCCGGGTCCAGTTGACTGAGCCGCTATCGGAGTTATCCCTGGAGTGTTTTCTATGCACCTCCTTTCCATCCCACTCTGCATCAATGATCCCTGACCGCTCATGCCTGCGTTAGGCTGAACGTACAAAGGTACCGGTGGACCTACAGTAATGGGTAGGGATATCGCATCTGGGTTCTGTCCATTCCCCATGCTCTGAGGCATATTCATTCCTACACCATGGGTCATCATTGTCGGCATGCCCATCTGACTCCCTGTCATCTGAGCATGTGCTGTTCCCCCCTGCATCTGCTTTTGAGGCATCAAAAGCTGGGTTGATTCAGCTTGTGCCAATGTTGGGTTGCGACCATTTTGTACTCCCATTACGGTTGGGTCTAGAACCATTCCCGCACCGGGATCACTGCTATAGTACCTTGGGATCTGCGGCTGATAACTCTCTGCTGCTTTCAACACAGGCACATCTGGCTATATTCTCCTAATCTGCGGTATCTGTGGGGTGAACAGTAAGCTCGGGTCCTTAGGTCCCGATGGCGTTTCTGAATTCGGGGTTTCATTATTCTGTACCGGTGCCGGAGGGGCAGAACTGGTACTTGGACCTTGTTCACTCTCTGCATAAGGTGGTGGACGGTCGTTCAGCAATTGCGTGATGAACTCCTCATCCTCTGACTCATCCTCTCTATCTTTGGAACACCTTCTGTTTGTCTTACAGGTAGCTTTCTTACCTGTCGCCTCTTCTTCCTTAGCAATTGCGGGAAACAATTTTATCCCCTGCAATACATCTGACCTCCACACCTTCTGTGCATTGTCCCACCTAGCGTCTGCTAGTGTCTTTTCTACTTTTCTTATCCTGGTCTCAAACTTCTTTTGCTGTTGCTGTCTAGCCATTAGTTCCCAAATCGCTAGAGCCTCAAACTGTGCTGGCCTTGGAGGTACCTTCATGTCGTACATCGCGAATCTCAAATTCTCTAGGATCCTTATATTGAATGTCCCATGGATCGGGAACGCTACGCTCCCATGTTTCTCTGTCAACTTGTGCCATTGCTTTAGCCAAAGGCACGGAGCTACCCCCCTTTCCTCCATTACAATGTAAGCTGGTGTACCTTCGGGCGGCGTCTCTTCTCCTACGCTCGCTTTAATGTAAGACTCTCCCTTCATCGCACTCCTAAATGCTTTCAAAAACTTCATTTTCTCGTCTTTATTTCACAAAATTTGTAATCAATAAGTGACTTTTATTCCCGGAATACTCTTCGCTTGCCTTTCCCCTTCCAATCGAGCCCTACGGACTGCGTCCAATCCGTGCGCGACCCGTCTCTACACCCACCCTATCCCAGCGCGGCTCCTAGTGACGTCACACTCACACACACTGCGGCTGACAAAGCCTCGCGGCTCGTCCTCCTTCACTCACCTCCTCTCGTAACAACTTGGCATGTATTGCGAGCAACCAAAAAAAAAAAAAAAAAAAAAAACAGATCTGTCGGTTTACTACAGGAAGGGTAACACAATCGCTTCAGGACCTTAGGGATTTTTCACTAGCCTCTGCAGTTATTCCATCTTTCTCGGCCCCCCACTTTCAGGGCATCGATATACCTTGATGCATGTTGAGACTGCTGCCTGGAATTATAAGATTTGGTGTGAAATTCCAGAAGGTGATCATGCACCTAATGAAGGAAAAAGAGACCATTGAACGAGGATATAGGGGAGAACGACATGAACTGTAGTGATCTGAGCACCGCTCTCTGCAAACTTAAAGGTTTCACCTTTGTGGGACCTTGTGGTCCTCGCGGTTCAGAAAGTGCAATTACCGATGCAAATGTCGAGGGTTTTGGAAACAATGACTTCCAGTGTGTAATTTTGTAATTTTTAGCATGTGTGGAGGCCTCAATATTCTGAGTAAAGGCCATAACTGGCATATTGGTAGAGAGAAGGGAAGACATTTTTAAACTCAAAATCACCTAAAATTCAGAAGGCTTTACTGGGGGATTGTTTACATCAAAGCTCTTTGGAATGTTAGTCGGCATGCATGGGGATTGGTTATTTTTTGAACAGATGAAAGTGGAAAACGGTGAGTTCAACTGAAATAGTGCATAAAAGTTAACTATAAACCATCCAAAAAGCGAGTCAACTAACATCTCTGGAAGGAATTATCCCCAAAAAGAGTGTTAAAAGAATACAGTGTCCTCACAGACTTGATAGGTGACTTACAAATACCATGTTCTCGTGCCCACTGATTCCCTACAATCCCTGTGAATATATTTCCAAAGTACTTGCCACTAAAATGTGTCTATCCAACAAACTGTAATGCCCATTAAACTTACTCACGAGAAGGCATAAAAAACAGACTGCACATAAACCAGGTCAACATTTGTAAGCCTCCAGTGCATAACTGTTTTCCTAAATCACTGCAGTGCTTCTGTTAGGAATGCGATTAGCAAAAGCAACATTCTCCTACAGCAATGTTATTGCTGTGTTGCTCTACCAAAAAATAGTTACTGCCACTGCCCCTTGACAATTATAGTTTCTTAATCTATGTCGTGGTGCAAATGAATGCTTCTGATTTTTAGAAATGTGTAGTCATGCTTCATAGCACACTGTCTGCTGCTGCTCAGTCTTCATTCCTAGCATCTAGTTCATTTCCCATCCTATTCCTCTTTTAATTTTGTTCCTTTCCATTTCTTTCTTCACTCTTTTTTTCTGTCTTTCACTGTAGATTGTCAGACAGATGCGGTTCATTAGACGCTGGGCATTCTTTGGGAAGATCCTTCATCTGGCGTTTGGAGAACTTCTGACAACCATCTCTGTGCTGGTCCTACTGCTGCTCGTCTATGCCCAGTGTGGCTACTTAGTGAGTAACCATGGACGCAGTGGACGTACCAGTGCATGGGGAGCAAGGGTTGGATATAGTGAAAAAATAGCTCAGGTAGCAGGTATGATTACCTGGGCTGAGTCTGAGAACCTGCATATGGAGAGGTTCCAAAGGGGTTAATTGGGAGAGGCCCTACAAGAGTAGACTCATCCGGTGCTACTGGAAATATGGCTTCTATGCTAACTTCAGGAAGTAGGGTGCTCAAATAAGGCACGGTGGGATTGGACATTATCTTTCAGGGAACTGGACACTGAAACAGAATGTGTGGTAAAACCCTTTGAGGGTCCTATTCTCCTAGGTGAAAACCGAGGCAGGCACTAGCATACATCTGACCCACTTATGAGGAATATCAAGGTCAAAATAGAAAAGGGCAGATGCAAAAGGCAGATTTGATTGGAAGGCAGCATTAATCAATAGGGGGCACCAGGGTAAAAAAAAATATATATATATGACTTAGCTAATGATGGCCATCGAGAAACTCCCTTTCAGATAGTTAGAAGGGCTACCCAGCACATCTTAACATCTTTAGGAAGATTTGTTTGATCCTGTGCTCTTGGGATGGGTGTTGTGCATTTGGGAGGTAATGACTAACTGCTGCTTTTTCTGCACCCTCAGCTGTTTTCTGGCACTGCCCATGAGTTCAGGACGTTCCGTATGGCCTTCTTCACTCTGCTCTCAGTTCTTCACGGAAGGACAAGTATCCAGCCCTTGTGCAAGTCATCTCCTGTCACTGGTGGTGCTTTTGTCCTCAGCTATTTGATATGCATCCTCGGAATTGGCAGCTGGCTGCTGTATGCAGTCATACTCCAAGGGTACCGAAGAGCACGTGCCGACATATACCAACCTACCGCTGAACGACAGGATTATGAAATGATAGAGTTCTGCCTGAAGAGGTTCAAACTCTGGCTGGGGCTCAGCAAAGCAAAGGAGGTGAGATGGGAAGGGATCCATGTTGAAGGGTTGAAACTTATGTTCCAGATCTGAAGTAGAGGGTCTGAAGGTAACAAAGAATGACCGTGGCTGAGGAGGAGTAGTCAGTAGGGACTGAGACAGGGCCACAATAAGGCAGGGAGGCCTGCACTCAGAGAGAGAGGCAAGTTCTAATGAAGAGTTACTAGCGCTGAAAGAAAGGGCCCAGTTTTGAGTTAGAGAGGTCATTTACAAGGGAGAAGAACAAAACTGAAGATGGGCCAGCACTGATGCCGAGGCATAGTCATTTAGGGGGACAGGTCTGTGCTGAAACTATGAGGAAATAAGATCTGGCAGTGTTCATGACACAGACATAGAACTTCGGAGATATGTAGAGGGGATAGAATCAAATTGAAAAGTGTTGGGCATAGTTGATACAAGAAGTTGGTGCTGTGGAATGAGGAGCAAGAGCACAATAACTGAAAGAGAAGAGCTACTTGTAAGAAGTTTTTAGCTATTATCCCACTGTTGAAGTGATGAGTAGGGACTGCAGCGGCTAATAGAATTAATTGTGGAGGACTTCAAGTGTACGTACTGTGATATCTATGCCACTGACACTTCTTCCCCCTTTTTCGTAAGCCCCATTATTCACCTATCTGCACTAGTCTTTACCAGAGACCTTGAACGACCAAAAGTTCAGATTCCTCTGCGTTGAGCTGTTTTGAACTATGGGGCTGGAGCCTGTTACTTTTAAGTGAGTAAATGACTTGTAGAGTGTCCAAAGGCGTCTTGGTGCTAGCAGCAGACATGCAAGTCCAGTAGCAGACCAAACGTGAGGAAGAGTATGCCAAGAGCCACGTTTTTAGCTGCTTCCTGAATAGTAGTGGATCTGACTGAGCTTTAGGTTTCAAGAGCAGAGAATTCCACAGTTTGCAGGTGGAGAAGGAGAAACTTCTGCTTCCCCAGCAAGCCTTGTTAAATCTGGTTACGACCACTATTTTAGCTGCCGCGTGTCAATGTACGTGCTTGGGAGTGTACCATTGGAATGTTTTCATGAAATGTTCAGGACCTACATCATGAAGGGCTTTGCACATTATGCAAAGAGCTTTGAAGTTGACCCACTTGCAAATTGGAAGCCAATGAAGGTTAGCGATGGCTTGGGAGACTAAGCGGAATTTTCATGATCAGACAAGCTGCAGCATTTGGGATACCTACGTATAGAGCATTGCAACAGAATCCTAGAAATGACCAAGGCAATAACAACAGATTTTTGGAGCTCTAGCTGGATGAAAGGAAAAATCTTCCTCAAGACTGTCAGCAGGAAAAAGAAGGATGAAGTGATCTTATTTATTTGGTCAGAGAAAGAAAGTTTTGTGTCAAAAAAACACCTAGGTTTTTGGCCTTCCCAACTGAGCAGGAGAGTGGACCACGATTTTGAGGCCACCAGGAGGCAGACCAAAAAGATGTGTCTTTGCCAAATACAGTAGAACTACCTCTGTTTTGTCTGAATTTAACTTGAGACAATTTTCCTGCATCCAAAAAACAATTTGTTCCATGCTGTTGTTAAACTGTTTGGCAAAAACTTCAGCAACGCACAAGACTGAGACCACAATCTGCATGTTAAAGGCATATGAAATCACCGAGACCAGATGATTGAATCAGGTTGACCAGTGGGGCCATGTAGATATTGAAAAACTTAGAGGGCCCTGAGGGACACCACATGGGAGGGGAAAAGTCTCCGATGTAAAGTTGCCCAGAGCTACCACTTGTTCTCTACTCACCAGGAAGGAACATAAAAGGGAGAGGACAGAGTCTGACATCTATGGACTCCAGCCAGTCAATTAGCACAGAGTGGTTGACAGTAATAAATGCATGCAATACCAATTCAGATTCAGGACAGTGATTGGACTTGAAATTGAACTGGGACCCATCTAGGGCATGGTGTTTTTCAAGGAAAGCTATCATATCAATGTTTAATGGTTTCTCAACAGAAGGGGTCTATTCTTGGTGCATATAGAGGTTAACCATACACCGCTGTGTTCAAGGAGAAAGCATCTTGCAGGGATTCTCTCATAGATGTCCACAGTCCTGTGCTGTAGTGTCCTTGTTTACATTTCCATCTGTAAAAGCCTAGGATTGATAGCAAAACCGGAGGATAAATACTAAGAAGAGAAAAGCTTTAATAACCTTCATATACTGTGAAGCTCCTTGGAAGAACAAGTGCCTATGTGCACTTGCTTAAACTGCCAGGCATTGATGTGTGCTTCCTCTAATGGACCATCTGACCAACTCTGCACTGTTTGTGGCCAAACAGAGGGTTGCTAAACTGTACAAGGCTATTGTACAGAACTTCCATTAGCCATGGAGGTAGCAGTGCTAAGAGAAAGGTTTGAGCACTCAAATACTCAGTTAGCAAACAGATTTGGATTTACATTGTAAATAGAAGACAAAGATAAATAATACAAGTGCAGTAATTGTTGCTAAGTCTCACGCTGCAGGGGGAATAGAGCTTGCCGGATCAAAGATGGCCACCATCTAGGAGAGCTGTAATTTTATCCTTCACCATCCTAGTGCCATAAATAGATGGAAGGCCACTAAAGTCACCTGCATGCTGCCTGCAGTGTAATATGTGCATAGCAAGTTGGGAGTGAGAGCTGATCGGCCATTCCAGAGGGCCAGAGTGGAACCTTACTAGTGGTCCGCATGACTGCTTAGCCAGCGACTGGCGCAGACAGCTGCTAAAGGAAGTGGAAGACAGCCCGGCATGGAGGAGTCAGCATTTTGGGGGCTGCAGTAACCCGGCCTGGGGCCCATGGTTCGGGGGGCCGGGGCTGAGGCAGAGGATGGAATCCTGCGACCTGGGCCGGCACGGCCTCACCAGAAGAGTGGCCTGTATGGGCAAGTGCAGACTTGCCTAGCCCTGGAGACTGTGGGACATGGCATGGGCCTAGTTCTAGAGTTGGAAGTGCAGGGGGGGCTCAGGAAGAACATCGAATCCCCCACCTGAACACAGAACTATGCGGCAAGGTTGCCAATAACCCTGTTCCCTGTTAAGTGGGAGTGCACACAGAGACCGGGCCTGATCGAGTCGACAAAGGACCTGCATGAAGGTACCAACCCCCAAGTGGGTTCCCAATTAACTGGCTAGTGATGGGGGGGGTTGCTCAGCCACATCAGAGCTGCTCTGCCACTCATCCTGCTCAGGGTACTGACCTGAAAAGTGCCTGAAGCGAGGGGAGAAACGTTGGTGAGCCTAGACTGGGATCTTCGTCCAACGACTGGGCTATGAAGCAGGCTATGTCCCTCATAATAATCTGAGCACTGTTAGCCCTGACATAAGACTGACATACTAAAGGGGTCTGTGTGAGACTTGGTTGGAAGCGTGTGCCTCCTAATCACAAATGCCATTCATGCAGTGGTGAGACAGCACATTCTATGGACAATCATACTGCACAGACCTTAGGTCTCTATACATCATCTCATCCAGGAGAGACTTATATAGCTTCACGTGGGTATCAGCCTTATCAGCATAGATAAACAGGTAACCAGTGTGGCACCTAATAATCCTGAAAGTGATAAACACAGGGTGTACTCGAGTAGCGTACTCCATCGTAGTGGGGAATACACAGCTCTTCCGACAAACAGCCATAAAGGGAGGCACAGTGACCTGTGCATGAGACTGGAGGCTGGGTACATGCAACCCTGCCTAATTACTTAGTTGCATACTCTATATAAGCAGTAGTGGCTTTGGCCCTTTGGGATTGAAAGCGATTACACTCCTGGCACAGTGAGGTCTTGCTCATGCTGGGGTTTCCTACGCCCCATTGCCTGCCTTACTGGTTACCCCTGATTAAGCACAACACACTCCTGGAGGCCTGGCGTGGAGCCTACTGAACACATCCCACAATATGGGTAAAACCGACAAATCCCAATCGAAACTACAGTTTGACACTTGAAAGACACCCAAGCCCTAGGAAGATGGTAATACAGCGGATTTGTGATGGGAGGAGGCAGAACCCGAGGTGGGCAGCAAACTGCGACAAATCCTGGCAGCAATGCAGCACTGTCTCACTAAAATAGATGGTAAGACATACACCCTGTCCTTTTGAATAGACTATGTCAGAGCGTCTCGACAAGCAAACTGAGTGCCTAGACAAGATCGTGCCCCGCATCTCACAGGATGAGCTGGTCACTATGTCGGCACTGCAGAAGCGATTTGAAGAGATGTTACTTACCATGCAATCGAAGACAGAAGACCTTGAAGCCAGATCACGTTACGTCGTGCGACTGGTGGAGCCCAAGGACTTTGACAAAATGGAAAGGTTCGCGGAGAGACTCCTTTCAGAATTACTAGTGCGAGAGACTTTTCAGATATCTCCAGGGTAGAACGAGCCCATAAATCGCTGGAACCGCAGCCGGGGGCAAAGCCTTGTCCTGTGATAGCACACCCTCTCAACTATAGAGACTATGACATAGCACTTCACAAAGCAAGAGAACTCAAAGGGCTGCGCTACAAGGGTATGGAATTGGCGCTCAATCCAGATTTCTCTCAGCAGGTCCAGAAGGCCTGTAAGCAACGCATCTCAGCCAAACACAAAAACTCCAAGAACTTCAGTTAGCATGTAAAACCGTTGAATCAGTATATCAAACAACACATGGCTGCGATGACGAAGTGACGCTCACCAAGGTCAAAGGATTCCGACACTGTGGTTTCCCAGGAGTTGAAAGACTGGAGAAATCTGTGGCACGATGGACTGAAGAAGGCTGCGCTCCCTGTGCTGCTCGGTCAGACATTCCTTCAGGCTTTACATCATTTGCAGTACTGGTAATGGGTGGAGGACCCCGGGCTGTACTGCCTGTTGTTGTAGATGTACAATGTTTGGAGGGTTATGGAGGGCAATGCACGTAGGGCATGTACGTTTTGGGGTCTCACAGTGTGGGAGTAGGGAGGGTTATGTTCAACACAGTTGAATTTAATGCAATGGCAAGGGCTGCAGACTGTTAAAGTTACACTTTACTGCTAGATTGATCCAGCTCACTTAAAGGCCTTTCACTGGCTCCCCATCCAGAAAAGATGCCACTTCGAACTCCTGACCCATGCATACAAAGCTCTCCGTGACTAAGGACCTGCCTACCTAAACCACCGCCTGCATTTCCATCGACCTCCCAGGAACCTTTTCTCCGCACACCATGCCCTCGCACAAATACACCCCATACGTCGCTCTAGAGGACGCTCCTTCTCCCACCTCACCAACAAAGCTTGGAACGCCCTCCTTCTCTACGTCCGCACCGCACCCTCACTGACCCACTTCAGGAAAGGGCTTGAGACCTGGCCCTTCAACTAACACCAGCAGTAAGCGCCTGGATACCCTTTTGGGTGACAAGCTGTGCGCTACAAATACAACTTGATTGATTGACACTTGTTGCTGTGGAGAGATTAGTTGAGATGCATGGCAATGGTCGCTGACAAGGGTGGGGCAATGCGTGGCACATCGACTGCTCCACCGATCAGGCTGCTTCCATGGAACATCTACAGGCTCAATGATTGCCATAATGTGCGCAAACTAGTGGCACACTTTTAACAACATAAAATATATGTTGCTATATTACTGGAGACACACCTCACACCCAGAAGCACCATGCTAACACAGCACAGACTGCAGGGCATTTACTAGGTGCTTGGCTTCACCTCACATGCTGGGGTGTGCTGCTTTGGGCTCAATGGGGATCTGGAGTAAAACTACAGGAGGTGTGTGTAGACCACGGAGGCAGGTATGCAGTAGCGCTCTGCACAAAAGATGACCTTACGATAATGCTAGAGGGGTGTATGGCCCAAATTATGATGACCCTGACTTTTATCACACATTAAATGCCACTTTGGCACAATGAGGGGACATTCTGCAGGTCTGGGGTGATGACTTCAATAGCAGTATGGAACCGTGACCTATATCGCCCCAGGGGTCCGCCCTGTCGTCCCTTGGCTGCAGCCTGAGCCCTCCAGGAGATAGCAGCCCAGGGTGGTTTGCTAGATGTTTGGCGTTTTAAATGTCCCATAGGCGGCGGAAGCTATACTCACTATTCTATGGTGCATAATGTGCACACAGCAATAGACTTTTGGTTGGTGACACACAGCTTAGTACACCGGGTGCATGGCTGTGAACCCTGGACACGCACATACTCAGATCCTTTCACCAGTTCTGCTAGAGCTACAGTTATGTAGCCCACGTCCAGCTGCCTTCACTTGGTGGTTCCTACCGTATTCCCTGTTGGAGATTGCGTTCAAGGAAGATCTAGTGCAGGCAATAGATGATTTCTTCAGTCTTAAGATCAGCTCTGTGACAAAATTTGCAACAGTGTGGAAGACATTTAAAGTTTATATTAGACGAGTTACTACTTATAAACACATGGGTGTCCTTTGATCCCTCCAAAGCAGGTTAGCGAGGCTGAAGACTAAAATTGGGGAACTAGAGCAAAGTCATAGGGAGACGACAGATCCCAGCCTAATAGGTGACATTCAAGCCAAGTTGGAAGACTGGCACGACACTGAGCAGAGTGAACTCAATCACCTGGGTAATTATGCGACAGCACAAAGTGTACGGGGAGGGGGAGAGACCAGGTGCCACTCTGGCGGCACTCCTCTGCCCCAGATGGGAGGACACTGCAATCTTCACAATACCAGGTGAGTAGGGGACGCTACTGTTTGCAGCCGATCAAATCTCTGGTCGGTTTCACTGGTACTATGCAGACTTATAAATCTTGAGACCTGCGCAGGAGGAGGGCACTACAGTAGACTACCTTGCACATATCGCTATGAAATGGCTCTCAGTGGAACACAGAGAACATCTTAGCCTCCTGCTGTGCCCTGCTGAGGTTATAGCTGCTTTGAAAGATATACCTAGTAGCAAGGCACCGAGAACAGATGAGTTGACAATAGCCTTTTACAAGGCCTGTCAAGACAAATTAATTCCCCATTTGATTACTCTTTACAAGGAAATGATAGACGACAGTTGCATGCCATCCTCGATGCAGAAGGTCACTCTTTTAAATCCTGGCAAGCCAGCAGATAGTTGTGCGGCTTATAGGCCGCTGTCACTATTGAAGGTTGACACCAAAATATACTCTAAGGTACTGGCCAAGAGATTGGCACCTCTGGTCTCGGGAATAGTGGCGCCTGAACAAGCTAGATTTATACCAGGTAGAACATTATGTAAGCTCCGGACCCTTCATAGTGCTATAGTGCAAGGACCTGGAGGTGAAGGCAGCTTCTGTGTTCCTCGACATCGAAAAGGTGTTTGAGTCAGTGAAATGGGGATTCATGCTCGCAGAACTGAGGAGCACTGGTGTCAGAGAAGTATTTTTGTGCTTAGTTGAGGTAATTTATACCAAACCAATAGCATGTATATGGATAAACGGTGAGGTTACAGACCCTTTAGAAGTTACCTACAGAACTAGGCTGGGATGCCCTTGTCACCGTTGCTATATGCTCTACTGGCGGATCCGCTAGCCTGAGCTCTCAGAGAATGCCATACCCAAAGGGGTAGGTGATTTACACATTATAATCTGATCATTTCAGCTTACGTGGATGATATTCTTTTATATGTACATAACCCGGAGCATAACCTGTCACCAATTCTCTGAGAGGTAGTGCTTTTTGGTTGACACTCAGGTTTGCATATAAATTGGGGCCAGTCTTTAATATTCTCCCTCGCTGCAGTGACAACACCAATGGAGTACTGATGCGGTTGACCATGGACTTGGTGCGATGACTGGGAATACAGTTGCACACCAACCCGTCGGTAGTCATTTGGGAAAAGTATGGTAAGGCAGTATAGAAACTTTTGGAAGCGGTTGATGGCTGGATAAGGCTTCCACTATCGCTCACTGGCCATATAGCCATAATGAAAATGGTAGTGCTACCATGACTCTTGTTTCTGTTTGGCAGTATTCTAATATTGTTGCCCCGGAAAGTGTTCCTCAACTTACGAATAATTGTAACTACACTGGCATGGGGCAGAAATCAGCCACGAGCTAATTGGAACACACTTACCCTGCCATATGACATGGGAGGGCTGAATGCTCTGGACCTAGAGGGATATTATTGCGCCGTGCAATACATGTATGCTCATTACTGGTTGCATGGGCCAAACGATTTACCACACCTCTGGCTTGAAAAAGACACCGCTTCCCCATTGTTGCTTCCTCAGTCCCTGTTCGCAAAGCCCAATCGGCGATACAATGTTCTCGCCCCTTAAACACGACAAAGTACTCCTGGCACAGGGAGCTGTAAAAACAGGCGGGTTCTCTTCTTTACTCTCCCAGTATCCTGTTGGGGACTTGTACGTGGTCTCCTCTTGGACAAGAAGGAAAGTGCAGCAAGTGCGCTATGGGGAATGGGTCTGCACAACATGGGAGATTTTTTCTCTGAGGGTACAATGGGTAAGTGGGACCAGGTTGGGGTGCAGGATATTGAGCCGTCCCCAAAAGTGCAATTTCATTATTTTAGAGCCCGACATATGATGCATGCCTTATTGCGGTGGAGGCTTACTTGAAACCCCAGCATTGCAGGCAGTGACGTATTGGCTGCAAACGAACACACCGCAACACCTTATACCCCAACTTTATGCATTCACTTGTGACACGCAGAGGCCAGGGGTCACTATGGGCAGCCTGGAATGGCAGAGGGAGCGGGAAGTCACTGTCATTGACAAACAGTGGACATACTTTGTTCCATGGTGCGATCTGTCTCACTGAATGGCAGGCATCGGTTGATTCATTTAAAATATATTAACAGAGTGTATTACACACCAGCACGTTTGTATCATTATGGGTTACGGAGCAGAGCGAACTGCACCCACTGTGGAGAAGATGAAGCAGAGTTTGCACATGTGGTGTGGTTTTCCCCGGGTTTTCGGAGATTCTGGCAGACAATGAGAGCTGATCTTGAGGAGATAACAGGTTTAACAATAGAGATGACATTTATGCTTGCCTTGCTAGGTTATGATAGGGAGGTATCAACTGGTATGCGGCGCTTGGTGGCTATAGGATGGCTGTTAGCATGGCGCAGAATAGCAATGAGATGGGCACGTGGTCCCCTTCTGACATTACAAGAATGGCATGCGGACATGACATATTGTAACACGAAGTCAGATAGTTACCATGAGCTACTACCACTAAGCAGTCACCCAAAAGACATATGGGGCCCTTAACAGGCCTACCTGGCATGCATTGGGGATGACATGAGGTCTAATATGGATGAAAGCGAACTGGTAAATAGTTCCAGTGTGGAATGAAACAAACCGATAGAACTACGCATGACACAAAACAGAAGGATAGCAGTAAGGGAAGGAGCAGGGCATCCCAGAGGGACGCGGTGGAAAGCAGGGGTTAATTCTGATGGAATGTGGGATAGAGTGACAGGGGTTTGGGGTAACTGGAGACAAGTCGATTGTTGAAGCTCTTGAGTGATCTACTGTAAATGCACTGCTCTGTACCTTATTCACCTGTTGTTAAAGTATGAAAATCTGCTTTTTTATATCACGCAGCACAAGTAATGTAAGTTGTGGTTATAACCGATTGCTGCCAACTGTATATCTGTCATCATTTTTCTGTAAGGTTGTAACAAAACCAAAAAAAAGGGGGGGCAACCATCATGGCCGCAACTACCTGATCTGTACGAGCTCCACCGCATTCACCTAATACAACGAGCTATTGGGCTTCCAACCTGCACTAAAAAGTGACTTCTACGAGATCAGGGGAGAATTCCACCTCAAGAGAGTAGAGAATGGCGCTGGCAAGGGGACAACCACGGTGCCAGGACTAAAGGCCGTGAGGCCATTAGTAGGAGAGCGGCGATTCTGACCTCCTAGCCCATGAGAAGAAAAGTCCCCTTCCGAGCCAGGGACTTCAAGTGATTATTTGCCTGCCGCCCGCTCAAATCCGTTATAATACATGTGCCCCATCCGTGCAAGCTACCGATGCCACGAGGATCGCACCCCATAGCGCGATCCACAGATGGTCTGGCCCAGTGATGTCGGCGAGAGCCTAGCTTTGAACAGCGATTCCCACTGCCGCATTCCTCACCGAAGCCTGCAAATCAGACCACAACTTAGGCCCCTGCGTCCAGAGAGTAAATCCAGATCAAGTCCTCATTGTCACTGGGTGCCACAAGCACTGGGCACCTTCCTTCAAACCAAAGCCACCCTTCCAGCTTTACAATGGCAGCCATCTACATGATCAGCTGCAGCAGTAGAGACTACAGTGAGGGCAGCATAAACTCTAAACCCCTCCAGACGGCCCATTCCCGCAATGAGTACACAACAGTCAGTTATTTGTTTGGAAAATGTTGGCAGCAGTTTTATTAACTGTTGGTTTACAGCATGTCTGCTCTGCTTTTATGAGGGCCATAAATCATTATGTCATATCATTGTTATAAGCAATTAGAGGTTGTCAATAACGCTATGTCTCCCCTGAGGTTAGCAGACCCTGGGTTTGTGATTCTCATTGGTACATTTGTGTCATACATCGCTTTGTATCTTAACAACCATATACTTGACGACCGACAAATTTCCTGTTACATGCCCTTCACTCCTTTGCTTTCAATCAGTGTTGTGTTTTGGTCCTTTGCTGTTATTCCTTTTTTATGTAGGAGGGTACTCGTTTCCCTTTTGGCTTAACTCGCTACCTTGTTTGGTCCTTGTGTCCAGCACTCCGGCAGACCCAGGCTGCGAGTGCCGTGTTTCCGAGTACCTCCCCCGACTGCCTTACCCTGCCGTGAGGCATCCCAAGGTAAGTAGCCCTGCCACCACGCTGCGTTGGGTGTGGCCTTTGTTGTTCTTTATCTCTCCTTTCGCCACTGTCACTTATCCTTTATCCTTTGACCCATTCTGCGACGCTCTGGGTGCTTAGTGTTAGGTGTGGGTGGGTGGGTGTCCTCCTTACTTTGCTGCCTGGCGGCCTCAATACGTATAAGGGTTTTGTACCGGGCAGCTCCTTTTAAATCTCCTTTCTGCCTTCAGGGCATGTTGGGGTTCGTTTATAAAATGCTTGGGCCCCATTGAGCCATCGTTCCTTCTATGACCCCCCCTTTCCGTTTCCGCCCTGTGCCCCACTTGCGACAGGGCCGGAACGGGGGGGGGGGTAAGGGTGCTTGCTTTTGCGGGGGCCGCTTCCAGTCCCCCGCTATTTCTTGTTTGCGTGCCCTATCCGATGCGTTTCTGCTCGAGGCCTCAGCATGGTTTCTGCTCCGGCCCCATGAGCTCCCTATGGTTGCGGGCCTTCGCTCAAAACCCCTCCAGACGGCCCATTCCCGCAATGAGTATACAATAAAACAGTCAGTTATTTGTTTGGAAAATGTTGGCCGCAGATTTTATTAACTGGTGGTTTACAGCATGTCTGCCCTGCTTTTATGAGGGCCATAAATCATTATGTCATATCATTGTTATAAGCAATAAGAGGTTGTCAATAACGCTATGTCTCCCCTGAGGTTAGCAGACCCTGGGTTTGTGATTCTCATTGGTACATTTGTGTCATACATCGCTTTGTATCTTAACAACCCTTCACTCCTTTGCTTTCAATTAGTGTCGCGTTTTGGTCCTTTGCCGTTATTCCTTTTTTAATGTAGCAGGGTATTCGTTTCCCTTTAGGCTTAACTCGCTACCTTGTTTAGTCCTTGTGTCCAGCTCTCCGGCGGACCCGGGCTGCGAGTGCCGTGTTTCTGAGTACCTCCCCCGACTGCCTTACCATGCCGTGAGGCATCCCAAGGTAAGTAGCCCTGCCACCCCGCTGCACTGGGTGTGACCTTTGTTGTTCGTTATCTCTCCTTTCCGCCACGCCGCCTTTGGGATACCGCTCAAAGGCGGCTCCCCCACTTCCTGTCTGATTTATTCGCAGCCTTCTAGCTGCAAGGCGGCCCATAGGTTATTCCAGAAGACCTCCGACCCCTGGCGGGTCAGGTGTAGCCCCATCCTTTCCAAAGTATTCTGGTCTCTGCAGGTTGATAAGCCCATGTCTGATGCTCTCCTAGCCATTTTGTACGCAGAACTTTTTTGCTGCAACACTCAATTTTTTCTGGGACGTATCCAATGCCCCCGCTGAAGTGGCCCCTCTCCACTTCTGTCTGGGAATGATTTCTGACCAAATCAATGTGTTGTTGCCCAGGCGCCTTGCCGCCGCAGCGAGGTTCACCTCAATGCTTTCCAACAAACCTCTCCTGCCTAGTTGTGCCAGGTCGTTGCCCCCCAGAGGGATTATTACCACGTCTGGTTCCGGGTGTTGGGAGGCTAAGAGGTCCCCTAGTCTGTCATGGAAGTGTTCCCATTTCATGCCCCGGAAACCGTTTGTCCATTTTGTCCGTTGCGGGCGTTGTCCACACATGGGGCCATCCGACTCCCACCAGGTTTGGGTTCTGTGTACGAAAGAGTGCCCGATCACCCATGCCGTTCTGTGTTCACCTGCATGTGGAAAGGGACAGTGAGGGTCTTGTTGTGAAGCTAGTTCTGTTCGTCTCTATGTTGCCTTCTGATGTAACCTTTGTAGGCATTGGAGCTCCACCTCCCATTCGCTTTTATGCCTGCCGCCGACATGCCATGACGCGCTGCTGTGGTTGCCACCCCTATCCTGAAGGAGTGGGTGCCGAATTTGCTTGCTGGGAGCCCCACACTGGTCAGTGCCCTTCTGAGTACTGCTTTGAACTGGAATATACTCAAGCAGTCCCCATTCTTGTGTCTTAGGAGTGCCCCTTGCCCCTCTGGGCTTACTTTCAAGAACTCCTGCACGCTGCAAACTGGACATACCTTGCGGTCATCCAGGCATTTTAGCTCTACTTTTGCCCCTTTTCCTAGTTGATTGGTTTTAGATTTCTTTAGTAAGATCTGAATGTCTCCTGGACTTATCTGGACATCCTGCCTCTGGATGCCTGTGTCTGTGTGCCCGGTTCTGGCCGGGGCCACTAGCTCGCTTATTCTAAAGGCCCAAAGAACGTCACTGTGAAGGCTGCCTTGAAAAGCGTGCTTTCAAAATTGTCCTGACATTTGCTACTGAGCACCCCCACTAGCTGCTTCAGGAGGCTGAATTCGATCGGGCGCCGTTGGTCCCTCGTGGGACCTTCCAGCCTGCACCACCCCTTCATTCCTGCTCTTATGTAATGTGAGTTAGAGGGGTCCCTACCTGTTGCCAGTTTGCTAGAGTGTGCTACCGCTGCCAGGTGTGCTTGTGCCCAGGACTTGGTCTTCTTCTGTGTGAAAGCACCATTGTATAAATCTCCCAACTGCTCTCTGGGCCTCCTCGTGGTTCTCAAAAGACTTTAAACCTGTCACCTCTAGCACCGTGCTTGCGCATGTTGCATAGCGCCTCGCCGTCTTTGGTGCCAGGGCTTGCTCTATTAATGCAGATAGGTCCCCTCCACCAGACCCCACAGTCTGGGAGGGAATGGCGTCATCTCCTGTTCTGCTCCCGGGGCCAGGCTCCTGAATTTCCCCATTTGGAATCGAGAGAGGGCATCAGCTTTAGTGTTCACTGCGCCCTGGTCGTGCCTCGCCCTTATGTCTAGGTTGCTTTTGAGCTACATTTCACCATGTACCTCAATACTTTCAATACGACTGTGCACTGTGATGCCCCTCTATTGATTGCGTGAACCACTGCCTGGTTATCCGACCATAGTGTGAGTTTCATGTTTCTTAGCTGTTCTTGCCAGATTGTCAGAGCCTCTGCGATGGGGAATAATTCCAATAGTGTGATGTTCTTTGTGAGGCCACATGTTGCACATGACTCGGGCCACTTCTTGGCACACCACTTGTCCTTTAATAGGGCCCCAAAGCCTAGGCTGCCTGCTGCATCGGTGTACAACTCAATCTATTTGGCCGACACCCATCCCTCCCTCCATATCAGGGTGCCACTGAAATTTGCTAGGAATGCTTGCCATGTCTGTAAATCTTGTTTTACCCCAAGGGTCAGCCTGACGTGGTGGTGTTTTTTCTCCAGCCCCCTAGTCAGCTGTGAGATTCGCCTCGCAAATACTTTTCCCACGGGGATGATTCTTTCAGTTTCAGTTCAGTTTCCCGACTAACTCTTGTAGTTCTCCTAGTGTGGCCTTCTGTTTGCCCAGTAACTCCTTGATATCCTTTTGGAGGTCCTTATCTTTGTCTTGTGGCATGCTAGATGTGCCTGCTTTGGAGTCCAGCTCTATGCCCAGAAAAACTAGTTTGGTGGTCGGGCCTGTGGTTTCATCCTCTGCTAGTGGAACCCCCAGCTTGGCTGCTATGGATTGGAAAGAATCTAGTAAATCCTGACACTGGCCCGCTGGGCTGACCTACAAATAGAAAATCATCCAAATAGTGTAGCTTCCCGCCCCTTCGGTGTTGTTTGTGTAATGCCCATTCTAGGAATGTGCTGAATTTTTTGAAATATGCGCAGGAAATTGAGCATCCCATGGGCAAGGCCTTGTTGAAGTATGTTCCCCCTTCAAACTTGAATCCCAGGAAGTGGTAGCCCTCGGGGTGGATGGGGAGAAGCCTGAAAGCAGATTCAATGTCTGCTTTCGCCATCAGCGCGCCTCGCCCTTTTGTGCGCAATAAATCTACTGCATCGTCCACTGACGCGTACCCCACCGCGCAGTGGACCGGGTCAATGCAATCGTTCACCGACTTGCCTTCTGGGTAGGACAGGTGGTGAATGAGCCTAAATTTGCCTTGCTCTTTTTTAGGGACCACTCCTGGGGGTGAAATGATTAGTTCGGGTGGGATGGGGCCCAGCAGTGGGCCCTCCACCCTCCCTAGCTCCTTCTCTTTCTTAATTTTTTCTTTTACTATTTTGGGGTACTCGCTTGCAGAGCGCAGGTTCTTTGGTTCGGAATTGTGCGTTCTCAAAATAGAAGGTATTTTAAAGCCCTGTTCAAAGCCTTTGCATATTAATCTTGCGACTTGTTTGTTGTCGTATTCGTTTGCCAGTTGCCTCAATCTGCCTGCATTTATGGGGGATACTGCCACCTCCACTTTTCTCCCCAGCCAGGTTACTGTGTGGGTGTGACTATTTCTTTTTATCTTTCTCCCTCTTGAGGCTGCTTCCTCCCACCCTCTTACATTCTGCTGCGGGGTGGCACCCCCACATGTAGAGCACACGTGTCTGAATTTACACGCTGCACCCCATGTACATTTGTCTTTTTCAAACTAGAAGCATACTGCTGCGGATGCCCTCCCAGCCTGTGGCCCCTTCCACTGTGTGTAATGCTGCCTCTTGTGGAAAGGCTTCGCCTTCTCGTGTCTTCCTTTCTGGTAGCGCCCGCGAAAGGGCTGTTCGCCCTTGTTTGCTCAGCTTTTGGCGTCTCTTGCTATCATCATTTTGTGCATGTAACCCGCTATGTCCTCTTCATCCCATGCCCGGCTGCCCTCGATACGTATTAGGGTTTTGTACCGGGCAGCTCTTTTTAAACCCCCTTTCAGCCTTCGGGTCATGTTGGGGTTAGTTCAAAAAATGCTTCGGCCCCATTGGGCCATTGTTCCTTCTATGCCCCCCCCTTTCCGTTTCCGACCTGTGCCCCACTTGCGATAAGGCCAGAACCACGGGGGTAGGGTGCTTGCTTTTGCGGGGGCCGCTTACGGTCCCCTGCCATTTCTTGTTTGCGCACCCTATCCGGCGCGTTTCTGCTCGGGCCTCGGCGTGGTTTCCGCTCCGGCCCCATGAGCTCCCTACGGTCGCGGGCCTTCGCCCATTTGGTGCTCTGCGGGGTTCTTTGAGACTTTTTTTGAACCCTCGGCGCTATGAACCTCCACTGTAGCCTGCCACCGTTAAGCCAGAAGGCTACAACTTGAAACACCTTGTTACAAAAGACAGCTGCAAACTACTTTTCTCTACTCATTCTTTAGTCTGCTAGAGGGCTTTTCTGAAGGAAACACTATACTCAAGGGGGATTTTAAACTTATCTGAAACCTGCAATTAGATGGTATGCACCCGCAGAGAAGGAAGTTTTAGGAAAGTGCTCAAACACACGATTCACTCCCTTGGACTGCTTGATGCTTGGCGTACATCCCACCCAACCACTCGGGATTACACCTTCTTTTCTCACTCCCACTGCACATACTCCCAATTGAATCATACTTTTATTAGCCAATCCCTAGAACAAAGCCTTTTGGCTGCCGAATTTAATGTGATCGTGATTTCAGATAATGCCCCTGTAACACGGGAAGCTTTACAAAATCGCTCAAACACCCAGTTGACTGGACTGCTTGATGCCTGGCGTACACTCCACCCAACCACTCGGGATTACACCTTCTTTTCTCACTCCCACCATACATACTTATGCGTGGATCATACTTTTATTAGCCAATCCCTAGAACAAATCCTTTTGGCTGCTGACTTTCATCCGATCATGATTTCAGATAATGCCCCAATAAGCCTCACTTTGGAATGGGGACTCCCCACTCCTGAACTACACTGCTGGTTCCTCCCAGGATCTCTTACTAGAGATCGGCTGTTCGAGATGAGCTGCACAAATCTATTGTAGATTTCTTCCAGGAGAGTAAACCCCATGACACTAATATATCAACCACCTGGGATGCCTTCAAGGCAGTAATCAGGGGTAAATGTATTCCTCTCGTATCTACGCTTCATAAACAGAAAACCCAAGATAGATTGACCTTGGAGGCTGAGCTCCGTCTAGCTGAATGCACCCATAAAGAAAACCCTATATTGGACTCCAAAGAAAAGTTATGGCTCTACAGTGGGAATTGGGAGTGGCCTATACCAAAAGGGTGGAATTCACCTTGTTTTGTCTCAAACATCTGACATACGATAAAGGCAACAAGGTAGGCACCCATCTGGCACGCCAACTATGTCTTAAACATGAAAAAGACTATATCAGCCTAATTTGCAAAGATTCTGGGGCGCTCGTCATGTCTGAACATGACAAAACTGACGCCTTTTGTGATTTTTATAAAAAACCTGTATACATCTGAACCCCAGATGTAGATACTCAAATAGATTATTTGGAGGGAGTGACCTTATCCCAGGTCACTGTAGATCAAAACGATGCATTGGGTGGCTTGATTGAGGAGAATGAAGTCTGAGAGGCCATTTCCTCTCTTAAGTTACACAAATCCCCAGGGCCCGACGGGCTTACAGCACACTTTTACAGAACGTTTGGTCCTGAGTTAGTCTCATACCTTGTGCTTCTATTTTACCATATGGCTTCAATCAAACAAGTCACTCCCACTATAAGTGAGGCACTTATTTCGATTATTCCTAAACTGAGTAAAGAACCCCTTCTTCGCATCTCCTATAGGCTGATTGCCTTGCTCAATTTAGATGCCAACCTCTACTCTAAAATACTCGCTACCCGGCTTGAGGGGCTTCTTCCCAATATGATCCATCTCGATCAATCTGGATTCATTCAGTGGAGACAGACCTACGGCAATCTCAGGAGGGTAGTCCACCTGATTGAGAAGGCGACTAAAAAACAGATTCCTGCCATTTTGGTGGTGCTTGATGCTGAGAAGGGCTTCGCCGGAGTGGGCTGGGCCTTCCTTTTGCACACCCTTCATGAATTTGGTCTTAACAAACACTTCATTAACATGGTACAGGCGAACTATGAGCATCCCTTGTCGCACGTAATGGTCAATGGAGTGGGTTACGATTATTTGTCCTTACAACCTGGGACGCACCAGGGGTGCCCATTCTCCCCCCTCTTGTTTGCTCTCAGGATAGAAAACTTGGCAGCTCTGATATGTGCTACACTGGAGAATCAGGGGATCCCTTTCAGCTCATGTGATCACAACCACTACAGGCTTTACAATGTGAGCTTAGTAGATATGAGACTGTCTCAGGTTAATGTGTTAACCCCCATAAGTCCGCTCTTCTCAACTTCACCCTGCTTTCATGTGAGATGGGAACTCTGGCAGCCTCAACACCCTTCAAACGGGTGATAAAAAGACATCACACACCTGGGGATTAAGATTACCCCTAATGTTTCTGACCTGTACCACACTAACTTTCCTCCCCTGCTCCGTCAGCTTAAAGCGGACTCAGCACCAGTATATCTCTCTTTGCTGGTACGGATCAATGGGATCAAGATGATGGTCCTTCTTCATATACTGTATATTTTTCAAAGCCTCCCAATTGATGTACCCTGGGAATGTTTTGTGGATCTAGTCTTGGGCTTGGGCACTTGGAAATTATTTACCTTCAAAGGAGTCTTTTGAGTCACAAAATGTTGTGTGGCTCTTCCCTTAGTGAGAAATGAGCATGAGCATTGACTCCATCATCAGGTTCTGACGTGCACAGAGAGTGCTCAGAGTTCATTGTGTCCTGAACATTTTTCTTGGGCCCACACAATTAGTTTCTGATATTGACCCACCAAGATAACCAGCTCTCTTCTTGATGATTTTTGATCATGACTCCTTCTCACATTGCTCCTAAGGTACCATAGTCAAGCACTCAATGCCCTGGACAGCACAGGACTCAATGTGCCTTTCGGAGACCACATTCGTCTTCAGCCCTCTACCCCAGAGAAAGCAGCCTGGGAGGGGGTGATGGAAAGGACACCCTTCCAACAATGCCGTAATGCAATTCTAAATATCTGTCGTAGGCTCATCATGAGGTCTGCAGCTTGAAAATTTCTTCCAACGACAACAATACCTCCTATGACTCCTGCCTCACCTTCCATTCAAAGAAAATCCTAAGGTATCAAAGGAAAATGTGCTGGGCTCATTGCAAGATGCATCAGCCGGCATCCTCTGAGGCTCCAGGCATCTTCAGAGATGAAGATCTCTTTGGCGCTGAGGAGGGCAAAGAGACTGTGCCATCAGGAATCCCTGCAGCGCAGGCAACTCCCAATCCCAAATCGGGCTGTTTGAGTCCATTAGACCATGAAGAGGTTCCTCCACCTTTGCTGACACCATCAACTACACCTCCTTTACCACGACAACGCTCATGCACACCACTCCCTCTACCTCAATCAGTCATGTGAAGGGTTCCCAGCACCTTCTCCAACCCTGGCGGTCCGTATGGCCCCTTTGCTTTTATGACCAGCCTTTGGACCAAAGACCTTCTGATGATTATTGCGACAACTATAACGATCTTCCAGTGACCCTGATTTGGAGCACTGTGGAATATCAGCATCCTACCAGAGGATACTATGGCCTGTCACAAGGTCATTTAACGGGCCACAGCGTTCATTAGGATGGATATGCACTTTATCCAGGAGAAGGACGGGTTTCTCCTGGAGACACTGTGAAAGTCTGAACGGACAGTGCAATTCCTGCCCATGCTCAAAGGCATGCTAAAATCTACCCCCAAATTGTTTTTAAAGAGCCTCTTAAGGAAAGGGTATTCATGCTCAGATTCTAATAAAGTACAAACCCTCGCCACTGACCCCATTTGAATCAAAATACAGATTTCCCCTGACTCCCTAATGGTTCATACTGCCTGCAAATGGGCTTCTGCCCAGCTGCCCGATAAACACAGCAAGCAGATTGATGCGGCAGGCAATAGTCGACTTGCCAGCCATGCATTGTTGTATAGCCAACTCTGTTGGCCATCTTGCCAAATGTGACAGGTCCTAGTGGGAAGAGATGCAGGATCTTGTCAAACATCTCCCAGAGGAGTACAGTAAGAAAATGGTGTTTGAAGGAAGGTCATTGCCAATGGCAGAATTCGCTGTGCACTCGAATCCACATACAGAAGCCTCTCAAGAGACATTAATACTAGTGTCCTTGTTCGACTTGAAGCATCTCTTAGCCTCGAGGCTGACTAAATGCTCAAAAAGATTAAAAAAGGATTAGGAGACTGCAACATTTATGGCTGCCCAGGAAATCTGACTCAGAGGTTCCTTTCGGAAACAACTAAACCCACCTCGCTCAACCAGCCACATTGTTACCAAAGACAGCAGCAGGGTTCCATCAGCAAGCAGGTAGGGACTACACCAGGGTATTTATAAGAGCAACAACAACAAAATAAGAGCAGGGATGGCTCCAGCAAAGGAGCCTCGAACTCAAAGCAGTGATGAGCCCCCCTCCCCCCCACCCATGATCATATGTCACCTGTAGAGGGGAGACAATACAATTTCCTCTCTCACTGGGCGGAAAGCACATCAGGCCAGTGGTTGTTAGAAGTCATTTGCCACAGCCTAAAACTTCTCACAATCTGTCTAGCATCCCACCCCTCAGGCATTCCCTCAGCAGAGACCATTTTCACCTCCTCAAAGAAGAGGTTCAAGCTCTCCACAAGAAAGGCGCAATAGAAAGAGTGGCGCCAGACAAACAAGGGAGGGAAGCTTAATCATTCTAGTTTCTCACCCTCAAAAAGGATTTCCCCCTCAGGCCTACCTTAGATCCCCGGCCTCTCAACAAATACATCCTGTCAGAACATTCCATATGATTACTCTAGAGGATGTAATTCCATTACTTTGACAAGGCGATTAAGTGTTGATCCTCGATCTCAAGAATCTCATACCCATGCACCCTGCACACAGCTGGAACCTTGAATGTGTGGCAAGTGGACGTCACTACCAATTCCGAGTACTTCCTCTTAGGGGCAGCAACAGCTACAAGAGTGTTCACTAAGTGCCTAGCAGTGGTAGCCACCCAACTACAAAGAAGGGGCACTTACATCTTCCCCTCACCTCAACAATTGGCTGATTAACAGAGGTGGCAGACAGCAGTGTTGCACCTCACCTCACTCAAGGTATCGCCCTGCTTCACAGCCCGGGTTTCACCATAACTGCCACCAAATCCCTCCTAGAACCTCAAGATCTCAAGATTCTACCCTTCCTAGGGTTCCTGCTGAATGGAGTCACAGGAAAAGCATGCCCCAATCTGCAAAATAGTGCTGGCATTCCAGCAACTGCTGCCTCTTTTTTAAATCCCATTATCAATACACAGTCAAAACAGTCATGTGCCTCCTGGGGGTGATGACATCATGGATCTCCACTGTGCCTTGTTCCAGGCTCCATACGCACTCCCTACAAGACTGCCTTACGGGGCAGTGGTCACAGGCGGGTTACTGGGACGATCTAAGTTTAATAAAGGCCAGCGCTAACAGCCCTGTGCAATGGTGGAACAGTAGCAATCTCAGGCAAGGGGGAACATTTTCAGACCCCATTCTGCAAGTGACCAGCACCATCAACGCCTCTATATCAGGCAGGGGGCACATCTCAATGACATGACTGTTCAGGGTGTGGGGCTCTCTCAGTACATGGGCCGCTACATCAATTAACTATACCTCAAAACCTTATTCCCACTCATTCGGGGGGAGATAGGCCTCATCAAGATGGACAACACTACTGCTATGTTCTACCTACGGAAACATGGCAGAATACTCTCTCTCCAGCTGTCCGCTTTAATCCAGGGGAATTCGGCACTGGGTGATCCACTATGATATACAACTTCTAGTGGAACACATTCTGGGTGTGGACAATTAGTTCATGGACGTGCTTAGCAGGATGAATCAACAAGTCAATAAGTGGGAACTCCAACAGCAAGTCCTACAAAGGTACCTTCAGCGCTAGCTTACCCTACAAATAGATCCGTTTGCCCCCCCCAAAAAACACAAAATGTCCAAACTTTGTTCCCAGATGTCCATAGGCAATGCACTGTGTAGGAGTTGGTCGGGGATCATTGCCTACTCTTTTCAAGCTCTTCCAGTCTACATGTACATGGTGAGGAAAATGAGACAAATATTCCAAACTATCATCCTGATGGCTTCTACTAGGGCCAGACAATCATCGTGCTCCATTCTTCTAGAGATGTCCATCATCCCCCATGCCAAGTTACTCCATCTTCTTCCAGGCCAGACCAGACATCTAAACCTCAGGCAGCTCAACCTAGCGATCAGCCACTGGAAGTGTTAGAATTTGGCTATTTAAACCTTCCGCAAGAGTATATGACAATTCAATGAGAAGTGCAGAAGCCCACAACACAGGTCTGTTGTTCTACAAAGTGGAAAAGGTTTGTCCACTACTGGACCACCAAACACATGGACATCTTAAAGACTAGTATCCAGGCCATCATCTGCTATCTCCTACATCTGTAAAAGTCAGGCCTTGCTTATACATCTATACACCTACACTGCTGCAGACCTTATATGCAAAACATGGAACATTCATCCCTATTCAGAATTCCAGTTGTCAAGACTTTCATGAAGGGTCTTAATAGGGCTGTATCTTCTAGAATAACCCCTGCCCAATAACATACCATGCCCATGTATAGAACCTTAACATAATCCTCACACAATTCCTAGGACCACCCTTTGAACTGTTACATTCATGCCCCCTTCAGTTCCTTTTCTGAAAAGTAGGTTTCCTTGTCTATTACTTTCCTCAGATACATTAGCAAACTACAGGCGATCAATATACAAAACCCCTTTATCCAGGTTCATAAAGGTAGGGTTGCTCTCAGAACCAATCCCAAATTTGTCCCCAAGATGGTCTCCCTTTCAATGTTAATGAAACTACAGACCTCCCTGTCTTCTTTCTGACTCAGTAGCAAAAAAAAGCATTACACAAGCTAGCCATTAAAAGATCTTTTATGTTTTACACTAACTTACCCATGCCTTTTTGTAAGTCCAATCACCTCTTTGTCACTTTCATGAAGCCTTACAGAGGCTACTTGGTCTCTAAAGCTGGCATTACCAGGTGGATGGCTAAGTGCATCCAAATCTACTGCCACCATTACTACCACAAAGCCAAGAGCCTCTTACGTATCCAGCCCATGCTACACTCCAACTGTAAAAAAGGAGTAACCATTATTTTTCTAGGCAACAATAGTGTACCTGACAGCTACAACACATGGTTGCCAAACACTATTGTGTAGACATACTTGCCAGCCACAGGATATGGCTTGTCGAACCATCCTAAGGACTTTATTTCTGACATCTACATCAGACACACACATTACTGCTTTATGAGAATACTGCTTTTTAGACTAAGCAGAGCATGTGTATCTACTACGAACTGAAAATGTTACTTACCCTGTAGGCGTCTGTTCTTAGGGTGTAGTGCAGGCTTCTCAAATGAGTAGCTTGTGAGCTCCTGGTAACTCTCGAACTATCTCATAGTAGCTCTCCTCTGTGCAGCCCAGCCTACTAAATTAGAAGCGTTTCTTTGGTTGAATTATTACATGTATAGCAACATTCATGGTTTATATTTGAGACAAACATATGTTAATTTCATAACTCATAGGCTGATGTTTGGGGGAAAAATGGCTGAATTTCCAAAACATATTTAAATTTGATATTTGAGTGAGAAAATCACGTGGCACTAGGGCGACTTTTTACAAATGTTATTACCTTGATATTAGAGGCATTGCTGCTATGCCTGTTGATTACCCATGTAGACATTCCAAGTTGGCAAAGTCTTTTTTTGCGTCACTGCTGGTTAACTCGCCTGATGCACTGAGGTAATCGCTGGTAGTAATCCTGCATATGGTGCCCACTGATGTAATCTTGTCTGACGTGGTCACTATTACAACACTAATAATATCAGAAGCACGAGGACATCTCCACAAAGACGCACTAGTAACAATCGCATTGCCAAAGGAAAACAAGGTTTCTGGAGACGTTTTTACCCCGTGGCCCATCACGTACCCTTAGTATACAATATAAACGGGGTGTATAAAACATGCTAGGTAACGCTTACTGACATACTCGTAGAAAATACTCCGGTTGGGTAGGCCACGATGCTCATTTTACAGAAACTAAACCTCAAAGGAAGCACTTACAATTATAATCGTAGCAGGTGCCGCAGTCGAAGCTCAGTTTCTGGAGGTGAACTGATGATGTACTGGAGCGTAATCCGTATCTGACTGTGACGCGCGGTTTCTATCTTCCTCTCCGGGAGACACAGAGTAGAAGGTTCTCCCTTTATAAAGCACCTGTAAGCTCCGCCCGCTGAGCCACGCCCCGTCCACCCTCGAAGTAGGTAAAGGAATTCCCGCCTCTTACCAGGATGATGGACAGCTTTCCAAAACGACCCAACTGCGTTTACCGCCGATTCCGGTGGTGCGTTGTTGATGCTCAGAAGCACGAGGACATCTCCACAAAGACGCACTAGTAACAATCACATTGCCAAAGGCACACAAGGTTGCTGGAGACGTTTACCCCGTGGCCCATCACGTACCCTTAGTGTACAATATAAACGGGGCGTATAAAACATGCTAGGTAACGCTTACTGGCATACTCATAGAAAATACCCCGGTTTGGGTAGGCCACGATGCTCTTTTTACAGAAACTAAACCTCAAAGGAAGCAATTCCAAATATAAACGTAGCAGGTGCCGCAGTCGAAGCTCAGCTTCTGGAAAGGACAAGCCACCGTAACTCTTGGGCTTGGCAAAGATAAAGCAAGGCTGTGCGCTCAGAGATCCCATAGCAGTAAAAGATCTACAATCCTTCCTTGAGGTGAACTGATGATGTACTGGAGCGTAAGCTGTATCTGACTGTGACGCGCGGGTTCTATCTTCCTCTGCTGGAGACACAGAGTAGAAGGTTCGCCCTTTATAAAGCACCTGTAAGCTCCGCCCGCTGAGCCACGCCCCGTCCACCCTCGAAGTAGGTAAAGGAATTCCCGCCTCTCACCAGGATGATGGACAGCTTTCCAAAACGACCACACCGCGTTTTCCGCCGATTCCGGTGGTGCGTTGTTCGTGCTCAGAAGCACGAGGACATCTCCACAAAGACGTACTAGTAACAATCACATTGCCAAAGGCACACAAGGTTGCTGGAGACGTTTACCCCGTGGCCCATCACGTACCCTTAGTGTACAATATAAACAGGGCGTATAAAACATGCTAGGTAACGCTTACTGACATACTCGTAGAAAATACCCCGGTTGGGTAGGCCACGATGCTCATTTTACAGAAACTAAACCTCAAAGGAAGCACTTCCAAATATAAACGTAGCAGGTGCCGCAGTTGAAGCTCAGCTTCTGGAAAGGACAAGCCACCATAACTCTTGGGCTTGGCAAAGATAAAGCAAGGCTGTGCGCTCAGAGATCCCATAGCAGAAAAAGATCTAGAATCCTTCCTGGAGGTTGAACTGATGATGTACTGGAGCGTAATCTGTATCTGACTGTGACGCGCGGTTTCTATCTTCCTCTCCTGGAGACACAGAGTAGAAGGTTCTCCCTTCATAAAGCACCTGTAAGCTCCACCCGCTGAGCCACGCCCGTCCACCCTCGAAGTAGGTAAAGGAATTCCCGCCTTTTACCAGGATGATGGACAGCTTTCCAAAACGACCCAATGCGTTTTTAACGCCGATTCTGGTGGTGCGTTGTTGATGCTCAGAAGCACGAGGACATCTCCACAAAGACGCACTAGTAACAATCGCATTGCCAAAGGAAAACAAGGTTTCTGGAGACGTTTACCCCGTGGCCCATCACATACCCTTAGTGTACAATATAAACGGGGCGTATGAAACATGCTAGGTAACGCTTACTGACATACTCGTAGAAAATACTCCGGTTGAGTAGGCCACGATGCTCATTTTACAGAAACTAATCCTCAAAGGAAGTACTTACAATTATAATCGTAGCAGGTGCCGCAGTTGAAGCTTAGCTTCTGGAGGTGAACTGATGATGTACTGGAGCGTAATCTGTATCTGACTGTGATGCGCAGGTTCTATCTTCCTCTCCGGGAGACACAGAGTAGAAGGTTCTCCCTTCATAAAGCACCTGTAAGCTCCGCCCGCTGAGCCACGCCCCGTCCACCCTCGAAGTAGGTAAAGGAATTCCCGCCTCTTACCAGGATGATGGTCATCTTTCCAAAACGACCCCACTGCGTTTACCGCCGATTCACGTGGTGCGTTATTGATGCTCAGAAGCACGAGGACATCTCCACAAAGACGCACTAGTAACAATAACATTGCCAAAGGCACACAAGGTTGCTGGAGACGTTTACCCCATGGCCCATCACGTACCCCTAGTGTACAATATAAACGCAGCAGATGCCGCAGTTGAAGCTCACCTTCTGGAAAGGACAAGCCACCCTAACTCTTGGACTTGGCAAAGATAAAGCAAGGCTGTGCGCTCAGAGATCCCATAGCAGAAAAGATCTAGAATCCTTCCTGGAGGTGAACTGAGGATGTACTGGAGCGTAATCTGTATATGACTGAGACGCGCGGGTTCTATCTTCCTCTGCTGGAGACAGAGTAGAAGGCTCTCCCTTTATAAAGCACCTGTAAGCTCCGCCCGCTGAGCCACACCCCGTCCACCCTCGAAGTAGGTAAAGGAATTCCCGCCTTTTACCAGGATGATGGATGGATGACTAAGTATTTTTTACCCATGATTCTAATTATGTATTATATGTGCATATGTGTGTTGTATTCATAGGTGTGTGTGTATAAATATATATATATATATATGTGTATGTATGTGTATATGTTGTTTCTGTGCCTGGCATGTTTGTGGATCTTTGCATGGCTCCTGGTTTTTTGGGTTGTTATACTAGATATCTATGAATTTCTGCTCTCTTTTATCACACTTATCTACTCATCACTCTTATGTCATGTCTCTATCAAACTATCCTCCATTCTCACTCGGACTCATCCCAAATCCCTTCGACCACTTTCATCTCCTAAACATCTCTGCCTAAGCTCTTCCCTCCACCTCCACATCTAACTCACCAAACCTCACTGTACCTCTGTGACCTCCCACACAACCCTACTAAATTCTCCTGCATTCATCTCACCCTCCTACTATGCTCTCCCTAACCCTTCCACATCCTCTTTCCCCTCCGCTCCCCCTTTTATTCATCTCAAGCCTTTGGATTGAGTAAATGAAGGATAAACTCCCAATTAACACTTCTGGATTTCTTTCCTCCTCCACCCCTCCATTCCTCAAGTCAATCTAACTAACAAACTCTCATATCCGCAACTCAAATTAACTCATAATAATACTAAAACTGTACTCCTTATTAAATTATACTAATCCATCACTAATTCTTGTTGGGTACCGGAGTAGCGTGCTACTCATCGAAAAGCGCTTCGACGCCTCGTCAGGGGTAGTAAGCGCTATATAAATACGATTACAATACAATACAATATCAGTAGGTTCCAATGATTTTCATGGAACATAAGTAGCTCTTATTACAGAAAAAGTTGGAGACCCCTGGTGTAGTGCTATAGAATCACACGCACCCATCCTTTTCCCTTAAAGTCGATGTTCATCATAGATCTCTTCTACTATTAACAAACTAAAACTAGACAATACACATAGTGCACCATGTTAAGCTTCTTTGCTACTCAATGCACATTCTCACCTGCTGTGCTAAAAAAAAATCCAACATGGAGTCTGCACCCATGCGCATTCCCTTCTAAGGGAGGGGTAACAGCACATCTTGTGACTTGAGACTTCTTCAAAGGAAAACACTTGCAAACTGTTAAACCTGGCATCCTTGTCGTGGTTTGCCCTTAACTTTTTCAATTCACACCTCCTGTTTTTGACGACTTTCTTTATTGCCTGTCTTAGGACTCTGTAACTTTACCACTGCTAACGTGCTTGTGTACTTTACCTTAAACATGGTAACAATGGCTTATACCCAACTGTCATATTTAATTTACTTGTAACTTCCTAGTAAAGCGGTACCCCATGTGCCCTGGTTTAGACTGCTATTTCGGCCTGGAAAATTAAATCGTTTACCAGGCCAAAATCTTCCTTTTTAACACATAAACGTCACCCCAAAGGTAGGCAATGGACAGCCCAAAGGGCAGGGTGCAATGTATTTAAAACGTAGGACATGTACTTTTAAGTTTTACCTGTCCTGGGACTGAAAAACTCTTACATTTGTTTTTCAGTACTGGAACACCTATCTCTCTCATAGAATGAGACTGGAGTTGTCTTATGTTTATAAGTGTGCTTTCTGAATGCGAAGAGTTCATGCTGGGTGTCTCTGGAATCATAATTTTAAATCCTAACAAATGGTGAGGTCAGATTTTAAAATTGCAATTCTGAAAATGTCACTTTTAGAAAGGTGGCATTTTCTAGCCTAATCCATTTGGTGCCTGCAGCCTCTCTCTGAGTTAGATGACTGGGTGTGGGTGACAGTTGGGCTTTATGTATTCTTCCTAGACAACCACATGCAGTGGGAGCTTTGGTGTTACTGGATGGGCTATCACTGACAACATGGGAGGAAGGAGCTGGGCACAGCCCCTTTTACACCTGAATTGGCTGAGTCCTGCCTCCACACAAGGGGCTGCATACCCTCTGTAGTCAGTCGCGAGCCAGGACAAGGAAGGCAGGACATCTGTGCACTTCAAAGGCATGCCTCTAGAAGCTTCTCCCCACTTCAAAGGCACAACTGTGTATAAAAGAAGGACCTCAGACATCACCTCTCCAATACACTTTTGGACCTATGGATACTCTGCCAGGAAGGAGTACTGCTGTGCTGCTACAAGGACTGCCACTTTGCAGGACTGCTGCTCTAGAGAAACTGCTGCCCGCCTGCATGGGGAAGAAGAACTGGACCTGCAACTTCATCTTGAACCCAGGACCCCAGAGTGACTCAAAGGGCTAGTCTGCTATCCTTCTGATCTGAGCCTCAGGGACATAAAAGGCTCCACAACCATCTCCTGGACCCAGTTGCAGCGAGTTTCTGACCCCCAAGTGGTGACCGTCAGCTCCTGAACCTTTGGTGTAGCTCAGCTGGCTTTTAATCAAGCTTTTGGGCTTTTCATGACCGTGAACAAGCCAGTTTGCACCAGAACTGCCCTTCTCGCACCAAAATTCAGCACAAGCCATTGCCAGCCCATCTTTTTGCACAGCAAGTATTGATCGCCTGCAGAGGACTGCCACCACGAAGCTCCAGCTCGCCCATCTGCAATGCACGGCCTGCTCTTCGAGGCACGCCGACCACCGCCTTTGGCGCTCTCCTTACTCCCTGCGACTCTTTCCAGGACTCTTGCTACTAAACTTAAGAAGGTAAAAGATCAGCATGACTAATCTGGGACCGTATCTGACCCAAGCTGGATTCCTGTCTGCCTGAACTTTTGATTTTAATCCAGTCCAGCGCGACCAGACCACAGTTGGTGCCTTTTGCTTTTAGGCATTATATTGAAGTTTATTCTTCCATTTTCCATTACTTTGGTTCTACTGGATTTTGGTTGTTTTAGTCTTGTTTTATTTATTACATTTTGCCTATCCTTCTAACTTTGTATGAGATCTTTTTGTTTGGTGTTTTCATTGTTTTACTGTTTGAAGTGCTGCACAAATACGTTACACGTTGCCTCCAAGTTAAGCCTGAGTGCTCTGTACCAACATACCAGGGGGTTGAACACAGGTTGATTTGGGGTTTGCTTTTGTCTTACCCTGACCAGGATTGTGGTTGCTGCTTGACCAGGGCTCACAACCCAGTTAACCAGTAACCCAATTACAAACACAAGCGATTCGACCCAATACTAGATGGCAGGAGTATGCAGAGCATGTGAACCTACAGGACCACACGCTACAAACAGAAGATTACTGGGTAATATTTACTTTCTTAAGATGTCCACATGTACCCTCACAAGGAACTCTTTTTCCTCTATTAACTGCATGGATTACCTACTAGAATTTACAGTATTTGTAATTTATTTTAAAACTTCTTTATTGTCATTTGTCAAAGCAAGCAATGCAATGACAGCGATGTATGGGGGAGGGGTGCAGTTAGGGGGAGGGAGATTTGTGAGTAGGTACAAGAATAACAGGGAAAGAGCAAACAGGAACTAAGGCACAGTTCATACAATCCTTATTGGGACATCAGTTATTTACACCAGTGTTGTCCAACCTTTTTATCGCCGCGGATCGGTAAATGTTTGATAATTTTTCCGTGGCCCGCTTGTCCCATTGTGTGACAAGCGGGCCACGGAAAAATTATCAAACATTTACCGCCCGCCACAGTGGGGCGGCCCGGTGCTGATTGATCCACGGACCGGCACCGGTCCGCGGCCCGGGGGTTGGGGAACACTGATTTACACCACTCCTAATATCTGGCATATAAACTGGTAAAAGCAGATGCAAAAAAAAATTGTGTGGGTGAAGAACACAGAGATGTGGCGGGGTGATAAAAGTGCCAAAGAGACTCTCAGACAAGCTTTGAGGTGGCTGAGCAGGGAACCAGCTTGGCACTGGCACAACATACAGCACTTTGAAGCTGAGGGCCACTACACCTCCCCCTCCGGTGGGTCAGCACCTATATCAGCATCTGCAGAGAGCAAGTTAGAGTCCCTGTTGTAGCAGTAGGAGGTGAACAGCACCCATATGTCTCTGGGGCATAAGAGTAAAGGCATCAGTTCCCAAAAGTTAGTTAGCTGTTCCTGACTGTATGCCACATCGCACAGCCATGCTTTACAGTACTGGTAATTAGCCATAACAGGAAACATGTGGCCGTGCCACAAAATTAGAATATAAATTCAACAAAAGTGAACTTAATTTTGTACTTTTGTCATGTCACTGGTGTAATGAAGGTTTGTTCCTAGGCGAATTTCTGAACCTTTTTCTTTGTTGTGCAAAACTGAAAGCATGTAGGAGGGATATAGAACCCTCATGAAGACATCACTGAGCAGCTGTGTTTGAGGTGTATTTGTGCTGGACGGGGTAGCCATTGCCATTTTGTAAATTAACAACCGGGGAAGAGGATGGAGGAAGGAAGGAGGGAACTGATTAAAGGTGGATGAGAATTGATTAAAAGGTACTATTAACATCTATCAATGACTTAACATTTGAAATACAAAGTTTGAAGTAAACGTCACACTGTTTTCCAGAATGTGTCCTTCTCAAGGGCTCACACTCACTTCTGAATGTGTGCCACTGATCCCAGCCTCCTCAAGCTGGCTGTGCGCTCAGAGACAAATGTTTAACTGAGGAAGCTTAGGATATTTGAATAACTTTGGTTAGCACTTTGGTTCACATGGCCAAGGGAGGACATATGTTTGCGGTCTTTCTGTGTTTTGAACTGGAGGGAGAAGACAGAATCACTTTTCTCCTGTAGCTGTTCCATGCCAGATTGCATCTGGATGTGGGTCTGCCAAAGCCTTGCTCCTGGTAATGCTACTGTAAAGTGTTCTACTGCCCCAGTAGACAGCCAATTGTTTTGCAGTGCTGTTGTAGGCAAGGAAACCCCAGATAAATTTAGGAACAATATCCATGGCTAAAAAGGACAGTCCCTACAAAGACGTTGCACTTCATCCATATTAAGTTGCTGTAAGACTTCACTCCAGATGTAATATGAGTTGTGAAGTAACTCGTAATGCTGTAGGTTATCCTGCCTGTACATAGACAGTATAAGAGGAGTCAACTTCATGAAAGTTACTGGCTCTGGCGTGCATTCCTCTGTGTAGCCTTTCTTTGTAGGGTGCCACAAACAGTGATATCTGCTGCTGGATTACTCTCCTCACCTCTAGGCATCTGAACAAGACCTAAATGGAGAGCTTTGTGAAGATTCAGCCTTTTTGTAATTGAAATGCAGAAATCACAGATAGACTGATTTTTTAATTGGTTTTTTAAAATATGTTTTTGATTTACTGTCATGAGACTTTGATTACTGAACTTAGATTAACTCCTGAAACTCAGATTGAGTGCTTAATTTTTGGAGGTTGTTGCAGGTGTTGGCCAGCGCCACTAATTTTTGGCGACCAGGATTTTTTTTTTTTATTATGGGATGTAGAGCCAGGGCATGACAGAGAAAGGCAGAAGAAGGAGGAAGAGAAAGGCAAGGAAACAATGACAAAGGGAAAAAGCAGGGATGAGAAAGAACCCATAAGAATGAGATAAGGAGACAGAAGTATAAAGAGGTGGAAAAAGTACGTCACTGAGCATCTAATCAGAAGTTTGATAATTTGTTTATAAGTTTATTATTTCATTTGTTCTTTATGAAGTTTTACCAACTGCCGGCATGATAACCATCTGCGACATCCATTTGAATACAGAGATCACATCACTAGGAGATGGTTATCAAGCCAGTTGTGGGTAAAACATTGTAATTCGTTTTTTTTTCTTCTTGATTTACTATCTTATCGAACCAACAGAATATTGTTATTGCAAAACCAAGGAGAGGTACTAACTTTGATGACGAGACTGGAGTATTTTGCAGATCGGCATTTCTTAACGATTAATACGTTTCTGGTCCTGATGAAGCGACTTACATGATTGTATAGATTGCAAAACACATATTGGCTATTTGTGTTTTAGAAGAGTAAGAACAAATGAAATAATATAGCGTTTAAAAAACCCCATCAAAAGCCTAATAGGATGTTGAATGAACTCTGGCTAAGAATCACATTAAATAGACATCGAAACAACTTGTCAATTAGTAATCAATGTAATAGTGGAACTGAGAGGTCTATCTCTTTCTAGAGTTCTGACAATCCCCTAAATAGAGCTTCTACCCCACCCCCGTTGTTGATTTTCACCACAGCATACCGTTAGTTGATTGCTTAGCTCCTGTAGGATTCTCTTCCTTTCTTGTGTTAGCTCCTCCCTAGAGCCTGGACCAAATTCTTCCTCATCTTTTTGCAATGCACTATGTTTTATTAGTGCTTTGGTATTATTCCTAGACATGCACCGTGCTTTCCTCCATATAGCACATGCATATCCACCGTCTCTATCAACGCTTTGGTTACTTAAACCCACAACTGTACTACTCTACACCACTCTCTGCTACACAACTTTCCACTTTTTCACTCTTCTCCCCTCTACACTACTCCACTCCACACAGTGTCACTCTACTCTATGCTACTCCACGCCACTCCATACCACTTGACTCTACGGCAATCCACTACATGCCATAATCTGCACTAATTCACTCTACCGCACTACACTCCAGTCTATGCCACACCATTCCAAGCTACTAATCCACTCCACACTATGCCACTCTACACTACTCTATTCCCTTTCACTCCACACCATTCTATGCCACTATACTCAAAGCCACTCCATATCACTTCACTCTACGACACTCCACATCAATACACTCTACACCACTCTACTGTATGCCAACCCACTCCAGTCTGTACCACACCATTTCAAGCCACTCTACCCCACACTATGACACTCCACATTACTCTATTCTCCGCCACTCCACACCATTGCATGCCACTCTACACTACTCCATTCCACTCCATACCACTACATTCTACGCCACTACACTCTATAGCAATCCACCCTATGCCACTCTAATCTATGCCACTCCATGCCGTTGTATGCCACTCTGCGCCACTCAGGAGCACTCAACACCATTTTATACCAATCCACGCCACTAGACTTTACGCCTCTCCAGTCTAGCCACTTCACTCTCCATCACTCTATGCCACACCACAGTGCTCGACACAACTCGACTCTACGCCACTCGACTCTACGCCATTCTACACAACTCCACTATATGCCATTTCACTCTATGCTACTCTGCTTCACTCTCCTAAACGTCATTCTATTCTAAGCCATGGCAGTACATTTGAGCTATTCTGTACAGCAGCCATGTTGCTGTACAATATGGCTAGAAGACATTGGCAAAACCAGTAGCTCTCA
Organism: Pleurodeles waltl; assembly: GCF_031143425.1. Lineage (NCBI taxonomy): Eukaryota > Metazoa > Chordata > Amphibia > Caudata > Salamandridae > Pleurodeles > Pleurodeles waltl. The sequence continues at coordinate 1,114,678,081 of NC_090446.1, forward strand.
CATAGGCAAGACCAATTGGCTTTGACAATGCTTGTTGTTAATGTAACCTTTACTGCCTTTTTTAGGCCTCACTATAGACAGTCAGTCAGCCTTAGCTGCCTGAGAGACCTAATGCTACCATCACTTTGTGTCAAAGACAATGTAAAGGCTGACACAGTTGTGCTGAAAGAAGCAGAGCTGGTCCCACAATGGACTGAAATCCCATGCTTGCAATCACCCGTATTTGCTCACCTTCTGGTCCGAGGGTACAGGAAAGAGATGGGGAATGTCAGTTTTCCACCTGAAACAGAATTACTGAGAAACCTGTTATGCGAGTCCGAGTGTCTTACTTCATCTTCCTTTCATCGCCCTTCTTCACATGAATATGTTGTCTCTCTGTTCATATTTTACGGTTGAGCTGTAGTGCACGATTAAGAATGCTTGCAGCCGATTGTGTCACCTTCCATTTCTGAATCTGCTCACAGCTTCTCAGAGTTGCTGTGGCTGTAGCTCAAGTGCAATCATATTACAATCACATGGGCATGTGTGGTTAAGGTGAAATACAGGAGAAAGATAAACAGGATGATAAAAAAGACAAAGACACTTGCTTGCAATCTTGGTTCTCCGTCATAACTATTTTCCCTGAATTTACAAACAACATAATATCTCTTATTTAATAGCCAAGATGCGGTATCTACGTGGGTAAAAAAGAGATATGGATTTTCAGATGTTTAACAATTGTATATACAACAAATTAAAACTGCTTCAGATATCAGTTCCACAATATGGGGATACGCTAAGAAAGGGTCCTACATGAGATTTCCTGATTAGGAAACCAATTATTATAGGTAGGTAACTTTTCTTTTGTTACTAATGTTGTAAAAATGACTAATCAAAATAAGCTATTCTACCTAAGGATTCTTTTTCAAACATTCAGTTATAAGGCAATATTTTGATCAATACTAAAGAGAAAAACAAATGAAAAGCTAAAGTGAAATTACAGAAATGGTGAAATTAATGATTGGGTTATGACTTCTTAACATCAATACAATTTAGGATGAGTGAGTTATAAAGTATCTTTGGTCTTGACTTGCTTCTTTTTTTGCTTCAGTTCCGTCACAAGGTGAAATTTGAGGGGATGGAGTCCCTGCCTTCACGTTCCTCCCAGAGGTCCAAACGTTCTCCACTACCAGTAGCTGGTACAACCTTCAAAAGCTGTAGCTCAAGCATCTCCTCTGGCTCATTCCACTCTGAGGAGCTGGCATTGTCCGACAGCCCAGCACCAGATTTGTGTACCTCTGCCATGTACCTGGAGCGCCTCCCATCCACAGTGAACAATCTGCTGGATCAATTTGATCGTATTAACCAAGTCCTAGAGGATGTGTGCCGCCTGGAGTCGAGCCTGGAGGAGGCCCAGAGAAGGATGAATACCAGCAGGAAGGCTCGTAAGGAGAAAGAACAGCTCCAGGCTAAAAAGAAAGACACCAACAAACCGGTCAAGCAGCTGGACCTGCCACGAACCTACAGCACATTTTCAGAGTCTGCCCTGGCCCGGCTAAGGTCCAGCAGGGTGAAGGTATGCACCATTGATGGCAACAAGCTTTTCCAACATCCTTTGGCAGCCGATGCCTTGGGGACTCATAGGTCCTGGCTTGGAGGTGCTCCAGCGTCTTATGACCTCTGCTTAAGGCTTGGACAAGGTTCTGGTGTACCATGGAAATGGAGACCAAAGAGCGAGGAGGGACAAGGAGGAATGTGTCGGGACTTTGTTCAGCAGAATGTGCCCCAGAAAAGGAGAGCTTGGCAAACAGATGGTCATAGTGAAATGTAGAAGGCCATGGAACATTAAAGGACTGCAGCTTGAGGGGTCTTCAGGGATCAGCTCATGCTCGGTTTGTAGTCAAGAAGGCGAATATGGCTCCTTTTTCTCAGCCTTGACTCCTCCTGGCATCACAATCCCTTACTTTGGGTGCATCTCCTTCGAACAATCAAGAAAAAGCCAACTGGCTTCTTCTAAGCCCCTACCCACAAACACTTTTATCAAACGCTCCTCAGTCTCTGGTGGAAAGAAAACAATTATTGTGTATTTTTTTTAGGCAACAAAATGAAATTATTCACCGGCAATGTGTCCTTTTTGGTACTGTATTTAATATTTTCCTTGATGGCAAAGAAACAGACCATTTAAATTACTGTGAGACAGTGACTCAAGGCTTTGTCACCATGTGCAGTTTGTATATTGAACATTCATCACCCTCCAAGACACCTTGTTCCCTGCGAAAGGAGACATTTAAAAAATACATTTGATACGTATTTCCTGCTCTTACTGAGATGTGAGCTACCAACTTGATGACGGGCAGTTTTGCAATGTTCGCTCAGGTGTCACACACTTCAAACACGCATGATATCTCTTCAGACAGTTGAAGTAAACGCTAGTTCTTGTAATTCGAGCAACATTTTACACACTATCGGAACATGCGTTGAGTTTCACTGTAGCTTTTCTCAAGCACATAGTCTGTTTGCCCTAGAAGCCATTGCTGCTCCTGCTCTGTCATTATCAGCCTCAGCGTCACCTCCTGGAACACACTGCTCACTGATACCTGCAACACAAAGAAGAAGCTCATTCAAAAATAATACATTCGACCCAGAGTTAGGCACCATGCACCTCATTGCCAATTAAGAGGCAGATACAATAAAAACATGAGCAAGACAAACTCCATTCTTGCCTCACCTCAGAATTATACAACTAGGACCCTCAGAAAGGCAGATAATGCATACATAAATGAGGCACATTCTAACTTTAACATTGCCCCACAGCCAAACACACTGTTTCATAAACATGTCAGCAAAGCCATACGCAGCTCTGCAGGCTCATAGTTCCCCCATCCTGTATCCAGAAGCTGATATGCCAGCCCTCTGCCTCCAATCAGCCTGGAATAAACCAAACCCAGCTCTACAGGCTCACACAATTGCCTTCATGAGCCAAACTTGCTAGGCACAATATCACCTGGAGAGCTAGACCTGCCTAGGGCATATCTAAAGCCTGCCACTGGGCATCCCCCAGCCACCTCTAATAAGCAATGCTTGAAATATCCTCAGATACAAGCACAGTGTGCCTCCAACACACATGCACAAGTCCCGCACCATCGTAGTCAGACACACAGCACCTATAGAGCAAGACACTCCGTATCACTGAGCCAGTCACACCACACCTCCAGTCAGGCACACAGAACTCACAGCAAAGCACACATCGTAAGTGGTTGTTCTTTCTCATTACGGGTTGGGCACACTCCATCGCCAAAGCCAGGCACCCTGCCCGCACCACATGACCGGCCATCCTGTATCACTAGTGCTGGCTATACTGCATCATCCACGGCTGGGCACACTGCCCTACCAAGAGAAAGGACCCAGCGACTACACAGTAAAACCAAGGAATCATTCACACAGGACCTGGGGCCTGGCATGTAACACTTTTGCAGCAAGGCATGAAGCATGATTCCAGATAGGCACACAACAACTCCAGGGCTTGCACATATCAACTTTATATTATGACTGTCTGTACATGCAATTCTGAATTCATGCTCACAATCTGCATTCCTAATCCCCTTGCTCACCTCTTGAAAATGAAGCTTCTGGAACATTGCAATGCTAGCCACATTCTCTTGTCCAATTTTAGCTTCAAATTTGGAGATTCCAAGCGATGTCACTCCTATAGCATGGGCAGTAATACGAGAATAGTCAGAGTGGAGCTACCCTAGCACCTACTGTAGCAGGTACTGCCAGTGAGGACACATTTCCTGGTCTTAACTTTCTTGCCCACTATGGCATAACTCAATAGACCCATCAAAAGGAGAAAATATACACAGGAGATTCCACCCAGCCTTAACATAAATCATGTGCTACCAGGTAGGACGCACACCCCAATCACATATATGCAGGTGCTGCCTTATAAAATACATTTCCTGGTCTAATCAATAAATCCTTATGGTATACATATCCCAGTCATAAAATATAGAGCATGTGTAGAGCACAGCGTTCTACCCTACAAGACACAGGTAATGCCCAATGGGAAATTTTCCTGTTTATCTTCACGTGCCTTTTCCAATCGGATACATCTTCCTGTTCATCCACACAGGTGCTGTGCTATAGGACACATAACCCACTCCCACCTATAGGTTATAAATCACAGCCCCACATGTACTGGCCTACAGATTACAGGCTCCACTCTTGCCTACTTCTAAAGCCATATATGATATACGTCCTGGCCCCATCTGCATTGGCACTCTTGTAAAAGGATGAATCACCAACCCAACCCACACTTGTACCGACTTAGAAAATACATTTTCCGGGAATGCATCTTCCAGTACTGACCACATTGGTGCCACTCTTAATGAGAGATGTCCCTGGATCACCCACATAGGTACCCTCCTGGTTCTATTCAAATATGTGTTTACCATATCTCAGCATCAGCAATGTAGACTCCTTGCCAAATCCTTTCCCACGGTAGCTGGGCTCTAAAGGACACAGATATATTGTTAAGCATTTATCATGTAAAATGGATTGTCTACCTCGGAGATAATCTGTTCACCCCTCACATATACCAGAAACATATATGAAGTGCCAATAGAAACATTTGGGAGCCTGTACAATTTAAAGGCATCTGTCTTGCTGCGGGATGCGTTGCTTACACACAAGAGGATATTTGCACTGAAAATGGTCACATACTGCAGAGTGCTATGATTTAAGTTATTTTATTGCTTGAAAAATGCAATGTCATGCATACCAAGACAAAATACATTGTGGATTCAACCCTTAATACACAATGAAGCCATTCCTAAAACGTTCTGTGAAAGAAGCATATAAAAGAAGTAAACCATAAAACAATCTCTTGCTTATCCATTTTGACAGTTTACTGAAGGTGAAATGTGATAAAATAATTATAATCCTAGGTATGTATAATAGGAATACACATAACACAATGTATTTTACTTCAATCAATCATCTTTATTTCGGACAGCAAAGTGACCATAAAAGCATATATTAAAAATAGCTAAAAACAAACAACAAAACATTCTCCATAGCTACGAAAACACGCATATATTCTTTTTTTAAACTTAAAAAGTATCAAACAAGCGATTTACATTACACGGCCAGTTAAACCATGTGTAAAGCAAACCTTAACAAAAATACAATCTAAATTTCAGTATAAAACTTGTGACTACCGTGCGAAAGGTTGATCTGTCATGTAAAAACAGCAAAGAATTTCTTCTAGTAGTTGCACATTTAAGAAAAGGACGTGTATTGGCACATTTAGATGGGGATTCTAGCTGCTGGAAATACACCAGGGCTAGTTGCGAGGATCTAAGTCATTGCTTACGTAAAATCAGGATTAAAAACCTCTTGGGAAGATCATTATAAAACTTGCAGAAAAGAACAAAATGGCACAGACGATGCAGTGAAGACTCGTCACCTCTGTCCAAAAAGCCCTAGTATCCTTTAGCCTGCAGGCCCTAATTACATTTCCCCAGGCCTCATTTTGCAATTCCTTATTCCTGTGCTCCATAGCTGCCTTGTACTTCAACTATATCTATGTATTTTATGTAGATCTCTAGGAACATCCTTCAGGGCCTCATGCAGCAATGAGAATGCCTTCCTAGAAGGCTGGCCAAACAACTTGGTCTCTGGAGGACCAGGCCTACATGGCTTCATTAACAAATGATTAACCTCCGGGTTCAGCCGAACAAATGAGTTAACCCTTTCCCTGTATTCAGCCGAAATGGCGAGGCATTAATGTATTAATGGCAGATAATTCAAACACAGCCTAGTGAGAAGAACATGCACATCTGCATTTTACCAAGCCAGACGCAGCCCCTGGGCCTTGACTACAGGAGGCTCTATAACTGCACTCTTTTTTCCCTTCCACCCTACAGGGTAAACAAAGGCCTACACTCAGGGCATTATGGTTGCTGGAGACACTAGGGATAATCTACACCTCAATTACCCTATTCAACAAGTCTTGGGCCATGAAGATGTAATCAATCAAAGAGGAATACTCACCTCTCACAAAGGTAGGATTTCTTCCATAGTTGAGTTCACATGTTTCATTTACATTGACCAAATCTAAAGACTTGATCGGCTGAGATAAAGCATCCCCGCTGGTCCCTCTGAAGAACGTGCCCAGGCCCATTACTGGAGCCCAGGGGGTACCCAGGCTCCCTCTGCATCAACCCCACTTGAACCCCCCCACCTCAAAATAATGACAAATTCTTTGTGCAAATATGCAAGTTTAACCTCTGGGTCCACCATAAAATCATATAACTCTTTGAGATTAGGGATACTATCGCCCTCGGACAGTTAAAAGTTTATAAAAACAATATTAGTGTCTTTCGGCCGTCTCAAAAGAAGTGCATGGAACAGAGTGCTGTCGGAAGGAACCAAACTGATTCTGCAGTTGTGCGTTACTCTGGCCCAGGCCTAAAGCCCAGCCTTGGATCTTCCTGCTGAGGATGGACTAGCAGGTACAGAGAAAGAGCGGTACTCATCAAGACAATAATTTTCACACAACCATGTCTCCTGAAAAAATACAACATCATAAATCTGGATAAAATTGACCCAACCCCTCACAATCCATTTTGTGAACAAGACCAGCAATGGGCAAAAAAAGAACCTTAACCACATTGGTATGTACATCAGGCTGCGATGGGAACCCCTTGTGAGGTGATGGCGACATAAGTATAAAACCACTCCCAGAAGGCCATCCATTCCTAGGGCTAGGGGCTGGCGAGGGCTATTTCAGGTTACGATTAATAGCTAACCACCCTTCAGATGTTTTGGGGGGCCTCAACCTGGTGCTCCTTAGACTTCACACTAAATAGGGAGGACTGAGCTCGCTTGAAAAGAGGGGACCTCTTCCACCTGTTGGGGGGTAACAACAGGTCCCTATTGAAATATACCAAAGGGAAAACCATAACTCTGCCATATTTGTTATGACCTTGTCTAAAGGCCCCTTAAGGTCACAGTACAAAGTATTCATTTTCTCAATTATAGCATATTCCTCTACGATCGTCATCGCAGATTTAATTGGGCTTAACAGGCTTAGGGGTAGGGGTAGTATTTTACTTCATATTGACCATCACCTAAACGGGTTTTTCTATGAGAAACTTGAACTTACCATTTTTTTTTAAATCACACAAATTCCTTAGGACAAATCAATTTTGGCTACTGAAATCGATTTCAAGCCTATTGGTTTGAAATTGGGTTTCAAACCAATAAGCTGGCAGAGTAAAATATATTTTAAACACTGTTGAATTCCTTAGACATTCAAATCATGCCAAAATCTGTTGTCACAAACTAGGTTCCAATGAGCTATCATGCTTGCAGCCAATACTTCATAGCAGGTATTTGTTAGATAACACTCTTTTTCATATTTCCCAGTTTATCTTCCACATTAATATGTAATGAGGAACGGTTCGACAAGTGTTTTGAGAAAAATATTTCTTTCATTTTTTAAATGTTCAAACTAGAAATCTAAAATGGTTTACCCCCATAGGGGCCAACTGAACTAAACCAAATTCAATCCTAACTACAGTGGTAGAAACACACTTTAGGAGCCTTAGACATGGCCTTTACATTTTACATTCAGTCTTTCCTAATCAAGTTTTTTTTTTTTTTTTAAGTTTTAAAGGAGAGATTTAAAAAATATATATATTTCTTTAATGCATGCCAGTGGTTTCTTCGCAAGCTGGTAAGGTGCCTAAATGCAGACCATCAGTCAGATCTCAACCTGAAACATGCAGGCCAGCTTGGACGTATATGTATGTCCAAGCTTTTCCAAATCACTTCCTCACATCTACAACGAGGCCTCAGTGTGTGAATGAACAGTCAGTCTCTGAAACCCTCAAGCCATTGTCTTATATCACAAATGTTAGACTTTCTAGTAGCACAAATCTCACTTGTATTTTCAAAGCACGTAGATGCTGAAAACAGCACTTTACAATTATCAAAAATAATTCAAAGTAAGAACTGATCCACTGTATTAAAATTTAACCCAATATGCAATGGTCACTGTCTCAGCGCTGTTGGCCTTAAATGAGGGTTTTAAGACAAGTCCGTTGGAGGAAACCATGTGTGTTTATTTCAATTCCGAAACATGCTCCAGTTTGCGGGTGCTGTAATACATGTGATCATATACTGATATGCCAAACACTATCAGCGTTGATCCTTTGTTGCAGTTCACATTTTGGTGTAACAAGGACTGCCACAATTTCAACATATATTGATACAATGTGTTTAATTTTTAAGGTAAACAGCATGCCAATTACTTAGCTACCCTCGTTATTTATACTGAACCACTAAGTGACAAAACCATAGAAACAACAACACCTCTAGGGTATCTATAAGATTTAACTTTCTTTACATAAAACTTTTTTTGCACTAAGAAATACAAAAAAAATGGTGGGTGTAATGCCTCAATAAATCTTAGCCACTAGTAATTACTAAGGCCCTATCCCAGTCCATTGTGTTTTTGTCTGTCAGATTAAACCCAGCATATGCAAATCAGCCTTGGTCCTGCTCCAACAGAACAGGCCAGCCTGAACTGCCAAGCCAGGCCCTCTCTAAACCGGAACACAAGCAACCCAAGACTAGTTGCAGCCTAGTTGGGTCTCTTCAGTAGAGTGAAGAATGGTTCCAGTGGTACAGTGACCATGGGACCCATGTCTGGGCATATATGTTGCACTTGGAGCGTTGCACTGAGGATACAAAAAAGTAATGGATGGAATGGTTGAAGGCATCCCAGTTCACCTTTTTTTGCTCACCATGTCAACTCTGGTTAGACTCACCCATATGCAAACCAGCCTTGGTCCTGTTCCAACAGGAATGGTTCGAAGTGCCAAGCTAGGCCACTGTGCCACAGGGCTCAGGTATGCCTCAGTGATGAGATCTAATCAGGTCAAAACCAGCCTGGGGTTGCTTATGTTCCCCAGCTGGAAGGGACCAAGTGGCTTGGCAGCTCAGACCCGAGTGCCCCTACTGGAGCAGGACCAAGGCTGATTTGTGTAAGGCAGGTCTTTGTTTAGAATGGCACAGTATGTGAAAAACAGAGGTCTGGAATGCGACCCAAGTGATCGCCAGTGCCTGAAATTAATTCAAACATTCTTTCCGTCATATTGTTTTTTGCAGTATACTTTTTGCAACATTTATTTTTAGTAATGATAACACAAAAGTGTGCAATGGCAATACCCCAAATTAAATCAAGACTGTATAGTACAAAACAGTATGTTGGGGGTGGAATACAAAACAAAAATCCCCTGAGCACATCTTCAGTATCTGTGTGTCCAGTAGGCTTGCTCTGTGTAATTTTTGTTGGCTCCGTATCTATCGTTCAATTTCTTGAAATACAGGAATTTAAATTAGGGTTCTCTGACCACCCTATCATGACCCTGTAGCAAGGTGGGCCCCTTGCTTGGAGAATAACCCTTCCATTCTTTGGCCAAAGTAATCTGGAAGCATATTGTGTAATTGAGTAGGTACTAAAACACCTCACCAATACTATCAACAAAAACCCAATAAAGCCCAGATACCATTCAATAGCACAAGATATTTCCTTATGGGTGAGTACACCAATGCAATCAGCGTTGATTGAGAAAACAGCCGAGGCAGTGTCAGTTATCTATGTTTCCAGCGATTTGGTTCATATAGGCAGTACTTTTTACTATGTTTGATTCTTTATTTTGGGAAGATGAAAACATTTTGTATAAAGAGAAGAACTTGACTCTTCAAAACTGACAATTAGTTTAGATACATCACATAAACCTGATTTCAAATACCTCTAATGTTTTACTTCTGCACATTGTGTAAACTAAGTTGCTGCATAAGAACCAATAAAATGTCCAGTTCTTATCCATAATCTGCATTTGGGAAAACGACTCCTCATGTCCCTTCCACAGTCTACAGTGAGCCCTAAATGGCTCCAGGGTGTCTTCAAATTCTTTAGAAATGGAATCCTACTCAGGCACAAATACAATGGGACCTAGTTCTCTTGTCTCCAGTTTCTTTAGTTAATTTATATCCATATGTAAGTGTAGATTTGCTTTGCATGAAGCTGCGTCAGCATTTTGTAATTCTTTACTAGACCGTTTGCGAATTTTGTCTGAATGTGAAGGACCCAGTAGAAATTGCACATTTAGTAGCTGGCTACAATATCACTTTTCCAGCCTAATTTTCTTACCATCTTGGTTAGCAGACATTTTGTTTTCAGACTCATGATCAACTGCACTTTCTTCATTACAGCTTTGTTTTGTATTTGGCAAACAAACTAAGCTTTTTTATTGAAAAGCCTAGCAAGCATGAGGCCTGGTCTTCAGAAACTCTCTTCAGAAAAACTCTTACATACATTTGTAGGGTAGTGATCCCTACACTGCCCACCTTCGACCATGGTTATGTCCGTGGGACAGTGAGACAGTGGGACCCTGATGTCTGTATTGAATTACCTGAGATTACGACTGCAGTTACAGGAGCTAACTGCAGTTACTTGTCCTGAGGATGGCTATACCAGAGGCCTCCACAGCTGGAATGATGGCTGCCTCTGCATGGACACTAGACTGCTGTACATGTAATTACATGACTGGATTCAACTTCACAGAAAAACTCCTTGGCAAGGACTCATCCCATTTGCCTACCCACACAACATAATATGCTAGAACATTGAGTGACACATCAGTTATTTACCAGGCCCTTCCTACTGCTAGATGTGGTAAGGAATGGCTATTTACTGTATCTAAGTGGAGATGGCAGCCTTTCCCGAGTTGAGCGCTCTTAGACTAGGGCAGCGGAACACCCCACAGACGCTTCCAAGATGGCATGAATCCCCGCTCAACAGAACCAACGCTCTGGGGTGGAGCCCAGGACCCCAATCCCCAAAGGGGGCTGGAAACAAGGGAGAGAATTTACCAAAATGCTGACCAATCAGGGTCCTCAGAGATACAGGCAGGGCTACTCGTGCCTATGTAAGAGTTTCCTTTCACAATCACAGTAGGCCCAAGATGGATTTAGAGATTTCTAATTCTGCCTCACCACTTCTTCCTTTCACACAAGTGAACAGACCAGGTGAAGGGGGAGATCTTGGAAAAAGTACAAGGGCATGGAGGCACATGCTGGATAGCAGGACATCTACCCTGACCTTACCCTCAGGTTCATTGACCCAACAAGTACCTCTAATCTTCCTATTCACCTTTCTGAACTGTCTGTGGAAGAGAGAGAAAAGTTAAATATGCTTACCTAAAGACTACGGCAAATTAATCCTGGCTGTACATGTAACAGTCACACTGATACCTGACAAAGAGAAGCAGTGAACCATGGGAGTCATGGATTATATATAAAATATTATTGATAAATACACAACATAAATACTTTTCTCTCATATCTTAGTGTCTGTCCTTATTAGGATTAATAACAAAGACCACAGTTAGACTTATTCACACATATATGTCCATTACCATTCCTGATGCATTCCTACATTTACACAAGTCTCAACAGAATCCTTCAGGCCCGATATACATATTCATTTGGATATATATACTCTTCCTACAGAAGTCTCAATCACAATGATCATGCCACGACACACTGTACAGCTATATAGTCCATTTACATTGGCACAGTGGGCAAATGTCAATGGGTTGGAATGCTACCCAGTGTGACTGTCAGTGGTTTGGACTATTTGCAATCATTTCTCCCACCATCGTTTGTGTATCTGATGTACAGGTATTTAAACCATGGGCATCCATACTCATGCTATATTCTTTTATTCATGCACACCTTATATGACAGCCCTTAAAATGTGCAATATTAGGAATATTTGAGCCACCAAGTAACAATATGGGATATGCCAGGTCTCTTGAACGCCAGCTTTTGGACCAGAGTCCAACAGCAACTTTATGGTCCATTTCCACTACACCCTAGGAAGCAACTTTCTGGCCCAGAGAACATGACATCTAGTAATACGCCCATGGTCCCATGCTGACCTCCACTTATTGCCCTACCTAACTAGGGTCAACAACATATTAGTTACCTCACTCAGCAACATCTTCAGACCCATACTTCTGTAAACATTCATATACCATGAGGGCCTATAAAATGGTCTGAGAAAAGCTTGTTTTCATCAATCTTGCAGGGATGATTTTGGTGGTGTGGACTGGTGGATTACTCTGTCCTTGTAGAGATGACAGTGGCGGGTTCTATGACTATCCATGTGGTGCAGTGTGGTTGCTCTCAGAGTCTTCTGATGGGGTCTGGCAAAAGCTGGGATGTGCCTTAAGGTTTCTGCAACTGATGACGAGGCTCTGTTATCATCTGCTTGGATCTAGGTTGTATTAGTGATGAAAGGTACAGAGATAGGTTCATTAATTCATAGCTCAAAGGGTTCAGTGCTACATCCATGTGCTTCCAAGAACTGGACACACTCTCCTGCTTCTCCCAGCTTTGACATGGGGACCCATCTCTCAAATGTGTGGCTTGTTGATGACATTTTAAGTCTAGAACTTCTCGGTGTCCTTATTGATTTAATTCTCTGCGAGGTGCAGTGAGGAACAGCAATCTTGCCGGCCTCACTATGAGTTTCTTTTTCACTTCCTTCTTGTTCTTTCCTGGCTCCTCTTTCCCCGCCTCAAATAAATTCTCCTGGGAGCGCCACTGACTGACCTGCATTCCACAGCAGCAGGATTGCAAATGATGAGGGCTCTGGCTCGGCTCTGATGGTAGCAATGCCATGGCTTTTCCATCACTTGGGTGTGGTGACGCAGGAGTCTCTTTGACACTGAGGAGCAGTGATTCAGATGTACATTTACTACTATGGTGTGGCAAAATTAGTGTGGTTATTTCTGCTTCACCTTGGCTGGAGTGCTACTCTCATTACTCAATAACCGCATCAGGAAGACAGGAAAAGGAATTCCCAAATGCACTGGGGGCACTTTAATCCTAGTTTGATATTCGGCTATGCTAGCTGACTCTCTACACACACTAGTAACAGGATGGCAGTGTCTCTATGAAGAAAACCCCCCATGAACACGCCAATCATTGGAGTTGCTCCAGAGATCTGTTGTAGGGCGGACCTATATTTCCAACAACAGAGGTTAACTCAGTGATCATGGGTTTGTGCTATTTTGTTCTGCTGAACAAAGGGTGAGCAAGCTTCAGATAATTATCTAGGTTCAGTTGCACATGGTGTCCTCTCTGTTCTCCTGCAACACTGTGATGGAGGAGCAGCCTGTCCACACACCACATCCATGTGAGCTCTAGGGAAAGACAGTATCCTTAGCAGCCACAAAGACTCTCCACAATCAGTCTTTTAAGAGGAACCCTAGTGTGAAATGAGGCACATGGAAAGCTCCCACGGGCTGCATACCTGTGGAGAATCAAAGGTTTTTCAAGAGACATTATTATAAACTGATGTAACTTAACACAGCATACTGCAATGACATCAGTGTAAACAATTTCGAGGTTTCCGCAGTGTTCAGCATGTTATATTTTGGTGGTTTCTTCACATGTAACCGCTTTTTCCCAAACCATAGCTTGACAGCCTCATATGGTGGGGTATAACTTTATTGTTCACCTGCATGCCATGTAACAGGAGAGAGCTACCAGATTGAGTTCAGAATGTAAGTGCTTCTAGCTCACAACTCCTTTACAAACATTTTTATACAGAACTGCCTCAAATGGATTCTTCAGATTCCGAAACACGGAATACATCTGTCGGTGACAATGTGGAATACTCTGATCTTTAGTGTCTTTAAAATGCAGGATGCCTTCAAACTAGGGATATGCAGCACAGGCTGTCTCACTGGGTACAGGGTGCTAATGGTTTCATATCAACATGTTCACAGCATTAGTTACCACAGTTTTCCAAAAGAGATGTACAATGGACCTTGGGTTCTAGCACTCATCAAGACCTTCCAAATGGGCCATAAATGCACTTTACCACTTAGCAATAAGACTCAATATTAAAATGAATGGGGATTTTCCTCTCTCGCTACAATTCCTAGGAGATCCCTTCATGTTATTTAGTATGACTTTAGGGCCTCTCACACCTATCTTGGGATCCCATCAGAAAACTAAATGAGGCAAAACAGAGTAGAGAGAACCAGTGTGCGGGGCATTCTTCTATGTGGAAAGCTTACATGCTCCATGTAGAAACTATGTCCTGCTAACTACACAGCCATATGTGAGGTCTGAAGTAGGACACACCCTCTTGACAAGGAAGCAGACTCCCACCTGTATCCTCATTGCTGCCATGTTTGGTGGTGACCTGTTATGCATCACAGACTTACTGACTTATTAAAGGTTTGGCTTACAATAGTCCCTTTACATCTCCAGCCATGTACTCAGCTTTTGTAATGTGTAATAGGAGCAAAACTACATGAGGATGATTCAAGCTGACCTAATACTGTTGTGGTCAACTCTTGTCTCATCTTCTGCAGAGGTCCATATATGCTAAGGTCCTCCAGTCTAGTAGAGCTCACTATGAAAACTCCCTTCCCACCCCTACACACATCCACTCCAGTGGAAGGGTCTAAGCCCCCACAAAGTATGCCTTCCTTGCTTAGAGATTCGTCACAGCCACACAATCAATAACCCACATCCAGGAGCTAACATCCAAACCAGTCTCAGCCCACACTCTCACAGCCACTCACAGAGACAGTGGTATCCCTTCCTCTGGCAGAGCACACTGATTATATCAGCCCATCTTCCTCTAGGGTTCTTGCATCATCCTGAGACTAATCTCCTGACACCAGCACTTGCAGCATATATGTGGGTGTCATACAGACATCTTTTGGAGGAAAAGTACAGGGAGAAGTCCACAGTAAATTGGCAATACATAGTCGGACTCAGCAGTCACACACAGACACAGACTGCTTTAGCAGTACACCAGTGACAAAAGGGTGATTCTGGTGCTACTGTATTCAATGTTCTCTCACTGAGGAGGTAGGACCCGCCTTCTTCCCATTCAGAAAACACAGCACCATTTTGGATGCTACCATAGCAGTGTTTTAGGGAACACTGCATCTTTAGAGGATACAGAAAGGGGGTGGGGGTGCTGAGACACTACAGTCTAAATAAGGAGCTGGTGACGGTAGGCAGAGCATACAGAAAGAGGCACATGTTCAACAGCATTGCATATGTACATACAAAGTTTTTTTTTAGCAATCCAGTTGTTCACAAGCTGAAAAATATAGCTGGGGAAGTGCTTTTTATAAAAGATACAGGTTATGTACTGTAGAAAGTCATACCACACTCTCACATTTAAGAATGTTCTACTTTAGGGACTAAAGCCTTAACTATGTATAGCTCAGGAATCCAGCCTGCCCTCTGTTGGATTTTCCCCTGGTAGACATAATCTTCTGTGTTTCATCCACATAGAGCCAATAGGGTGCCAATTGTATTGTATGATGTGATGTGAATGGAGTCTCTGATCCCTCGATTCCTCGTCCCTCCAGTCAGAACCACATGAGGTAATTGTCACTTCAGAGAAAGGAACAGAAATCAGTAATGTCGAAGGAACCACAGCCACCCACAGCTGCTGGCTATATGTGTGAGCATTTCATCAGTAATCCCTGTTTTTTTCTGTCAACGGACAAAGATGAGGGAACATGGAGTATCAAATCACTTTTGTTGGAATTTAATATGCAGTTTGGTAGAACTGATAGAGAAGCATTCCAACAAGAGGAGATATATCTCAGCCCTCCCTCTCCTGATCTTCTCATTCTCCTTTTCCTCCCTCCAAGGGATCCAATGATGGGGAAGAGAATGTTGATAAGGAGAAAAATCAGAAGAATAGTATTTGATACCATGGCTGCAACGAAGAGGAAAAAGCATGCTGATGACAAAGCCTGAAGGATGCAAATAACCTTATACTCTGATTTCTTGGGTTCAAAATACAGTGATGATTAGACTCCCTCTATTGACCTGAAGGAGAAACATATTTCTACAGAAATGTTGCTGCAGTTTCTGTCCCATATCAGTTACAATGGTGTGCCAGGGATCATGCTTCTGGATCTTCCCAACAGATTGTTTTGATGCAATTCAAGAAACACCTAATTTGGTATTACCAGTACATCATTTATTCTGGATGTTATTTTAAATGAATGCTAAGACCCAGAACAGGTAAATCATCTGAAATTTACAGCCAAGTTGGGTCTTTTGGAGGAAATAGAGGACAGGCTACCTGACTGTGTCAGACTGGACTCTGTTGTGGTGGCGAGCTTGGTAGGAAGGTCTCTGGTGGAAGAAGAGAATATTTTGAAGGACTCTGCTGGGAAAAGTGGACTCTACTCTTAAGAAGGTGCATGCTGGGGCACAAACTATCCCCTTGAGCACTGGTTTATGGGGCTAACTCTGCGCAGTTGGACTTTAAATTTCTGCACAAAGCAGTTCAGTAGGGTCAAGATTGTTCAGATTTGCTAGAGAGTATGGAGAAGTCAGCAAAATATTAATCGGACATTTCTGTTTATTCAATCAAGGCTTCTGCATTAGCCTGTGGTTCTTCTATTGCAGCCTGTAAAAACGTATACCTTAAAGAGTGGAATCTGAATGCTGCCCAGAGGTCCAGAGCCCTGAAAATGCCATCTGAGGAGATACGTCTTTCTGGAGCACAGTTGGAAGACAAGCGAACCTTCAAGGAAAGAAAACATTTCTTTTTATTTAGAAAATAAAGTAACAAGGATGCTAGTACAACAACCCTCCAGAAGGCAGCAAGGAAATACAATCTGTCCAATTTCTGGGAAAATCTTTCTCCTGGAAGTTCCAGAAAAAGCAGAAGCTGGATCTTGGAGTAAATAAACAACGTTTCTGACTATGCTGGGGGCCAGAAGGAAAGTAGTCAAGGATTACAGCTTAGAGGAAGGATCTAGCTCTTCCTGGCAAAATGAAACAAGTTTATTTCAGACAGATGGTTATTGAACATTGTGAGGAGGGGTTGTGCAATACAACTGCTTCCAAGTCTCATTCTTTTGGAAATCATACCTATGCCTCATCCAAAAGATCCAGTAAAGAGAGAAGCACTGGAGATGGAGTTTCAGGCACTGTTGACCAAGGAGGTGTTTGTTCCAGTACCTGAGACGTGAAGGGGGGATTGCAGAGGGTTATATTCCATTTTGTTCCTTGTGCTGAAAGCAAATGAAGGGTACTGAATGCTAATTGATTTAAGGTGAAAGATTTGTCAGGAGCATGCCTTTGAAAATAGAAACTCTTCAGAGGATGATAATGTTGGTGCCAAATTATCACTTTATGATTACTCTGAACTTAATGGATGCTTAGGTTCCATGTACCGATGGCAGAACACCATCAAACATTTTTCAGAGGCGTCACTGGCAATAGCGTTTTGCTATGCGATATAAAACCTGTACTCTGGGTGATTAGAATGGTGGTGGCACCCCTGGTAGCGCAGCTTTATCTGCAGGGAATACCATTCATCCCGTGTTTAGTGACTAGATGCTGCATGCTCCCTCAGATGAAAACTATAATCTGGAAATCACAAAGATGAGCATGAGCTGACACGGCTTCTTGATAAATCATCCAAAACGCCAATTGGTCCTATCAAAGAACCATGTATTAAATGGGGCAGGATCCAGGACTGCTTTGTGCAGTCTTTCTTCTGGATGCAAGAGCAGAAAAGCTGAGGGTGTTGATGAAGTCATTACAGATCCTGAATAAGGCATCAGCTCAGAAATGGATGGAAGTGCAGGAGCACAGGGGTCCTCTGTATTCACAGGACAACAGGCAAGGCTGCCTCTTCATCTACTTCTGTGGCATCTCCACACATTTTTGGTGTCAGAGTCGTAAATCTATGAACATTTTAGTTCCAGTAATTTAAGAGATCAGGTCTCAGCTACATTGGGGGTTAGTCCAGGGTAATCTGAGCAAAGATATGATCATGCATCGGGATTCACTGATAATCTTGACGATGGATGCCAGGGTACTGGTGTGGGGAGCAACTTGAGGTGCTCCCATGGTGCAGTTAAGGTGTCTACCCAAAGAGTCTGCCGGATCATCAAACTCGGGGGAATCCCTGGCAGTGTATCATGCTCTTCTCCACTTTCCTTAGCAAGTCTATGAGTCAATACAGTGATTTTGACTTATGCAAACCAAAAGGGCAGCCCACGCTCCAAGTCAAAATTGCAATGATGATGAGTAGAAGGGCGGTGCCTCACGTTGATTTCTTCAACCCACATTAAAGGACTTGACATGTAAAGGCAGCCCACCTAAGCAGGGTGTTCACGCAGTTCTAGGACTAGTGTTTATCCATAAGTATTTTTGTGAAGGTCTGTAAAAGTTTCTAAATTCCGATTTTGGTACTCTGCATCCAAGAACAATGCCCTTCTTCTGAGGCTCTGCCCTCATTTCTCAGCACAAGAGGCTGGTGGGGGGAGGGGGTGATGCCCTATTAGTGAAGTGTCCAAAGGGGTTGTTGTACCTTAACCCTATTTCCTCTAGTTCCAAGATTGTTGTTCATGATTCAGAGCAGTGCTTAATTTGTAAATAAAAAGGTGCCGGTGCTCAAAGCGCTCCTCTGAAACCCGCGGTTGCTGCAATTAAATGTGCGAACACCGAATACCGAGGCAGAGTAACCCTGAAGACATCTCGGGCCTCTTTAATCTATTTACAGACACACCCTGCCCCTCCAGCTCACTCTCGCAGCTTTCTGCTTTCTAACTATGTTACGTTTTTTCGCTTTTCTCTTCCTCCGTCTTTCCATATGTGTCTTTTGCTACAAGAGCTCGCAGAGAATGCTTGAGACAGAAGAATAAGCCCCGGCCCACAAAAATAAGTGCCGGTGCTCAGCACCGGAAACAACAAGCACAAATTAAGCACTGATTCAGAGAGAGAAGACAGAAGTTGTGGTGGTAGTTCTGTTCTGGCCTTGTAGGCTTTGGTTCCCACCACTGAAGGCTCTAGCAGTTCATCCTCCTTGGGTTCTGCAACACTCTCCTTCTCCAATTTGTTCAGCCAAATACCTTCTTCCTCTCAAACTCAGTCTGTCTGTTTGGAGGTTGAGTTACCAGAAGCAAGGTCTCTGACCTCTTTAGGTGCCTAACCCCAGCTCCCGCCTCCTTACCTGGGACTGGTCCTCTGACTAGTCTAGGCCCTTTTGGACCCACTCCTGCATCTTGATGCTCACTCGTCGCTCACTCTGCAGCCACCACTCTCTCTCTCTCACTCGCATTCTCTGCTCTCTTCCACGTTTGTGCCCTCTCTCCTACCGCCTCTCCCTCTTTTGTGCATTTTTGGTGTTTTCTATTCTCTTTCACCCGTTCCTATACTTTGAGGCCCTTCTTTTGTTAGTGCCTTTTCTCTCTTCACGCCTCTATATTTCTGCTCTCTTTTATCACTTTCTTCTACTTTGTGCCCCTTTCTTTCTTGTTTTTGCTTTCTGACCATTTGCCATTTCTGTGCTGTCTTTCTTAGTGTGTTTAGCTCTTCTGTGCCTCTTTTCTTTTTGTGCTGTTTTTTCCAGCTCTTTGTCCTGTCTCAGGCCCCCTCCCCAATTTCAGGTATCTTGACCGCATCTTCCACCTTTTATGCTTTTTTCTTCCTCCCACGCTCCCCATCTATTCCTCTTGTGAAATCTTCCAACCTCTTCTCCCCACTCCTTCTAGCTCTGTCCACAGCCCCTGTGCTTCTCCACCTCCCAGGACCTACTTAATAGTGACCTCTGTGTTACCCCATTGAGAACGTGCCTAGGCCCAGTCCCCACCCACTTACCTATAACTGCTCCTCCAACCAGTCTAGGCTTTTTCAGACTCAGCCTTGCACCTCAATGCTCCACCCTTGCTCTCTCTGCAGCCACATTTCTCATTTCTCTCTCCCTTTCTCTGCCACATTTTCTCTCGTGTCTGTTCTCTGCCCTCTTCCACCTTTGTGCCTCTCCTTATTTTTGCACCTTTTTGTGTGTTTTCTGCTCTCTTTCACCACTTTCCTCTGCCTGTGGGCCCTACTCTCTTGGAGGATCTTCTCACTTTCGTGCCTGTTTTTGTGTTTCTGCTCTTTTTTACCACCTTCTTCCACTCTGTGCCCCTCTCTTTTTGGTGCCTTTCTCGCTTTCTGACCTTTTGTCGTTTCTGTGCAGCCGTCTTGTGTATTTAGCTCTTTTGTGCCTCCTTTCTATTTGTGCCGTTTTTTTCATCTCTTTCCCCCCTTTCAGGACCCTAGACCCCCTCCAGCGTCTTTTCCCTTCTTCCATTTCACCTTACCGCCTCTTCTTTTTGCTAATTTTAGCCCCACCCACAGCCCACTATAGGCCCCTCCCCCTCCCAGGGCCTATTTAATGGCAGCCATAGCACGACTGCTCTGCTGGCACCCCAAAGGCAAGCCCATCCGTGCCCATCTGAGCCTGGACTGCACCCAGAAGCAGAAACCCTGGTCTTATCAGTCTCGCTGCTACACTTCAGCAATCCTTCGGTCACCCAAACCAGGCAGCCAAGCCACCAACTGCAGCTGCGCCGCACCCACACCACCTGCATCCACTGCTGCTTCACCTGAAGCAGAATACCCACAGATGCGTCCCAACATCTTTAGTGCCCACTAGGGCAACTGCCTCGCAACCAACCATACCAGCACCTCGACAACTACTTGCATGCATGCTTCTCAGCAAGCACGGCACCAAAATCTGGAATCTCCTCAGTAAAAGCGTGTTGGACCCTCCTCTTTCTCACAGAAACTTTGCTCGACCCCGCGCCGGCTCCTGACATCGCTGTGGCCATCCCAGCAGGCAACAAGTTCACAAACAAAGACTGTCTTCAGAAACCAGGTGGAGGACTCTCAATCATCTGAAAGGACACCATCAAATGTGCCACATCCATAGACACCAACACCCCTTCATGGAACATATGCGCATCTGTCTACAACGGCTTCACCCTGAAAGGAGCCCTCGCATATCAACCACTTGGACCACAAGCCAATTTTAGAAACCTCATCACAAACTTCACTGCTTCCTTTACCGTCAATACCGAGGATTTCATACTACTGTGCGACCTAAATTTCCACTTCGAGGACATCACGGACCTCTGCTCCTTGAAAGTCTGAACAGCGCAGGACTAAAATAGCTTGTCACGGACCCTACACCAGCCCAACACCACAAACAACTTAGGCAAGGACATCATCAACTTCAACGAATGGATCAAGAACTGTGCAGACTGATTTGCATCCATCAAAAGGAACAAAGAAGAACCAACAAACAAACCGGGTGGAATTCAGACCATCTCCGGGAATCCCGACGCTACTGCAAACAGAAAGAAAATAGAGGTCCAACCACGTTGCTGATGCCAGAACCACCTCCAAGTGTGAACGCTGGCACTACCTCAGAGACACTAAAAGAAGGGCACTAACTATGTATAGAAGCAAGCTGTAACAGGAGATGTTCTCGATCGTCAAAAGATTTACCACCCCTGAGGCCGCAGCCAACACCATCCCAGGAACTCTGCAACAAATTATCTAACTTCTTCCACAGCAAAATAGAAATAATCTATCGTACCTTTTAACAATAATCTGGCCCCAAAGACCTCATTGCCAATCTGACCACCTCCACCAACCAAGACAAACACCTGACCGGTTGGAAAACACTCACTGAAGAAGACATCACACAACCATGAGAACAGTTCACTCAGAGCAGTACTTAGGCCCTCATTATGATCTCGTCGGGGTAATCCGCGGAGATCTGCGCTGACTGTCGGCAGAAGACCGCCAGCGCGAAGAACCCCCGCTGGCCACATAATCTTCCCGCTGGGCCGGTGGGTGGAAACAGTGTTTCCGCCCACCAGCCCAGCTGGAAACAGGGCCTGAACATTGACGCCAGCTCCAAATGGTGCCGCGCCAATGTGACACCTTCTGCACTGTCACATTTCCTGTCTTCTGGAAAGTATACCTAGCAGTGTCCGGGTCTGTGGCTAGAGAAGATTTTGCCATGCCCAGAACAAACCAAAGTCTGCGTAGCCATCGGGTATAATCAGGGATGTGAGCTGTGTCCCAGTGGAATAGTATGACCTGATGTGCGGCATTTAGAGCTAGGGCCATCTGCCGATCTTCGTGGAAGCGTATGGGGACATGTCAAGGCATTAGGGAACCCCACTTAGTATAGGCTGGGAACTGTGGTATGGTGGTCACAAAAGCACTATCAATGTCATTGAGGACTTGATCCCAGAAGCAGGAGAGCTTGGGACAATGCCAAAGTAAATGCAGTAGAGTGCCAGTGTGGCCACAGCCCCTCCAGCACTCCAGGGATTTGTGGGATTTCCATTTGTGATGTCTTGGTGGGGTAAGGTACCCATAAGAGGTGATCTTATAGGCAGTCTCAGTTATGGCGATGCAATGTGCCATGTGGTTTACCCTAAAGTGTATATTGGTCAAGTCTTTGGTGAAGAGGGGTGTGCCCAATTCCACTTCCCACCTCAGCTGGCTTTTCGTCTTAGGCAGGGGTTGGTCCCCACCCACTAGATTGTACAGGTCAAAAACATGAAGCCGGTCATCGGCTTTAAGAATAATCCACTTTTGAAATGGTAACAGTGCTCGCTCTCCCCCCATACGGGTGTTGCATGTCCCAACGCCCACTGGCGCAGCTGAAGGTATTGAACATAGTCCTTGTCCAATAGGGAGTAGTTAGCATTGAATTGTTCAAAAGGGAAGAGCCCAGCCTTGCGCAATGTTTAAAGTTTTCATGGTTTAAGCCAGGGGTGAAGTCAGGATTAGCAATTAATGAAATCATGGGAGAGGGGAAGGACATGAGTCCAGCTCTTGCTGCTACTGCGTCCCAGACACTCAATGTCACACCCGTAATAGGTGAGGAATAGAGGCAACGAGCTCTATGTCGTTGGGGTGGCCAAATCTCCTTCCAAATATGACAGCCCGCAACAGATTGGTCCGCTGTTGAGTGTTCTAAGGTGAGGAACCTGTAGTGATAAGTATCAAGTAGAAAATACAATTATTGTCCATTATATGCCTTCCTCCAAAACTAAGCTTAAACAATTTTAAGTGAGTATTTTGTTGTGTTTAATTATAGATTAGAAACGAAAATGATCTACAACAAAACTAGCCTCTTTACTGTGATTGGTTAAGAGACCAGTGGTAAATTATAGACCTGTAGTTTTTTTTTTCTTATGTATGATGGGTACTGTAGTCTTTATCTCATATCTACAAGACGTTCACATACTCTCATGCTTTTTCCAACATGGCAGTTGTAATAAAAATGCAAGGAAGAGATAGCATAATCCTTGCGGTGTGCCCTTAATAGAAATTACAATTCTTGTTCACTTTTTAAAACAAAAATCAATTCTGAAGTTGTGTGCAGTTGCAGTTACAAATTTGCCCAGCTTCTTCATCTCACCTAACTAGTGGAATGATTGGCTGGCTGGTTGAAGTGTATCAATATTTTTGTGGCTCAGCCTGATAGTTGTACTTGCCCATTTCAAGTTGGTGAAAACCAACAGAGCGCTGTTAGACTCTCTAACATGAGTCTGTCAGAAACCTAAGAGAACAAATGTTATTCCTTACTTGTGAGCATTTGCCTGCAATTTAGCAGCTCGTTCCTAGGAAGCTTGGATATTCTCTACATGGGAATGCTTCCTCTGAGCCACCGGCAATCCCAACATAAGAAGTTTTCTCAGTGTGTAGGTTGTGCATCCTTGCTGGTCAAAAGCACTATTCATGCCAAGCTAGTCTGCTTCAGTTTGGCCAGTAAATTCCACTTGATCTAGAGTGGTCGTGTCCAGTGTGAGATGGGAGTGATCAGATGTGTATGTGCTGTCCCTAAAAACAGTCATCTATTGCTGCTTAAAGTAACAATTATAATCAGGAATACCCACAAATACCAGAGAAAATTCCTAATAACATATAACATTCAAACTGCTCTCTCGAATAGGTCAACTGCATACAGTTCTATTTCCATTTTAGATCTGTCTATATATTGTTCAATGCTGAATATCAATTTAAACAACAGTTAACAGCATGCCTCTGAAATAAATTAATTTAAGCTAACACCTGAATAAATTAGTTTGAACATGTAATGTATCATCATTTTCAAATTCATCAATTCATGTCTAGAATTTACTAATCACTCCGCAGTCATTCAGTCAAAATTCCAAGCACAGGTAAAATCAAATGGACCCTCATTGACAACAGACTTGAATTGTACAACAAAGTAGACCAATACCAGTAGAATCAAATTTGTTCAAATTATAGAACCAAATATTTATTAACTATGGTTTCAACATAAACAGTACTGACAGAATTTTGCCATCCTTTTGATTGAACTACTTTAGGATTAAGGATGAATACAGTTCACACTGGTGAAAAGGACATCAACAGTTCATTACTCAGTGTTCCAGCGTAAACCACCTAAAGTTAGATCAAAAATACCAAACATCAAATAATAATAACCACTCACACAAAGTGCAAATTCAGCACCATGATAATGGAGGTCATACATTAATCCTGACATCTAAATGAAGCATCTGCCCCGTAGGTCAGCAACACTATGGTTATCGCTCCCCTGGCAGAGGATTTCTGTGTTTCAGTGGTGCTCCATAGAAGGCACTGATCCTTTGGCAAGTTGGGACCACATCTGAAGGTCCCCTCAGCAAAGTATTTTATTCTGAAAAAATAAACCTCCAAAGTGTGAGTTTCCTTCTCGGGAATAAAAAAGCAATGGTCTTGCCACACAGGGAGCTTTCTCCTTGCATGTGGGTGAAACTGTGCGATTTCCCTACCCTAGGCTATCATGTCTCACCTGGCAGTCCGGAGTAGAGAAAACAAGTGATACTCGCCCCTCCACAAACAGGGGGTGGCGACTGTCACTGGGACCCAATAGCCAGCTGAGACGAGGCCACTGGAAACCCTGCAGTTCCTCCCAAGTATAAAGGGTACAGAACATTGGAGATATCGCGGATGATGCATCATTCTGCCAAACTCCTCTCCAGAGTATGTTTAAGGCTCAACTATCACAACTAACTCACAAAGGGGCTCAAATATACAGTGTTTGGTGTGTCAAAAATTTAACTAGCCCTTGAATACTTTTATTATTAAAAATACATTTTGCAGAATTACTATTTACTATATTTATCTCTCATCCCTTTAGCTCGCGGAGGGTGAGTGGGGTGTATGTTATCAAGTTGACATGTGCCTTGAAGACTTAATCACTTTCATTTCCACTGATTTATCTTTAATACTATGGGCAACCTATCCATGCCAAAAAACACAAGAAATATGGTCTGACATTTAAATTGCCAAACACTTATACAACCCAAACTAATGAGTTACATTAATTAAAATACTCATACATGTCACAGAAATGTTTCTAAGGAGACAGCAAAAAGACACAGTTTGCATCTGGTGCCCCTTACCAGCAATCATGACTTCAATCTCCCCAAGAGCTGGATCTTCAGGGTTAGTGAGAAACAAGTTGACGTCGCCCACCATACAGTCATCATCCGTGCATGCAGTATCTGCCCATTTTTTGCCATCCAGTACAATAAACGTACATTCTGCAAAAGTAAGTGCCAAGAAAAGAGGGAGCATCTTAGCAACTGTAGGTATGTTTAGCAGTGGTGATGGCAACAGCTAACTACTGAACGTGAACCTCAGCGACACCATGGCAAGCAGTAATGGCACAGGTTACTAAACATAATTAAATCATGTATTTGACATTGCACAATCACATCCAAGGGGCCCCTTTAGGAATCAATATGAAACCTAACAATATTACATTAGGAGAAGCCAAACTCAACGTTAAGCAGAGAATTGTGCACACAGGGCTGTACACAAGGTTGGGCTGACACAAGCAATTTTGCAAGTCGGTAGCCAGGCACATCAGATGTATTGAATTCAGTATTAGGGCAAGGTAACACACAGGACTGTGCATAAGGGTAGACGGGTACAGGGAACAGTACATGAAAGTGGGCTTGCACAAGGGAAAGAGCATTAGGGCGGTCAGGAAAAGGGCTGGCAAATGAGATTGTGAGGGTGTAAAGGTACAGAGGATTTCATGATGGTGGGGCTGCATAAGGGATTCCTCAAGAATGTGGTCTGGCACAAAGGAATAGTGTACAAGACAGGATGGCATATGGAATGGACAGTGTGTACACAGCTGGCTAATGTTGCTTTCTTCCTAGCACATGTGCTCCTTATGGCTACTGCATGTGAAACCAAGGAGGAAGTTGTTAGTAGACGCTGCGGACTATAGTGACATTTTATAGGATGAGACAGAGCTGCTCAAACCCATCTAAGGTGGCTGAGTGAGGCTTCTTACTGTCATTGTCGTCCCTCCAGCTACGCTGCATTTCAAACTCCTGCTCCAGGGTAAGTGGCTCAGAAGCAGTCAGTCTCTGCAGCTCCTCTGACTTCATCCACTCGTGATACCTGTGGGCAGACAGAGGTTGAGACTTTATGCCTGTTCATTGAAGAACGAGTTACTTACCTTCGGTAACGACTTTTCTGGTGGATACATTAGCTACCTGTGGATTCCTCACCTAATGAATACTCCCATGGCGCCAGCATTCGACGGAAATCTTCTTACTAGTCTCTGCACGTCGACGAGGACGTCACTCTAGCCCACGCGACGCCGTCTGACGTCATACAGGCAATAAAAGGTCCTCGACGACGTGCGGACGTCAGTACCAATCATTTTTTACGTGCATGAGAACAACCAGGCAATGCAATGAAAGAGCAAGGCAACATCCCATTACATTGTAAAAATACACAACATTGCATGAATAACTGTAAATCTTTTATATATATATATATATATATAACTCTCTCTTTTTTAAAATATATATCTACACATCAAGTATATACACAAAGATATATACATATATACATATAATATATACAACATCTATTGCACCCTCAAAGACCAAGAGGAGCGTACTCAAGGATTACTTGGTAAGACCAGAAAGGCAACGGGGAGGCGGGTGGGACCGTGAGGAATCCACAGGTAGCTAATGTATCCACCAGAAAAGTCATTACCGAAGGTAAGTAACTCGTTCTTCTGATGGATACAACTACCTGTGGATTCCTCACCTAATGAATAGAGTCCCAAAGCAGTACCACGCCCGGCGGTGGGTGCCTAATTGGTCAAACCAAGAAATCCTGCAGCACTGACCGTGCAAAATGGCCGTCCCTTCTAACCTCAGAATCCAAACAGTAATGTTTTGCAAAAGTGTGAAGGGACGACCAAGTTGCGGCCTTGCAGATGTCGACCACAGGAACACCTCTGGCCAAGGCTGAAGTGGCCGACTTAGCTCTGGTGGAATGAGCTCTAATGCCCTCAGGAGGATCCTTCTTTGCCAAAGAGTAAAAGATTTTAATGCAAAGAACAACCCACCTGGATAGTGTTCTCTTGTGGACTGCCTTTCCTCTCCTCTTGCCCACGTATCCAATAAACAGCTGATCCTCCAGCCTGAAATCCTTTGTTCTATCAATAAAGAAGCTCAACGCCCTCTTTGGGTCCAGACGGTGCAGTCTTTCTTCCTCTTTGGAAGGATGAGGCGGAGGATAGAACGTGGACAAAGTAATTGCCTGAGCCAAATGGAAGGGTGAAACAACCTTCGGGAGGAAAGCAGCCTTGGTCCTCAACACCACCTTATCCCCATAAAAAGTTGTATAAGGGGGCTTTACTGATAAGGCCTGCAACTCACTCACTCTCCTTGCTGATGTTATAGCTATCAGGAAGACTGTTTTTAAAACCAAATACCTTAAGGGGCAAGAATGCATAGGTTCAAAAGGGGACCCCATAAGGAAAGTCAGGACCAAGGACAAATCCCATTGCGGCATAATGAATGGCTTTGGAGGATATTTATTTAGAAGACCTTTCAAGAATCTGATAACAATAGGGGATTTAAATAAAGATGGTTGGTCTGGAAGACATATGAAGGCTGACAAGGCCAATAAATAACCCTTAATGGTAGCCACTGCACAACCTTTCTGCGCTAGAGACAGAGCAAAAGACAAAACGTCCGATAGATGAGCATGCAAAGGATCAATCTGCCTCTCTCCACACCACGCAACAAATTTAGACCATCTATTAGCGTAGATAGATTTAGTGGAGTGTCGCCTGGCCGCTAATATAACATCCACTACCTCAGGCGGGAGAGAGAAGGAACTCAGGTTGCCCCGTTCAATCTCCAGGCATGTAGGTGCAGACTCTGGAGGTTGGGGTGTAGAACCTGCCCCTGCGACTGCGAGAGGAGGTCTGCCCTGAAAGGGAGACGGAGCGGAGGGCACATTGAGAGTTGGAGAAGGTCGGAGTACCATACCCTCCTTGGCCAATCCGGAGCTATTAGGATGACTAGAGCCCGGTCCTGGCGAATCTTCCTCAATACTCGAGGAATCAAGGGTATGGGAGGAAACGCGTAAAGCAACTGGCCGCACCAGGTTATTTGAAACGTGTCCCCCAACGCTCCCTGCATCGGATACTGGAGGCTGCAGAATAACGGACAATGCGCGTTCTCTCGAGTGGCAAACAGATCTACCCGAGGAAACCCCCACCTCTGGAAGATTAAACGGACTTGATCTGGATGGAGATGCCACTCGTGGTCTCCCGAGAATTGGCGACTGAGACTGTCCGCACGCACGTTCAAGACTCCGGCCAGATGGTTTGCTATCAAGCAAATCTGATGGTCCTTTGCCCAGGACCATAGTCGAAGAGCTTCTCTGCAGAGAAGGTACGACCCCACTCCTCCCTGCTTGTTTATGTACCACATCGTGGTAGTATTGTCCGTTAGGACCTGTACCGACTGACCACGAAGGGAAGGGAGGAAGGCCTTGAGAGCCAGACGTACAGCCCGTAACTCTAACAGATTGATGTGAAACATCTGTTCCTCTGGAGACCAAAGACCTTTGATCTCCAGATCCCCCAGATGAGCTCCCCACCCTAGAGTGGAAGCATCCGTTATGACTGTGGCCACTGGTGGCGACTGCTGGAACGGCTTTCCTTGTGAAAGATTGTTGCTTGCAATCCACCACTTCAAATCCACAGCAGCATCTCTGGAGATCTTGACAGTACCCTCTAGATCCCCTTTGTGTTGAGACCACTGCCTTCGGAGGCACCACTGAAGAGCCCTCATGTGCCAGCGAGCATGCGTGACCAACAGAATGCAGGAGGCAAACAGACCGAGCAGACGAAGGACCTTGAGGACTGGAACTACCGCTCCATTTCGAAACATTGGAACCAAATCCTGAATATCTTGAATCCGCTGAGGCGGAGGAAAGGCCCGACCCAATGTTGTATCCAGTACTGCCCCTATGAACAGGAGGCGCTGAGAGGGCTCTAGGTGAGATTTGGGCTCGTTCACCGAAAAACCCAGGTCGAACAACAACTGGGTTGTTGACTGCAGATGATGCGACACAAGCTCCAGGGACTTGGCTTTGATCAACCAGTCGTCCAAATAAGGGAATACTGCTATCCCCTTCCTTCTGAGTTCTGCCGCAACCACCGACATCACCTTCGTGAAGACTCGAGGTGCTGAAGTAAGACCAAACGGAAGGACCGCAAACTGATAGTGCTGCGATCCCACCACAAACCGGAGATACTTCCTGTGTGACTTGAGTATCGGGATATGAAAGTAAGCATCCTGCAAGTCGACAGACACCATCCAGTCTTCCTTGTTCAACGCCAAAAGCACCTGTGCTAGGGTCAGCATCTTGAACTTTTCCTGCTTGAGGAACCAATTCAAGATCCTCAGGTCCAGGATTGGTCTCAAACGACCATCCTTCTTGGGAATCAGGAAATACCTTGAGTAACATCCTCGACCCCTTTCCTGCTCTGGGACCAACTCCACCATGCCCTTTGAAAGGAGGACTTGTACCTCCTGTTCTAGCAACAGGAGGTGTTCTTCTGAACAATAAGAAGGGCGGGGCGGGATGAGGGGCGGGAACTCCCGAAAGGGAAGGGTGTAGCTTTTTCCCACAATACTGAGAACCCAAGTGTCCGTTGTAACAGTCTTCCATTTGGTGAGAAAATGCTGTAATCTTCCCCCTACAGGAGAGGAGTGAGTGGGAAATGGTGGAAGCCTAAGGCTGCTTCCCCTGCTGCACCCCGACAGAGGATGAGGAAGAGGCAGAGTGCTGCTGAGAGGCTCCTCTGGTGCGGACCCTACCTCTCCCCCTAAAAGATCTATAGGGATGGGAAGAGGCAGGTTGCGGATATCTTCCCCGAAAGGAAGAGAAGGAAGAGCCACGCCCAAATCCACGAAACCTCCTGAAAAATCTGGAAGAGGCCGTGGAAGAAGGAGCTTGGAGCCCTAACGACTTAGCCGTGGCCCTGCTCTCCTTAAAACGTTCCAAGGCCGAATCAGCCTTGGCTCCAAACAGTTTGTCCCCATCAAACGGGAGATCCAACAATGTGGACTGTACATCCGCAGAAAAGCCCGAGTTACGGAGCCAGGCCTGCCTCCTTGCCACCACAGTTGTGCCCATTGCTCTGGCTACCGAGTCGGTCGTATCCAGTCCCGTCTGGATAATCTGGGTCGCAGCAGCCTGGGCATTTGAAACAACATCCAAAAGACCCTGGGGAAGCTCTGTAAATGATGAGGAAATGTCATCCATCAGAGCATGAATATACCTCCCCAGGATACAGGTTGCGTTGGTGGCCTTCAACGCCAGACTGCAGGACGAAAAAATCTTCTTGGACTGCGCCTCTAGTTTCTTTGAATCTCTGTCCCCAGGCACCGTCGGGAAAGAACCAGGCGCTGACTTAGATGAACAGGAGGCCTGCACCACCAAGCTCTCCGGCGTAGGGTGCCTAGACAGAAAACCAGGGTCAGTCGGAGCCGCCCGATACCTCCTGGCCACGGCTCTGTGAACTGCTAGGGAAGATGCCGGCCTCTTCCACACCTCTAACACCGGATCCAGCAGAGCGTCATTAAATGGCAAAAGAGGCTCCGCCGCAGCTGAGGCCGGATGTAGCACCTCTGTTAGAAGGTTTTGTTTAGCCTCCACCACCGGCAAAGGCAGGTCCAAAAAACTAGCTGCCTTCCGTACCACTGCATGAAAGGAAGCAGCCTCCTCAGTGTATTCTCCCGGGGACGAAAGATCCCACTCAGGGGAAGTGTCCAGCCCACTGGCCGACTCCAGACCACGCAGCCCATCACCCGAGTCCTCTAGCTCTCCTTCCTCCAGGGCTCGTTGGTACTCCTGCTCCTCTAATACACGGAGAGCACGTCTCCTCGAATGAAGCCGTTGTTCAATACGCGGAGTCGACAATGCCTCCGCCGAAGTCGAAGATCGGCGCCGATCTTCAGAAGCCACCGACGCCGCGTCCGGCGCCACAGGTAACTTCGGCGCCGACGAAAGAGCAGTTGAAGCAGATGGACCCACCGGAGTCACAGGCCGAAATCCCGACATCGACGGGATGGAAATCCCCGGGGCCAATCCTTCTGAAGCCACCGGAGCGGCCACCGGCGCCGACACTGGCGCCGAGCCCACGTTCCCAAAAGGGAGAAAGGGCATAAAGGGTGCCGGCCGAAGAGGCGCAGGATCACCCAATGAAAAGGCCAAAGGCCCAGCCGGAGCACCCCCTGGAGCCATCTGTTGGAAGATGGCATACATCGCATTCAAGAATGCGGAACTATCGGCTCCAGGGGTGGGAAAAGCCGGATACTGGGGTGCCTGTCTCGGAGGCGACACCGACGCCGGCCTCGACGTCTGCAACGCCGGAGAAAACACCTGAGGCTCCAATACCTCAATCACCGACGCCTGTCCAGGTGAAGTCGGAGACGCCGGAGAGGGCAACGGCGTCGAAGGATGCGGCGTAACCGTAGGACTGATCTCCCATGTCCTTCGGCGCCGATCCGAAGACCTGGAACGAGTCTCCTTCGAATGACGCCGATATTCTCTACGGCGCCGGGAGTCTCGATGACGCCGATGTCTTGGAGAAGAAGACTTCTTGTGATGCTTCTCCTTCGATTTCGCCATAAACAGCTTCGCCTCACGTTCCTTGAGGGCCTTTGGATTCATGTGCTGGCATGAATCACAAGTCGAGACGTCGTGGTCGGAGCTCAAACACCAAAGGCAATCGGAATGAGGATCCGTCACCGACATCTTGCCTCCACACTCACGACAAGGCTTGAATCCAGACTTTCTCTGCGACATTATTACCACAGCGAAAGACTACGCAGCAAAAATACACTGTAACCACAAAAGTAACAGTTGCTCCCTCGAAGATAACCGTTTCGAATGCACGGAAAAAAGGGAACTGACGTCCGCACGTCGTCGAGGACCTCTTATTGCCTGTATGACGTCAGACGGTGTCGCGTGGGCTAGAGTGACGTCCTCGTCGACGTGCAGAGACTAGTAAGAAGATTTCCGTCGAATGCTGGCGCCATGGGAGTATTCATTAGGTGAGGAATCCACAGGTAGTTGTATCCATCAGAAAGTAGTGGTTATTTAATAGAACTTTGCTGGAGACGTTCTAATGGATCAGATGGATGCAACCTGTTAGGTAGTGCCAGTGAACCAGACACTTGACGAACTAGCAAATCCACTCTACAGACCACCTACTATACCTGCAATGTGAACAATCTTTCTTCAATAGTTCAACTACTCACCCACACCAGGTAGGCCTGAACTCCACAACCAATTTCCCACAGTCCACTTTACAGGCTTCACCATCAACATAACCACCACCACCACAGCTTGAAGGGCCCACCACCATGACTGTCTTTTTAAGGTCTGCTTTCTCATTACCAATGAACCATCACAATTACCTACAGATCTATGATGAACATCCACTGCTTTAGGCACCAAATATTAGGGTGACTTTTTCAGGCCTGATCTGCAATCAACCTTCATAATCAACCTTACAGGTCTAACCTATCTAGGACCAAGCTCTATTGTCAACATTAAAAGACTGAAACATCAAGTATCACTGCACCCGGCCTCCACATCCAACTTTATGGGTCTAACCGGTCAATGACTAACCTCTACAAAAAAGCCATCAAATTTGAAACATGAGAAGACCAACCCACACAAGCAATAATATACTCCTGTGCCATCAACTACTTTCCCACCTCCTGTACAACCAATATATGCTTATGGTTTTAATTGTTAAGCATTAATCAGGCTTGAGAACAGGACACTTCACAAAAAACGTACACATTCAATCAATCAAATTTATTAAGCGTGCCGCTCACCCGGTAGGGTCTCAAGGTGCTGGGGGTTTACTGCTCAAAAAGCCAAGTTTTGAGGTGCTTTCTGAAAGTTAGGAGGTCCTGCATAGGTTGGTGGGGAGGGAGTTGCAGGTCTTGGGGCAAGGTGGGAGAAGTATCTGCCGGCGGAGGTGGTGTATTGGATGTGGGGGACTGTTGCGAGGGTGAGGTCGGCGGAGGGGAGCGGTCGAGTTCGGTTGTGGAAGTTGATTCGTTTGTTGATGTAGGCCGGTCCGGTGTCGTGGAGAGCTTTGTGAGCGAGGATTAGGATTTTGAATACGATTCTTTTGTTGATGGGCAGCCAGTGTAGGGATCTGAGGTGGGTGGAGATGTGTTTGTGGCGAGGGAGGTTGAGGATGAGATGTACGGCTGCGTTCTGGATGCGCTTGAGTTTTCTCTGAAGTTTGGCTGTGGTCCCTGCGTAGAGGGCGTTGCAGTAGTCCAATCTGCTGCTTATGAGGGCGTGGTTGACCATTCTTCTTGTTTCTAGGGGAATCCATTTGAAAGTCTTGCGTAGCGTGCGGAGAGTGTTGAAGCAGGAGGATGATATGGCGTTGATTTGCTCAGTCATGGAGAGAGAGGAGTCCAGTATGATGCCGAGGTTGCATGTGTGGGTGTTGGAGGTGGTCCTAGGATGGTGGGCCACCATGAGTCGTTCCATGCTGTCTTTTTGGGACCGAAGATGATGATCTGGTTTTATTCTGAGTTTAATTTTAGGTGGCTTGCTGTCATCCAGTTGGCAATGGCGAGGAGTTCGGCATGTAGGTTATTCTTGGCATTAGATGGGTTCCTCGTGAGGGAGATGATGAGCTGGGTGTCGTCAGCGTATGAAATGATGTTGAGGCCGTGGGGGAGGATAATGCTGGCGAGCGGAGCCATGTAGATATTGAAAAGGGTGGGTCCGAGGGAGGATCCTTGGGGGACCCCACAGATGCTCTTGGTGGCAGTAGACCGGAAAGGAGGGAGGCGAACTCTTTGGGTTCTTTTGGAGAGGAAGGGGGTGAGCCAGTCCAGGGCTTTGTGGCGAATTCCAGCATCTGAATGTAAACAGGTCCACTTCCTTCATTCCATCAAGAAGGATTTCAAACTCCTATTGTTTCAACACCACCTCACCTAACTCTGACAGGATCTGAATAATAGCCAATAAATGTCCTCCAGATGAGGCTACTGGAACTGCCTAAATTTGGCAGCTTCCAGTCGTATTCCCCAACTACACATTCCTCCTGTATATGGGTCTTTTGTTTTCCTCTGTATGAGTTCCTTACACTGACTCTTCAAGCACAAATGCTTCACAGGATCTAGACTTCACTAAAAACATTTCACAAATATAGGTTAGTCACGTCATCTGGTGTACAATTAATTCCATGTCTCCCTGTCTTTTCTCTGTTACTGACATAGTGAGGGATGAAACATTTTCAAGTTGCTGTGTCAAGAATTTTCAACTCTACTAAGAACACAGAGGCAAGGATTATGCTTCCCAATCATTACTGCAAACATTTCAGCAGCCAATAAAAAACACTGAACACATAAAGCTACATTACCCATGAAACCAACCACCAATGAGGTCCCCCAGAAACATACAATAGCCCAAGCACTGAACAACTCTTTCTTTGCAAACATCTTAACAATGAGTCA
Source organism: Pleurodeles waltl (assembly GCF_031143425.1). Taxonomy (NCBI): domain Eukaryota; kingdom Metazoa; phylum Chordata; class Amphibia; order Caudata; family Salamandridae; genus Pleurodeles; species Pleurodeles waltl. The sequence goes on from NC_090446.1 coordinate 1,114,712,871, forward strand.
CTGGAAAAAAATCTGTCCGAAATGAACCAATAGGCCAACGCTTCCAACTGGAACCAGGAACACAATCCACAAAAGTGGGAGAAAATGGGATCCATTCATCTGTTCAGATCTCCAGCACAACAAAGATTTTGGTCTAACACAAGACTGAAACGACAGCTAATCTGTCGATCATCCTTGTTTCTGCTCTGAAACTGCATAATAAAGAATATACAAGTAACTTCCATATCAAGCAAATTACAAAAAAGTATCAAATGGGGAGGGAACACATACTGGAATCATTATATATGACAAATACGTACAATTATGGGTGGTATAATTCTTGATGTGACAGCAGAAAACTTTGCATTCTATGTCAGAACCGGAGGCTTAGAGTATGCTTGTTCAAAGGTTTTCCACCACAACAAATGCTATATTGGCAATAGGATTATAATAAACTGTATAATTGTGAAGTCAGAAGGCCAGTTAGCGGCCGTCATAATGTCCTCCAACCAAAAGTCCAATACAAAAGACTTTGAAGCCATCGCTCCTCCGACTGAATGGGCTCCAAAAGCCCTGACTTGAGTCATTTGAAGCAGCAGACAGGTTGCTCCTCTCGACGACGCCGCCGCCGCCCCACGCTTCCTCCTTGCTGCTGGTTTCCCTGCTTGTTTTTAGCCCCCTGGGCTTTGTTCCGGTTTCTTTTTAATTTTCTCTCCAAAACCCCTGCCACTGCGTCCCCGCCCCCCTCTCCTCCCCTCCCTCGCCTTTTCCCGCCGCTGACCCCTGCGGCCCCACCCCCACAGCTTTCCTATTCGCCCAAATCCTCCCTCCTCCCAGCTGCCACACCCTCCCACCTCCCCTCTCATGGAAGCCGCGGCACCGTAACAGGAGCGACCCTTGACCCTGCTTGCAGCAGGCAGGTCGCTCCTCTCGCCGCCGCCCCACGCTTCCTCCTCACTGCTGGTTTCCCTGCTTGTTTTTAGCCCCCTGGGCTTCATTCCGGTTTCTTTTTAATTTTCTCTCCAAAACCCCTGCCACTGCGTCCCTGCGTCCCTGCCCCCTTCCCCCACCTCCTCTCCCTCGCCTTTTCCCACTGCTGTACCTGCCTGCCTACGTACTCTCTATAGAAGCAGCATGGCCACTCCCCCTGGCCCACAAAGCCCCCACACCTCCCCTCGCCACTACACTGCCAGCGATCTCCACACCCTCAATCCAGGACGCCCCTCCACTACCTGCTTCCTGTCCTCCCCAAAGAACACCAAAGGACCTTTCTCCTGTCAAGCCTGCCGCTTCACCTGCACCCTAAAGCACCACAACAGACCTGCTGAAAACCAACTCAACTGCCTCCTACTCAACACCCGTTCCATTCACAAACACGCAGTTGAACTCTGGGACCTACTGACCTCGACCTCGCCGGACGTCACCTTCCTAACCGAAACCTGGACACACCCGGCCTCTGAACCCGACATAGCCATAGCCATCCCTGAAGGCTACAAAAGAGACCGCACCAACAAACCAGGAGGAGGAATCGCCATAGTCCACAAAAGCACCATCAGAATATTGACCAGCACCCACGACATCCTCAACCTCGCCGAGCACCTCCACTTCAGAATCCACATCAACGCCAACACCACCCTCAAAGGAACTTTGATCTATAGACCCCCAGGCCCCCGCTCTCATTTCTGCAAAGCCATCGCCGACATCGTCAGCACCAACGCCCTCGACTCCACAGAATACATCCTCCTCGGCAATCTGAACTTTCACATAGAAAACAACAACAACACCAACACCACCAACCTTCTGGACAACCTCGCCAACAGACAACTCGTAAGCTCAACCACCCACTCCGCAGGCCACATACTCAACCCAGTCTTCTCAGCTAGCAACCACATCTATATCAGCCACACCACCGAACTCAGCTGGACAGACCACCGATGCATCCACTTCTCCTACCAGAGGCCAGTCACCCACCACCACCGCACACAACCCCCCCCCGACGCAACTGGAGAAAAATATTGATGGATCAACTGATTTCCACACTCGCCCCGGACCCACTCCCCGAGACGACAGACCCCAACACAGCCGCCACCAACCTGAACCGCTGGATAGAGGATTGCGCCAACACACTTGCATCGCTCAAAAAAACAAACAAACACCCTCCACAGAATCAAGGCCAGATGGTTCACCCCAGACCTACAGGAATCCAAACTGCTATGCCGCAGACTGGAAAAAACCTGGCACCGCGACCCTACCAACTCCAACCACATTGCATTCAAGGATGCATTATGCAAACATCACCAACTGATCCGGACCACCAAAAGGACCCACTTCAAAAACCGCATTGACACCAGCGCTCACAACAGTAAAGAGCTCTTCGGCATCATCAAAGAGCTCTCCGCTCCCAAGACTTGCTCCAACGAACCCACGCCATCCCAGGAGTTCTGCAACTCACTCGTAACCCACTTCCGTCGAAAGATAGAAGAAATCCACAACAGCTTCAAACCCCAGACCCACCAGCTGACTACAAACACCCACGAACCCAATCCCCCTAGCGACATCCACCTCCTCAACACCTGGACCCCCGTCAACAAAGAAGACACCGCCAACACCATGGCCTCCATCCACTCCAGATCACCATCGGACCCCTGCCCACACCATATCTTCAATAATGCAAATATCATCATCGCTCCCTACCTCTGCAACACCATCAACAGCTCCTTCAAGTCAACCACCTTCCCAGAAAGCTGGAAGCACTCAGAAGTCAACGCCCTGCTGAAAAAACCCAAGGCAGACCCAGACGACCCGAAGAACTACCGACCAATCTCCCTCCTCCCGTTCCCAGCCAAAGTAATCGAAATAATTATGAACAACCAACTATCCTGATTCCTGGAAGACAGCAAGGCACTCGACACCTCCCAATCCGGATTCCGCAAACATGACAGCACTGAGACCACACTCATCGCTGTCACAGACAACATCAGGGCCATGCTCGACGAAGGAGAAACAGCAGCACTCATCCTCCTGGACCTCTCCGCAGCCTTTGACACAGTCTGTCATCACACTCTCCGCTCTCGCCTCCATATCGCTGGAATCCGCGACAAAGCACTCGACTGGATCTCATCATTTCTTTCAGGCAGAGACCAGAGAGTCCGCCTTCCACCATTCTTGTCAGAAGCCTCCACTATCATCTGCGGCGTTCCCCAAGGCTCATGTCTCAGCCCCAAACTCAACGTCTACATGGCCCCACTCGCCAACATCGCACGAACACACCACATCAAGATAAGTTCCTACGCAGACGACACTCTCCCTCACAAAAGACCCTACAGCTGCAAAAAACAACCTCCACAACGGACTCCAAGCCATCGCCAGCTGGATGGAAGAAAGCCGCCTCAAATGAAACGCAGACAAGACAGAGATTTCTCATCTTCGGAGCAAACTCCTCAGCATGGAACGACTCCTGGTGGCCCTCCTCCCTAGGATCTGCACCACCTCCCACCACCCAAGCACGCAACCTGGGATTCATCCTGGATTCCACACTCAGCATGACTCAGCAGGTCAACGCCATCTCCTCTTCTTGCTACAACACCCTCCGCATGCTCCGAAAAATCTTCAAGTGGATTCCTTTCGAAACCAGGAAAACTGTCACCCACGCCCTGGTCAGCAGCTGACTGGACTATGGAAATGCCCTATATGCAGGAACAACAACCAAACTCCAAACAAAGCTGCAAAGAATCCAGAACGCATCCGCCAGACTCATTCTGGACATCTCACGCCACCAGCACATCACCCCCCACCTCAGAGGCTTACAATGGCTACCAATACCAAAGAGGATCACCTTCAAACTCCTCATCCACGCGCACACAAGGCCCTCCACAACACAGGCCCAACCTACCTCAACGAAAGACTCACCTTCCACACCCCCACCCGCAACCTTCGCTCCGCCAGCCTCGCCCTCGCCTCCGTTCCCTGCATCCGCCGCACCACCGCCGGATGAAGATCCTTCTCCCACCTGGCCGCCAAGACCTGGAACTCCCTACCGCTCCACCTTCGCCAGACCCAAGACCTCTTAACTTTCAGGAAACACCTAAAGACATGGCTATACGACCAGTAGCTCCCCCCCCCAGCGCCTTGAGACCCTAACGGGTGATTAGTGCGCTTTATAAATCTTATGATTGATTGATTGATTGATTTGAACCATCTTGCCAAAGTAGCATAGTTGTCAGTTCCAAAGGATTTCAGCAACATAATCAGTAGGTGTCCCTTGCGATTTCGTTGACACAGCTGAGTAACATTCGTAAGTCTTCAGATACTGAACCACACACAATTTAGGATTTGCAGGAAAATGTGGGTACGAAATGCACTTTGAAAAAGTTTTAGTATGTCTAGTAATTTGAAAAGACACCCCTTTGGGTGAGAATACTCTACCTGCAATGTCCAGAGCTCTCACGTCAAAAACTAGCCTGCAAGAGATAAGAATGGTAAGTTGGCAGATAACTATTTCCTGGTTAAATCCAAATCATCTGGCCAGTTCTGAAGGAATTTGAGGACCATATTAATTTCCCATAGACCCAAATAGCCTGGTTGACTGATAGGTATTCACTGATCTATATGATAAGATGTCAGAGGCTAAGGATGAAAGAAAATTAATGACATGGAGAAGGGTGTCCCCCACTGGATCGATAAGTAAATCACACCAATCATTCCATCAATGCGATGCCGAAGCTTATCACATGTATGTTTGGGACACCCAAGATTGAAAGATGAAGAATTCAGCTTGCTTCTTAAGTCCAGCTAGCGACCCCTGGAATTTGACACATCATGAGCTGAAGAGAACCCTGAAGAACTAGCGAATGCAGATCCCCGACTGTATCATTAGGAGCTCTGAAGAAAAGGAAGCCTGACTGGAAAATAACAGGAAATATGTACCAGAGTTGAAAAACATGACTGAGCACTCCAGAATAAGGTCACTAGAACTAACCTTGCTCTCTATCTCCTCAACTGAGCTGCACTCAAAGGATCATTACAAGAATGGGGGAAAATGTACACGAGGACCCGGCTTCAATCCTGAAGAAAGGCATCCATTGCCAGAGCCAGAGTACGGCCACCAGCTAAAGAAGACAGAAACTTGTCTGTTGAGACGGGTACATGAATAGATATGAGAGACCCCAACGATTTTGAAGCCACTGAAAGACACAAGGATGAAGTTTCTGGTCTCTGATATCCCACAGAAACCTTGAATTCCAGTCGGCGTTCACATTGAAACGACCTGAAAGTTGTTCCGCTACCACTGAAATCTTCTGCTGCAGACAATAATGCGAAAAATCTTCAGCAATCTCCGCTAATATCTTGGACCTGGTACCCCTCAACTTGTTGACATATCAAACTTCAGAGAAATTGCCCATACAGAGGAGGATGCAGTAACTCAACTTTTCAGGGAGACAAAGGCCCTCATTACAACCCTGGCGGAAAAGTCCGCTGACCGCCGTGCTGACGGCCGCCAACATACAGTGTCCGCGACGGAAATCCACTATGGGTATTATGACCCACACTTAGAAATCCTCCACAATACAGACACCCACACAAGTCCGCCACACCAAAGGTCAGTGATAAACTGGTGGTACCAAAATCCACACCATCACGCCAACAGGAATACGCCCACACTATCACGACCCACGAACCAAAATACACACACATTTACAAAACTCAACCACATTGGACAATCCAAAATACACACACCTGATACACATACACACACCACACCCACACACACACACACAACTATAAAACCCACACCCACATTACCCACAACCCCTTACAACGACATTTGTGGAAGAAGCAGAGAGAGAGCAAAGCAAAGACAACACCAGCATCCAGAGGCACACAACACCATCACTCATACACCATCCACGCACAAAACACTACACACCCCAAAACATCACCCCACACATCACATCACCTCACACATCACTCACACCACATCATGGCACCTCAAAGACACCCCAGGTTTTCTGAGGAGGAGCTCAGGGTCATGGTGGGGGAAATCATCCGGGTAGAGCCACAGCTATTCGGATCACAGGTGCAGCAGATGTCCATAGCTAGGAAGATGGAGCTATGGCAGAGAGTTGTCGACAGGGTCAACGCAGTGGGACAGCATCCAAGAACACGGGATGACATCAGGAAGAGGTGGAATGACCTACGGGTGAAGGTACGTTCCGTGGTATCCAGACACCAGGTAGCCATACAGAGGACTCCCACCCCCTCCCTCACAAGTAACAACATGGGAGGAGCAAGTCTTGGCAATCGTGCATCCTGAGGGCCTCGCAGTAGTAGCAGGAGGACTGCACTCTGGTAAGTCATACCTCTAATATTATATCCCCCCCAACCCTACCTGCATGCCAACACAAACCCCAACCCCTACTCTCACACCCATCACCTCACATATACCCCACTATCACAACCCACACATCCCAATACCAAGCCCTGCATGTGATAACAATGCATGGACACCCATCACAGACCTGCATGGACACCCATCACCAAAGCGTGTCCAAGGGAGAGACTCACCCAGGGCACACAATCACCACTCACACAAGGGCCAAGGCGAAATTGCAAGCACAGTAGTACAGGGAAATACACCCATTGCACATGATGGCACACACAGATAAAATAACAATGCATTTACACCCCTACACAACGTCACCGGACAGGAGGTGCCAGCCATATCCAGTCCCCCCACAGAAGAGGCCCACAGTGACGACAGCAGCTCTGTACGTCTGGATCAAGATGAACAGCCCGGCCCATCAGGGACCTCTGGACAGTCTGTTTCCCTGCCACAGTCCCAAACCACCACTGAACCTCCCCCTTCAGGAAACACCAGCACAGCACCCACCCAGCGGGCCCATGCCACTGTCCCCAGGACACGTCAATCAGCAGTGTGTCCACTACTACAGGGACCCCAGGCAACCCCACTAACACAGGACGATCAGGGACCTGGGGTCAGTGGCAGTGGGCACACGGTTCAGGGGACAGAGGCACAGGATAACAGGGAAGCGGGGAGGACTGCTGTGCGACAGGGGAGGACAAGCCCAGGGAACCCACTCTCCACGAGGCACTCTCAAACATCATGGGAGCATACCACCATTCCCAGGAGACCATGGGCACGGTACTGGCCAAGTTTCAGGAGACCCAGCGGCTACAGGAGGAACAGTACCTGGGGATTAGGGAGGACTTGAAGTCCATTAACACCACCCTGGTCACCATTGCAGGGATGCTGGCAGACATGGCCAACACCATGAGGGTGACAGTGACATACCACCGGGCCCCTGACACCAGCTCGAATGATGAACAGCCTTCCGAGTCTGCCGGTGCTAGTGGACAGGAGGTCCCGCCACAAGACCAGCAGGCCACCAGCACCCTACCCCCTGCAGAAGGAGAACCACTCCCACAAACGGTCCCTGCTATCCAGGCACAAGACAGAGAACATTGCCAAGACCCCCGCCAGGAAATAGGACTCTCCTAATTGTCACCCTTCTGTCCCACTCTTTTACCCTGTCCACCCTGAACTGCCATTGCTCCCCTTCCCATGCCCCCTTGGACAATGCACCTGTGATACAAATAGACTGGACTCTATCCTGGACATTCCTCCACCATCACCCCAGCCCATTGCACATCCTCCTCTACTTATTAGCGCCTAAATAAACACCCTTGAATCGCAAAACAATCTGGAGTCAGTCTGTACTTTCACAAATGTATTATTACAATTTCTTCGACAAATATCAATGTAAATGTTCATTTGCACATACCAATGTATGACAGTTGTTGGGCAGCAGTAAACATAGCAGAAGGCAGAATGAGGTATCCAGATCTGTGAAAAGGAAAGCCAAAGTGAACTGTCAGGGTCCATACACAGAGGTTAAAAGGCTGACTTATACAATGTCCTACAGTAGTCAGATATGAGATGAGCAGTGCCAGTCTCTTACCTGTGTCTCACTGGAAGTACTGCATGATGATGTTGTTTCGGTTGTCAATATTTCCTTCCTCTGCCTCCTCTTCCTCACTGTCCACAGGCTCCACAGCTGAAACAAGACCATCATCAGGCCCATCCTCCTGCAGAAAAGGCACCTGGCGTCGCGAGCCCAGGTTGTGCAACATACAGCATGCCACAATGATCTGGCACACCTTCTTCGGTGAGTAGTATAGGGCAGTGGTTCCCAACCTTTTGATTTCTGTGGAACCCCACTTTAACATTTATGGAACCCAGGGACCCCCACTGAATCATCATGGGAATCCGGGGACCCCCGCCTGAGTCATTACTGGAAGCTGGGGACCTAATTTGTCAATATTTGTTAATATTTTTTAATTTTCTAGGCTCTCACAGACCCCCTGAGAAGGCTTCGTGGACCCCCAGGGGTCCCCGGACCACAGGTTGGGAACCACTGGTATAGGGAGCCACCTGTTAGATGGAGGCACCGGAATCTGGCCTTCAGGAGGCCGAAAGTCCGCTCAATAATACGCCTAGTTCGCCCATGTGCCTCATTGTAACTTTCCTCTGCCCTTGTCCTGGCATTCCTAACTGTGGTCAGTAACCATGAGAGGCTGGGGTAACCAGAGTCACCTGCAAATGTTGATGGATATCTGTTAGACACACACCAACCCTTAGGGACTACCCCATACACACCTATTCATACTGTGTGGGGATCGTGGGCTCACCCGGTGCCTCAGGAGTTAGCCCATCACATCAGGGATGCTGCTATTCCTCAAAATGTAAGCGTCATGCACAGAGCCAGGATACTTGGCATTCACATGAGGGATGTACTGGTCTCCCAAACACACCATCTGCACATTCATTGAATGGTAGCTTTTTCGATTTTTGTACACATGTTCATTCCTGCGGGGGGACAAATGCCACATGTGTACCATCAATGGCACCAATGATGTTGGGGATATGTCCCAGGGCATAGAAGTCAGCTTTCACTGTGGCCAAATCCTCCACCTGGGGAAAAACGATGTAGCTGCGCATGTGTTTCAGCAGGGCAGATAACACTCTGGTCAACACGTTAGAGAACATAGGCTGAGACATCCCTGATGCCATGGCCACTATTGTTTGAAAGGAACCACTTGCCAGGAAATGGAGCACTGACAGGACCTGCACTAGACGGGGGATACCTGTGGAATGGCGGATAGCTGACATCAGGTCTGGCTCCAAATGGGCACACAGTTCTTGGATTGTGGCACGATCAAGTCTGTAGGTCATAATGATATGTCTGTCTTCCATTGTCGACAGGTCTACCAGGGGTCTGTACACTGGAGGATGACACCATCTCATCATCTGCCCCAGCGGATGTGCCCTATGGAGGAGAATGGTGAGCAGAGGGTCATGTACCACATAGGTTGCACAAGTGTTTTTGCAGTAATGTGAGTAAATCCGTGTGTGGCGTTGTCTGTCTGTATTTCTGCCCAAATGTGCTGTAACACAGTTAGTTGCCATGCCATGTGCCACCCTGAAATGGCGGCTGCCTGACCTGTAAGGAGGGACAAGGGGAAATGAGGTAACTGCGCTGGCGTTGTGCAGCGTCGCGGTAGGCGGTCGAAGACCGCCACACAATTCAGCATTGGTTATCGTTGGGCCCTATGGGTTCCAGGAGCCAATCACGATGTACGCCGGCGGTGACAGTACGCACCTCCACAGACGTGACCGCCATTTTCTATCTGTTCACTCACTTGATACCTGACCTTCAACAGGAGAGGACCTACACTGCAAGTGCTGCTGTGACCTGTGTCTGGAAGCGACAATGGCTTGAGTGTCTGGGGAAAGGGCCCCTGCCTTCACTTCGGAGGAGTTGGAGAGACTAGTGGATGGGGTCCTCCCCCAGTACACGCTACTCTACGGTCCTCCAGACAAACATATGAGTACACTGTGAGCATGATGCGTGGGACATGAATGTATAGAGTGGTGTGGATGGAAGATATATGGGGGGCTGAGGCCTGCATTAGAGGATGGTGAGTGTATGTGTGTCAGGACGTGGGTGGGAAGTGGTGGGCAATGAGTATGACGAACCGGACGGAAGAGTAATTTCCTTTCATCCTTTACCTTTCCTCTAGGTCAGCGCCCACCAGAAGAAGGGTATTTGGCATGCCATCACCAAGAAGTGCGGACCCTGGGGGTCTATCATAGACGGAGCACCCACTGCCGCAAAAGATGGGAGGACCTGTGCCGCTGGAGCAAGAAGATGGCGGAGGCCCAGCTGGGGATGGCCTCCCAACGTGGAAGGGGTGCCCGTCGCACAATGACCCACCTGATGTTCCGCATCCTGGCGGTGGCATATCCGGAGTTGGATGGGCGCTTGAGGGCATCACAACAGCCACAAGGGGTGAGTACAGTCTCATTCAGCTGACTCTGCACGCTTTACGAGGTGTCTGGGTGGGGGATGTAGGCTGTGGGTTCCCCTAGGCCAGGGTGAACTTGGTAGGGTAGGTCCCTTTTTAGGCAGGATCTGTGGCACTCCAAACCCAATAGTGGTAGTGGCCATCTACAACTAGTCAGCCTCCTGTGGGTTCCAGGTGTGCAGCAAATGGGGTTAGGCATGGTCCCCCATGGGCAGGTGTTTTTCCTACTAACTGCTAGTGCATAGCCTAGTGCATAGGGCTGCTCCCTGTGTGTTGTGTCCGCCAACGGTAGTGGTGTTGCTGGCATTGACCATGTGTCTCCTCTGTCTTTCTCCCCTTTTTGTTTTGTCACCCTGTCATTGTGTGCATTAGCATCATCTGGCGAAGGAGCAGAGGCACCGGAGACGGAGGGAGCTGCATCCCACATGGCCCAGGAGGGTGAATGTACGGAGTCTGAAGACACCAGTAGGACGGAGGGCAAGAGGAGCTCCACAACGGGGACAGGAGGGGACACCAGTGACAGGGACTCCTCCTCTGATGGGAGGTCCCTTGTGGTGGCAGGCATCTCTGTGCCCATCGCAACAACAGGTACAGCCGCCACCCCCCCTACCAGCACTGCCCTCCCAGCAGCCCCTCAGCGTGTTTCCCGTGCCCGCTCACCCAGGAGGGTGGGCATCTCCTTCGCCCCAGGAACCTCAGGCCCTGCCCCAGTCAGACCTGCTGCCCTCAGTGAGGAGGCTATTGACCTCCTGAGATCCCTCACTGTTGGGCAGTCAACCATTTTGAATGCCATCCAGGGTGTCGAGAGGCAACAAACAAATGCATACCTGGAGGGCATTCTTTCTGGTGTGGCGGCCAAACAGAGAGCATTCAGGCTCTGGCCTCTGCACTGATGGCAGCCATTGTCCGTGTCCAGCCTCCCCCTCCAACTTCCACTACCCAGACCCAATCCCCTCTACCTCAGCCTATCCCAAGCACAACATCAGACCAGCATGCACACACATCAACACACAAAAGTGGCTCAGGCAAACATAAGCACCACACATCCCACAGGCACTCACACTAGCACCATACCCATGCAGTCACACCAACATCCACTGCCTCCACTGTGTCCCCCTCCTCCATGTCCTCCACCTCCCTCTGAGTCTCGTCTCTACTCACACCTGCATGCACTACATCCTCAGCCACTACCTCCATCACCAGCACGCCCATCACTATACACCGCTCACGTGCAATCACCACCCCCACTACCATTCACACGTCCCCTGTGTCCTCTCCCAGTGTGTCTGTGAGCCCTCCTCCCAAAGTACACAAACGCAGGCACACACCCACTCAACAGCCATCCACCTCACAACAGCCCCCAACCCGTGCACCTTCACCCAAACTGAGCAGACGTACACCTCCTACAACCACTACCTCTTCCTCCACTCCCAAACCCCATCCATCTTCCCGTCCCAGTGTGTCTAAAAAACTTTTCCTGGCTAAGATTGACCTCTTCCCTACACCTCCCCCCCGTCCTTCCCCTAGGGCCAGGATGCCTAGAGCCCAGACAAGCACCTCAGTCACCAAATCATCGTCCACTGTGGTCCCTGCAAGTCCGGGAGGATCGAACCCATCAGGGCTGCCAGTGCGCCACCTACTGAAGCTAAGGACCACCCGATTCTGCCACCTGCCAAGGTAAAGAAGGGACCAGTATACAGAAGGGAAAAGCCCCACCACCCACCCAGCAAGGCCTCATCCAGAACCAAAGAGGACAGTGCCAAGGTCCTAGCAGTGACTACCAAGGTGGGGAGGGGACACAAAAGCAAAGGAAAGTCACCTCACGGCACGGAGCCTCCTGGTGAGGGACTGGTGACACCCATTTCTCATGACAGGCCAGCAACCTGTACCACAGTGAGCACCGCCCCAACTACCGCCACCTACACCGTCATCTGCACTGCCATCTGCATGGCAGCTGCCACAACTACAGTCACCAGCATCATCCCCAGTGGGCAGCCGACCGAGGCTGCAGGAGACGGCCTGGTGTCTCCCTCCACTACTACAGACACCTGCACCACGGGCAGCACCACCAGTATCTCTGCTGCAGACACCGCCACCTGCCCTGCGACGTGCCCAGCCAGTGCCACTACAGCGGACATCAGCATCATCCCCAGTGGGCAGCCGTCCAAGGCTGCAGGAGATGGCCTGGTGTCTCCCTCCACTACTACAGACACCTGCATCACAGGCAGAACCGCCAGCATCTCCGCCGCAGCCACCGCCACCTGCCCCGCGACTTGCCCAGCCAGTGCCACTACAGCGAACATCAGCAGCATCCCCAGTGGGCAGCCGTCCGAGGCTGCAGGAGACGTCCTGGACCCTGCACACACTACATGAGGCACCACCACCAGCACTGGCACTACCAGCAGTTTGCAGCCTAAGTCGCCGCAAGGTGGAGTGTGGCTCTGCCTCAATGGAGTATCATGCTACCCACGCACTCATCAGCAGCAGGCTAGACTACGGCAACGCCCTCTACGCCGGCGCCACACTCAAACTCAAGCGCAAACTACAGTGAATCCAGAACGCAGCAGCACGACTCATCCTCGACCTCCCCTGCCATGAACACATCTCACCACACCTCAAATCCCTCCACTGGCTCCCCATAGACAAAAGGATCACCTTCAAGATCCTTATCCAAGCATACAAATCCCTCCACAGCACCGGCCCAACCTACCTTAATGAAAGAGTGACCTTCCACACTCCCACACGCCACCTCTGCTCCGCCGACATCTCTCTCGCCACAGTCCCTCGCATCAAACACACCACCACTGGAGGCAGATCCTTCTCCTATCTGGCCCCCAAAGCCTGGAACTCCCTCCCCACCCACCTCAGCAAGACCCAGGACCTCCTACTCTTCAGGAAGGGCCTTAAAACCTAGCTTTTCGAACAGTGATCTCACATCCCCTCTCCCCCCTCCTCCCAGCGCCTTGAGACCCTCACGGGTGAGTAGCGTGCTATATAAGTCTCTTTGATTGATTGATTGATTGATTGATTGATGCTACCTGTTCCCTGAAGATCTCGTGGCTCAGCCACCCAGGTGAGGGAATGGGACCTGCCACACCCCAGGTGCAGCATCACTGGGCACCAAGCTCCCTCCAGAACCAGTGGAGAAAAGCATCCACTAACAGTCCTTGGCAGGATGAAGAACTCTGGGCACCAAGCTCCCTCCAGAACCAGTGGAGAAAAGCATCTACTAACACAGTCCTTGGCAGGATGAAGCACGCTGGGCACCAAGCCCCCTCCAGAGCCAGTGGGGAAAAGCATCCACTAACACAGTCCTTGGCAGGATGAAGCATTCTGGGCACCAAGCCCCCTCCAGAACCAGTGGAACATGTCACCGACTTGAGACTGTGGCTTTGTACCCCCCATGACCAAGCAGTGGGCAAACTACCCATTAGAGACTGTGGCTTTGTACTCCCCAGCACCAAGCAGTAGGTAAACCACCCACTTCAGAGACTGTGGCTTTGCACTACCCAGGACCAAGCAGTGGGCATGGAGCCCCCTCAAGGAGCAGTGGCGTCGTCCCATCATCCGGCTGCGGTGCCCCCCTCCCCTTCCCCTTGAGGTGCCTGTTTTTTTCCGACCTGATGCCTCTGCAGTGTTCTCTCCGTTTTGAGGCAGGCGTCATGTGTGGGCTTCTCCCATGCTTTTTGTGACCACTGGTCCACGGACATTTCATGGGACAGTGTATGGACTTGTGTACTTGCTGTAAATATTTGTATATACTGATTATTTACTGTTCTCTTGGGCTATCTGACTGTTCGATTATTACACTAGTTAAACTCATTTCGTTTGGTCCTTGCGTTCTTCCAGGGGGTGACAGGGTGTATCTGTGATGTGACCGGATATGTGGGTGTGTGTTGTTGTGGGTGGGGGTGTTGTGTGTGTGTGTCACTCTCTTTTCCCTCCTCCCCTCCCCTGTGTGCTAGGTGCAGTACTCACCGTGGTCGTCGCCGCCGTCCTTCGTACTCCTGGTTACTCGTTGGGTGTCGAGAGGTGAGTGGTTTCCCTTCCAAAGACCATTTCTGCTGTGCTTTTGATGGCGTTGGTACCGCCCCGGAAAAGCTGGTGGATTAGTGCCTTGTAATAGTGTGGGCGGTACATTGTCTTTCGCCTGTCTGTTGGCGGTTACCGCAGTGGTGTTTGTTTCTACCGCCGTGGCGGTCATTGTGTTAAAGTGGCTGTCTGTGTTGGCGGTTTCCGCCATGGTCGTAATTCAATTTTTTTGACCGCCGGCCTGTTAGTGGTATTACCACCGCTTTATCACCGACCGCCAGGGTTGTAATGAGGGGCCAAAGTCTTGGTGGCAAAGGCCCCCGCCAACAACTCTAGACAGTTGATGTGAAGTCCCAGCTCCTCCTTGGACCATCATCCACCAGTGGAGATTGAGCTGCATCTGGCTACCAAGCCTCATCTGCTCACATCCGATTCGATTGTCACTTCCAAAAGGGAGCCAAAAATGGCCCTGCCATTCTAGGACTCTATGTGTTGTAATCACGAAGAGCTTTCACCCCTAGTTATCTGAGACAGGAGATCATTGTCTGAATAAGAAGGGCCTTTCCTCAAATGGCTGATCCTGAAGAGTTGGACAGCCTGATAGTGCAGAAGGCCAAACAAATGGCTTGAATGGAGGATACTAAAAGTCCTGCCACTCTGGCAACCTGTCTGAGCGATACCCGGTCTTTGGAAAGGAGATTTCTCAGCTTCCACTTGATGCCTCGGATATTCTGAGGCAGTAACAATAATTGTGCCATCACAGAGTAAATCTGGAAGCCCAGAAATTCCACTGACTGAGAAGGAGTCAACATAGACTTCTTCTTGGTCAATAAAAACCCCAGTTGTTGAAGAACAGACATTGTCCAAGATAGATGGATCAGAAGTAATTCCCTGTCTTGAGCTAACAGGAGCAAATCGTCCAGATAAATTAAAAGGAAGGCAGACCACCTGAGCTCTCAAGCACTCCACCACTGGTCTTGTTAACCTGGTGAAACCCCTAAGAAGTGGATTAGAGGCTGTTCTGCTTTCTTGCTCTTATCTCATAACCGAGCTTACAGAACCTCTCTGGAATGCACTTCTGAGTTTAAAGAAGACATTTATTGGTATTATTTCTTCACCGCAAGGTTCCTGAGAGACGAAATTAGTAGATTGGAAGCACACATTCAAAAGTAGTCGTAGCAATGAAAGCAAAATATATCAAAGTACTTCTCAGTTGCAATGTACACAGCAAATATATGTGATTACATTATAGCATAACTTCAAAGCAAAGCATAAAAGTCAAAATTCATCACAGTATGGGCAAGGCTGTAGGGCCTATATTCAGCTTCATCTTTCTGGGGTCTGCAAGTTGATGACTCCGGTCAACTGCGAGAAAGTGATTTTCTACCCAAACGGGAGACAGGCAACTGACGTCTCCGTTCCTGTCTGAAGTCAAGCAGATTCAATCTACCCCTGCTGTAGCCTAGAGTCATCCTTAAAAGCAAACTCGGTGTGAGAACCGAAGAACCTTGGAGAGTGGCCAATTCTCCCGAGCTCACTCGCTCTCAGACTGGATTGCGAGATAAACACAAAATCTACGTGCTCTTATCAGCTAAGGTCTGGTATGAAAAACACTGCTTGGTCCAACATGTGGAAAAATACAGCTTGGAAAAACACAGCTCATCTGCAATGTCTCAACTGCAATGCCTAACCCCACGTTAAAGCCAATAGGCAGCTAACCTAAATATCAAATGTAATGTCTAATGTCATGTCAAAGCTAAACTGAATACAGAATGTAATGTCTAATGCCATATCAAAGCCAATAGGCAGCTAAACTGAACAAAACATATTATGTGCTACTGGTGAACATTGAGCAACTAATATGCGCAGTGGTGAAACACAAAGTCATTTTTCAAACACAATTAATAGCATCACATTCCACCCTATGACCAATTAATTTTTGTTTCATACCTTTTATTTCAAACAAAAACAACTAATATCAACACAAAAAACATTATAAGCAAATCAGATTTGAATGATAAAAGCAATCACTGTAAAGCAATGGAAGTGGATTAACATATTGATCTCATAACCTTTCACATGAGATACATCTACACAGAAAAGACTGAAACTTATATACTCTGAATGAGATAATAGTGTCTCTAAAATAGCAATTTGATGTAGCATGAGTTCTACTCATGTAAAGGTTCACGGTCCACCTGAAAGGTCTGCTGGCGAAAGTCAGAGTTCCACACGAAAAAACACAGACAGTTAACTGTTAAGGTTGCTTAGTTCCAGTGGAAGAACGTAATCAAACAAGTTGAACTTGAACTGAAGGCGCCAGTTGCGCAAAATGGATCCATGGGGTTTGTACTTTACTCAATCAGGTTCAGGTTGGGGGTTCGGTCTCTTCCCCGACCCCGCATGCACACACCCGAAGGGAGACCACACAGCACACTCATGGACAGTGGCGAAACGTGGTAGGATCTGCAAAAGAAAAAAGTATGACTTTTCTTGCAAATAACATTTGTCATCTGAAAAGTGCCCTTCCTCCTTTCCCTGTTTTATAATCAGCAGGACGTTTTTGGGGCCCTTTGTTATGATTTTTCCAGGTTCTGGAGGGTCATTTGGGGATTCAACCCACATCTCAGCACTGAGGTTTTTATCTGCTGTACCACAGCTTCCCTTTCCTTGCCCTGTCAGAAGGGCTGGGGCAGACTCCTTCTTTAACAAACCTCCATTCACTGCACTTTTGACAAGTTGGGCCATTCAGTCTCCAATTTGTATGAATGAATCAGATTATTTTCTAGTTCTCAGCATAATTTTGATTTCTCCTTGGTAATCTGCAGCAATCACTCCCCCTAAAACCTGATCGATTTGCCATATCTGTCCAGGTAACTTTCCTCTCTCCAACTGATCTTTGACTGTTTGTGGGACAGATTGCTGTTGTGCATGCTGACAAATAGGCACAATCACAGTTTTTATCAAATCTAGGGGAATGTACATCTCTCTAATCCCTGCCCACCTGTAAGTGGCTTTTTCTCCCAGCTGTCCACATTTCTGGTGCACCCACTTAGCCATCCCTACTAAGTCAGAATTCTGGGTGTACACTTCTCTCTCTGAATTTTTCTCTTTAACATCTGCAAGGAAATTGAACCAGTTATATACAAGCCATGTGGAAAACCAAACGGCTAAACCATTGGCAGTGAACCAAGAATCAGTGTAAAAATGACACATCTCAAGCAGCTCTTGCTTTAAAGTCTGACACACATTGTACAACGCTGTTCCTTCTCCTGTGCTAGACAAACAAATTTCAGTAACTGGATTGTAATCATTAGTCAAACACACACGCTTTTTATTCTCAGGGGAGACAAATTAAAATGGTGCACTCAATTTCACTGGTGACTCTTTTACCTGTGGTACTCCCTGCACCCTCTCCACATCCTGAAAAGGGGCTTGTGACACCTGTTCATGTAGGGCTGCAGTGACTCTAGCCCTGTCTTGCATGTACCAGATCCAGTGTATGATACTAGCCTCCTGTGCCTGTCCTAAACTGGGAAAATTAGGTGAACTCATCACCCACTGCATGCTTGATATTTCAGGTTTCATACTCCAAAGTTCCAGGGGCACTCTTGTCCTCCCCTGTTCCTGATTTACATGTAAGTCAGTGTTTCCCTCTTGCACTGCTCAGAAACCTAAAGTCTGAATTATTTCATTGAAGCGCGCAGCTGGCCATGTTTTTTTCTAGTTACTTTATACCAAAGTGTAAGCATTTTACTTAGATGAGGGCTATACTGTTTCCAAAAATCAAACAAGCTCATGAAACTCGGTGTCTTTTGCTTAGTGCAAACAGTAAGAAACTCTAAAATCTTTTGTTTTACTTGTGCCAGTAACTGCACATTTTGCGATAGTACTTCTGCCATGTCTGAATTAATTTTTCTTTGCAGAAGCGATCTGTAAATAACATTCTGAGCTCTGTTCTCAGTGTTATCAGTTAAGGAATGCTCTTCAACTGCCAAAAACTGAGGGGTGTTTAGCTCACACGGAGGCTCAGACTGGCCAACAGCTGTCTTAACCCCCTTCATTACTGGAATGGGAAAAGCCAGATTCTTCTAAAACAGCAGTTTTATAGATTTCAGCATTATCTTGCATTAATGTGTTCTGGCTAATTTGCTCACGTAAATTCTTATTTTCATGTTCTAACTGCCTACATCTCTCCTGCATTTTTCTGTAAGCAGATAAAAGTATCCAAACCCTTCTGTCAAGAACAAAAGGAACATCATTTCTTTCAAAAGACATATTTTCTAAATATGCTTTATCACAGCACTCATTCGAAGACTCATACAGTCCTGATAAACAAGAAATCATGTTTCTCACAGCTCCATAAGGCAGTTTAACTTCACATACATTTTCAAACATGGTCTGCCGTGCTTCTGTAATTCTCTAAACAACAAAAAACAATTACACTTTTAAATAGTGCACTTCGAAACTCCAATTTGACTCCCAGACTGACGACTAACGACAAAATGTTCTGCTTTCTTGCTCTTATCTCATAACTGAGCTTACAGAACCTCTCTGGAATGCACTTCTGAGTTTAAAGAAGACATTTATTGTTATTATTTCTTCACCGCAAGGTTCCTGAGAGACGAAATTAGTAGATTGGAAACACACGTTCAAAAGTAGTCGCAGCAATGAAAGCAAAATATATCAAAGTACTTCTCAGTTGCAATGTACACAGCAAATGTATGTGATTATATTACAGCATAACTTCAAAGCAAAGCCTAAAAGTCAAAATTCATCACTGTATGGGCAAGGCTGTAGGGCCTATATTCAGCTTCATCTTTCTGGAGTCTGCAAGTTGATGACTCCAGTCAACTGCGAAAAAGAGATTTTCTACCCAAACGGGAGACAGGCAACTGACGTCTCCGTTCCTGTCTGAAGTCAAGCAGATTCAATCTACCCCTGCTGTAGCCCAGAGTCATCCTTAAAAGCAAACTCAGTGTGAGAAGCGAAGAACCTTGGAGAGTGGCCAATTCTCCCGAGCTCACTCGCTCTCAGACTGGATTGCGAGGTAAACACAAAATCTACGTGCTCTTATCAGCTAAGGTCTGGTATGAAAAACACTGCTTGGTCCACCATGTGGAAAAACACAGCTTGGAAAAACACAGCTCATCTGCAATGTCTCAACTGCAATGTCTAACCCACGTTAAAGCCAATAGCAGCTAACCTAAATATCAAATGTAATGTCTAATGTCATGTCAAAGCCAATAGGCAGCTTAACTGAATACAGAATGTAATGTCTAATGCCATGTCAAAGCCAATAGGCAGCTAAACTGAACAAAACATATAGGGGGTCATTCTGACCTCGGCGGTAAAAGGCACTTACCGCCGGTCAGAAGACCGCCATTCTACCGCCGCGGCCGCGGTAACCCGCCACGGTCATTCTGACCAACAACTGCCAAGCCGCCAAAAACCCGACATCCACGGAAGGCCGCCTCATCAGCGGGCAGCGATAAACTGGAGATGACCAAACCTCCATCGCCACGCCAACACAAACACGCCCATGCCATTACAACCCACGAATCCACGCGGCGGTCATTCAACCGCGGTATTCCATTGGCGGTACACACCGCCGCGGTCAAAATACACACCCAGCTCCAAAACCCAGCCACATTGGACAATTTGAAATACACACACCTGATACACATACAAACACCACCCCCACACATCCAAGCAACTATAAAACACACACCCACATCACCCACAAACCCCCACTAGTTGGAAATCGGAGAGAAGGCGAGAGAGAGAGAGCGAGCGAGCACAGCAATCGAAAACCCCAACACACACAGGAACCCAACATCATCAACCACACCACATCTACGCACACATCACCACACACCACCACTCACATCACCGCAAACACCACCCCACACCTCATCCACACCACCCCATGGCACCCCAAAGACACCCCAGGTTTTCGGACCAAGAACTCCGGGTCATGGTGGAGGAAATCATAAGGGTAGAGCCCCAGCTCTTCGGCACACAGGTGCAACACACCACAATAGCCAGGAAGGCGGAGCTATGGCAGAGGATTGTCGACAGGGTCAACGCTGTGGGACAGCATCCCCGAAACCGTGAAGACATCAGAAAGCGCTGGAACGACCTACGGGGGAAGGTCCGGTCGATGGTCTCCAGACACAACATCGCTGTGCAGAGGACTGGCGGCGGACCACCACCCACCCCTCCCGAATTCACAGCATGGGAGCAAGAGGTCCTTAACATCCTGCATCCTGCGGGCCTCGCTGGAGTAGGCGGAGGAATGGACTCTGGTAAGTCTAGTCTCAACTACTCCCCCCCCGCCCCCCCCCAACCACCAGCATGCCAACCCACACCCCCACCCTCACCCCCAACCCCCCAGCACACAGCCTCCCTGCCAATGTCTCACCAGCACAACCCACCCAACCCAAAACCAAACCCTGAATGCCAACACAAACCATGGACACCCATCACCTATGCATGACCACTGCACATACCCATCCCCCACAAACCACCCTCACAACTCCTGCCACAAGGGAATGCCAGCACTGGGGGACAAGGGCACCCACAAATCGCACACCATGGAACACACAGAAGCAATAACCATACTCTTTCACCCCTGCAGGGCCCGAACGCCAATACACCGGCCAGGAGGGTCCAGATATGTCCATCCCACCCCCAGAACAGGCCCGCAGTGAGGACAGCAGCTCTGTCGACCTGGAACCTGATGACCAGCCCGGACCATCGGGGACCTCTGGACAGTTGGTTCCCCACACACAGACACAGGCCACAGCAGACCTAACCCCCTCTGGGAATATCAGCACCACTCCCACCCAGCGGGCCCATGGCTCTGTCTCCAGGACAGGTCAATCAGCGGTGTGTCCGCCACTACAGGGCACCCAGGCTGACCCACCACCCCAACAACAGGGACCTGGGGGCAGTTGTAGTGGGCACACCGTCCAGGGGACAGAGGCCCGGGGAAACAGGGCAACTGGGAGGGCTGCAGTGCGACAGGGGGGGGAGGACAGGCCCAGGGAACCGACTCTCCAAGAGGCCCTCACCACCATCATGGGAGCATACCACCGCTCCCAGGAGACGATGGCGACGGTAATGGCCAGGTTCCAGGAGATCCAGGCACAGCAGGAGGAACGGTACATGGGGTACAGAGAGGAGCTCAGGAACATCGTCCAGGCCCTGAACCTAATAGTCACCACATTGCGGGACCATGTGGCACCCCAAAGGGCCCGTCACCAGCCCGGACCAGGAACAGCCTACCACCTCCGCCGGCGCTAGTGGACAGGAGGCCCCCACACAACGACGGGCCACCAGAACCCCACCTCCTGCTGAAGATCAACCACCCCGCAAGAGGAGCCTGAGATCACAAAGGAAGACAGAGTAGGATGCCAAGACCCCCGCCAGCCTAAGATCCCCCCGGATGTCATTCCACTGTCCCACATCGTCACCCTGTCCAACCTTGAACTGCCCCTGCTCCATCCTTCCACAGGCATATGGACAATGCACCTGTGCGACCGAGAACTGGACTCTGCCATGGACATCACTCCACCCCCACCCATCACCGTTTTACTATCATGGACCTATATGTAGCACTTTAAATAAATCACTCATTGCACTTGAAACACTCAGGAGTCTGTTTGTATTCTTAACAAATGTATTACACATAACGGTTCAAAAATGTACAGTTACATTGTGATGACAACATACCAATGTCAATTTGTTTTACTCCATGTCCGAACAAACCAGAAGTCACGCAGTGGGTCATACAGTTCTGAAAAGCCAAGGGAAAGTCACAATTCAGTTGAAAGGAACTGGGGGGAAACACAGAAAGTAGAGATGCAGGAGGCCAGAAGTAAATGTAAAATGCCGTGGGGGATTCTTACCTGGGTGCTACTGAAAATACTGTTGTATGACCGTGTCCCTGTTGTCCGTGTCGTCCCCGTCATCTTCCTCCTCTTCACTCTCCACAGGCTCCACAGCTGCTACAACACCACCATCTGGACCATCCTCCTGCAGAAAAGGCACCTGGCGTCGCAATGCAAGATTGTGAAGCATACAGCAGGCCACGATGATCTGGCACACCTTCTTCGGTGAGTACATTAGGGATCCCCCTGTCATATGCAGGCACCTAAACCTGGCCTTCAGGAGGCCGAAGGTCCTTTCTATGATCCTCCTAGATCGCCCATGGGCCTCATTGTACCGTTCCTCTGCCCTGGTCCGGGGATTCCTCACTGGGGGCAGTAGCCAAGACAGGTTGGGGTAACCAGAGTCACCTATTAGCCACACATGGTGTCTCTGTAGCTGTTCCATAACATAAGGGATGCTGCTATTTCGCATAACATACGCGTCATGCACTGACCCAGGGAACATGGCATTTACATGGGAGATGTACTGGTCAGCCAAACAGACCACCTGGACATTCATCGAATGGTAACTTTTCCTGTTTCTGTACACCTGCTCATCGTCTTTTGGGGGTACTAAGGCCACATGGGTCCCATCAATGGCACCAATGATGTTGGGGATATGTCCAAGGGCATAGAAGTCAGCCTTCACAGTGGCCAAATCAACCTCCTCAGGGAAAATAATGTAGCTCCGCATGTATTTCGTCAGGGCAGACAACACTCTGGACAAAATCTTAGAAAACATAGGCTGAGACATCCCTGATGACATGGCCACTGTTGTCTGAAAAGACCCACTTGCCAAAAAATGGAGGACTGACAGAACCTGCACCAGAGGGGGAATTCCTGTGGGTTGGCGGATGGGGGACATCAGTGCTGGCTCCAGCTGGGCACACAGTTCATGTATAGTGGCTCGGTCAAGTCGGTAGTGAAGTATAATATGACGTTCCTCCATTGTCGACAGGTCCACCAGCGGTCGGTACACGGGAGGATTCATCCTTCTCCTCGCAAGTCCCAGCGGACGGTGCCTAGGAAGGACAACATGGAGCACAGAGTCAAGAAACCCACAGGTACGTAACTACAGCTTGCACAGTACATGATTTTCAATGCATTGAATGGCTTGTATGAGTGGCAATGCAAGGCCTAGGCCTGTGTGACGCAGTAGTAATTAAGCCCTGTGGTCCCTTGTAATGGCGGCTGCCTGACCTGAGAAGTGTGACAGTGGGATGTGAGGTCAATGCGCTGGCGTGACACACCGTGGCGGTAGGCGGTCGAAGACTGCGGCGCAAAGCCGCATTGGTTAACATCGAGCCCTATGGGTTTCACGAGCCAATGACTAGCTGCGCCGGCGGTCGCGGAACGCACCGCGGCGGCGCCATTTTCTATCTGGTTAATCACTCGAGACCTGATCATCCACAGGAGAGGACCTATACTGCAAGTGCTGCTGTGACCTCGGTCTGGGAGATACAATGGCTGCTGCGACTGGGGAAAGGGCCCCTGCCTTCACTACAGAAGAGTTGGAGAAACTTGTGGATGAGGTCCTGCCCCAGTATGCGCGACTCTACGGTCCTCCAGACCAACATGTAAGTACACTGTGTGCACGTTGAATGGGCTATACCTGGGTTGTGTATGGTGGATGTAAGATGGTGGGGTGGGGGGACAATGACGAGTGCAAGGCACGACAGAGAGAGCATGTGCCACATGGCAAGGTTGGGGAGGGGGGGACAATCGCATCTATCATGCGGAAAATTTATGATATTTCAATTTCCACCCTGTACATGTCAAATAGGTCAGATCGACATTTGGCGTGCCATCGCCAAGGAAGTCCGGACCCTGGGGGTCCACAACAGAGGGGGCACCCACTGCCGCAAGAGGTGGGAGGACATCCGCCGCGGGACCAGGAAGACCGCCGAGTCACTGCTGGGGATGGCCTCCCAACCTAGGAGGGGTGCCAGTCGTACCCTGATCCCCCTGACCCCCCTGATCCTGGCGGTGGCCTACCCCGATTTGGATGGGCGCGTGACATCACAGCAGACACAAGGGGGTGAGTACCAGCACATTCAGCTAT
Organism: Pleurodeles waltl; assembly: GCF_031143425.1. NCBI lineage: Eukaryota > Metazoa > Chordata > Amphibia > Caudata > Salamandridae > Pleurodeles > Pleurodeles waltl. The sequence goes on from NC_090446.1 coordinate 1,114,737,264, forward strand.
CTTCACGCGCAGTGGAGGTGCCTGGGTGGGGGAGGAGGGCTGTGGGTGACATTAGGCCAGGGCGCTTTCTGTATTGTATTCCTCTCCTTTAGCCATGTCCCTGTGCCCCCGCCCCCCACCTCTGTACGGTGACAGGTACAGCTAGCCATGGTCCTGCATCACCCATGTGCGCGTTTGTTGTCCCTAGACCTGTTGGCCCAGTCACAAGTACTCAGTAGTGTACCCCGATTGCGCGGCTTAGTGCATGAGGCTCCTGTGTCTGTCCTCTCCGCCAACGGTGTTGACAATGCATGTACTCAACCTTTTATTATGTCTCCCCCCACCCTTTTTCTTTATCTTCTTGTGCATGTGTGCTTCAGCATCATCAGGCGGAGGAGACTTGGCACCGGAGCACGAGGGAGCTGCGACTCACAAGGCCCCGGTGGGCCATGGCACAGACACCGAGGCCACCAGTGATACGGAGGGCGAGGGGAGCTTCACAACGGGGTGCTGTGGTGAAACCAGCGACACCGACACGTCCTCGGATGGGAGCTCCCTAGCGGTGGCGGCAACATCCGTGCCCCCCGCCTCTACAGGTACAGCCGCCACCCAGCGCACCAGCTCCGCCCTCCCAGCAGCCCCTCAGCCTACGCTCCGTGCCCGCTCGCCCAAGAAGGCGGGCAATTCCTTCGCCCTAGGCACCTCAGCCCCTGCCCCTGTTACCCCAGCTGCCCTCAGTGAGGAGGTCATTGACCTCCTGAGGACCATCATTGTTGGGCAGACTACCCTTTTGAATGCCATCCAGGGGGTAGAGAGGGAGGTGCATCGTAGCAATGCATACCTGGAGGGCATTCATTCGGGTCAGTCTGCCCATCAACGATCGTTCAATTCTCTGGCCTCAGCACTGACGGCAGCCATTGTCCCTGTTTCCAGCCTCCCTCTTCTAACTGCCTCCAGCCTGTCTCTGTCTCCTGTTCCTCTGCCTATCCCATCCACACCATCAGACCAGCCTGCACACACCTCAACACCCAAGGGCAGCTCATCCAGACATAAGCACCACAGATCACACAAACATTCACCTAAGCAACACCCAGATGCAGACATGCCAACAGCCACTACCACCTCTGTGTCCCCCACCTCCTCGTCTCCCTCCTCCCTCCCTGTGACGTCTACACTCACGCCTGCATGCACACCACCAACAGCCAGTACTTCCACCACCAGCACACCCTCCAGTACAGTCCGCACACGTGCAGTCACCACCCCCACTGCCATTTACACGTCCCCTGTGTCCTCTCCCACTGTGTCTGTCACCCCCTCTTCCAAGACACACAAACGCAGGCAGCCACCCACCCAACAGCCAACCACCTCACGACAGCCTGCAGCCCATGCACCTTCACCCAAGGACAGCACACCTGACTCTCCTACAACCACCTCCTCTTCCTCCACTCCCATAACCACTGCACCTACCGTTTACCTTGGTCCTAAAAAGTTTTACCTCTCCAATCTTGACCTCTTTCCCTCACCTGACCCACCCCCTCCATCTGCTAAGAGTCCCAAGAGCACTTCAGCCACCACCAGCCCGGGTTCACGTGTCAGCGTAGTCCATGGATTTTGGAGTCCCCCCTTTGCCAGCAGTGAGACATCGGTCAGCAGCAAGGGGACAGCTAGCCCCCCCCCTAGAAAGAGGACCCGGAAAGTGAGGGCCCGCCGCGGGAGGAGTGCCACGGCTGCCCCCAAGGACCAAAGTTCGGACACTTCACCTGCCACAACATCCAGGGGAGGCAAGGCCTAGAGAGCCACAGCGAAGGAGGGCAAGGGCAGCAGGGCGGAGAAGTCAGGCAGCAGGAGCGCGGACCAGGAGGGCCCCACAGGATGGGTCCCGGGTGTGAGGGAGGACACCCAAGGGCCCAGGACACCGTCCCCGAAGGGTCCAGCAACTGCACGGTCGGAGGGCGACTGAGCAGGGAGTCCTGCCCAGGTCTGACTCCCTGGAATTACAGGACAAGCACCACTGAAGAGGGCCCGCCGTGCAGGAAGGCACCGCTGAAGAGGGCCCCACCGTGCAGGAAGGCACCGCTGAAGAGGGCCCCGCCGTGCAGGAAAGCACTGCTGAAGAGGGCCCCGCCGTGCAGGAAGGCACCGCTGAAGAGGGCCCCGCCGTGCAGGAAGGCACCGCTGAAGAGGGCCCCGCCGTGCAGGAAGGCACCGCTGAAGAGGGCCCCGCCAAGACAGGCTCCGCTCCGCTGGACCCTTCCTGTCAAGCACCGCTCCGCTGGGCCCCGCCGTCTCAAGCACCGCTCCGCTGGGCCCCGCCGTCTCAAGCACCGCTCCGCTGGGCCCTTCCTGTCAAGCACCGCTCCGCTGGGCCCCGCCGTCTCAAGCACCGCTCCGCTGGGCCCCGCCGTCTCAAGCACCGCTCCGCTGGGCCCCGCCGTCTCAAGCACCGCTCCGCTGGGCCCTTCCTGTCAAGCACCGCTCCGCTGGGCCCCGCCGTCTCAAGCACCGCTCCGCTGGGCCCTTCCTGTCAATCACCGCTCCGCTGGGCCCCGCCGTCTCAAGCACCGCTCCGCTGGGCCCCGCCGTCTCAAGCACCGCTCCGCTGGGCCCCGCCGTCTCAAGCACCGCTCCGCTGGGCCCCGCCATCTCAAGCACCGCTCCGCTGGGCCCTTCCTGTCAAGCACCGCTCCGCTGGGCCCCGCCGTCTCAAGCACCGCTCCTCTGGGCCCTTCCTGTCAAGCACCGCTCCGCTGGGCCCCGCCGTCTCAAGCACCGCTCCGCTGGGCCCTTCCTGTCAAGCACCGCTCCTCTGGGCCCTTCCTGTCAAGCACCGCTCCTCTGGGCCCTTCCTGTCAAGCACCGCTCCGCTGGGCCCTTCCTGTCAAGCACCGCTCCGCTGGGCCCCGCCTTCTCAAGCACTGCTCCTCTGGGCCCCGCCGTCTCAAGCACCGCTCCGCTGGGCCCTTCCTGTCAAGCACCGCTCAGCTGGGCCCCGCCGTCTCAAGCACCGCTGGCCCAATGACTGTGCCGGTTCTGTGTCGTGCTAATGTTCACGCTGCACTCGGGCCACCCTGCCTCCCGCATTGCCTGTGGAGACTGTTATCCACTTTATGGACTGTGGCTTTGCACTCCCCAGGATGGTACAGTGGGCAAGCCACCCACTGTAGAGACTTGAGAGACTGTGGCTTTGCACTCCCCAGGATATGACAGTGGGCAAGCCACCCACTGTAGAGACTTGAGAGACTGTGGCTTTGCACTCCCCAGGATTGAACAGTGGGCATGGTGGCCCCTTCTTGGATCTGGCGTCGTGGACTCATGTGGCTGTGGTGCCCCCCCTTCCCTTCCCCTTGAGGTGCCTGTAGTTTTGTCATCTGATGCCCCTGCAGTGTTCTCTCCAACGGACTCAGGTCTCCTGTGTGGGCTTTGCCCATGTGTTGATACACTTTGGCCCACGGACATTTGCAATTTCTGTGACTGTGCGGGACTTTCTGCCTCTATTTCTCGGTCACGCAATGTTTACATTTGACATTTTTTGCTTCAGTTTCCTATTTTACCACGTCTTCAATGAACCTATTTTTTACATAAATGTTGTTTCTCACTTTAATCATATCTTTTCGTTATTCCGGGGGGTATGGGTGGGGTCACTTTGACTTGGTGCTCTGCATTGGTTTGTAGATAGTTGGGGGGTGGGTGTGATGCGTATGTGTGTGCCCGTAACCCTTCCTCCTCCCCCCCTCCCCTGTGTCGTAGGTGCGGTACTCACCGTTGTCGTCTGCGCCGGAGTTCGTACTCGTGGTAGATGAGCAGGTAGACGAGAGCGGGTAGGATGTGTAATTCGGGCTCCATGCTGTCCTCCGTCCTCGTGGAGTGTATAGAGGTGAGCGTTTTCCCGTTCGTAGTCTGTTTCCGCCGTGTTTTTATCGTTGTGATAGGGTGGGCAGTACATTGTCTGGCGCCTGCCTGTTGGCGGTGACCGCCGCGCTGTTTGTCTGTCCCGCCGTGTTAAAGTGGCGGGCTCTATTGGCGGTTCCCGCCAGGGTCAGAATTCCATTTTTTGAACCGCCAGCCTGTTGGCGGGTTGGCCGCCGCTTTATCACCGACCGCCGAGGTCAGAATGACCCCCATAATGTGCTACTGGTGAACATTGAGCAACTAATATGAGCAGTGGTAAAACACAAAGTCATTGATCAAACACAATTAATAGCATCACAGAGGCCAAAGGGGAGAGCAGAGTACTCGAACCATTGATTCTGGAATTGGAGGAAAGAGCAGTAGTGGATCCAACAGCTGAAATATTTCAGGTTGAGGACCAATCTGTAACCCACACCCTGCTTTGGAACCAGAAATATGAGGCCAGATGTACCAAAACATTTTTCCATAGACACAGAATGGGTAAACCTCTTTGCTACTTCTGGCCTATGGTGCTGTAGAAGGCCTGGGGATGTTGATGGCAGTGAACAATGGCACCCTTTTGTCAAGAGGGTCTAAATATACTCATGTATGACGGTTTGCCCTGGAAGGGAAAAAGACAGTTAACTGTGACAAAATTGCTTGGGGGGGGGGGGGGGAGGGAGCTATAAAACTCTATGTGATATCCTTAACCCACCTGAAGGACCCAAGCATCTTGAGTTATCCTTGATCAACTGGAAAGAAACTGACTGATTCGCCACTCTCCAATTAAGTTATCAAGCTCATCTGTAGGGGACACCAGGAATCCACTTAAGTTGCTGGAATGGTGCCCTGTCTACCTCTTTTGTAATACGAGCATACCAGGAGAACCTCTGCTGCAGTCTTGCCAAACAGATCAGGGTCTTTCATCAAAGGAGCACTGAGAACCTTGGTAAAAAGACCCTATAACACCCAGCCCCTGCAAAAAAAAAAAAAGTCTAGTCTGTAGCACCTTTTTAATTAAGGATTTGGCTCTGTCAAGGGCTTTAAATTAGTGGACAGACTTTCCTAGGTCCTTATTAAAGGGACAGAAAACAGCAAGCTATTTGCAATGGTGCCAGCCTTGGACGAGGCTAGTTTGTCAACTTTAGGTCGATTCTCATCAGAATAGACTTCCTCTGCTTAGTAGACAGTGAACAGTTGCTGCTGCCAAGTTGGCAGGTGGCACGTTGGGCCCAACCAGAAAAAGTAAAAAGGATCAATGGGCTTACCGGAGTCCTTAGCATCAACAGCCGTCTAGAGGATTTTTGCTGCAGGGCTAGAAACATCAAGGAGGTGGTCTTGACAAGACCTCCAAGCCCCATCAACACCTTGTTTGTGTCTCTGGAAAACTTTTGGAGAAACGTTTTCCTACTAGGGTCCATCTCAGATGTCTCTGCAACCTTGCCATCCAAAGAAGGACGTGGGCATTTGGTGTGAAATGTGAACAACACGTCAAAGTCCTTGAGTAAGTGTGACTGCATAAAGTCTGGAATTTTTGGACAAATGAGTAAGGAGCAAGGGTGAATTATCCGGGTCAAAGGATAATAAATCTCCTATCAGGGAATCTCGGGAGCCAGGGCTAGGAGATGGGAGGAGAAGCTGTCTGCTTCTTAGCAGGAATAGGGTCAGGTTGGGGGGGGGGGGGGGGGGGGGAATCCTGCTAGATCTGAGGAGTCAGGAACATCAGGAGGTTCAGGAGAGGGGTTGGACTGTGAGGGGTCTCACCCCAAGGGTGTACTGTCTATGTTGTCCATCATGAAGGACTTGGATAATCGTGCAAGGACATCAGAGTGGGGTCACTTGCCTGTGTCTTGACTAGGTTGAGTCCCATGATGACCCAGGGGTGGGATTAAGGAGATCAACAGCAATTGTGGGAGGGGGGTAAACACACCTTCAGCAATGTTGCCTACCTGCCTGGTGAAGGGTTAAAGGTCTAGGGTGAGGGATTTATTGACTGGTGGATTGAGTTATCAAGAGCCCAGCTAGTTTTTCCCCCATGTAGAACTCCTCTTCATTATAAGGGTCATAGTGATTACTGGAGTGGGCTCCCAATTGATCCATAGCCGAGTAGAATTATACATCCCAATATATACTAGGAGTAGAGTGGGGGGCATACCAAGTGTAATGGGGGGGATGGGGGAGGCGGCAACCCCAAAAAATTGGATAATGGAAGGCTTAGAGGCCATACCACCTTGCCTTAGGCTTCTCGGGTAGGGTGCATGTATCCCAAAAATTTACAACCTTACGGGCAATGTAGCTAGAAAAATTAAACTTTGTGTCCAAGTCTCACAGATCAAAGTGCCGCTATTAGGTACAGTCTATGGTTTTCAGGAGTGAAGCAGACATTTGAAGATCAAACTATAGTGGCTTTTACGGAGTGAGGGTGACCGTGCAGGGGGGGAGGGTACGCACCCACAAAGCAACAGGAGTAGAAAGTGGAGTGCAGCTGCTTGAGACAATGCAGACCGCGCAGGAGTTGTGGGCGCATCAATGAACCTAGAATGAAACAGGAGGGGTGCTAGCTTGTCAATCTAACGTTGGCATAACCTCAGTAGCCATATAATATCCAGCAATAAAGTTCAATAATTCAATACCTGTCAGAAAGAAATTGAGATTGACATTAAAAAAGAGGAGGTGTGTTCAGTGATTGGGCTATGACAGGGTTCTGTGTGACCTGATTGGTGGCTGATTATATGGTTAATGTAGTTCAATGTGTTCAATGTTCGGCTGCTGAAAATTTTGCAGTAAAGACTGAGAAGCATAATCTGAGCCTCAGGTCCAGACATAAAATGTTGCCTCACTGACTGACCCCAGAATCCCATGCCATCCAATTCAGAAGTCCTTCTTCTCTTTCAATAACTGCTCTTGTCTCTACAATGGTCAGGCTTCCTCCTACCCCATATCCTCAAAGAAGAGAATGCACTTGATATGTTTGCCTGTCAGTTGACAGACCCAAAAGTGTGGAAATCGGAAGGAGCAGTTGTTTGGGTCTGGGTGCCCATACGTCGAGCTGGAAGTCACCCACAAAATGTTGGATAGTATGGGGAGTGTTCTGAATTTGAAGTCAGGCACCAAGGTCGATAGGAGGATGCTGAGTTCTGGATTACGCTGCTGGTGCTATGTTTTCCACGCAAAGAGGAGGTGTAAGAATGTGATGATGATTAAGTTTTTCTTTGGTTTAGAATATCTTCCAAAATTGCTTTTTCTAATCTCTGCACAGCAATCACCAGAAAGCCTGGATTTGGTGTGAGAGGATTCTGACACACCACAATGTCTAGACAGTATGTGCTCATACATGTGTATGCAATAAACGGTAGAGGGAAGGAAAGCTCGCCACTGTAGGTCAAAATTAAGAGCTACTCGGAGGTTTCTATTGCTAGGTAAATAACAGTCTCCAGAGCGAGTTCTGGGGATTCTGCCTGGCATTCACAGTGAGTTACAGGTCATGATATAACAAGTAGGGGAAGCAACATTAGCCTCTTGGAAGCCACATCATGTAGGGCTCCCACATCAGTACTGTGAAAAATAAATGGATGATGGGGCTTCTGTTCAAACCTGGCACATGTCTAAAGAATGAGTAAATATACTGAGACATGTTAAAGATAGCAGAATTACATTTGCTTCAGGATCCCCCAAAGGAGGATATTTTTTGCTGATTCATATGTTGGGGGTCGTTCAATCTGAATGGAAGGATCCGAAGAAACTCATTTTGTCCAAATTTATGGCACAAATGTATTTGGTGGATGGTGACGAACTTGGCCTTGGAGACTGCATTCCTGTGGCTTCTATGTGGCCAAATCTGGTTGGAAGATGTCTATGGCAGGCAACAAGCTAACTCCAAAAGACTCAGGATTTTAAAGTGGATACCCCCTTGAAAAGGGTATACCTAGAATCTAACCTTTCTTTGAAGGGGAGGAGTATATGCAGCCTATGCGGTGAACTCAATGATAAAGAATTTTGCTAATCTCTTTGACTTTATGTTAGAAGAACAAGACTATTCTGAGATTCTAGCAAAGATAGAGCTAAAGGTGGATTACCTCACTGGTGTGGCTTTTATATCCATCAGTAAAGCAGCCTTCATCGAAGATTAGACAGTTGCTACCTAATTTAATATTTGGTTGTGGGAGTGGAATACGGGTACAGCCCAAAAGTCTTTATTGTTTCATAAGCTATTCAAGGAGAAATCTCTGTTTGGAGCAAAGTTGGACGATATAGTGAGACAGGCATTCAAGAACAGAAAACAGGGTATGCTTTTCCTTTTCAAAGAAAATCAAAATAAAAGTAATTTAAACAACAATCTTTAAAATCTCAGTCTGTGAATTCTTCTTCTTTCTCTACTTATGGCAAGCCCCAAAATCCCAGAAATTTCACTTTCCCATTTCTTTGGACAATAAGAAGCAAGTATTCTGGCTGGTTGGCCCCTCTGTTGCTACAAATATGTGTGTTCCTGACTTACTAGGCACCAGCAGTGACAGATCCATGGGTACTTTCTAATATCACCAAAGCAATGTCTCTGTTGAGTACACCCTTCTAAATTCTTCCCTCATGTGTGTCTCCTTTGACTCATTCCAGACCTCAACATACTACTATGATATCCCAATTAACGCTTTTTAGATTCTTCCCTCTTCTGTTCCTCCATTATTCTATTCAACCAACTAACAGACTCACATGTCCACCACACAAATTAACTCATATTTCCCTACATTAATCCACCACTCATCCTTTTGGATTCCAGAATAGCGTGGTACTCGCTAAAAAAGTGCTTCAACACCGTGTCCGGGGTATTAAGCACTATATAAATGCAATTACAATAATGCCTATCGTCATATACTAATATGGGATCCTAACTTAAAATTTCTCCAGTTCTTCTGTGTGGCCGTGATACTAGTTTATTTTTCTGCCTTTCAGGCTAAGGCAGTGTTTCCCAAAGTGTGCGCAGTGGCTCCCTGGTGCGCCATCAGAACTCACCAGGGGCGCCGCACACTTCTAAGGAACACTGAAATGCTTTCATTTTCACACTACCGTAGGGCCCCATTCTAAAAATACATCACATTTAGAATGAGGCTTTACAGGAGTATGAAAACGAAAGAATCACAGTGGAAATAAATCGAACTTGTTAGGGTTTTGCAATGTTATGTTGTAAAGTGTAAAACCCATCAAGTTTGATTTGTTTTCACTGCGAGTCTCTCTTTCATACTACGGTACAGCTAACAAAGCTGCATGGTAGTATGACAGAGAAAGACTTGCAGTGGAAACAAATCAAACTTGATGGATTTTACAATAGACATCATAACATTGCAAAAACCTAACAAGTTTGATTTATCTGCACTGCAATTCTTTCTGTTTCATACTAATGTACGGCTCCATTCTAAGGACAAGTTACGTTTAGAATGGAGCCGAAGAGTAGTATTAAAAAGAAAGAATCACAGTGGAAATAAATCAAACTTGTTAGGGTTTTGCAATGTTACATAGTAAATTGTAAAACCCATCAAGTTTGATTTGTTTCCACTCAGTGTTTAAATATTTATAAATAAAAACATGCCTGAAAGCTCTCCTCTGAAACATGTGGCTGCTGCAGTTAAATATGCATGCACAGAATATTGAGGCAGCAGTAATCCTAAAGCCATTTTGGGCCTCTTCAATCCATTTACAGCCTCTCCCTGCCCCTTCAGCTCACTAATGCATCTGTCTCCCAATGTGGAGCTTTTACGTCCTTCTTTTTCTTCATCCTTCCCATATGTGCCTTTGCTCACAGTAAATGCCTGATGCAGAAAACTAAGGCCCATATTTATGAAAAGTTTGTGCCGCATTTGCGTCATTTTTTATGCAAAAGCAGCACAAACTCACAAAATATAAGTATATTTTGTAAGTCTGCGCATCATTTTTGCGTCACAAAATAATGCAAATGTAGCACAAACGTTTCATAAATATGGGCCTAAGTGCCAGTCCTTAAAAATAAGTGCTGTGCCCCCCACTGTATACCCAGTGCTTAATTTGTAGATAAAAATGTGATGGTGATGAAAGTTCTCTTTTGAAACAAGCGGATGCTGCATTTAAATGTGCGATCCTTCTCGGGCCTCTTTAATCCATTTACAGCCACTCCCTACTCCTTCAGCTCACTCATGCAGCTTTCTACTTTCTCCCTTAGTGATGCTTTTTAGTTTCTCTTCCTCCACGTTTCCCATAGGTATCTTTTGCTCTTCCTAAATGTCTGATGCAGAAAACCGGAAACCACCTGCTCAAATTAATCCCTGCGGAAAGCACTGGCTCAAATTAAGCACTGTTAGCACTGCGACTCTTTCTCTTTCATACTACCATACGGCTCCATTATAAAGATGTTATGTTTGGAACAGAGCCGTACGGTAGTATGATAAAGAAAGAATCACAGTGCAAAAATCAAACTTGTTAGGGTTTTGCAATGTGCATTTGCAGCCCTGAGTAACCCATCTGGGAATGCCATGTGGGGATATTATGGAAGCCACAGCTGTCAGCGTCTGGAGTGGTTTGGACTAGCACATGACGTCTTGCCTAATAAATAAAGAGTATGTCCATTTAGGCATGGTCAGGCCCAATCAGGACAATGATAGAGTGTCACTTCTGTCAGTGTTCTGCAGCTACTCAAGAAAAGAGGGTAATCATGAAATTACAAAAATGTCAACATTTAAGAGGAAAGCGGGAAATTGAAAAAATAAGAATCGGGAGAATGTATTTCTCCCCTTGAGGCCTGAATCAGGTCTATTGTCATATATGGGACTTCCAAGTGTGGTGCTGGAGGATCTGAGATCAAAAATACTAATGTGCTTTTTTTTTTTTTACTTGCCAGGAACAAGGAGAAAGCGCAATGGCAGGCAGAAAGAGTGTGATAAAAATGTTGTGCACTGACCTTCAGCAGCAGATTACTGGCAGTGCATACTCCAAGCCACTAAAGACAAGTCCCTATCGCAGAAGCCCTTTATCAGCTTCATCCAAATTATTTTTTAGGAAGGAAAATGGAAGTGCTCCCAAATACTGGCTTACATCCCCCCACCCGTCAAAAAAAGTGACATAACAGGGAGCCGCAGCCAATGGCCAATAGGTCATGGGAGCCACGGGTCGAAAAAGTTTGGGAACCACTGGGCTAAGGAATGCTCCGAGGGTCTTTACTCAACTAGTGGCTCCTTTGGTGGGTTTGCTGTGTCATGCTGCTTCCATATTTAGATGGCTGGCTAGGTAATCCATGCGCCTTCATTCTTTCTGGTGGTCGTTCAGAGTGCTGAAATTCATTAAAGCAAAATGTAATACAACACTGAAATACAGTGATTGTTCCATACTGCTGGGCGAGGAGGCTCCAGAGTTATCCGAGTGCTTTACTACACCAACAAATAGCACCTGTGAAGGACTGATTGAAAGGCCTGGGCTACGTCATCCTAGGTGTTCCTGGCATTATGAACTTGGGTTTACTTGGTGTCCTTTATCATTTACAAGAAAGGAGGCACCCTGAATAACAGGATAATGATTATCTGCTTCTTGTCCTTCTACCCCTTCACCGTGTGGAGCGGTTGGATTTTTCTGATATTGCTGTAGTGGTACCATTGGAGCACTCCAGCTTCTTATGTAGTAACCGATGCCAGGGTACTGAGCTATGGGCCACATTAGTAGAATCGTATGCACAACGAAAATGGATGCCTGTTGGGAGCCAGCAGTCATCCAAATGGAGAGAATTTAGCACAAGGACTCTGGGTGACGTGGTGGTAAAGTTTGGATTACTTTTGTTGAAGTAGATTACTCCTACTGTTCCAGTTCTTGGTCCACTACTGGTTACCCTTTCTCTCGCTTCTGGATTATCCAGCATGTTGTATATTATTGTATTGGTTTATTTATAGAGCGCATTCCGGCCGAAGCATCGAAGCGCTAGACAAACCGGAGACAGAGGAAAACTGCACAAGCTACCCTAGCAAAGACTAATTTGCAAAAAGCCAGGTTTTAAGGCTCTTCCTAAAGGCCAGGTGAATTGACATTTGACGGAGAGAAAGGGGCAGGCCATTCCAAAGCTTGGCTGCTTCCACCGTAAAGGCCCGGTCTCCCCATCTGGCCTTGTTACAACGAGGCACCTTGATCATAAATTTGGAAGAGGATCTCAAATGTCTTGGTGGTAGATAAGGATACAGCATAGACTTCAAATAATCGCATCCCTCTGACTGTAATGCTTTATGGGTAAGGCAGAGTGTTTTAAAAATGATTCTCTTCTTAATCGGGAGCCAGTGTAAGGATGACACACATCTACTAGCTGATGAAAACTGAGGGAGATTCAAAGTTAAGCGTGCTGCCGCGTTCTGAATAGACTGTAATTTGTCTAAAGAAGATTTATTCACATTGAGCAGCAATGAACTACAATAGTCAAGTCTAGAAGTGACTAGCGCAAGCACCACCGGCCGCCTGAAGTCATCCTCTAAAAGATGTAAAATTTTCTTAAGTGTTTTTAGTATCCAAAAACAGATCTTAACTATATGATTGATCTGTAACTTAAAGGAGAGTGTGTCGTCAAAAATAATCCCTAAATTTTTTGCGACGGGCACGGGTGACGGGCAACCCCTGCACGCCGAGGGCCACCAACTGTTGTCCCAGGGGAGTTTTTACACCCAAAGCACATAATCACCATCTTATCCCCGTTAAGTTTGAGCCAATTACTGGCCATCTAATCATTAATTGCTGTCATGCAGCATTGAAAATTCTCCTTACTGTCCTCCCAGTTACAAGAAACGGGCACAATCACCTGCATATCATCTGCATATGAGATAATCTGGCAACCAAATGAACGTACCAGATTGGCCAGAGGCGGCATATACAGGTTAAAAAGCGTCGGACTGAGAGAAGACCCCTGCGGAACACCACATGGAAGATGGAAAGAGGAGGCCCGGTGGTCACCACAGGCCACCATGATTATTCTGTCCACAAGAAAGGAGCTAAGAAGCTGCCAGGCCTTTCCTCTCACTCCAGCCTGGAGCAGACGATTAAGCAGAATAATAGGGGAGATAGTGTCAAAAGCTGCTGACAAATCTAGCAAAACCAGAATCGAACCTTCTCCCAAATCGCCTCTGCGACTAATAATGTCAGAATTAGAAATAAGTGCTGTTTCCGTGCTATGAGCACCACGAAAGCCATGCTGAGATGGATCCAACTTGCCATTCTCCTGAAGAAAAGTAGATAACTCATGATTAAGGTGTTTTTCTAGCATTTTGGCCAAACCCGGCAGAAGTGAAATAGGGCGAAGATTAGGAAGGTCCGCAGCGTCCTTTCCTGTTTTTTTAATGAGAGGAATCACCGTAGCCTGCTTCCAAACATCCGGAAAAATCCCTTCCTGGAAAACCTCTGCAAATACTGGCTCTAAGGCCTAGGCCACCAGCTGAGGAGCTAACTTTAAGATACGAGGTGGACAGAGATCCGTAGGAGCACCTGATTTTAATGTCATAAGCAGATCACACATTTTGTCGGCAGAGAGAGATTGAAAGCTATCTAGAGTATGGCCTGGTTCAACCTGACCTGAAGAAGCATTTCCCTCTAAATCCAGGAGGGGAGGGCTGAAATCCGTCAGCAAATTAGTAATTTTAGTGTTAAAAAAATCTGCCACAGACTGACAGAATTGAGGACAATTTTCTAATGGTGAGACTGTAGGCGAAGAGGATGTCAAGGCCCGAACTGTATTAAACAGTTCCTTAGATGAATTCCAAGCTCCTCTAATTACTTTAGAAAAATGCGAAGTTTTCGCTAACTTAATGGCTGCTTTATACTTCCCCAGGGCTACCCTGAGTTTAGCTCTTTCTAAAAGGGATTTATTCAGTAGCCATTTACGCTCCTGCCTACGATAAATTCTTTGGAGATCTTTCAACTCCTCCGAGAACCAAGGAGCCGATTGAACTCGACGAACTTTGGGCATTATCACAGCTTGTGGTGCGAGCGTATCGATGGCCCTTTCCAAGCTATGGTCAAAAATCTCAAGCTGAGAGCCTCCTGCGAGCTTAGCCTGGGCCCAGCCCACTTTCAGGGCCTGAGGAAAACTAAATTTGGTGATTTTGTGCCATGGTCTTTTTTGGACAAAGCTGGGAGGGGGTTTCGGTAAAGGAGGCAGCAGAGAAAGCATAAAAGATAATAAAAAGTGGTCAGACCAATCTACCTCCCTATTATCATTCCTAGATATCAATCCTGATCTTGTAAAAATGGCATCCAGCATATGGCCAGCCGTGTGCGAAGGAGCAATATCTCCAAAATGCTAATCCAAGCTCTGCATGTAGCTGGTAAAATCCACCAAGATAGGATCGGATAGGTCATCTAAGTGAAGATTGAAGTCACCTAATATCACAGCATTCTTAACTCGAAGCAGAGGTTCCAACATTGATGGCCAGGCTGCCAAAAAAGCATTTGTGGGGCCAGGCGGGCTATAAATAAGTAGGCCATCAATAACCAGACTATTCTGAACTTTAATCTTAAAGTAGATACCTTCACAGATCTGGGGGCTGCACTAAGTTCCAATAAGGAACAGCTTAAAACATTTTTTTAAATAACGGCAAGCCCACCTCCTCTTTTCCCTTCTCTATCATATCTAACAAAGGAATAGCCAGGAGGCGAAGCAATTAAGAAATCCGGGTCAGAATCCTCTCTGACCCAGGTTTCCGTAACAAAAAGGCAGTCCAACTTGGCTGAATTAATTCATTAATTTCAAGGGCGTGTTTAATCACAGAACGGGCATTAATCAAACCCCATGTCATGCTTTGCACAGAGAATTTATCATTGCTGTGTGAGTCTAAAACCTCACCATCTTCCAAAAACGGAGAGGGCTTCCAGCAGCAAGAGTTACAAATGGCACTCGTATTTTCTGCCGGATCTAATCGCCTGCACCGGCGATTAGCAGGGGTTTTATTTAGAAAGAGTAAATCCTGATTAAGATAGGAAATTTTATAATTAGCAGCATAATGTCCGGCCCCCGGCCTCTTCCAGACGCGGACAGGCGCAGAAGGGCTTGCCTTTGGCGTGCCCGCTGCGCGTTCGCGACAGCATATGTAGAGAAATGGCCCCCAGAAGCACACACGTTAGCAAGCAACTGGCCTGCAAGCAAAAATTCCACCCAAGATGTCTGCCGCTTAAAACCGTAAGGGAGGTGGGCTCTAACAGGCCCAAACCACGAGGCAAGCGGCAGATCTGCAGCCAAGAACTCTGCTGGTGGCCTGGGAGAAGACCCCGAAATGAAATCAAAGAGGTGAGCGTCAGAGAGTAAAACAGAATAAATATATAAGATCTCAGACAGCCGAAAGTTCAGCACAATATCACAAGCAATTTAAAAATAGCCCCGAATGCCCCCGTAAAAAATCTTAAGAAATAGGTTAAAATAAGTTAAAAAATGACTCGTAGAGCAATCCCTTACTCTGTTGTCCGCTGCGCGTCCGCGACAGCATATGTAGAGAAATGGCCCCCAGAAGCCCACGCGTTAGCAAGCAACTGGCCTGCAAACAAAAATTCCACCCAAGATGTCTGCCGCTTAATGCCTTAAGGGAGGTGAGCTCCAACAGGCCCAAACCTCGAGGCAAGCGGCAGATCTGCAGCCAAGAACTCTGCTGGTGGCCGGGGAGAAGTCCCAGAAATGAAATCAAAGAGGTGAGCGTCAGAGAGTAAAACAGAATAAATATATAAGATCTCAGACAGCCGGAAGTTCAGCACAATATCACAAGCAATTTAAAAATAGCCCTGAATAGCCCCGAATGCCCCCGTAAAAAATATTAAGAAATAGGTTAAAATAAGTTAAAAAATGACTGGTAGAGCAATCCCTTGCTCCGTTGTCAGTGGGATAGCAGGTCGAGCTCTTCCACTCCTCTCAATATAAGGTACTAGGAGCTATAATGAAAAGAGAAAGATGACTTCTGCATTTGACGCCTTGGACTTTCAGGCTCTGTCAGCAAGGCAGAAAACACGTTTAAGTAATGAAGCAAGGACAACAGCATATCCAAAAACATTAAATATCCCCACTTTGAAAAATAACCTGCATGTAAGAAGTGAGTAAACCCTGGTCCTTCTTAGGAGGGGTCGGGGTCACCCAGAAATTTTGTCTGGAAAAAAAAATGGAATATGATGCAATGTATATCCCTTACACCCTTACTGGTGTCATTCCTTCCATCTTTCCCAGCACTGATCCAGCCTTTCATCTTCGCTTCAACCCTATGTTCCCTTCCTTTGTTTCATTCTTGATTTCCTTCAGTTTTCTCCCATGTTCTTTCCATCCAGCTTTCTATTTTCACAGCCTTACTTTAATCCTTTCATTGTTTCACCCTTCTTCCATTTTTCCCATGCTTTCATCTACCCCTCAATCGTTTCAGCTTTCCTTCTATTTTTTCATCTTTAATTTCTTCTCATTTATTACACATTCATTTCCATCTGCTGTCGCCCCCTACACTATCATCTCTTTCCTTCCATCTTTACTTTCATATTTTTCTCCCTATACTAACATATTTTGGCCACACATCGTCCTCTGAATTGTAATTTTCTCTCCTTTACCCCTCAGCCATCATTTCAATTTTTACTTTGTCAGTTCCATATATTAACATTCTTTCTTCACTAGGCTTAACTTCTCTCACATCCCCTCGGCCACCACCCACAGCTCTGCCTTCTGTGTTGCCTTGAATTTATTAGCTTCTGACCAGATACTGGGAATGAAAAATAAAACCGAAGAGTGCCCATAAATAATAGGCTGAAGTTGACTTGCAATATATTTATAATGTACGACAAAGGGTACTTTATTCCTTATAATACATGTTCACACCATCACCTTTAACAAACCACCACTTAAATCCTTGATACTTACCTCTTTCATATGAGAGAGGCAGCATGTTTGCAAACATGAAGAATAAAAGTAGAATTTCTAGTGCAGTATTGAAACTCATTAGAAAAGCTTTTAGATATTTGTTGCAAAAAAATATTAGGATCATTTTATTGCAAGTCAGATTTAAAGTAAAGGGTGCAGTAGCTTGAAATTTGTAAAAAGAAGCAGAACGATTCTAAGTTTTCTATAATTACCTAAGGAGTGCAAAAAATAAACATGTTGCCTTAAATATATCTTTTCTGCTTGTCACTGTAGGGCTAGAAAAAGAGCAGATGAAAGAAAAGCGACATTTAATTTTCGTTTTTAAACTGCTGCTTTAATTATGCTCTCTAACCTGACCTGCCTTCCCCTCGAATGCTCACTATGGGAACAGACACCGTGACTCCAGACCTCACCTTAGTAAGTTATTACAGTTGCGCAGCTATGCCAGGTGAGACATAAATCGCCTATTACAGAAACTAGAAATAAGATTTTAAACAGGGACTGAAAAATTCCACATATTATAAACCAGTTAAAACAACCAGCCCCACTAAAATCAGCATTCCACCCTACTGACATTCTTGAACCTCCATCTTAAAAGAACATTGGTAACCAGTATTATAAAAACCATCGCTCTACCTCATGAACAATAATCAGCCAATAGTGTCAACCTTACGATTTGCGCTGGCTGACAGCCTCCACCTCCAGTTAACAATATTGGCCTACACTTTTCATGCTTACCTGGGTACGTGCTCCGGATTGTATGGCACTAATGTGGCTAGGTGCCCCTGCAGCAGTGTATCCTGGTTAATCCTCATGGCTTCTTCAATTGCAAGACTATGTACAGAGTACCCAGAGATTAAGGGGGGCTGCAGGCTTTTACTAGAGAAAGTGGCGTCTTGAGACAATTAAATATGCCAGCAAACTGACAGAGGGAGAGTAAATGACTGCCAGAAACTATTGTAGACTACATATGCTGCGAGACACTGCCCGGAACGAATTAAGACTTCCAATACTCCTGATACCTGCTAGAATCCTTCGGCTAGTGGCAGCGAGTACCAGTGATTTTTGGGAGCCATAGAAACCATAAGAGGTTGCCCAGGAATGTCAGATACTTTTTGTGCCGACTCTTGGACAAAGTAACCAATATTCAGTAGAATCTAGAAGCCTCCAGGGATAGTACACACTACATGAGATTTCCAGAGACATATGCATAAACTGTTATTGCACAAAGGACGGTGTCGGTGACTTGGGCAAGCTGTTGACGGAATAACAGCAGGCACTAGAGACTATCAACTGATACAAGCGTGCTCCTGAAAGTACGAGGAAGGAACAGAATACCGGTCCGGAAACGGACCAATGACTACCCATGCATCACGTACTGCACATGCGTACCGCAGTGAGCTAGCACATGTAAGCACAGCGGCTGCTGGTAACTTTGACAAACATCAAGATCGCGTGTTGAGCCCGCGTTTCGATATTTCTCACTCTACTTCTAAATTAATTACAAATGTATCAAAGCATATGAACGCCTTTAATATAAGCTCATGAATATGCATATATCATGCACCGTGCAATGGATACGCTATTCATACTATGTATTTCAATTAATTATGTCTTTGTAAGGTAACACAAAATTTGAAATTTTGAAAATCTGACTTCGAAGCAGAAACTGTACTGAATTTATCTCAAGCCGCTCACGGCCAAAATGACCATCTTCGTTACAAGACAGGCTCTCCCACACGCTCCTCTTTCTAAGGCTTTAGTCCTTTTCTTCTGTCGGTTACAGTCTCGTGACACCAAAGCAATAACAACTGCACGTCTACAAAAGCCGCGCCCCTATGTTAAAATGCCTGTACGATCCAATCGCCTCTCACTTTGGGCATCACATGCTTTACCAGGTGACGCACCCGGAAGCACCCTATTCCCGTCAATGCGAGTCCATGGATATAGAACCTTGTGTATTCGTGACGTCACATACTGTTGGCAGTGATTGGTTGAAGGACCTCAGCGAGAGGTTCTAGGAGCTGGGCGGCAGGACTTGGGGGAGTCCAGGTAGGTTAAGGGAGCGCAGACGGTGAGAGTGTCTGAGTTGGTTATAGAGGGAACGTGGCAGGTAACGTGGAAGATCGATATCAGTGGGAGTGATGCTCGTCAGGTGACGGGTGTCCTTAGTTAACCCGAGAGAAGGAGATGAGAAAAGAAACAAGGTAGAGAAGAGAGACAAATGCCAGTGGGACCAGCAAGGGTATAGAGTGATCTACCGGGAGCAATAGTAGGTAAATTAGAGAGGGGGCAGGAGAATGGAAGTGGATACAGGTGTGGAATAATACGGTCTGGAGAGGGTGAGAGAAAATGATTAGGCCGATGCTGGGGAACCAGGCAGCGTTAAGTGTCTGCACGGGAAGCGAGAATGCAGCGACGACGGATGTGAATGGCCGAGGACATATATTGTCGCAGGCGGGTTTATGTGCCACATTTCCTCGTTTGAAATGTGTTAATGTGCGGCAGCTTCAAGTCTTATGTGTGACATATTGATGAAGGACACATACTCACTGGCACTTACTGCTCTGAATTGTTTTTCTTGGTTGCAAACCATATGATTCAGGGTACATAACTAGACCACATTCTTTCCGCACCTTTACATTTTCCTAATTAATTTCAGTGCTTTACAGCCTAATAGGTACTATGAAGCGCTTTATAAATTGTGAAAAATAATATTAACCTCCACTGAAGGTCTGGGATTCAAATCCTGTACAGAAGTTTAGGTGAAGTCCTCTTGTCTATCGAACAAGCACCACCAAAAATCGGATGGGATGGACCAGAGGCACAGTTTTGTTGACCGCAAAAGGCAGCGTTATTATACCAGGTTGCAGTTGAACTCTATATACAATACAATAACTTCAACAGGCCCTCACCAATACAGTGAGTTAACCTGCCCCCCCCCCCTTAAACCTCCATCCCAATGTATACAAAATCTCTCTCAGGATGCCTGACCCCGGCTTTACCCTCCTGGCCTCCTTTTGCGAAGGACCCGTTGTTTTCCCCAACCCTTCCGACCTAGTGTGAGCCCCCTGCTTGACTGCCACCTGTCCTAAGCGACAACAAAACCATCTTTAAACCGGACACCAATAAATCAAGCCTGAGTGCGGTAATGGCAACAACTGGAAGTAAGGAGGGAGGATAATAGATTATAAGTAACCTATCTTCCTTGGAACCACAGCGTTGATCCTAGAAACCCCCAGAACAGCCCAACTGTCCCTAACGCTCCTGTTACCACTCCAAACCCACCAATCCCAGGCCATTTGTCAGTGGCCTGGGCCACCCACCCGAGTAACGCCAGGAATGCACCTCCTTTCAGAAGGCCACCCCTGAGACCCCATCGGGCAAGGTGGACCAGAAGGCACAGTTTTGTTGAGAGCAAAAGGCTGCTTTATTAGGACAGGTTGCAGTTGAATTTCATATACAATAACATCAACAACTCCACCTCACTAATACAATGAGTCAACCTTCCCCCCCCCCCCATTTAACCCTCCCCTCATGTAAACAAAATATCCCCATGATCCCAGGATTTACACTGCCCCCCCCCCCCCCTTTCCATTCCATTGATTGTCATTTCACACCTGGCCTGACCCCCAGGTTCAGTCTCCTGGCCTCCTTTTTGCCAAGGACCTCCTGTCAAGGCCCCAACCTTACTGACGTAGTGTGTGAGCCCTCCTCTTGACTGCCACCCAGAGGAAACCCTGAACAGGCGTTATTGCCTGTTCCCCAAATAGATGTTGTGAGGCATAAGTCTGTCGTCCCAACAGCCGTTAACATATTCCTTAAACATTGTTACCGTCATAGGCTGTTGCCTAACAGCCATCATGGATGTTTTGAATTTTACCACTCTGCAAGTACACCTTGCACCATCTCCTTACTTGATAGTATCTTGGCCAACGGTTCTCAGATTTCCAGTAAGTACATTTTGTTTTTCAAAAAGGATAGATGTACCCACCTGACGAAAAAGGACAGAGTCTTCTTTGTTTATGTCTCTATGCTATAGTAGGCCTATTCCTCTACTGCCACCAAAATGATGCATTTCTTTGTCATCCTTACGCCATGTATTTTCCACTGCCTTATACGTTAAAGCTCTTCGCCAAACTCATCTCACTACTAGCGCGGTCCAAAAAAAAAACATACTAGCCCAAGAATTTCCAATTACATCCAGATCATTCTTCATCACTTTCATAAGGCCTAGGCCTGACAATTGCACCAAATTATTCACACCCAAAATGGATAATCAAAACATCTAGGTTAGATAACGAAGGCAGTAGCTGCGCCCACTTTATACTCCTTTTTCCCTACCATTCAAGGTGAAAATCAACTGTTCGAAAACCTAAATTCTTCCCAAAAGGACTTCTTTCAGCCTGCTTCGCAGCCCACTTGACAAAGGAATGCCCCATGCTCCAGATGCAGAAATGAGGTGTATTTAGGCCTGCTATACAACCTGAAACAGAGACAGCATTGTGTCAGTGCATTTTATTGACTGTTTTCCATCAGCCTAATGTAATGGAAACAACAGTCTGAAAACCCAATTTGTTTGCTTCATTCTACTCTTTTTCTTTGCTGTGTCAGAATTTTTCTCATTACCTCCAAAACTTGTGTTACCTTCAAAAGTGTTCCATCCTGATGACAAAATAACATGCTCCCTGAATCTCCTCTTGCCTACATGAAACTATCCCAAGCTGCCACTGGGCACAACTCACTACTTGTAGCATTCATCAGAATTTGGGTACCCTTGCCCATCTGATGCATCTTAGACCAACAAAGTACTACCCTTTTTCAACATCTTTGGTATCCATTCCAGCTTCATCTGCAACCCCCCAGAATCTCTGAGTTTCTAAATGCCCCAAGAAGAACCATAGCATCACCAATCTGAATTACAAAAACTAAAATTCACTAGAACATGTCCCTAAAAGGACCAGTATTGAACTGCTAAGCCACTTACTGTGTGTAGCACGGGTGGTGCTCTTGCAGGATATATCAGTTGAGCCCAGAGTTCATTGTCAACCTCCTCCCATGGTTTATCTGGTTTCAATTACTCAAAATTTCTCATCATAATGAAGCCAAGCTATGCCCCCAAAATCTAACTGTGCTTTCCTTATGGTGTTCATGTACTTGAATATGGACACAGAGAGCTCTGGAAGTTTTTCGCAGTAGGCACTCGCATAGATGAGGAAAGCTGATGTCCATGTGCCCACGTTAGTGGGAACATGAGGGCTCCTAGCCAGCTCCATGCTTCTTCTCTAGACCCCTCTTTGGACTGTACCTCCCTGTGCAGAAGTTTGCATACTTCCACAAACTCCCTTTTCCAAATCTTTTTTTTGTTTTAACAGCCAACTGTGCGCCCATGGGCATAGATACACCCCTGGGAAGGTAAAGCGTTAGCTTTGTTACTAGTTTCATCTTTTTTGCCTTTACATCTTTCTTCTCTGCACTAGAAGTATCTTTCTCTTTGGCAGTACCTTCTTTCTTACCATTGTTCATCTCATTACTTACCTTCTTCACCAAATCATCCCCCATACTGGCCACTTTGTCCACTGACAGGGGACCAATCCCATTTTCCACCATCTGTATATGTTTTTTTCTGCACTTCATTTTCCCATCAATGCATAAGTCCTGCTCCTGTTTGTAATTGCTGCCTCTCAGACCTTATCCGGTCTCATGTCTCCTTCTGTGCTTGACCTCTCTTCCTGCTGTGACCTGCTTCTGTTCCTTGTGCCTGGGTTTTTGACACATGGAAAACATTACTTTTTTATACAATGTTAGCCCCCTTTCCCTCGGGTTTCAACTTCTGTCCTTCCCTGTCACCCTCATGCCAAGCTGGAATTTCCCCTATCTCAAGTTCTTCCTCATCTGCACTATAATTCAATTCACACGTATCCTCAAATTTCCATGTGTCCATTCCCTCACTCACTCCGGGACATTCCCATCACCCACACCACCATCAAATGTTGTCCACTAAATATGCGTCTGGTGCTCATGACATGACTCCTCTTCTAGCTACCCTGATTTTGGGAAGGTTGTGGCCTATCCTTCCCTTGGGCCCAGTGTCTACAGGCCGTTTTTACCCTGGCTTCTTGCTGGCCACATTGCCTGATTTGACCTACCAGGTTCCTCCCACTGTTACCTCCCAAGGTCGCCAAAGCCAGCATATGGAGCTGTGGTCCTATTCCCTACCTCTTTTCATGGCATGCTCGGCTCATGAACACTGCTCTTGTCTGGCATCCATATCCATTTCTCCCCCTCTACTTTGTAATTATCATATCTGTACAGTGTCTCTACACGATGTGAGGGTTTACTCTTGTCCAAGACACTGCTGGCCTGTGTAACATTGTTGCCTGCCCTTTTTTGTTACTGATACTGTATTTTCGTTTGCTAAGACAAAAGGGCAATTTTTTCGTTTCCCCTGCAAAAAACTAGAACCTGAACTTGCTGACACTTGGAGGGGAGGAGGGGTGTGGAACTGCTATGCGACCCCCCCCCCCCCCCCCCCCAGGACTACTATAAGTAATGCCTACTTTTTGGACATGCTGTGCACCTCAGCCGCCATCTTTATAGTTCCCAGGCTTTTATTTGTGCTGAGGGCTGTATTCTGCCCTTGTGTGTGAGGCTTAATATCCTCGACGTGTGCAGTTGCTGACTTAGCTCTTGGGGAATGCCTTGCAACTCCTGTGCCCCCGGGAGTCTGCTGCAATCATTGCCCCTCTCCTATCCACTGAGAGGTATTGCTGGCATTCTGGCAAGAATTTCTCGAAACTCCTTCACATTACTGCCAGAAGCCATGCTCCCTGCGGTGAACACATCCCCCCTCTCTCCCACCACAGCTCGCCTGCCTCTCAATTTGGAGATTTTATTTTTTGGTAGTGATGGCAAGCAAGCGAAAACGGCTGCTGGTATGTCACTCGCTGCTTCTCTTCGCAGCGTCTCCAGGCTGACCCCTCCTGGCTTACGATGCAAAGTTTAATTAAATCATCCCTCCTAGTGGTACAAAGTACCCTCTGTGTTCTCCGCAGTATTAAAAGCAATAACAAGGATTTATATACAACCTTGTCGCAAAAGTGTTGTCCCCTTAACTACATAAATTGAAATTAACAATTACTCCCCTGAAGAGACTAAAATGAACCTGCCTTCCTTGGGACCACATCATGGCTAATTGATCCTAGAAAGCCCCAGAACAGCCCAACTGTCCAGTGTTTCTCCTACGACACCAAAGCCACCAAACTCAGGATGTGTAACTGTGGCCTGGCCCATCTGCCTGAATAACGCCTGGGGCTTACTTCTTTTTAGAAGGCCACAGTGGGTTCCCATTGAGAGACTTTCCTATGGAGCCCAATGTGAAATCTCCTCAGTCTAAAGAAACCTTTTTATTCCCTACGTAGTTCCCTGTGACCAGCCTGCCCTATCTTCCTTAGACCAACCTTTTGGATATGGGAGAGGCATGCCTCCCTAGTTCCATATATTTATTAGAAAGAAAATATAAAAGTGTAAGAAGGAAAAGATGTATCCAGTCCCAAGAACTACTGACCAATATCCCTCATAAACACAGACTGCAAAATATACGCTAAGATCCTAACCCTCAGAATAGAGGCCATTCTCAAAAACATAATACATCCCTCTCAATCAGGATTTATCAAAGGGAGATTCAGGGCGGGTAATATCAGCCTTTTTACCGTGCAATTGAAATAGACAAACTCCTGCACCATCCAACCTGCACAATAGCATTCGATGTACAGAAGGCCTTTGATAAGGTATCGTAGACCTTCTAAGCCTCACCCACCTTTTTCAACTTTGGCCCTGCTTTCTCAAAAATGATCCTTGCTCTATACAAAAAACCGAAAGCTAAAATAAACATCAACGGGAAGTTGTCTAATCCCTTTTACATCCAATAAGGAACCAGACAAGAATGCCCACTCCTCCCCCGTACTATTTCTACTAACGCTAGAACCCCTACTTACATTGATCAGAGAAAATCCACTCATCCCTGGTATCCCTTTCTCATTAAGTCCACAAAACTAGCCGTCTACCCAGATGACATCCTCCTTTTTACCACCTAGGCAGACTCTGCCTTGTTGCACATCATATCCACCATCAATGACCACTCTAAGATGTTAGGCTACTTCCTCAACACGGAAAAGGCAGAGGTTCTTCCTCTCAGTATGTACTGTAACATTTCACATATCAGCCTGTATGGACTTAAACGGGTCACAGATAAGATAAAATACATGGGTATATGGTTCACCCATAACCTTAAAGACTCCATCGATCTCAACAAGAAAAAGATGCTAGAGAACATTCTCTGGAAGTCTAAAAAGCCCAGAATTGCCCTAAAGAAACTGAGAATTCCTTAAAAAACTTGCCAGCGTAAATTTATCCAACTACCAGAGATACCAACATGTCTTCCTAGCGAAACAGGGGGATCACTGGCTGCTAATCGTGGCAAGTGCTCGCTATTGAAATCATCCTCGCCAAATCCTTATCCCTCACTTAATTATTAAACGACAAAAAATTAAAACACGCCACTTTATAAACATTCTATCCATCACAACACAGGCACTCTGAAACACTGACAACAAACTACACAACAAAATTAAACACTCATGCCTAGCCTTTCTGTGGCACAATGAAAACTTAAAATTAGAAGGGAGAACAATGTATACAGAGAAATGGGCAGGAAAAAGATATTCTCCTGGTGCGAGATAGCGGCAGCCTATCAGAACCCATACAGTTCTAGCTAATTAAAGACACATTTGACCTAAATGACATAGACTTTCACCATTTCCTTAAAATAAAATCACTTACAGCCAAACATAAACCTCTAACCCACCAACCTACCCAGCACATTAGAGAAAAAATACTAAAGGCGGTCACCTAGCTTCCATGGGAAGCTGTACTATTAGACTCCAACAACACTCTAAAGGCCTCACCGGACTGGCCATCTCCCTGGAGTAACCTCATTTCCAACATAATAACTCCATCATTGGCACAAAGCAGATAATGGATTGCCAATATGGCCCACCGGACTCCGGCCAGTCTTTATACACATGCTTGAGCTGTGGGAAGGAAACAGGAGACTTAGAACATCTGCTAATGGAGTGCACCTCCACCAAACAGTTCTGGCAGGACATTAGTAATACAATATCTCAAATACTTCATACAAAACTGACTCCTACTTTAGCCTGTATTACACTAGGCATCCTCCCCACTGACATTAAACAGAGAGGACTGTCTCCTATGGGACATTCTGGTCACAACTGGCATTAATGTTATCCTCAGTGAATGGAAAGACTCATCCGCACTATTTCCCCACACATAGTGGGAATGGATCCAATTCACCAGAACTGCTTGCAACTCACTAAACTTATAATTGAAGACACCATCAATGAAGAATGGTAAACTCTGGTGCAAACTAGACAACTTTATGTCTTACTCTTCTATGTAACCATGATCATCTGCTCACTCGATCATTCATTCATGCATTCACTCACTCATTCTTCCACCCTCCCCCTCCTCTCCTCACTCTCCTGCTCCCTCCACTCTCTACCCACCCCCTTCCTCATGTACTCCATACTTTTCACCCCCATCACCATGTTCTTCTCTTGTCTCCACTCTTTTACTCTGTCTCCTTCATCTACTGGTACCTTAACCATTCACTACAACATCAAAAACTGCTTCGTCACTATACACACACTGATTAACCTCACCTCACCATTGTAAACAAATACACTTATCTCTACCCTCTACTTTTATAAATGTGAACCGACTTCTCATGCTATATCCCAAACTACTGTTCCCACTTGATTTGATGGTACTGTACAATGTACCATTTCTTTTAATTTGTTATTTAATTTTCCTATTGTATAAAATCCCACTAAAAGACTCATGAAATAAAAAAAAAAAATGTAAAAGTGTGAACTTCTACCATGAAAGGACAGCAGAACACTCGTATAGGGTGAAAAGATATTGCATGTACAGAGCGTCAAAGTAAAAGTAATGAAGCAAATACTTATTTCCATAAAAGGCGTGATTGGTATGTACTTGATGTCAATGTAGCAAAAAGGAAAATGTAATACTTCTTATGTTCATGGGGTCATTAATCACAGTTTGTTTCACATTCTTACTTTAGAAGGTCAGGCGTTAGAAAGGATTTTGATACTAAGGAGGTTGATTTTGTGGTGATCTTTCAAAAGTGCTTGAAAAAGGAAACATACATGATCTGTGTTTTAGGGCATTCAAAATTTTACAAGATTTTTATGTGTGCAGTTTTCTCCTTGCACCTGGAAACTGGTGAACTGAGATTTCCTTTGTCTCTGAGATTCTGTGTCCTGCCTCGGATCTTTAGTTTTTTAGGAAAGTATGTAGATGAGTTGAAGTCGATGGGTACATATGTTAGGCATGCTGTTTTTAAGGAGCTTCTTACTTGCCTGATAAATAACCATTTATATGAAGTGAACATAGAGGTGATATTAGCAAAATTATACTCGGGTACAAAGTGCTCCCTTGAAAATTAAACCTCCTCTCAATCATGTCATTTTAGCTAACATCACCTTTTTGTTGAAATGTTACCTGGAAATTTGAAATTGCATGTCCCTGACTACAAAGTGCTGCTGACACAAATTCTAGGACTGGCAGGGAGTGTGTTATAACCATCTACCTACTATCCAGCTCTGCTAACTTACTACCTGCAGTCTTTTCATTGTAATGCACACCTGTTTTATAATGGCATATCTGTAAACAGATGCCATAAATTTCATTAAATGACAACAAATTGACAAAAACTGTGACGCCGCATTATATGGTAAAGCGTCTTAACACAAAAGCTTCATAGTACTGTGGGACCATAGCACACTGTAATAGAGTTTTTATCAGGTGTAGGGTGTAAAGCCATGTTTGTAACTGATTTCTAACTGAGTTTAGAGACATTGGGATTTGAGACATTGGGAGGTGAGGAGGTGGAGTGATCCATAACTTAGCCACACCAACAAAGAAACCCTGACTTGTGAATGGGTTTTACAAGCAATATGATTACATATGCATGTATATGGTATTTCTAAATTGAAACCCTAGCCAGAAGGCAACAGAGTGCTACAGTGGACCAAATACAAGCCTAAAGTCTGCAATTAATAGGAGATATAGCTGCATTTGTTGACGGTTAAACAGTGTTATTTAGTTTTCTTTAAAGAAGTGAGTTTTCAACTCTTTTGTAAATTGGAGAAGCGTTTCTTCAGTCCTGAGAGATACAGAGATGTTGTTCCAAATCCTTGGTACATAGATGAAAATAGTCTGATGCCTTGATTTTTTTTCTCTTTTACACATCTTAGTCTGTAGACTGATGGTGTCCTGGCTGCAGGTGTGACGAGAATCACCAGAGATGATGAGCTTGTTTGCAAAATAAGCCAAGGTGTTGGTGATTATTACTTTGTGAATGATGGAGCTGGTTTTGAAAATAGTGTGAGCTGGCAGGGGGAGCCATTGGAGTTCATCATGATGGAAGTGATGTGATCTTAGTCCTTCAGGTCTATGATGGGATGTGCTTTGGCTTGTAAGATGTCCTTAAAAATTGCCAGTCTGCAGTCTGGGAGGCGCTTAGGAGGACATTACTATCATGCAAGAGTATTAGGGTTTGAACAGAAGTTCTGAAGTTGGTTACCGGAAAAAACTCTTTCACTTTCTTTATAAGAGAGCTGGTATCATGCCATGTTTTTTTTTTTGCAGCATGTTCCTTGAGGATACAGTTGGTGTCCAGGGTGAATCCAAGTGACTTTGCTTTGGTGAAAGTTGGGGTTTGAAGCTTTCAGGGTTAATGTTATTATACCAGGTTTGTAGTGTTTCTTATTTGTTATGTTTGGAAAATAACAGGAATTATGACTTAAACATGTTGAGCTCCAGGTAGGTGCCAGACATCCAAGTATGGATGATTTGCAGGAAGTGTTTGAAGGCATTGGCTGTCTGAAGCAGTGGAGACATTCAAGTAGATTTGTATGGCTATTGGTGAATCTTGATGCTGTTATTTGTGGGTAGAGCACCAAGTGGCTCACCATAGAGGTTGAAGATGACAGGGGACAGAATTGAACCCTGAGTGACTCTGTAGGTGATAGGGATCTTTTGGGACCTGGAGGTGCCCATGTGAATATACTGCACTGGTGTTGTTTGTAAGGTAGGGTAAGACCATTGAAGGACACTGCCAGTGAATAACATTTGAGACTCCAGGGTGCATATGATGGTGGGATAGTTGACCCTGTCAAATGTAGCAGTGTAGCACAGCAATGTCAGGAGGTGAGGTTATCTTCATTTGTGATCAGGAGGGCATCATCTATGATGTGTAAGGTAGTAGTGTCCGTATGATGTGAAGCCTGACTGGTAGTTGTTCTAGACATAGTTAGAAGTGATATGACCTTAGAGTTAAACATAAACTGTTTTATCAGTGGTCTTCCTGATGAATTGTAGGTGAGTGTTGGGCCAGTTGTTATTAAGTCATTAGAGTCTAATTTATACTTCTTTAGGATTGGAAGGATCGGGTTCTGCTTGAGAGCTTCTGAAAATATGTCTTGAGTGAGGGATGCATTGACAATGGCTAGAGTGAGAAATGTGATAAGTACAAGTGTGTACATTTAAGAAAACGGCCTACATGAAAGTATTTTGGGCTGACCTTGGCAAAGTTTACACATGTTTCCCCCATCAAAATAAAATAGATACTGACTTTGATATTACTGAGCCTGTGAAGCTTATGATTGACATGTAAATGTACTCTGGATATTCATTTCCTGACACTGCTATTACCACAGCAAAACTGGGTCATGCAGTCACAGCCTAGATACTAAGTGGGCCCGTGTCACAAAGCACCACTAACTAGTTCTGCTTTTTTGCAAGCAACACTTAAGATACTGGGACTTAGATGCCAATACTTTTAAAGGCTATAGTGAAACTTCAAATTGATGTTACCTGAAAAGGAAATACGTTTTCAAACAGTCGCATGTTATATGACAACTTGGCAGCAATGTCACAGATGTGACTTATTTTTGTTTTCATAGCGTTGAAGGAAAGCTAAAATTTCACACTTTTCCTAATCAACCAAGTCTGTTCCAGCCTACGTTATCATCAGGTGAATCTGTTTTCTATTCATATTTATATATTTATTGCTTGATCGTAACCCACAGATCAGTGTTCTGTTTCTGCCTTGAGCTCCATACAGAGAGCAAGACAGGTGATGATCTCAGGCCTAAACCTCAGCTGTGAATACGTGATCTGCCTATGCTAGCTCTGAGGGGAACTGGTCAGATGCAGTGCTGTCATACATGCAGAAGATAATTAGCCGAAACACACGACTTACTGCAGAGTGCAGGTTGCAGATTTGCAGCAAAAAATGGGCAAAGGCAATAGATGGCCTCAATGTGCCAATACGTGTAAAGATAAGCAATCATAAATGCTGCTTACATGCGCTGCATGCAAAATGCTGTTTAAGGGAAACCCTATTGGCTTTATCGCTGCTAAAAAGTATTGTATTAGCGTGTGTATAAGAGATAAATAATTGAATGTGACAAACCATGTGGTGAGTGCATGTACTTTTAAGAGGTAAAATATTCCTGAAGCATTTCCAGAAGGCAGAATGATTAATAAAATACCTAATAACACGAGGTGGAAGAGCAGTACTCCACTGGGTGGAGCTCAGTCTCGCTCCAGGTTCATATTCTAGAATTGGTAACAATAAGTGTTGCAGACCTAAAAAGAGGCAAGAAGTGCGTGAACCATAATTGACTCTTTGGTGATGTAGCGGTTTTGGCTCAAACGCTATACTAGAACAACCAAATTCTTATATATGACAGGCTTGCAAGGAGACAGTACTAGGCTATAAACCATCGATGAAAAATGCAGTGGTGAGGATTACACCAGAATATGTTATCTATTGAAAACTGTTCTGTTGGTGGGCATGGTTGCCAGGATCCCAGCTTTCAGTTATCCATTACTGGATGTGGTTAATTTACTGTAGCCCTGTCAGTAAATTAGGTTAAGAAACATAGGGGGTTATTCTAACTTTGGAGGAGTGTTAATCCGTCCCAAAAGTGACGGATATACCACCAGCCGTATTACGAGTTCCATAGGATATAATGGACTCGTAATACGGCTGGTGGTAAATCCGTCACTTTTCCGTCACTTTTGGGACGGATTAACACCTCCTCCAAAGTTAGAATAACCCCCATAGTTAGCACTTATTGTGTCCAAAAATAACATGTTACTATCCAACTCGGAGTGAAAGAGGCACTGAGGACCTGGACTGGATTACATGGTGTGCGTAAGCGTTTGCTTGTATCATTTAAATGAATTTTCAGCTCCTTTTTACATTGCATTACGGTGGTGTGCATAATTTACCAATGCTGTGGAGTTTAGGCACGTTTTGCTTATTAACAATATCTTTGCAGTTACAATATAAAGCAGGTGTTGCTATTTAGAAAAGTTATAATCATAAAGCAAGTAATCATTGGGCATAAAAATGTAATTTGCATGGTGAAGTGCGACTACTTTAGGTATCAGTGGCTAAAACAGCCTAGATTCAGCTTTAAATAGTAGATGAAAAGACATTTTTGTTGCACAGTATATGCATCTGTTCATATAGGTACATTTTGCCCATCATTGTTATGCAGTGCAAAAAGTAGTCGCAAATAAAGTTGCATATTGTGTGCAAGCTCTTTTGCCCAGGATATGATCAGGCCCCATATGCCTAATCACAATTTTCCCTGTGGTGACTTTTGTCAGTCAGTTATAATCTTCCTTTTGTCCCATTGGTAGGTGCGGTGGTCAGAGGTTCCGCTCTTCTCTGTTCTTCAGCCAGCAAACATGGCAGGTGACATCACAGAGACAGGTGAACTTTACTCACCGTATGTAAGTAATAGCTTGTAAAACCATGTTTCTTTTTTCCCAAAGTTTGCATTGACATTTAACAATTGTAATTCTTCATATTGCCAACTTTAACTTTGGTGCAAATGACATATCTTAATGTGTGTGGTATGTGGATAGTGTGAACCTAACCATAAAGCAATAAACCACTTCAGGCTCAGTGGTAACTATACAGTCAATACTGAGGAAGAAGTAGCTGGGTCTTGAAAGTGGAAGTGGACTGCTAGTACATTGTGATGTAGTTTTCTTAAAAGAGCTGTGTCTTCAGCCCCTTTTATGAAACTGGTACAGGATTGGCATGGTCTGGATGGAGACAATTATGTAGTTCTAGAGATATTGGGTGGGTATATTGCATTTCTCCTTTCCCAGCCTATTGTGCCCTTGCTGCTGCCCTACAGAAAGGTTACTTCTAATGTGTGTATATTGTTACCAACCATATTGCCAAATAGGGCTACAGACATGATGTAGAAAATGCTACCCAATATTAAAATATCAATAACCATAAATTATGTTATCAATATCTGCTTTCATCTACATCTAGATTCTGGCCCTTTGCACTCTAGCCACCAAGACTGGACTTGTGTTTCCCCTGTCAATTTGGAACCGAACCCTGGCAACAGCCTACCTGGTCCGCAAGCCCTCCTAGCCTTGCAAAGGTTTTACTCATCCATGTCTCTTGTTACCATTAGAGCTCATCATGGAACAATCAGGAGTCCCATTCATTTAATTTTGAAGGGAAGACTAATTGAGGAAACTAGAACTACAACATTTACAAATAAAAAGAAAACAGAAAGGATGAACATTCAGAATAGTTTTCAGATATGTGAATGGAGTTGTTTGCACATTTTTCTTAGATGGGTAGCATCAAGTCAGATCAGATCATTATCAACTTTATCCAGCTGATAAGCAGCCTAAAAGCATGAATAAAATACACTAATAAAATGCATTAAATCAACCAATTAAAACAGATATTGAAAAGTTCAACGATTATGATTAATCAAAGTGTGTCGTGCTTCTGGATTGACTGAGGCACGAAGACAGGCTTGCACAAAGACAAGTCTCATCATCAGACAGTTCTTGTAAATGAAGATAGGCCTAGATGCAGTGTCGAAGATTTCTTAACTTCATAAAAGGGACTAAAAACATTTTTGTATAAAACGTTTAATAATCGCAAAAAAAGAGGAAATGTAATATCAATTGTTTGGGATGAGTTATTACAAGGACATACACGAATAATCAAGATTGTACTGATACTCCAGTGGAAATCATAGGAAATATTTCAATGTTCCGGCTCCAAAGTGAAATAATAGAGAATGTTCATACCACCCCCTTTGATGGTCTAAAGTAACTCGTGGGAACATTCTCAGGATTAAGATCCAGATAACATTTCACAGTTGATTTCTGGGCTTCCAAGCTTAACCTCTCTGACTGTAGTTTTTCCAACAATAAAGCTTGTACCTGCTTCCTACCTAGGACATCACCTGACACTGGACCAGAAAAGATGTCTGTTAGGCCAGTCCCTTCCAGAGAATTTTTTTTAACAACCAGGGGACGGAAAGTCCTTTATCGCAAGCCAGACAATCGGAGATTATGGGCCTCATTACGACCCTGGCTGCCAGCGGTAAGCTGGCGGTAACACCACCAACAGGCTGGCGGTGTTCCGTCAGCTATTATGACTGTGGCGCATTAGCCACGGCCTTACCGCCGGCCCCTCCAACATACCGCCAGGCTTCTGCCTGGCAGTCATTATCCCCAGGGCAGCGGGGGCAGCGGTGCAAGCACCGCTTCCCTGGGGATTATGAGTCCCCAACCACCAGTAAGGGGGACTCGGGGTGCCCCTGGGGGCCCCTGCACTGCCCATGCACTTGGCATGGGCAGTGCAGGGACCCCCAGGCACAGCCCCATCACGCATTTCACTGCCCGAGTTTTGGGCAGTGAAAGGGTGCTGCTGAACCCGCTGCACATCAACATTGCCGCCGGCTCTATTACAAGCCGGCTGCAATGTTGATGTGACTTTTCCGCTACTTTACGCCGTTTCCGTCCACTGGCCCAGCGGAAAAGTCATAATAGGGAGCCAGATATACCGCCAGCACTGGCGGTATACTGGCGCCCACAGCTTCGGCGGTCTTTTGAAAAGACCGCCGAAGTTGTAATGAAGGGGTATGTTCCTAAGTGAGTAAGGATTCTTCCGTTCTCCAGATGGACAGCCACAAAAAGATGCAGACGGATACGGTCACTCAAATAACTTAAGCCCAACTCTTTGTGACAGATAAACTGTGGTGTTGATATGGGGACCATTAAAACGTTTCATAAAAAACTATTTTCTTCCCTCTCGAGTGTGGTAGGATCCCCAACCCCACAAATCTCTGCCCCATAAGTTGCAGTTGGTACACACTCGGCAGAGTATATCTATAACAGGGGTATGAGTGCTCTCCCATCAGGCAGGGATGGTAAACTACAAAGGGTGCCAATTGCCCTTGATAGCTTAGCCCTACTGTGTGAAATGTGCGAAGCCCATTAGTCAGTCGAGCCAAAGGTCACTCCTAAATAAGAAAAAGTGCTTGTGCTAAATAAGGTGTTTGAACAAACTCTAATGGGTGTCAATCAAGTGCCCTTAGGACCACAAGCCATCGTGAATGATTTTGCAGAATTGGTCGACAAATCGGGATCTGCCATAAATTGCACGAGAGGCTGAACTAATATGCGCAGAGCTTTGGGCATCTGGGCGATCAGCACGGCATTGTCTACATAAAGTAAAACGCAGGAAGGGATGCACCATTAATCATGGGCATTTCAGGGGTGCACATAATGACCTCAGAGCTAAGCTTATTAATATATAAAATGAATAGCACACACCCTAAACAAACTCTCCAGCCATGTGCTAAATTCATCAGACACTTTCCCATTTTTACCAAACCTGACCCTGCCTTTAGTACCCGCGTGCAGAGATACAAGTTAATGCACTATTGCCACATCCATTCCCATCTTTTTTTTTATTTTTTATATGTCTGTTTTATTATTTCAACCACATATATTCAGTTACAAATTCAAGGAACAAAATTCAAAAGTCAAAAATCAAGAACCGAAAACTGGGTCTATGCATTCCATTATCCCAAGGCCAGCAAAGCATTTGTTTTCTATTGTGTAACACAGATATATCTTTCAAGGAGTAACAAGCGATGCATTAAAAAAGTTGTTATACAGTACATCCCAATACCTTGTGTTGCCCCAGAATACTCGAGGTGCATCTGATGTCATTTCCCCCCCCCCCCCTTTTTTTTTTTGTCCAGTGGGTTACTGTTCTCTTCCCATCGTATCCATTCCCATCTTGATGAGGAGTTGCCATAACCTTGACTGGTTGCCGCAGTCAAAGGGCATGGACAAGTCCATAAAAGCAAGGTGCAATGAAGACTGCTTGGCCACTGTATATTTCCCAATAACTAAGTGCAGGATAAGAAATGCTCTACCTTTTAATTGCCACTCATGAGCCCAAACTGGCAGAGATTTAAAATATTGTTGTCATTAACCCACTCCAGTATCCTGCTATACAACACCCTGCTGAGAATTGTGGCTAGGATATCGATCAGTGATATGGGGCAATAACATTTTGGCTCCGAACATTTCACTTTCTTAAAGATCGGGACAATAATTGAAGTGACCCAGGAAGTGGGTATTGTAGAATGGCTCAAAGTATTGTAAAGGTTAGTCAGCGGGGGGGGGGGGGGGGCAGAAAATCACTTAATTAAATCAAGGAACTCCATCTCACCCACTCTCCTGGATAGCAGCCAAACCATCCTGAAAGGAGACAAATAGAAAAGCTGGTTGGTCTCTAAGAGCTAACTGCCCATGTCTAAGCTCGTCATCAGCATAGATCTTTGAGAAATTTGCCATCCATTCCTCACCTGTTATGCAGCAACTAATTGACGTGCATGCCTCATCAAGGTATCTCATGTGTGATGCACCTCTCCAAAAGGCTTTGCCATCTTTAGTTTGGGCAGTATCTGTTAAAGTGGGCCACTGGGGATTGATAACCACCTTGTTTCTCCTCTTCGTAATTAGTTTATACTGCATCTGCAGAGTAGCTACCTCGGCACGATCTCAGGGGCATGAATTTAAAGCTCTGCACAAGTGATAGTTGGCCAGAGAGCACGTGTGGTCAAACCACCATAGGGCTCAGTGAACTGGCTTGAAGGGTTTAGAGAGGGACCAACTAACACTAAAGCAAATGTCCACAAAAGATATTACGCCCAACTCTTTTTCATAATACTCCATCAAGAACCCCCATGACTACCTCCATGTTCTCCGCTACCACTTTTCCCAAAAATTCCAAGGGGTCAGGCAATACCAACTGAAGCCTAAGATTATACATGGTTGGGGAGAGAATACAGAGTGTGGGATCAATTTCATGGATAGCTCTAAAGGGCACTTCCAGGGCTATCTCGATGGGGTTATGATTGCCAAAATTGGAGCTAATAATAATGCCATGTCGCTTGTCAGATTTTGGGAGATAAAAATATGATCTATGACGGAGGATCAGTTCCTTTCCCTAAAGATAGGCAGCCCCAGTGTGCTTGGCCCCGACCCCACCCCCTGTCACATTGTGCAAATTGGAAGAGGCAAGTAATACCCCTAGATCTTTGCCTCTCAAGACTGTTCTCGTGGGAGCCCCTGGCTCATTTTCCGCCCTATGAATAGGTAGTCTAGCATTGAAATCACCCTACAAACAGCAATACATTTGTTGTCCCTGATTGGTTTTGCTCTCCACAAAAGTTGATATGTATTCAAATAATCCAGGGAATCTTTGATTAGGCAATTGAGGAAATCGTTATTGTAAAAACTGATAAGGTATAGAGTCAAAATTCTCTTAAGTGTGGCTTGGAAATCATTCCCTAGAGTTGTCAGTGCTTCCGCGCGACCTCTAAGTTATAAGTTAACCCAAATGGTTAAGCCTCCTGAGGCTCTGCCTGAGCAGAACAGGACTGTCAGTAAACTAAAACACATAAAACCTTCAAAGTTTATAGGATTTGGTGTCCCATGTTTCCTGCATTAATTGAATATCTTATGACTTTACAAACAATTGCCAGTCAGGGAGTGATATCTTACAGTGAGGGCCATCAGTATTCCAGCCTTATATCTTTAGCACTGGGTTTTTAGTGATCGAGGTTGGGGAAGCAGAGTCTGTAGCTGAGCACTCCAGCATTAACGTACATTCTGTTGTTGCTTTGGTATTCAGGCATACCAGTTGTGGAGTTGTGCCTACATAATCCGGCTCCACTGGGGCTATGGCCACAGCTGTCACAGCATCTTCCAAGTTCAGTGGCCTTGGAGTTGCGAAATTTGCTTTAGATACAGACAGTGCGCCCCTTGCAAAGAACTTGGGCATTGCCTGTTAATCAACTTCATCCCAGTCTGCTAAGACTGCATATCTGTTGTTGAATGCAAGGCCCCAAAATGACTGGCCACCAGTCAGTTAGTGAATGGCGTAATACTTGTTGTAGCGGCTTGTAGAAATAGCCCAAGGGTAGCGTAACAATATTAGGTCCAGCCAGTATCCCAGTACCCAATAGTTATATGGATGCCTGAAGTTGACGACGAGCAAGTCCCCAGCTCTGTTTTTATAGGTGAGACCAATCCAACCTACCCACTGTATCATCAAATTCTCATGGCTCTCTGCGGCGTTAACATTTTTGTACATGCCCCGTCTGTGGACAACCTTGATGTGCACCTCTTCCCACGTCTCCAACTGGTTATGTTTCAGGGGCGGCACACCTGCCATTGTCACGACATAGGGGCGGATCTTGAGGTCAGGGCGGGTCATTTTAAAATCAGTGAGCTGGGTTTAGTGACTTATGCCTGCCTTCCTTACGTGACATAACCATGCTCTTGGGCTGCCAGATGTGGGGGGTAAGAAATTGTCACCAGTAACAGATTCAATTGTGTGCATAATGCGGTTTAATCCAGCATTGGATGGAATATGGGACTTAAACATGGTCACTAAGTGTGTTTCAGTTGTGACAGGGTACTTAGGAGCTCTTCAAGGATTGCTGAAAATCTAATGAAGATCTCCTCAATGTTAACATTACCTGTACAATTTGGGCTTATCTGCATTCCAGTGGCATTTTGGCTAGGCTGAGATCTTGCCCGTGGGGCACGAGTGCTTATCTTTTTACGCTTGGTTGCAGGTTCGACCAAGCGAACATCCAGTGTGATTAAATGAGATATGTCATCACACACGCTGGTAGGACCGCAAGGGCACGTTAACCCCCTGCAGCCCTGCCACCTTCCTCATCCATCGAGCTGCAGATTTAGTCTATGCCAATGCTATTTGCAGGGCCTCCCAGGATGCTCCCATGCCCTAAAGATAGTCTACATTATGTTAGGGCTATTTAATTTGTTACAACCCCTATTGCGTGTTCTAGCATAGTGTCAGTGCTTGTGGGTTTGTGAGGTAGCACAGGACATCCAGCCACTTTGTGTTTGCCCATTCTATGGGGCGTATGTAGGAAATATCTCTACAATATGCTTGAAAATGCTCACCCATGTCAGAGAGGTGACCAAGCCCAGCCTCATCCTGCTGCCGACGGGCCCGCACTTGGCCCAGTCTGTGCCCGGGCACGTCCTGCGCTGCGAGAAATGTCTAGCACTTTTGAGCGCTAAAGGCTCCTCATTCCTGCAGGAGCAGCAGGGAACGAAGTCCGACCCCAGCAAGGGCCACTAGGAGAGCAGGCAGGTGCAGGCATTTTAGTTACTTTCCAGCACATCCTGCGCCTTGGTAAATATCTAGTGCTTTTGAGCGCTAGAGGCCTCTCCTTCCAACAGGAACATCAGGGCGATATGGGGGACAAAGTCCTACCTCAATACGGGCCACGAGACGAGCAGGCAGGTGCAGGCGCTTTAATTACTTTTCAGCATCAAGTCGTGCATCATATACTTCATGCATAATCCAGAATGTTTGAAAATCCAAGGAGGCCTTCTGCTCGACACAGAAGACATTTTCCACACCATTTGGATACCTGCATTTATCAACTATTCTTTCAGGTGAATATAGCCAAAAACAGAGATCCTTTTCAAAATAAAAAGAACAACCACAGACGTGTTAAACAGAGCATAACTGAATTTCCTGAACCTGCAACAGTGTCAGGATGCAGATCATGCAAGACACATCACAACCCCTCTGCTGCTGCTTTTAAAAACTAAATAGCACTGGGCTCCTAACTTAAATTATTCTCCATAGTACTGCTAAAGGCACTACCAGCTAAAACCACCTTCCAGACCCAGACCATTATGCTCTTTGCACCTTTTCCAGTCATCAACATAATCACTTTGTTCCTTCGGAAGAACCGGAACATTGCCAGCCAACACCTCACTCTTCTCTGTTCCTTCATTGAACTTTAGCTCACCCAGATAACGATAGATCCCTCCTGGTCTGTTATACATATTTAACTGCAGCAAAGTATGGATACAGAAACATGGCCTGGCATTCCTTTAGTCTTTGAGACGTTGCTCCCAGAATTTAAAATCAAAATCTACAATAAATATTTT
The DNA here is from genome assembly GCF_031143425.1 of Pleurodeles waltl. NCBI lineage: Eukaryota > Metazoa > Chordata > Amphibia > Caudata > Salamandridae > Pleurodeles > Pleurodeles waltl. The sequence goes on from NC_090446.1 coordinate 1,114,776,469, forward strand.
GTGGGCGGAGCAAAGCTAACTTACACAGAATTACTACTCATCGCTCAATGTATAGTTGCCTTCTGTACAGTCTATCTGAATAGCCCATTCTTCGCTGTATTGAATAAGCCCCAAATTATAACCCCATATTTCTAGAGAAACTCATTGAGCTGGTTGTCCACATGAAGATCAAAGCCATGAAAGTTCTAAATATAAGTGTTTTCAACCTGTTTTTCGAGATACTGGACACCAAGTCCTTTTCAGACGTCTTAGAAAACATGTTGGTACTGGACTTTGAACAATCAGTAAGTGGCCCATTTCCCAAAGTTGGATAATTGCTTCAAATAAAAACCACTAATGTGATGGTGTAACAGCAGACTATTTGCTTATTTGAATTCACCTCTGAAATCTTCTGTTTCCCTTTTACCACCCCCTCCACAAATTGCACCCATAGCCCAATCCATCCAGAGTATTGAAAACATATCCACTGAATACCAATTTCCTGGAAAGCCTCTGGGAATGCATATGTAGGTCTTTGTAAAGGTTGCTCCTCTCTTCACTAAAAAACACAGCTGGGCATCAAGTGAATAATTAAAAATAGATACAGCGAATCAAAAATGATACAAGCGAGGAGCTGGTCAACTGAAACAAATCAGTTGAAACCTGGAATACTTGAAGTTCAAGCTGTAGATAACCAGAACTGTTCTATAGACACAAGAAGAGGCAACCACAAAATCTCCAGGAGAACTAAAAAGGCATGCTTTGCCAGCCACATTCGTGAGGCCACCAGCCTTTGAGAAGAATAGTGATTCATTGAAGCATGTTATCCTGTCTGGGGCTTATTAGTCTGATGTAGTTGACATGCTGTTTGAGCATGTATAGGGAAGGAATAATATGGTGTGAACAAAGTTGTGTGGGGGGAATCTAATGTAATACGTAATATAACATCTTCTGAGCATTGTGCATGATTTATGAGTAATACTAAATGTTTTCCTCAGATAAGTCAACAAAATTCATTTGACTATAATATACGTACATATAGGTCAACAGCACAGGATATGTTTGGGATTTTTAATTAGTTTCAGCTCCAATATTATTCCATCCGAGGTCTCCCAATAAAGCACTAATTAAGTCTCAATTAAGTCCTGCATGGAGAACAGCCTGCATCTAATTTTAATTTCCTCTTGTTTTACTATGGATAAGTATATATTTTATTTTTTACTTCCCTCCTAATTAGCTGTAATTTTTAAGACATTTTTTGTAGATTATTGTTATGCCTCCAGCAACGGCTTGTTCCCTGCAGCGTACAAATACTTGATTCAGATGCTATTATGTATGGGAGAAGGTATCCTTGTTTTAGCTCATCTAACTTGAGTTTCACAGGTTCCCTTTTTTGATAATTTCTCAATTAGTCCTGCTATTGGAGTGAAACCTAAATCATAATCCAAACATTGCTTTACCTAAGTATGCATAAATCTATCTGAAGTATTACTCGTACCACTTTATCCACTCTTGCCCCAAAATTAAACAAGCGCTGGCAAAGCCAATTGGTCTGGCATTTTCTGTTAGCTTTTTGGCTTTGTCAATGATTGTTTTGTCATGTTTTTTTTATTTTTTATAAAACATTGATGGTGGAGCTGCTGGGCTCTTTCCAGTATAAAGAAAAAAGCAAAAAAAGGTTGAAAAATGTTTTGCTCTCAAAAAAGCACACATTGCCTTAGTAGTCCTGAACACTGAAGAGAGCTACTTTGTGTGTGAATGTGCTCCTTGTGAAAGGAAAGAATGCCATCACTCACTGGGAAGTTTTTTAGTCTCCAAAGTGATCTGACCTATTGCCCCATGCTATAGTATGTGTTGTAATGGGCAAAAGGAAAATGAAAATGACATCATAGAGCAGTGGATGAAGTGGGTAGGCTGAAAGCCCCTACAAATAAATATTGTATATATATATATATATATATATATCACTTAAAAACAGGGTTACAGGTACGTCGTAGTTAGGCTCACATTCTAAGTGTACGAATCCATAGAAATTCACTTGTTAGAATTATCCCAAGTAACTATAACTCGTGCCCTAAGGCAACTATAACTTGTGCCCCCGTCATGCACAGTTTTTTGTCAAAATTTTTACTTCAGATATGACACTGATATTATCAATGATGTTATCAAAAATGTCGATTGCCATCAATTGCGGGATAGTTAGCAGTGCATGGCGAGGGTGCGAGTAATAGGTACTTGAGATAACTCTTAACAGGTGAATCTTTTGGTTTAGTAAGTTTAAAATGTGAGCTTAACTATAAAGTCCCTGTAACCCTTGTTTTTTTTTTTTTTTTTTTTTTTTCAGGGATTTTTATTTTATTTTTTTAAATATTTTAAACGGAAAGTAATTTTCATTACAGTGTGTTAATCCAACCAAAGGTCTGTGGCCAGCCCTGCAGCCAACCCCCTTAACCACCCAACCCCATGCACAGCAAGAGTTGGCTGCAGGTCTGCATTGCCATCTTCCCCTGGCCCATTTCAGCCCTGGAGACTTCATCCCGTAGGGCCCACCATTAATATATTTTTTTTGAGGGGGAGGGGGTCCGCATGGCCCTCCTCCCCAGGCCGATCTCGCCCCTCTGACTCCATCCCCCAGGCCAGTCTCACCCCAGGGACCCCAGCCATGTCATTTGGGTGCCCCCCAGGGCATCAAATCAAAATGTTTGGGGACTGCAGGGGGAGCCTGAAAGCCCCTGCAGCCCCAGCCGGCCTCCTGCAGGAGCCGGAATTGCTGTCACAGAAAGGGAACGGCTAAAGATGCAGCTCCCTCTCTGTGAGAGCAATAGTTTCCTCTGTTTCCCTTCCTGTATCTCTGTAGGCAGGGAAACAGAGGAAACCTCTGATTCCAGCAAGTGAGAGCTGTTTGACTGCTCTCACTCGCTGGAACCAGGGTGTTTGCTGTGACTTAGTGGGAGCTGTCAAAGCTCTTGCCAAGTCAGAGTAAACAGCTGTGTCCCGGGGGTGGGCACCCTTGGACATACCAGGAACCAGCCCAGGAGGGGTGGCGGTCCCAAAGGCCATTATTGGCTACTCGATGGGGGTCACGCAGCCCCCCTCCTATGTGACATTACTCCGGGGGTGGTGGTGGTCCCCGGGGTCTGTGACAGACCCCTTCCTTCTTTAAAGTCAGCCCCAGCGAGGTGGCGGTCCCCAGGGCTGCGGGGGGCCCACACCCCCTCTCCCCCCATTATTGACATGTTAAGCCCCGGGGAGGTATCGGTCCCCCCGCATTCATTATGATTAAAGCCCTGGGGAGGTGGCTGTCGCATGGGCTGTGGGTGGGCTGTGCAGCCACCCCTGCATTCATTATGATTTAAGCCCAGTGAGGTGGTGGTCCCCCGCGCTGGGGGGGGGGCTGTCAGCCCCCCTGCATTCATTTTGATATAAGCTCCGGAGAGGTGGTGGCCCCTGGGGATGTGGGGGAGGGGGTTGGGGACACACACGTGCCCTTCCCTCTGTATTGACTTAAGCCCGGGGGATGCACGACCACCCACATTTGTTAGGGGAGGAGGCGGTCCCTGGAGTTGCAGGGTGGTTGGGGTGTGCCACCCCCTCATCCCCCCCCCATCCTGTGTGATCTAGGCTCTGGTGAGGTGGTAGTCCCGGAGGCAAAAAAATGCCCTAAGAAGGAGCCCCTGTGCACCCCCTCTCCTTTATTTCATATGCTCCCAGGACCTGGCCCACCCTGGGGCATGATGAAATAAAGGAGAGAAGGCGCACAAGATGTCTCATTTTTATTTTTTTGGCATGAATTTGCTACGTCATTTTGAATTCACAGCACAAAAAAATAAAAAGTGTTTTTTAGGCCTCTGGGACCCCAGCAACAGAGCTAAGGGGTCAGGTTGTCCTGACCCTGGCCCCTTTTCTTTTTTTCCACATTATTTTGTGGGACTCGGCTGAAGCTGAGTCCCATGATGGCTGCCAACACTTCCCGAGTTTGTAATTATTCACGAAGTTGTTGTGGCCACAGATATACAAATTGGGATTTCCTGAAATTTCTCAGCAACTACAGAACGGATTTACACCACATAATAACAAGCATTTGCAATGCAGTAGGTCTTGCGTTTGCTCGAGTTAGAGCAATTAGGGTTGTAAATTTCTAACTGGAACTTTCTTGCCACACAAGCTGAAAATAAAACATAAAAAAATTGTCATAAGATAGCCGATTCAAAGCACCTCCGTGAGCGCGAAGGATAAAGACAAAAGGAAAAAGAAGTTTGCTTGCAGTCAAAGTTATCAGTAATAGTGCAATTATCCATGTAACAGGGTTGATGGCCAAAGCGGTAACAAAAACAAAGGATTTTTGAAAGGCAAGCCCATGAACGAGTGATAGTGATGGGTGTGCAGTTGGCATGGTTAAAAGCCCAAATACATCCCTACAGGTTGGAAAAACAGAGCTTGCACGCTGCTTTGCTCAGCCTAAAAAGCATAATCTGTGGAACAAAATCTACCTTTCTGCCAAATTTGGTGTAATTCAGTCCAATGGTTCGGGCTGTAGTCTTGTTCAAAACTTGTATGGGAAATGCATGTTTTTGCCTCTTGCCCCCCCCCTTTTTTATTTTCCCTGCTTGACGGATCACCCCGAAAACATCCCGTGCTGCAAGAATCTCCGGCACACCTTTTTTGGAAAATGTTGTGAACATTCATCAAACAACGCCAAAGATATAGGCAAGTCAATAAACCTGGAAACATGGTCCTGACTGTAACTACATACTGGCGACTGCTGGTATATAACAAATATAGATATATATATATGAATATTAAAAAAACCAAAGGCTGCAGAGACATTTTAGTTAGGTTCTGAATTTACTTGCACAAAACCATAGAAATTCCGCAGTTATAGTTATGGTTGTGGTTAGCTGAAGTAACTACAATTCGTGCCCTAAGGTAACTATAATTTGCGCCCCCTCCAAGCACAGTTTTCTCTTCAATAATTTTACTGCAAATAATACATCAGTATTATCAATGATGTTATCAAAGATGTCATGAGTGCTGTAATATGTGATGTAATTAGCAGTGCAAAAAGAAAGTGTCCTCTAGGATATCTATGGTTGTGACGACTTTGCAAATACTCCCGATCTCGTGCAGAGATCTGATTGGCTGCCAGCACTTTAACCAGGAAGTGTTGGCAGACATTTTGGTACTCTGCTTCAGCCGAGTCCTAATAAATGGAAAGGAAAGAAAACGGGGCAGCATACAAATACCCTAACACCCTAGACTTGGTCCTGGGGCCCTGCCAGTGCAAAACATTTTTTTTTTTTAATTCACAGTGAAACTTTCAAATATCCTGTGCTTGTTTTTATTGTAGCCCCCAGGTAGGCCGGGGTCCCAGTCCCAGTTTTTTATTAACTAAAATGGAGGGGTGCACAGGGCTCTCCTCCAAGGGCTTTCTTAAGCCCTGGGGACCACAACCTCACCGGGGCTATTTTTTTTTCTCTGAATTTCCATCTTGGAAAAAAGTTATCTGTAAACCTTGATGGAGATGTTTCCATCCTTGCTTTTTTTGGGTGCAATATCTCGTAGTGAATGTGACGAGTGGTTTCTTTCTTGTCATCTGCTGCTGAGACCAGAGATCATGTGAAAAATGGCCTAGAAGCCCCACCCTTTTGACCTCACCCCATATACATTAGTGTTATGCAACATCTTCCCGCCATTTTCCCAGTATGATGATAGCTACCCCATATATTACATCATTCATAACGTCATTTATGACATCATTGATAATATCACAGCAATATTTGCAGTAAAATTATTGATGAGAACTGTGCATGGCGAGTTATAGTTACCTTAGGGCACGTGTTTGTTACTTGAAATAACTCTTTAACTATAATTGCTGAATTTCTATGGATTTGTGAGAGTAATTGCAGGACCTAACTAAAGCATCCCTGTAACCCCCTTTGGTTTTAGATATATATTCTAAAGGTTTTTGGCTGACTCCAGGCATAATGAATACTGCTGTTCATTGGACATTTCTGTTGTGACAAACCCTCAACAGAAGTCTACTTGATACTAGGTCAAATGTAATTTCCCTCTGCCCACTCCAATTCCACAAGTAACATTGTTTTTATAACAATTCTCTCTGTCTCAACCTGCTTCCGCTTGGCATAAAGTTCCATTATGTTAATCACCTAGATTTCCTGATGTAAAAAGATAATCAGTCATGTCTATTTAGAAGCTGCTACCAGAGGCTATCCCAAGGGGCTCATGGATCGTTATAGAAATGGGTTAGTTCAGTTTGTTCAGGCATAGAGTGCTAAGTTTTTCTACTTTTCAGGCAATTTTATATTGAACTGTTACTCTCCTAGCACTTTCAATATGGACTGGGTAGCACCATCTTCCTAACAAGCGTGGACCTTATGCTCAGCCATTCCGATCAGTCTTGTTTTGCTCTTTCTCTTTCCTGTGGTCTGAAGTTGCATACCGTAGATTTGTTTCAATAGTCCTTTGACATTGGTGGAAAAACTTGCACACAGGCTACCCGCTCTTAATGTGAGCCTGCCTTAAATGTATTTTGTTTCTGACACCCTAATAAACATATTGGACCCAGATTACTCTTCTCCGCCTTTCAAGAACTGTACCTTGCAATGTCCATCCAATCCATTTTGGATTGCTTCTTTAGTTCTACAGTTTGAATTTATGGCAGATTCCTTCTTGTAGTACAACTATTCTAACTTGTATTTAGGTCAGCAGCTGCTAGAAACCCATTGCAGGTATTGGTTAACTCTATTTGTTCTGAGTCATTTAGACATTCACTGTCCATCCTAAATTTTCTTCTCTTTCTCTTTTCTCTTTCTTCTCTTTTTTGTTTTTAAATAGCTCTTTATTTGTGTTGACATTTGTATATTACAACCAGAGCACAGTCATAATACATGGTACAATAAGAAAGGAGCAACAACAATTGGTTATCGTTCTTGTTTTAGGTTGGCCCTCCCCTCCGGTAACTGAATAGGTTGTTTTTTCTCATTCTGGGCTTTCATTCTCAACCATACATTTTCTTCCCAACCCTTTGATCAGTGTTGGCAATCTCTATTTAGCTAGTTGGTTACTGTGCATTTACCAAGTACCACACTAGTATATGTGGTTGGAATATCGCTAGCATTGTTACTGTTTTTCTATTGGGAGGATATTTCCTAACATCATTTTTGGAGGCTGTTGGTTCTAATTTATATAGCAAATACCAGAGGTAGACGATAACAGATGCACGCTAGTTCGGTGTGTCCCTCATCTTTAAGGGACCGACAGTGTGCTTTTTGTTTTAGGTTGGCAAAACTGCGTTCTACAAATCACCTGCTTTCAGATGTTCGGCTCTGTCTTTAATTTATATTTTGTTTTTATTTCTTTGGGATAATCTGATTTTTTTCAAACGGCATGAATAGGATAGACCTACAAACCAGCTATTTTTATTTCTAGCTTTTGCAGCTGGAATGTAAAAGAAGGAAGAGCGTGGCCTTGAGGATTGTAATACCAATACCAGCTCTTTCGGGTGCTTTCTGTTTTTGTCTGTATTAACATTAAATGTCGATGTATGCTGTTTTTCTCAAGGATTTCTGTGTACATACACTAGCTCTTATTGCTAATATTCCCAGTGCTCTTGTTTGACTGATGATGGGCACACTATGAAACGCTCCTATACACTTCCTTAGCTGTCTTCTCTCATGCACCAAGTAATTATTGTGTAGAGAATCAAGTGACGATGTCCATCTTTATCTTCTAGATCCATCCATCCATCTGTCAAGAAGCAGGGCTCATTTGGCCCTTTCATCACTTTCTTCTTTATCCACTCCCTACTTCCAGCTTCAGTTTCTTTGTCGAGTTATTTCCCCATCATTTTTTGCCTTACACTGTTTTCCTCATACCTTGCTCTCTGATTGGCTACGAATGAACCTGAGAATAAAATGTAACCTTCGGCCAAAAGATGTCTATATTTGGCGTATTTCCATCTGGGATTAAATAAAAATTCATCACCTTTCATCTTTACATGAGAAGTAGCTATCATTGCGCTATGGTTTGAAAGGCGCTCTAAATGAGGGAATTCTTGGATCTGTCCTGTAAAATGGATGTCTGTCACAATTTATTTATTTATTTTTGTTGCCACATGCTCTACTTGCTCAATTGCTGCTTTCCTCAATTGATGCTTTCCTGTTGGAACAGCAGCAACATTACTTTTTTTCTTTTTTATGACTATGTCTAGGAATTCTCAAAGCAGTGCTGCTTGGCTTCACCTCTGCTTTCCACAATGCACAGCACCATGTGCGCTTGAATGGAGCCCTCATCTTTACACATTTTATCCTTTTTGTATTGTCTCTATGTTGAGTTCACTTCCTCTTGCTAGGGGTAGCTGGGAACGGATAACTATCATGGATTGAAGGTACAAATCCTAATCAGTTCCAGGGTATCTCTAGACCGACCACTGTGGACAAAATTCTGGCAGCATCCTGTTGAGTATGCGTTCACCCTAATTCTGAACCACACCTGTTCTATAAAATATTAGCCAAGCTGCAACGTCTTGGCAAGTAAATACATTTCAAGTAGGTGTATCATAACCCTGTCCTCTTTCCTTGTCTTTCCTTGTCCTTCTTTCTTGTTGGATATATTTGATGTCTGCTGTTCTCAATGAAGGCTTAGTAACTGACTTAACTGTTTTTAAGTTTCATACAGCGTCTAATAATTTGCATTTACTGTAAACACAAGTCAGTACGTTTTTTGATGTGTTGTTTGCCTAAATTCCCATTTTGTTCAGTGTACCATTTGTTGGAAGCTAAACAGAAGGGTGTCTGCTTTCCATTGAAGAAACTCAGCGATACCATGCCCTCCATTTATCCCTGTCAATATCAGTTGTGGTTCCATGGTGTACCTGCCAGCTTTCACGCCTTGACATCGTTTCCTCTTGCAACACTGGATTAAAAAGGAAGTGTGTGGCTTCTTAATGCTGACTTCTCAATTGTGGCTTGAAGACCTGTACTGTAGAGGCACGTGCAGGCTGTCTATTACTCACCACTTGTCTGTGTCAGTAGAACATATTTCATATTTAGCTTGTTTCGCAGTTTGAGGATAGAGAGGAAGTAAAATGGCCATGTCTGCAGATTGTCTCTTATATTTTATTGTATTAGTGTTTTGCATAAATAGTTTACATTTCCTCCTAAGTTAAGACTGACTGCTCTGTACCAAGCTACGGGGGGGGGGGGGGTTGGGGGGAGCACAGGTTAATTTAAGCTATGTTTGTGATTTAGCCTGACTAGGATTGTGGTTCCTGCTTGGACAGGGTGCATATCTGTGCCAACCAGAAACCCAGATTCTAACATGCTGTTACATACACAAGGCATGTCCTTGCTCAGCAGGGACTAGGAAAATATTTTTGTAATTGTAAATGACACCATACCACTTCACCCTGACTCAAAAACACACAGGCCTCTGCAGGTGAAAGGACAAAACTAACACTGAAACCGAAATAAACATTTGTGGTTCATCTTACAGTGTGACTGTCACAAGTATTTGTCCACTTAGAAACCTAGATCTTCAGTCCCTTACCAGACTGTTGCAGTACCTCACTGATAGTTGCAGGTGCCTAAAAGAACAACACATCCACATTTGTTTGTCTGCACAGCTTCAGACTATTCTGGTCTTCCCTGATCCCTGAAGCACAGCATCTGTCCACATGTCAATGGAAGCATTTATGCAATCAAGAAATCTCTGTTGGCCATTATTGATTTACCACATAATTTTACAGTTCTTACCATCGAGGTAGAAGTGATGCTTGCTTCTGGAAAAAAGAATCTCAGATATGTGTTTTTTTTTTTTTTTCTTTTTACCCCGTCTACTTCCAACTTCATTGCTTAATGAAATCTGGATGGATGACTTAGAACAACCACACTGACTATGGCGGTCATGACAACATTGGCTGTAAAAGGCACTTACCGCCGTGCAGAAGACCGCCAACACGCTGCCGCGGAATTCCGCCACAGCTATTAAGACCCACATTTCGGATTCCGCCAAAAGTCAGACACCCACACAAGTCCGCCACACCAAAGGTCAGTGAGAAACTGGCGAAAACAAAACCTCCACCGCCACGCCAATAGAAATACGCCCACACTATCACGACACACGAATCCACGCGGTGGTCTTTCAACCGCGGTATTCCATTACAATATAAAACACACACCCACAAACCCCCATGACAAAAAATTCCGAAAGAAGGCCAGAGAGAGACACCACCAGCAAGAACAACAGCATCCACAGGCACACAATACCATCACCCACACAACTTCCACGCACCTCACACAACACACCGCTACATATCTCCACACTTATCACCACACACTCCACCCCACACATCACCACCCCATGGCACGGCAAAGACACCCCAGGTTCTCGGAGGAGGAGCTCAGGGTCATGGTGGAGGAAATCGTCCAGGTAGAGCCACAGCTATTCGGAGCACAGGTGCAGCACACCTCCATAGCTAGGAAGATGGAGCTATGGCGCAGAATAGTGGACAGGGTCAACGCAGTGGGACAACACCCAAGAAATTGGGAGGACATCAGGAAGAGGTGGAACGACCTACGGGGGAAGGTGCGTTCCGTGCTCTCAAGACACCACCTGGCGGTTCAGCGGACTGGCGGCGGACCCCCACCTCCTCCCCCACAACTAACAACATGGGAGGAGCAGGTCTTGTCGATTCTGCATCCTGAGGGCCTCGCAGGAGTAGGTGGAGGAATGGACTCTGGTAAGTCAAAGTTCTGCTATCACATACCCCCACCCTCACCCTCACTCCCAACACCCCAACTCCTCACAAATGTCCCAACATCACAAACCACACATCCCAACACCAAGCCCTGCATGCAACAACAAAGCATGGACACCCATCACCAAAGCATGGCCACTGCACATACCCATACACCCCCCTAAACCATCATCATACAAGCTCCCACACAGGAATGCTAGCACTGGGGTACACAGTCACCCACCCATTGCACACCATTACACACACAGATTTAACAAACATCCTTTTATACCCCTGCAGGACCCCTACCCAACGTCACCAGACAGGAGGGTCCACACATGTCCACACCACCAACAGAAGAGGCCCACAGTGATGACAGCACCTCTGTCCAACTGGATCTAGATGACCAGCCCGGACCATTGGGGACCTCTGGGCAGTCGGTTCCCCTCACACAGGCACAGGCCACCACAGACCTTTCCCTCTCTGGAAACACCAGCACAGCACCCACCCAGCGGGCCCATACCTCCGTCCCCAGGACACGTCAATCAGCTGTGTGTCCACCACTACAGGGAACCCCGGCTAACCCACCACCCCAACAACAACCGGGACCTGGGGGCAGTGGTAGTGGGCACACGGTCCGTGGGATGGAGGCACCGGAACACAGGGGAACTGGGAGGGCTGCCGTGCGACAGGGTGCGGACAGGCCAAGGGAACCCACTCTCCACGAGGCCCTCTCCTCCATCATGGGGGCATACCACCACTCCGAGGAGACAATGGCAACAGTACTGGCCAAGTTTCAGGAGACCAGCGCATGCACGAGGAACAGTATATGGCCTTCAGGGAGGAACTCAGAACCATCAGCTCCACCCTGGGCACCATCGTAGGGGTGCTGAAGGAACTACTCAACACCAGGAGGGACACTGTGGCACTACAAGGGGCCCCTGACACTAGCATGGACGATGAACTGCCCACCACCTCCGCCGGCGCTAGTGGACAGGACGCCCCGCCACAGGACCACCACACCAGCATCCCACCCCCTGCAGAGGGAGAACCACCACGCAAACGGTCCCTAAGATCCAGGAACAAGACAGAGAACGATGCCAAGACCCCTGCCAAAAAATTAGACCACCCTGATTGTCATCCTACTGTCCCACTTGGCCCCCCTGTCCATAATTAAACTGCCCCAGCTCCACTTCCTATGCCCATATGGGCAATGCACCTGTGAGACCAATAGACTGGACTCTGCCATGGACACTCCTCCGCCATAACCCTCACCATTTCACTACCCCCTCCAATTTTGAGCATTTAAATAAACACACCTAAAGCACAAAATGATCTGGAGTCTGTCTGTGATTTCGAAATAGTGTCTTAACAATTACAGTGACAAAATGTTTTGTAAATAGTAATGTCAACATACCTATGTCACACAGCTCTAGTCCATGAGGAATCTAAGCAGATGTCACACAGTGGGACCCACATCTGTGAAACCGTAAGGGAAAGTGACAACTCAGTGACCATACACTGGGTGAAAACGACAGACAGGAGAGAGGTAGTAGTGTTAAAGTACATGTAGTAGGCAGGATTGTATTCTTACCTGTGTCTCACTGGAAATATTGCTGGATCAGTGAGTCCCTGTTGTGCATGTCTTCTTCCTCTGCTTCCTCCTCATCACTGTCCACAGGCTCCACAGCTGCAACAACACCGCCATCTGGACCATCCTCCTGCAGAAAAGGCACCTGGCGTCGCAAAGCCAAGTTGTGAAGCATACAGCAGGCCACGATGATCTGGCACACCTTCTTTGGTGAGTAGAATAGGGATCCACCTGTCATATGGAGGCACCTGAACCTGGCCTTCAGGAGGCCGAAGGTCCGCTCGATCACCCTCCTAGTTCGCCCATGGCCCTCATTGTAGCGTTCCTCTGCCCTGGTCCTGGGATTCCTCACTGGGGTCAGTAGCCATGACAGGTTGGGGTAACCAGAGTCACCTGCAAATGGTGCGGGGCAACTGTTAGACACACACTAACCTAGAGGGATAACCCCAGACCCAGACAACCATTCCCACTGACTTGCTTCCAGGTGCTCACCTAATAGCCCACACAGTGCCTCTGGAGTTGACCCATCACATAAGGGATGCTGCTATTCCGCAGGATGTAAGCGTCATGCACTGAGCCAGGGAACATGGCATTCACATGGGAGATGTACTGGTCTGCCAAACATACCATCTATACATTCATAGAATGATAACTCTTCCGGTTTCTGTACACCTGTTCACTCCCGTGGGGGGGGTGGGGGGACCAAAGCCACATGCGTCCCATCAATGGCACCTATGATGTTGGGGATATGTCCCTGGGCATAGAAATCACCTTTCACTGTAGGCAAATCCTCCACCTGAGGGAAAACGATGTAGCTCCGCATGTGTTTCAGAAAGGCAGACAACACTCTGGACAATACGTTGGAAAACATAGGCTGGGACATCCCTCATTCCATGGCCACAGTTGTTTGAAAAGAGCCACTTGCAAGGAAATGGAGCACTGACAGCACCTGCACTTGAGGGGGGAATTTCTGTGGGATGGCGGATTGCTGACATCAGGTCTGGCTCCAACTGGGTACACAGTTCCTGGATTGTGGCACGGTCAAGCCTGTAGGTGATAGGCAAATGTCGCTCCTCCATTGTCGACAGGTCCACCAACGGTCGGTGCACCGGAGGATGCCGCCACCTCCTCACATGTCCCAGCGGACGGTGCCTATGAAGGACAACAGCAAGCACATAGTCAAACAACTCAGAGGTACGTACCCACAGTTTACCCAGAACACCAAACATACACAAAAGGTGGCCTGTACGTGTGTTGAGACTAGGCCTAGGTATGTGTAACGCAGTTGAAAATGAAGCCATGTGGGCCTCTGAAATGGCGGCTGCCTGACCTGTAAAGTGGGACAATGGGATGTCAGGTAACTGCGCTGGCATTGTACACCGTTGCGGTAGGCGGTCGAAGACCGCGGCGCAATGCTGCATTGGTTAACATGGGTCCCAGGAGCCAATGGCGATGTACGCCGGCGGTGACGGTACGCACCGCCGCAGACGTGTCCGCCATTTTCTATCTGTTCAATCACTCAATACCTGATTTTCGACAGGAGAGGACCTACACTGCAAGTGCTGCTGTGACCTCGGTCTGGAAGAGACAATGGCTCTTGCGTCTGGGAAAAGGGCCCCTGCCTTCACATCGGAGGAGTTGGAGAAACTCGTGGATGGGGTCCTCCCCCAGTACACGCTACTCTACGGTCCTCCAGACAAACCGGTAAGTACACAGGGAGCATGTTGTATGGGCTATGCCTGTGTGGAAAGGGCTTGATGTAAGAAGGAAGTGGGCAGAGTGCTGCGTACATGAAAGACTGTGAATGCATGTGCCACATGGCAAGGGTAGGGATGGGGGCCAATCACTTTGACGGTGCAGTTGGTAATGATTTCTCTTCTTCCCCTGTACATTTCATGTAGGTCAGCGCCCACTAGAAGAAAGATATTTGGCATGCCATCACCAAGGACGTCCAGACCCTGGGGGTCTACCACAGACGGAGCACCCACTGCCGTAAAAGATGGGAGGACATTTTCCGCTGGAGCAAGAAGACGGCGGAGGCTCAGCTGGGGATGGCCTCCCAACGTGGGAGGGGTGCCCGGTCCACCATGACCCCCCTGATGTTCAGGATCCTGGCGGTGGCCTACCTGGAGTTGGATGGGCACTTGAGGGCATCACAGCAGACACAAGGGGGTGAATACACTCTCATTCTGCTGACTTTGCGCGCAGTGGAGTTGTCTGGGTGGGGGAGGAGGGCTGTGGGTTTCCCTAGGCCAGGGCGAGTTCCGTAGGCAAGGCCCCTCCGTAAGGCAGGCCATGTGGCACCCCAGCCCACCTCTGTAGACTGCCAAGTACAGCTATTCATGCCCCTGTGTCATCTATGTGTGCAGATGTCGTCCATAGCCTTGTAGGCCATTTCCCAGGAATTGAACAGTGGAGCCCAAGAGCGCGGCGTAGTGCAGGGGGCTTCTCTGTCTGTCTTGTCCGCCAACGGTAGCGGTAATCCATGCACTCAACATGTCTTTCTTCTGTCCCCCCTCCCCCTTTTTGTGGTCTCCCTGTTCTTGTGTGCATTAGCATCATCATCAGGCGGAGGAGCAGTGGCACCGGAGCACGAGGGAGCTGCATCCCACATGGCCCTGGAGGGCGAGACTACGGACTCGGAATTCACCAGTGGACGGAGGGCGAGGGGAGCTTCACGGCGGGGACAGGAGCTGAGACCAGCGACACGGACTAGTCCTCTGATGGGACCTCCCTTCTGGTGGCGGCAATATCTGTGCCCCCCGCATCTATAGGTACAGCCGCCACCCCCCCCCCCCCCACCAGCACCGCCCTCCCAGCAGCCCCTCAGCCTTCGCCCCGTGCCCGCTCACCCAGGAGGGTGGGCATCACCTTCGCCCCAGGCACCTCAGGCCCTGCCCCAGTCACCCCTGCTGCCCTCAGTGAGGAGGCCATTGACCTCCTCAGGTCCCTCACTGTTGGGCAGTCTACCATTTTGAATGTCATTCAGGGTGTAGAAAGGCAGTTGCAACAAACTAATGCATTCCTGGGGGGCATTCATTCTGGTCAGGCGGCCCTTCACCGAGCTTTTCAAACTCTGGCCTCAGCACTGATGGCAGCCATTGTCCCCGTCTCTAGCCTCCCCCCTCCAACTTCCTCCACCCAGACCCAATCCCATGTACCTCTGCCTATCACAAGCACACCATCAGACCAGCTGCACACACGTCAACACACAAGGGAAGCTCAGGCAAACATAAGCACCACACATCCCACAGGCACTCACGCAAGCAACACACACATGCAGACACACCAACATCCACTGCCTCCACTGTGTCCCCCTCCTCCCTCCCAGTCTCGTCTACAACACTCACACCTGCATGCACTACCTCTACAGCCACTACGTCCCTCACCAGCACACCCACCAGCACACCCCGCTCACGTGCAGTCACCACCCCCACTACCATTCACACATCCCCTGTGTCCTCTCCCAGTGTGTCTGTGATGCCCCCTCCCAAGATACACACAAACGCAGGCACACACCCACCCAACAGCCATCCACCTCACAACAGCCTCCAGCGCATGCACCTGCACCCAAAGTCACCAAACGTACACCTCCTACTACCACCACCTCTTCCTCCACTCCCAAACCCCCTCCAGCTACCCGTCCCAGTGTGTCCAAAAAACGTATCCTGTCCTGCCTTGACCTTTTTCCCACACCTCCCCCACCCGGTCCATCTCATAGGTCCCGAAGTAGCACCTCAGCCACAACATCTCCGGGACCAGTGGTGCCTGTAGTCACCGGTATGTGGAGTGCACCGGCCACCAGGACAGCCAGTGTGGCACGGAGCCACAGCACAGACAGTCCCCCACCTGTGAAGCATCAGAAGTTGGCCAGTGCCCGGCGGGAGAGGGGGAAGACTCCAGCCACCAAAGCCGCTCCCAGGGGTCCCGTTGGGAGTGTGGAGTCAGCTGTGACACCTTCCAAGGTGGGGAAGGGCCACAAGAAACCCGGCAAGTCTGGGAAGAGCTGCACGGCGGAGAAGACCGCCATCATCCCCGCTGCCCAGGAGGCCACCGCCAGCCCCAGCCCCGCTGCCCAGGAGGCCACCGCCAGCCCCAGCCCAGCTGCCCAGGAGGCCACCGCCAGCCCTAGCCCAGCTGCCCAGGAGGCCACCGCCAGCCCTAGCCCAGCTGCCCAGGAGGCCACCGCCAGCCCTAGCCCAGCTGCCCAGGAGGCCACCGCCAGCCCTAGCCCAGCTGCCCAGGAGGCCACCGCCAGCCCTAGCCCAGCTGCCCAGGAGGCCACCGCCAGCCCTAGCCCAGCTGCCCAGGAGGCCACCGCCAGCCCCAGCCCAGCTGCCCAGGAGGCCACCGCCAGTCCCAGCCCAGCTGCCCAGGAGGCCACCGCCAGCCCCAGCCCCGCTGATCCATGAAGGGCCGCCAGCCCCAGCCCCGCTGATCCATGAAGGACCGCCAGCCCCAGCCCCGCTGATCCATGAAGGACCGCCAGCCCCAGCCCCGCTGATCCATGAAGGACCGCCAGCCCCAGCCCCGCTGATCCATGAAGGACCGCCAGCCCCAGCCCCGCTGATCCATGAAGGACCGCCAGCCCCAGCCCCGCTGATCCATGAAGGACCGCCAGCCCCAGCCCCGCTGATCCATGAAGGACCGCCAGCCCCAGCCCCGCTGGGCCATGAAGGACCGCCAGCCCCAGCCCCGCTGGGCCATGAAGGACCGCCAGCCCCAGCCCCGCTGGGCCATGAAGGACCGCCAGCCCCAGCCCCGCTGGGCCATGAAGGACCGCCAGCCCCAGCCCCGCTGGGCCATGAAGGACCGCCAGCCCCAGCCCCGCTGGGCCATGAAGGACCGCCAGCACCAGCCCCGCTGGGCCATGAAGGACCGCCAGCACAAGCCCCGCTGAACAGGGCACCGCCAACTCAAGCCCCGCTGAACAGGGCACCGCCAACTCAAGCACCGCTGAACAGGGCACCGCCAACTCAAGCACCGCTAGCCCATGAGCGGCAGGGGCACTGAGCAACTGGGTCCGTCACGGGGTGAGTGATGCACTCTGGGCACCAGTCCCCCTCCAGAACCAGTGGAGACATCCATCCACTAGCTCTGTCCTTCACAGGATGAAGCACTCTGGGCACCAGTCCCCCTCCAGAACCAGTGGAGAGATCCATCCACTACCTCTGTCCTTCACAGGATGAGGCACTCGGGGCACCAGTCCCCCTCCAGAACCAGTGGAGACATACATCCACAAGATGAAGCACTCTGGGCACCATGCCCCCTCCAGAACCAGTGGAGACTGTTATCCACTTGAGAGACTGTGGCTTTGCACTTCCCAGGATATGGCAGTGGGCAACCCACCCACTGTAGAGACTTGAGAGACTGTGGTTTGCACTCTCCAGGATTGAACAGTGGGCAACCCACCCACTGTAGAGACTTGAGAGACTGTGGCTTTGCACTCCCCAGGATTGAACAGTGGGCGTGTGGCCCTCTCGTGGATTTGGCGTTGTGCAGTCAACCGGCTGAGGTGCCCCCCCCTTTTCCCCCCCTTAGGTGCCTGTTTTCTTGCTGTCTGATGCCCCTGCAGTGTTCTCTCCGTCATGGTCGGGGATCTTGTGTGGGCCTCGCCCATACAGTGTGGTCCCAGTGTTCCACGGACTTTCTTTGTGCAGTACCTGGACTACTATGCCTGGTATATATTTTGTACATGGTGTGTATATATATATTTCTGCCTACTTGTTTGTAATATATTCCGATGGTTACACTCATTTTCTTTGCATTCTTCCGGGGGAGTTTGGGAGGTGTAACTGTGATGTATTGATATGCATTAGTGTGTGTGTTGTAGTGGGTGAGGGTGGGGATGGGGGTGTTGCGTGTGTGTGTCCCTGTTTTTTGCCTCTCCCCTCCCCTGTGTCGTAGGTGCAGTACTCACCATGGTCTTCGCCGCCGGCGTTCGTGATCCTGGTAGAGGAGCAGGAAGACTATTGCAGGTAGAATTTGGAGTTCCGGTTCCATGGTGTCCTCGCTCCTCGTGGAGTGTGTAGAGGTGAGCATTTTCCCTTCGAAATTCCTGTTTCCGCCGTGTTTTTATCCGCGGTGTATCCGCCCCGGAAAAGGTGGCGGATTGGACTGTCATAATAGTGTGGGCAGTACATTGTCTTCCGCCTGTCTGTTGGCGTTGACCGCTGCGCTGTTTGTTTGTACCGCCGTGGTGGTCGGAGTGTTAAAGTGGCTGTCTTTGTTGGCGGTTTCCGCCATGGGCGTAATTGCTATTTTTTTTACCACCGGCCTGTTGGCGGTCTTACCGCCGCTTTAACACTGTCCTCCAGGGTTGTAATGACCACCTATATCTTCTATTCCTATTCCTTTATCTGCACCACAGACTTTTAACTGATGATGCCCCTGCGTGTATGGAAACCCACGAATACAGCTAGTCTTTCGCAAAATGCACCTCACAGCTGGCACACATTCTGGTAATAAGATAGCCGACATAAGCGTCAGTGCTGCTGAGTTTAGGTGGTTCCTGTTCATATTAAGCTCTCCAGCAAGAATGATGTTGGTGGGAGCGAGCAGTTATTACTGGTCAAGGTTTTGAACTCCTCCACGTCAAAAATACAAACTCTCACACTACATTCCATGACTTCACAATACTGGACTACTCAAGACTGGAGAACTAAAAATTCCAGCTATCCAGTCTATTTCTAGGCAAATACCATATGGAGAGTTAATGCAGTGATAATTTTGGCAGTGTCCAAGAAGTGCTTCTGCATAGATACTGATTCAACCACTTCCTCTGTAGTTTCATTGTCATTATTGAGCTAATGTTCTATACATCTGAGCATAAGGAACTTTCACACATTGGGCAATAAGATTTGTGAATTTTATTAATATGTAGTTTAGCTTGTTTCATTTCTCTTACTAGGTTATCACCACTGGGAATTGGCACCTGAACTTTACAGAACAGATGTTTCAGTATTAGTCTGGCTGCTGAAGCAGTGATGTGAGTCACCAACATAGATAATGATGATTCTCCAATTAACATGCAAAGAGATGCTTGATTTCATAAAAGACAACAGAGGCTAACATTATGCAATAACCTTTTATTGCTGCCCCAACCAGAATGTCACTTGAGTCCTATATAAGTTTCAGCCCAGCAGCCATCCTCTTTTCAGCTGCTCCATCGCAAACAATCCTGAATTGAACTTGCAGACAATGACCAACAAATGTAGAACACACCCACGTCTCATCTTAAACCAAAACTCTCCATTCTTATTGAGCATCTGAACAAATAACAATGGAAAAATGTAAACTGGTCTCACGAGAAACCACTTACACAAATGTCCAAGAACACCTTTTAAAAAATATATGTTTTTAATCTCCACTCTCCGTTTGAAATCATCCTTTCCTGGGAAGGGAGGGTGCGGTAGTACTAGCTTCCGTGTCTTTAATGAAGTCCAGATTCTCTCTTATCAAACTTAGAAAATCTACATTTCATGATAAGACCAGAGGCTAGCATTATGAATGTTCAAAGCTGTGATAACACTGCAAACCAAACATGTTCCATTGGTTTCAAATAAATCCTTGCAAACACATCAGCATTAGACCAGTCTGCCACTTTTATGATCTCCTCTAGACATCCTCCTGCCGAGAATACTTTACTTGCCATTGCACCTCTAACTAAATTTGCACCAAACGTCTGCATATCTACTCCTGCCTCAAGCATACAAATTCTCACCCAAAGTGCTACTGTTTCTGAACTCACTGGTTTATAAGGTCTCACATATGAAATCAACAATTGTGTTACCCCATCCTTCTGAAACTCTTCCATCATATTCTTTCAAAGCACACCACACAACTTCGGATGCTCATTAAATTTTGAATAGAATATCATAATTTGAAACAGTACTCTGTCTGGATTATAAAATCGATTACTTACCTCTAAAGCGTGTACCTTCAGTGAAACCTTCCAAACAAGAAGGCTGAAAGCCCATTCCATAGACAAAGGATGCACCTCTGCTTCTGACCTTGACAGAATTTCTTCTGAATCTGGAATCCACTATGGCTCCTCCACTGCTAACTTCAACAGCCCTGGAAACCATGGTTGAGCTGCCCACAAGGGAATGACTAGAACTACCTGTCATCTCTGCCGCCTCACCATCAACAACATTCTCTGTATCATAACAAAAGGAGGGAAAGCATACCTCAGACATACCTTCCAATCCTGCTGAAATGCATCCACTGCTTCTTCCGGGGTATCTGGTCTCCAACTGCAATTTCAGGGTACCTGAAATGTCAAACTTGATGCATACACATCTACCTCTAGGGGACTCTGCACTTGCTGTATTCTCTGAAATAAGTGTACATTTAGCTTCTAACCGCTATAGTCCCTGAGATACCTCGAATTCTAATCTGTGACCATATTGGACAGGCCCCGAAAATACTCTGCTGGTAATCCTAGTCCTTGCTCCAGACAGAAATTCCAAATCTCCTTCGCAATCGGAGTATGATTTCTCAATATGCTACCACCTAATCGGTTTATGTACTGCAGGGCCAAAACATATGTCCATTTTTCACACAACATTGCAATTCTTTAATGTTTTCCCAGAACTGTGCAGTGCAAAAAGTCCTGCTCTCATTTTCAAACCATTTATGTGCTCGATGCCCTTTTCCAGTTAACATCTGCCACCTGGCTCCTTTTGACCTAGACAAGCACCTCAACCAAAGAGGCTTGCATCTGTCTATAGCACATATACTGGACAGATCCCAAAAGTAGCTGTGCCATTCCAGGCATCTAGATTGTTAAACCACCAAACCAATTCTTCCCGTGCTTCCAGTGAACCCTGTTTGTGGTCCCCCATACCATAATCCTGTCCTTAGACCTGCTGCCTTTAATCCCTGAAAAGCTCTGTAATGAGGCGATCCCGGAAAAATTGCACGAATAGAGAATGAAAATAAACCTATTACTCTTGCCAAAGTTCTCAGTGTAGTTTTTTTAAACCTGCCTGACCTCTGCCTTTATCTTCATCACCTTCTTTTCTCGCAAACTCACGGTTGCAATTACTGTATTCCCCTGAAACGCTCCTGACAGGGTTCCGAAAGTGACTTCTCCATATTGACTCAGAACCCTAGAGATTCCAGGAGACCGAATAATAAGTGAAATTGCTAATTCTCCTCCTCTTGATTATGTGACATGATCAAGAGGTCGTCCAGATACATTATCATATGAATTTCTCCCCTTCTATGAGAAAAGGAGTTACTGACCTCAACACCTTTGTTAAAAAAAGAAAAAAAAAGGGGGCTGATGTCAGACCGAAAGATAGGCAAGTGAACTGATAAAGGTCACCTGACCACCTGAACTGAAGAAACTTGCAACTCTCTTCCGTTGGAATGATAAAAAAAAATAATCTTTCAGATCCAGTTTCGCCATACATTCATTCTGTTACAAAATATCTCTCAACAGATGAATACGTTCCATCTGAAATGCCTGTAGACCAAACACCAGTTCCGTTTTCTCAAATTTATCACGGGCTGCCAGCCCCTGCCCTCTTTCTTGACCACAAAAATTATGCTTACAAAGGTCATTCCAACACACACTCTGTTGCTTTCTTCTTCAACCTCTTTTGCACCTCGGCCAGTACCAACTTCTGTTGGTCTTCCTTAAACACCATCTCTCTTAATTCCAATGTCGGTACAGATAATTCCCTGAATTCTATTGTGTACATTTGTACTTCATCTAGGTTAGGACCCATTGGTCTCTTGGTAAAATCCTCCAATTGTTTACAAAGTTTCGTAACTGTTCCCCTAGCTTTCCCGGGGAAGAACCAGCATATGCTTTCATACTAAGTTTGGAAGAACTGTACCCTTCCTCTGGCCTAGCAACTCTTGCCACCTCTTTTTCTCTGAGGGGAAAATCCTATTGGGGGATTCAGACTCAATAAACAAGCCTTGTCCTTGCGATTGATAATGGGGACCTTGTAAATGACTGGCCAGAGGATCGTCACCTTTCTCCGGCCCGATCAAAAAAACACGGCTTCCAAAAACCTTATAGAGGCTGGTGAACCTAGAGACGTATTTTCCTACTCCCTTCACCAAAACATCCTAAACAGATACCCCTTTGGGTCCTCTGTGTGTTTTTCTTTACAAAGTCCCCAAGTGTTGGACTTCCCCGTTAAAAACACTTGTCTCCTCTCTGTTATTAAAGCTGCATTAGCGTTCAATAAGAAACATATCACGCTCTGGGGCCAACCATGCAGTGAATCAGTATCCACCTGGACCGATTTTGTCTTGGCCTCTTTAGTCATACCCAGAATTCTGACTAATGGTCCTATTACATCCAGGAGCCTATCATGGTACTACTTCAAAGCCTTCTCTAGACCTTTCCTGGGATCACGTCCAGATTTGAATAAAAAAACATATTAGGTCTGGGTCCAAATCAGGTGGAATGCAAGCTGTTTCTTCTACTACCATACGAGAGCATCACAGCCCTAGAATCCTTTTCCAATGGTCTTTTAATCCCCAATTTATTAAAATCAGCTACATGCAGCATCGGCCACCAATCTGCACTTCTGGGATGCCTAATCATGTCTGGACTGAACATGTCTACCCCCTGTGGATCCCTCACAATCCATTTTTCCTTCTTTGCTTTGTCATTTTTATCATTGTCCATGTCCCATTCTTCATTGTAATAATCATCTACTATAAACTCATTGTAACCATCATTCCCATGATCATGGGCATTATAATCGGGTCCTTCCTGAATCTCTTTCATGTTGCCATGGACCCCCTTTCTTGTGCTGCATTGGACACCCTCCTGCTCTGTGGCGCTAAGTCCATCTCTTTTCCGAAACAGAAACCTGTTATCCAAATCCATATTCTTCCACTTAATTTTTCTCTTTTCTGATTTTTTTGTTTATCCTTATTTTCATCATTCTCTTCCAAGGACCAATACTCATCACCACATACGTCAACAGTCTTTCCCTTCCTCCTAAAAACAAACTGAAAAACGTCCTTCATAGAGGTCCTTACTTACTCCTGCGCCATCTTTTGTAAGGAAGTTTCTCCACTCCCACCAGATGCCTCTCCTTCACTCATTTTAACTAAAATGCAATTATCTTTCTGCACTTTATAACCGTTCTTCTCTACAGACTCACCTACTGTGTCCCTAACTCATCAGAATCGTATTTTCTTTTTTCTTTTAAAAAAAAAAAGAAAAAAAAGCTTTTTGAAATGCCCACAAAAAGAAACATTTAAACTTCACCTGCGTCACGTACGAAGTGAAGAATCTGTTATCCTCTCACTTAACTATGATCATGCTGACCCTGTGCCACAAACTCTACAAAAATAGCTGCCAAAGCTTCAAAACTAGTAGAAAAATGGGTTAGAAAACCCAAAATGGCCACCTGTAACGTGGCTTCATCGCGTACTATGCGTGTGGCGTCACAGTACTGAAACAGACATCGCTCCTACTACATAGGCGGATGCAGAGCCTTGCTCCTTCCACAGTGGCTCATGTCAATTGCTGAGTGCAAGGGCCCCATGATGGCCAGTCTCATTGAGTTTAGTACCTCAGTGTGAGTGCTCAGAGAGACTCCTCACGCTGAGTCTGTTACCCATGTGCCCCCACAGTACTTAAAAACAAGGTAAATCGCAGCTCAAATTTTCTAAATATTAATAAAACAGTACTAAAAATGATTATTGAAATCGAATCCCAAATATTATTGTGACAAGTCAAATCTTTCAAAACAAAACTATAAATCCCATAAATTGGGGAAAAAATAAAACTCAACACCATGATAAACATCTACTTAATATTAAAATACCTAAAGCTAGCCAAACATATGTACTTTAACAGCAAGAATCCATTGTACTTAAACTTCAAGACTCGAATCACACAAGATACTTAGCTGTCAAGGAGCAGTAAGCAAAAGAGAAAGATGACTGCTGGGTTGAGACTTATATAGACTAAAGTGACATTCTGTTTGGGGCAGCATAAAAGGTTATTGCATAACAGTAGCCTCTGGTCTTGTAATTAAATCTCTGAGTGATTTGACAAAATTCATTTTGCTGTTACTTGGCACACTCTATCATATCACAGGTTGATCCCACCATGCCACAACTAGCCTAAGTATGTTCAGTTTGCTAAACCCAGTAATTAAAGTCCTATTTTTTTTAAAGTCTCATCTTCAGAATGTAGTTGTCTGTTGTCAAGTCCTATTGTGTACAGTGTTGCTACTTAACAGTGAGTTTTAGGTCATTCTATTGCTTATCCTTGGTTCACTTTCTTGTCGGTCCCTGTTGGCAGCTACTAAGTCTCGGTCCAGACTGATCTATATGGTCTTGATCTGTCCATACTTCCCACCTTGAAAGATTGGTCTTTGCTATGCATTTCCCCTGTTGATGCATACAGTCAGTCAGAAGATTTGTCAGTATTGGTGCAGGTCATTTGTATAGTACTGAATTGCACATTGTGTGCATTGTATTCAGATCTGCTGGAACTTCTATACACTCCTCACTGGCATTTCCAGTTGAAAGAGAATCTGTTGTCTTGGCACAAGGGTCATGCTTTACATCTGAATGTCCAGTTGAGACTTGAGAGGCCTTTTTGGTTTTATTTCTGTTTCTGGAGAAGTACGGAATGTTGTGTTAGCAGAGGCACACAGGAAGTTATCTAGTTTATCGCAGTGTTTGTTATGCCTTTGTTGTTCTACAAGGCAGGTAGATCTCTTGAGATTTGAAGTTATGCAAATCCTGCACTTAGTAGTGTTGTAGACTGAAGAAGGCTTCAGCTTCTGTAAGAGTTATTTGGCAGAAAAATCTGCTTATCTGTTTTGTCCTGAGCAAGACTCGTTCAAGCTGCAAGTAGTTTCTTTCCTTTCAAATATTTTTCCTCTGTCTCATTTTCTGATGCCCATGTGGAATTTTAATTTATTTCTTACTGTCTTTATTGTGGCCATAACTTATATCAATAGGGTTAGTGTGTTTCAGAAATTGCCCTTTTCTCCAGCTTTGCCTGTTTTAGCAAAGGATAAGGTTACTCTTAGAGCTAAATCATTTTTAGCTTAAGGTTTTCTCTAGGGTTCATTTAGTTGAGGTTGTTTCTTTGCATTTTTGCTGGCCATCATGTTGAAGGAGGAAGAAAGATAGCATAGGGTTGATCCAAGGAGAGCTTTGAATCATTGTCTCTTTCAGACCAAGGGATTTGGAGATGGTTCTAACCGCTACATTGGTTTCCAGTGTACAAAACATATTTTTGCTTCTTCAAAATCTTAGAATGACTGTTACTCCTGGGTAGGTGAGAGGAAAATATTGGCCCCACTTCGGAGTTGTCAATAATGTGAATATCATTGATCAATCTGAAGTGGGGCCAGTATTTGGTTAAATTTATTCCTCCTGTTTTTCAGTGTAGCTGAAATGATCTTTATTGTAAGTTGACTGGCCTTTTATTTTGGTGTTGTCTGATGATTTCTAGCCCTGGTCGACTGTTACTAGGACTGCAAAAGGTGGTGTGCTATTACTTTGCCTGCCAAATAGTATAACATTTACAGTTTGTTCTTGCCCACACCCGAACAACATTTCCAGTTGCTTCAAATGTATTTGTGCCCTCTTTATCTCCTTGATCAGAAGTAATAGTCCCTTTAAAAAACAAAAAGTGGAGAATTGCTCCAGTAAAACTAAATTAATGCTAGGGTTTCATGATCTGACGAGCATCTACAACATGCAGACACGTCCCCAAATAGGTAGTCAAGTCTGTTTGGTGGATATATACCAATGAAAAAAGTTTGAATGCTTTCTACCCGTGTTAAAAAAATATTGGTTTTGTGGTTTTGTTCCAAATAGGGGAAGTTTTGTTGTTGTGTTTTTCCTTATACAACTCTTTTTTTCATTTTCACATATACTTGTGACAGAAAGGCATGGCTGCCTTTCCAGCTCCTTTTCAAGTTGTACATTGTCATTATTATGAAGCCCAGAAAAAGCTATATTCTCAAAGGGATGTAGAAGTGTATTTGCACAATACACAGGAAATTGTGTTTGGAGTCAAGGACAACGCATTTCCGTGCGTAGTTTCTCCACTGGATAAGTAGGCCTATCTACTTGCAGCAAAAAACTTTTTAGCTGCCAGCTTGCAACACCACAATATGGTTGGTGGAAAGCGTATTATGTGCTCGCAAAATAAGTATTCATATGCGGTAGAGGTTTTAATTGTATACATGATTAATTGGCGCAAAGCTTTTCAAAATTGTATACGTGGCCTTTATAACACAAAGCGAGAGCTAGTGTTCTAAAACATTAAACTATAAGCTCAGCTTGCATTACTGATCGTGGATCCAGTATAAAATATGTACACCTTTGCAAACTTTGACAATCTCTGGGTCTTTGTAAAGTTCCCAGAATGCTTCATCGTTATATGCAAATACATGCAGAACAATAGAATTAAGAGCGGTGATAGTTTTCAAAATAAAATGTACCTTAAATAATATTTGCAATTTGAAAACAAGCTTTGGCAAAGCCAACGGGTCTTGGCTTTTTAATGAGTGCCAAGCTGTTGCCAATGCTTGTTTCCAAAGAAGTGTTTTAAAAAAGGAAAAAAACAAAAAACTTGAAAATGCTGGAGGAAACTAATGCATATCTTAAGGTATCTCAAACTGTGTATAGAAATCTTTAAAAATTACATGGTTTATTTTTAGAATACTTTTCACTAGGGAAACTCTGAGCAGAATTTAAAAAACGGACAAGGTAGTTTATACACAAGTTCTTACCTAAGGCCTAACGTACTTTCCAGCTAATTCACAACGTAATCACACTTCAGCCGTTTGGTCCTCTGCAGTAGCCCAACATCTTCCACCTCAAACACCAGCTGAGTGCAGCAGCTGGCTCCTCCCCATTTAGGCCACTGTGTGCCAAGGCCTTAACTTTCCAACAACATGTTGAATGCAGGAGGTAAAACAAGCCTTAGTTTGCTGTTTAGTTACAGCCTGGCAAAAATACACCTTTTTACAGACAAGCTAGGGGTAGAGAAAGCGGTGGGAGCTGGTATTTGATGGGGAGGGGCATCACATGACAAGAGAAGAAGAAAAATGTAGTCTTCTAAATGTGAGAAGTGGAAAGATACTCATCTGCTGATCAAGTGGATGATAAAGAGTATCTGCTCAATGGGAGGGACAAACACCAGAAAAGTAAGGCAAGCGATTGAATAATATGCAAGCAAATGATAATGACAGTAATGCCAACCAATGGTAAGCAGTGGGCGGGCGTGAAGCCCGATGTAGGTTTTTGAATGTTCCACAAGATGCTTTTGCCTTCAAACAATTCAAAGCTGTCTGGAAGGCACGACCTAAAAGGAATGAAGGATATAAGCAGTTTTGTTTAACTATTGTGCAACTTTTAGAGCAAAACTTAAATTACCATTTCTCTCTCTTTAATTAACAGTGCGTGATGCATGCCAGTATTTAAAAAAAGCAAGGGGGATTCCTTGTAGAACCATAAAGGGCAAGATGAGTAAGAAACTTAGGGGGCTCCCTTCTTACAGAAAGTCACATGAGTGCACGTGTAGTTCTTTGTCCTTGCATTACGTCAAATTTACTGCTTTCAGGAATTCACAAGAGTTTACAGAAGTAGGCCTGAAATCCATTCTTGTAGAACACCTTTGTGAATTAATTTTTTTTGGCACAAAGCAAGTATACAAGCGTATGTTTCGATCTGTAAAATTCCGCAGAACAAGTGCGAATACACTTGTTGAAACTTTTTTCTCCAGGGATAAACTATTTTCATGAATGGGGAATTTGCTTCCCTTACACCCCCATCTTTTGTTGTAGGAAAAATGTTCACTTTTGCCTTTGCCATGAGTATGTTTCTCGCTATTTACAAGGTGAAAATTGGATGGGGAAGAATTGGTGAACAGCCCTAAACATGTAGGTTTGTGGGTGTGCACATGCTCACAGGGCATTCAAGCCCTGAAATCCCCACCTCCCGTGTACTTCTAGTTTCTGCAAGCAGATTTGTTCCCACAAAATTGTTGAGAGTTTTGAGACCCAGACCCATTACATTTTGATTCTGCAGAATTAATCTATATGTAAAACGCATATCAGTCTTGATCAAGCACTTGGTGTTGCTTGCAATTACTAATGCACAATGAAATAAATTGATGCCTATGAATTACTAAATGTGCTCAAATGGAGAAGGACAGACAAGAGCCGTCCCAATGATTCTCTGTTGGCAATGTAGGAGCTTGAACACTTGTAATCTGGGTTGTGTTACAGTAACTCAAGAGACTTCATTAGATACTAAAGTTATGAAGATAGTATGGTACAATTAGAACAGTGTGTTAGACTTTTCATCCTTGGCATGGTCTCCCTTAACATTTTGCCTCTGTTTCCCAGGTTGTTGATGTGTGCTGGACTCTATTTTTTCTGTTTTTTTTACTCTGGGCACTTTGCCACTTCTAACCAGTGCTAAAGTGCAAGTGCTTCTATGCAAAATGTGTATGTAATTGGTTCATCCATGATTGGCATATTTGATTTACTAGTAAGTCCCTAGTACAGTGCACTAGAGGTGCCCAGGGCCTGTAAATCAAATCTACTAGTGAGCCTGCAGCACTGGTTGTGCCACCCACATTAGTAGCTCTGTAAACATAGCTCAGACCTGCCACTACAGTGTCTGTGTGTACAGTTTTAAACTGTAAATTCGACTTGGCAAGTGTACCACTTGCCAGGTCTAAACCTTCCCTTTTCTCACATGTAAGGCACCCCTAAGGTAGGCCCTAGGTAGCCCCAAGGGCAGGGTGCAGTGTGTGGTTAAGGTAGGACATATAGTAATGTGTTTTTTATGTCCTGACCGTGAAATACTGCCAGATTTGTTTTTTACAGTGGCAAGGCGTGTCCCTCTCATAGGTTAACATGGGGGCTACCTTTAAGTATGATTAAAGTGTAGATTTCCTTTGGGAGCGGATAGACATGTGGAGTTTGGGGTCTCTGAGCTCACAATTTAAAAATACATCTTTTAGTAAAGTTGATTTTAAGATTGTGTGTTTGCAGATGCCACTTTTAGAAAGTGAGCATTTTCAAGCTTAAATCATTTCTGTGACACTGCCTGTTTGTGGATTCCCTGTCTGGGTCCGTTTGACAGTTGGGCTGGTTGCACCTCTCACTAGACAGTGACACAAAGCAAGCTGGGGTATAGTCTGCATATCCTGATGAGCCATCTGTGCTAGGAGGGAGGAGAGGAGTGGTCACTCACACCTGAAAGGGCTGTGCCTGCCCTCACACAATGCAGTCTCCGACTCCCTGGTGTGTGTCTGGGGCCTGGCCTGGGCAAGGCAGGATTTCACAAACAAGAGAGACTTTTCTTTGAAGTAAGCCTACTTCAAAGGGCAAAATGGGTATAGGAAGGGCACCCAAAACCACAGACTTTAGAACACTTCTGGAAACCAAGAGGAACCTCTGCCTGGAGAAGAGCTGAGGAAGAAGAGCTGCCCTGCCTGTGACTGTGCTTTGTGGAGCCCTCCTGCAGTTGCTGCTTCTGCCTGTGCTAGAGGACAAAGACTGGACTTTGTGTTGCCTTCCTTCTTGTGAAGATCTCCAAGGGCTTGATTTAGAGCTTGCATCCTGTTGTTTGAAGTCTCAGGGACAGCAAAGACTTCCCTCTGCCAGCACCTGGAGGCTCTGGAGAGACTCCTTCTCTGCCAAGTTTGCCCATACAGTTTCTGGGACCCTGAGAAGAGAGGCTGGCAGCCCAAGAGTGAGAAATCCATGCACAGACTTCCGTGCAGTGTAAAGATCGACGCAACTCCGATCTGCGGCTGAAAAATTGTTGCGCTGTCGGCTTTGTGGCTGAAAATCGATGCTCGCCTGCAGCACGACCGGAAGATCGATGCCCGCGGCTGGAGAAACGACACGCAGCGTCGCTGACAGAGGCTGGTGAGATCGCAACCCGCACTGCGTGGTTTTCGTAGCATCGCAGGGCAGAATTTCTGACGCAAACACAGCTGGGCATGCAAAAACGACGCAAGGCCTGCCTGGACCCGAGAGTGCTGACCGGATCGATGCATCACTCCTGCAGAGAGAAGAAACTACGCACGCTGACCCGACTATAGGAGAAACAACACAAGGTCTCGCTCGTGAGTGAAATTGACGCATTGCAAGCCCTTTCTGACGCACACTCGCCCGTGCGGGGTTATTTTTGACGCACCCAAGGTACATTTTCATGCTAACAGCGTTAGTGTTGTGTTTAAAATTACATGAAGACTCTTTTTGTTTTTTAATTGATAACTTGACCTGTGTATTGTGGATTTTTGTTGTTTTGGTCTTGTTTTGTTTAGATAAATATTTTTTATTTTTCTAAATCTGTGTTGTGTCATTTTGTAGTGTTTCCATTAAGTTACTGTGTGTGTTGGTACAAATACTTTACACCTAGCACTCTGAAGTTAAGCCTGCTGGTCGTGCCAAGCTATCAAGGGTGTGAGCAGGGCTTAGCTGAGGGTGATTCTCTTTTACCCTGACTAGAGTGAGGGTCCTTGCTTGGACAGGGGGTAGCCTGACTGCCAACCAAAGACCCCATTTCTAACACAGTGATATTGAGACCTCGGTTATAATCAGATCTCTGTGCAAGGGTTGGCATGTTTAGAGCCCTACTGTGACAGGGGATGTGGAATTTGATAAAATATCTACTTGGGCATGGGACAGGTTGCTTCAAATATCTGCTTGTCCCTTTGGTGCCATGTAGCTCGGCAACAAATCATGGCAGCAGTCTCATTATATAAGGGCTCTAATGATAGCCTCTCTGATTATGCCAGGGTTCATACTATAATAGAGTTTGCATACAAACAAATCCTTTATTTTGCAGCCTTTCCACAGATGTACATGCTGAGGCTGTAGGTAACATCAAGCAATAGTTCCAGGTTTTGAATGCCCGTTTGAATCTGTGCAAACCTACAAATTTGCATGTTTTTAGTTTTTTTTTTATCTGCTCTTCTCTAATTGTTTTCCATATTGAGAATGCTTGGACATTTATTCCTGACAGTTGGGAAAACGTAATTGGAGGGAAAGTGAACTTAGAATTGATCATGTGAAAATCTGTTGAGCATTTACAAGTGCACATGTTTGCTTGAGCTAAAATGTAGTTCACAAATATTTTATAGGAATACCATTTCCTGGCCTATTTCTATAAATTCTTGGTAATTCATGAGTTGTAAATCTGTTCTAATGCATTGACATTTACAATGGGTGCACTTTTGTGACCTCCTTTAAGAATTGGGCCCTTATTTAGGTTTGGTATTAACCAATACCTTTTGTTTTTATTACAGTTCCTTCTCTCTCTTTGTCTATTTGCTGGCTTCACTATGAGTGACAGCTTTGTGCTCTTTTACAAAGAGCATATAGGCACACAAAGTAGTGTTGTTCAATACTAGGAACTCCTGTGGCAATGTGTGCCTTTTGAAACTAAAACATATTTTTGTTTTTGCCAATGTTTGTTATAATAGCGAGGGCCTGGCTGCTCCCGCAACAATAAAGTTTTACAAAACCCATGTCAAAACACGACATGCCTTGACAAAACCAAAAGGCTGATGACCAATGTCGAACCCACTGACTTTGACAATGCTTGTTTATTTTCATGTTTCTCATAATCTTGTTGAAACTGGTTATACAGATTTTTCTATTATGGATAGATGTTTCAGAAATACTAGCATGCATTAACACATCTTACTCAATGGTGCTTCATAGAAATGGTACCTAAACTTTCACAGCAGCTTAGCAAAACATTGTTTTTCCTCATTGCATTTTTTTAATGAGTGTTTTGATTTTGAAATCAAATAATCCTCCATATTGCTTGCAAGCTTCTGCAAATATTTGCATCTAATCAAAGAATAAACAAGGGCTTGCAGCCCTCTCGTTGCTTGCCATTGATTGACTTTACTGACACTCTTATTTGCTTGCTTTCTAATGAATGGCTTACCTTGTTTTTCAGCCTGTCCATCTTGTGTTTGCCTCTCTCCTGGAGCACAGCCTCTTTACTATCAATTTGATAGGCTAGCATCTATGTGTCCTCTGCTTGTTTATAAGGAACTACTTTTTTTCTTTTTGTGTAAGCACTCCTTGAGAGTTCCTGTGTTTTCCAGCTGTCTGTAATGTTTGCTTTTCTCCTCCTCCATGTTGCTTTTTCTCACCCATATGCTTATCTCACACACCAACACTCATTTCTCTGTTTTTCTCGCTTTCGCCCATTTTCTTTCCATTGTGTTGCTTAACCCCCGCTTCCCCATCCGCTGTGTTGCCTTATGCCCTGTTGTTTCGCCCCTTGACCACTGTGTTGATTCACCCTTCCAAACCCCTTCCCGCTATCCTCTCTTGTGTTTATTATTAGGTCGAGTATAGCAAGGCGCAAGCACTGCTTTGCCGAGGTGTTGGTATTTATGTTGCCTTTTAACCACCCCCACCTCACGCCAGTCACTTTCACTCATTCGTGGTCTTGTCTTTTAAAAATCCTTTGACGAGCAGTGTCCTGATATGACTGTACAATGTAATAAAACAATGTAGCCATCAAATGTGTTTCAAGATATTCAAGTTTAGCAAGGTCAAAGAAGAAAGTATACATCATTCTCATTAATTGCAATTGCAGCCTATTAAGGTGTCTGCTGCCAGCTGCAGGCTCAGGTGAGCCATCTGGTAGATCAATCTCTGTGGTTTCCAGGACCTGCACACTTAGATGTACATCTAAAGTGATCCTTATGTGTATGACTTGAATAAACACCTTTACCCACTCAGCTCCCACCTATTTCCCCAGTTCAGGAGCACCAACACAATTAGAAAAAGTAGTACATGGATTGTACTCGTGGAAGAGTAATGTTGCAGGCTTTTATAAAATAAAACAACTTTAACATGCATCCTGTTGTATATTCAAACAAAAATGATCTTGCAACAATTATCTTGGTAGTATGTATTAGTACATAATCATTTCATTTTACCAATCATGACCATATGTCATCTCAACACGGTCTAGCTCTGCTCTAACATAGCTGAGGTCATTATTTCTGTACGGGACATGTAATTGGAGTATGCAGAGGTTCTTATTTCTGTACAGGACATGTCAGCGTATCCAGATCTGCATTTGTGTGGCTAAGGTCCTCCTGCACAGAATATCTCATGCGCTTCAAAGGCTGCATGAAACAAAACTGAGGCGTGTGTTATGATGTCTTAAGTTCTGGACTAAACAAAACTCTTTCACGTGTTGGTTTTTTTGATAGATAAAATGAATGAGTTATGGTCATTGTGTATCTTAAGGATGTTTTTGTTTCTCTTTTAAAACCGCGTTTGAGAAAATTCTGTGAGTTGCTCATTTAAATTGGTGGAAGAATGTCTAAGTCCCCGAAAAGGCAAAAAAACATTTGACAATCCATTGTTGGCCAGTCAGGTTGATAATGTGTTTGAACTGTACTCCCAGTAAACGAAGAGAATGAGCACAAACATTATTTTCATAAAACAGAGAGATTAGTAATTTAAGAAAAATAAACCATGTAAGGTTGTTTTTATTTTGTGTAAGGAATAACACTGAATTGACATACAGTTATCCCCCTCATACGAAGTGAGATGATTCGAAGCATAGCTCGTAGCCTCACATAAAACTATAGCCCTCCTGTTAGACCATTTCCACCCTCATAGACTTCCAAGCTTCTGCTTGCACTCAAGGCAAGAGGGCCAGGAGTCCACACTAATGGGACATGCGCGCTCTATGACTGGTGATTGACCGTAACATGACCCTCTTGAGAGCTGTAGGTGCTGTCTTAGTCTTTGATTCTGAGGTGTTGCGCCTTGTCTCAAAGCCACAGTCTGTTTAGGCTTTCCATTTTCCCTTTTGGTTTTCCAGAAATGAAAGTGATGGAACCAGAATTCAAATCCCAGAGCTTTGTTAAGGATTAAGGTCTAGATTACTCGCTTGCCATGCATGGTCTCTCAGTTTTATCACTGCATTTACAAAATAGTCTTCCTAGCTCCTTGCTTGGCTGTTCAGAAAGGAGGCAATTTGCGTTATAGTTTAGAGGTAATTACATGTTGTCAATTTGCTTAGTTGAACTACCCACAGGAAATATTTATTACAGCATTTTATTAACACTGCCATGGTAATTTCGTCAGTCTGTTTGTTTTCAAGTATAATGATCAAATATTTAACTTGAATAATTACCGTTCAGGTCACTTGACCTGTGTGGTAAAAATAAATCCATAAATACACACGTATAGTATGTGTCTATTTATTTATTTTTCTCCCTGAAAAACCCGAGGGTTACAGTGACGTTATAGTTAGTTAGGGTCATGTTTTATCCACACAAAACAATAGAAATTTAGCCGTTACAGTTGCACTTATAGTTATACTTATGTTAAGAAACTATATCTCATAGCCTAAAGTTACTTAATGGTACGAGTTATAGTTTCTTCAGATAAGAGTACCTATAAGTGTAACTCTAACTGCTGAATGACTATGGTTTTGTGTGGGCAAAACGTGAATCTAACTGTAATGTCCTTGAAACCTTTGTTTTTTTTTCCAGTGGATTTCTATTTTTTTTTTTTTTTTTTTACATAAAGTCATGTGTTTACCATATGTTAATACAACCACCGCCGGCCAGGCCCTGCAGCCAACCCACCCTGTATGCACCCAACCCCACACCTCGTGGAGGGGGTTAGGTGTGTGTTTATTTATTTTTTTCATTGTGTTCGGATCTGCGGAGCCTTCGCAAAGTTACTCTGAGGGGGCCACCCTGAACCCTGCAGTGGATCCGCGGATCCACAGATTGACCCTAAATCAATATTTGGGCAATTTATGTTGGTCAGAGGCCCCCTCCCTATGTCCTGTAGGGTCAGGATACCTCGTCCTGACCCCTTTTGCCATTTTCACTTTATTTTTTACCCAGTCAAGGAGGGTCCCAAAATGCAAAATACCCATGCATTTTCCATAGACTTCTTTAGCCAAGGATGCAGCAAAAGCTGCTGAACAGAATTACACCAAGTTCAGCAAGAAGCTAGATCTTGATCCGCAGATTATGCTATTTGTGACTTGGTGTAAATCTGTTCAGTGTTTTTTGAGAAGTTAAAGGTAGAAAATAATTGTGTATCTGGACAGTTTGGTTAGCAAGAGTCTCAGGAAACTCTTGAATGAGTGTCAGTTTAAAAATAGAGTTATGATTGGCCCAAGAAGCTTTATTTTCCTTGCCATCTCGCTTCCATGAGAGTCAGATTCCCGCAAGAGCAAGCGCTCTGATTGGCTGCCAGCAACATGAGAAAAATGTTGCTGGCAAACATTACAGAACTCGGGGACTTAAACCCCTGTCCTTAACAATAGAAACAAAAATAGTATAAGGGCCCAAAATGAAGAAAAAAATCAGCAAATAATGCTGCTATCTTGCAAGACTCAAAAAGGAGGCCCGGCTGCATTTAAATAACTTATGACCCGGGGAGCCTTCCCCCAGGGCTGATTTCATAAAGGAGAGGTTGTGTGGCCTCCCTTTTGAGCCTTGAGGCCCCTAGGAGGTGAATTTGACAGTGACAACATTAACATTTTGAACCTGAAAAAAACACAGAAATTCAACAGTTTCAGTTAGCAGCGCTAAATAACTTGTGCCCTGCCATGAACTGCTTTTCATCTCACAAATGACCTCACTCATGACATGTTCTATGACATGTTCTATGACATGTTCTATGACATGTTCTATGACATGTTCTATGACATTATTGATGACATTACTGATGATATCATTGATGACATGACTGATTACACATTGCTCTGTGGGTGGGTACACCTTTAGAGCTATGAAAGGAAATGTTAAATAGCTCAGAATAATATGAAGAATCTTTACTGCTGGTGTGGTGGAGTAGAGCTAAAAGCAGGACAATTTGTCTGCTGTGATTATCAGTACTTGTTCTTTGGGGAACGTTGAGTTTGCCCAAAGTGGGGTGTTCCTTAATGGAAGAAGTGGTCTCACACACTTATCTGTCATTCTTCATCAATGACCACCTCTCCCCACCCTTGTCAGACAATGCCACCAGGGTGGACTCAACCTCTTGGTAAGACCTACACCAGAGGGAGTTCTTATATAAAAAGTACTGGACAAAGGCAGGGATCCAGATCGAATTAAAAAAACCTCTTGGACTACTGGTGCAATTCACCTTTATTAGTGGTGTCTGTGGGTATGATTAAAAACACTGGGACGGTAAGAAGAGCCTTACTACCCTAATTGTCTACAAAGGCTAACATGTTTCTGCCCTGTAGTGAGCCTAAATCAGCCTGGGGCATTCATCAGGGCTCAGGAGGGTATGTTAACAAAAGCACACACTCAGGGGACCTACCTGAGTGAGGGTCAAACTGTGGGTACCTAAACAAAAAGGGAGGAACAAGGGCACATCGTGAGTTCCACCATCCCAAGAGGTTGTAAAAAGAACACACAGCTGTCAGATAAAGTCCAGGTATACACATGTGAACATGCAGAAGTGACAATCACTGCAAACCACAGCAAACACTTAAGTTTTTCCTGCACCTCTCTGACACAACGTTCTCCAGGAGGCCATATCCACTAGATATCTCAACATATCACAGTATACCACATTATGAATCAAACCACTAGGTAATATATCCTTCCTTGATTACTATTGGACTAACCATCCCCTTACCCTAAACTTATGGCGTAACAAAATTCAGGTCTGGAGCAAAGGCAATGTCCTTTGTAGTCACACACTAGGGAAAAGAATGATAATAATAGGCATCCGGTTCATATCAATCATACTAGAGAATTTTTCAA
The DNA here is from genome assembly GCF_031143425.1 of Pleurodeles waltl. NCBI lineage: Eukaryota > Metazoa > Chordata > Amphibia > Caudata > Salamandridae > Pleurodeles > Pleurodeles waltl. Next base: position 1,114,813,558 of record NC_090446.1, read on the forward strand.
AGGGAATTAGGGACGACCGATGTAAAACGTAGTTGCCAACTGTCGAATCAGAAACACAAGCAGAAGTGATGGTTCATGAGGCCACTCGTAAGCTTAACGTGAGGAAGTGACTACCCAGAGTCTGTGCGAGACTTCTCATGTATTGCAGGGTAATACCTGGAAAAGCTGCTCGTAAAGCCACTTGCACACTTAGCATTAGGTAAAGCATTGTTAAAGGAAACACTCCACACAAAAAAAGGAGGGTATCAAAACAGTCCTCCTTGGCAGCACCAAGACGCACAACCCAGTAGACTAGAATCCTTGGTGTACCCCGTAGAAGTCTGCATCTGCCAAATTACGAACTCATACACAGCATAATCATGTTTGCGTAGGTGCTTCCACCATCAAAAGGTCCATTGCATGGCTCGCACCTAAAAACTACTGCTTCCAGCTGCTTGTACAATGCCTTAACGGCAGGAGAGCGTTTTTTTAAGGCCTCCGTGGAGTGAGGAGAATGATGTTTAGACCATGTGATCCTGGTCATGGCGACACATCATACTCTGTGCACCCTTTCAGGCAGATATGGGAAATGTATTCTACAAGAAGCAACTTGTTGTAGAGTATCACCCACCTGAGGCCTCACCTTGTCAAGGTGATCCTTTTTCAAATAGTCGCTCACTGTGTAAACTTCCCCACTGCCATAAACAGAAGAAACCCCGTCAGGGGGGTTGTTGTTTTATTTTTTTCTTTTTATTTTTTTTAGACTCCAGGCCCGAGGTGTCACGATGTGACGTTTCTAGGATCCCTGGACTTTGAAAGAGCATCCACATAGGTGCGTCATGGCTGCGAATCCTGGGATTTGTGGTCTGTTCAATCTAAGTGTCACCAGATCAGCACATCTTGACTCTGGATGCTGCAAAACATTGTTAACACTGTCAACCTTGTGTGACACTTGGGAGAATGGAGGAATGGACAGGGTGTTGATTGCCCTAAAAGAAGGGTGAGGGTCTGTATATCCACATAAGCGCATCCCGACTTTAGATGCCGTGAGACCTGAAGTCAATAATGCTCACCGCTCATGAATAAAAAATGGTTTACAAATGGAGGAAAAAGGGTGCGATGATTGTAGCCCCGGGTAGACACTTGCTTTAGAAACAACCCAAGAAGTAGGTCATATGACTGCAGTGACCCATCAGGAAAATATTTCTTCCTCACTAAGAAAAACGCCCTGGGTAGACACTTATTTTATAAAGAGCCCCAATAATCAGATGATGTGGCTGGAGTAACAAAACAAAGAAACCTCTCTTCCTCACTAAAGGTAAAAATGGGGGGGGGGAGGATTTCTTTTGAACAACTATTACACCAGAATCCATTGTACCATATATCTAATTTGAAAATGCTATATAGGGGTACCCCTATGGGATAGACAGCTATTCTAAGTCTGCACTGTAAAGATTACTGACATTGCTAGAGCGGGTCAGTGCAAAGTCATAAATAAATACATAGCCGTTGTGTTGAAACCTAATGCCTCTGTAGTGCTGGTCATGGGACCTCATCATTGAGGCCATTTTTGTTAGCTTGGAGCCTCCACACCCACCTTTGTTCCAACCACAATAGCTGTTGGGTCTTATCACGTCTTCTCTGTGAGTTTCTCAACTACGTACCACTCAGTGTCATCAGCGGTGTGGTTCGTAATGATTAGGTGGTCTGGTTGAATCACGTTTACAACTGATTGGGCTCCTGTGCTCTCAGGTGCTTGTTCCTACCCACCTTGTGGCCATACCTATGTGTCTTAGGTTACATGGGCACTTTATAACATAGATTACATTCTTACTGTTGCAATTCAAAATGTTCTTCAGTTCCCATTTAGTTTTGAGACCAAGGTCCAACTGTGTTGTCTTTTTAGGGTATGGACAGACACTGCACTTTCCGCAGGGTGCATGGCCTACAGGTGGTGGAAGATTCCAAATATTTTGTTGACCATAGTCGGTTTCTTTTCTTTTGGTTGTGTATGCACCACCATGCCTTTTATGCTCATTACTTTTTTATAGGTGTGCATTGGTTATTCAAAGGGAAGGCCACCTGAGGTCAAGATTCTCAAGTTCTTCTTAATAATCTTCTGTAGATGATTGAATAGAGGACTGTAGGTCGAGACACAAATTAGTCTTTCTACCGCATGTCTTCTGTAAGATTTCAGTAGTTATTCCCTATTGTTGTTCAAGACTCTTTTGGATGCTCGTTGGATCAAGTTCATGTGGTAGCTTTTCACCCTTAATTTCTGTCAATTTTTTGGCATGTTTATCATACTCTTGGTTGTTAGAACGGTTCCTTCTTAAGTGTAAAAATTGGCCCACTGGTAGATTCTCTCTCAGGGTTTGGGGGTGGACACTATCAAACCTGAGTAGATTGTTCCTGTCTGTGGATTTAAAATATATTTGTGTTAGTAGCCGGCCATTTCTAGATTCTATTAATGGATCCAGAAAAGGTAATTCCTTACCACCGTTAGTGATGATAAAGGTGAGGGTCCAGAGCATTCAACCACTCTGCAAATTGCAACGCTTCATTTCTGGAGCACTTCCAAATCAACAGAACGTCACCTATGTACCATTTTCACAGCCTGATAATTTGTAGAAAGGGGTTGGAAGGGTGCAGAACAAATTCTGTTTCAAAGGCATGGATGTAGAGGCACACTAGGTTTGGAGCAGAGGTGCTCCCCATAGATGTCTCTTGTATCTGGAGAAAGAATTCCCCTTCAAGTTCAAAGCTATTATGGGGTAAGGCCAGATATGCTAGGTCTAAGAGGAACTCGGGAGGTGTCATAGAATCCCAGGTTACTAAGATCCTATCTATTACCTCAAGAGTAGATTCCTGGGGAATGTTGGTATACAGCGATTCAACATCCATGCCAATCAGTAGTTCATCTTCATCATTAAAGGTCATATCCTCCACCAGTTTCAGAACATCCTTGGTGTCCTGCAGAAAGGTAGGTATCTTCCTGACAAAAGGTTGAAGAAACCTGTCACAGAACTGTGACAATGGGTCTAATGCTGAAACTATTCCTGAGACTATTGGTCTTCCGGGAGGTGGAAATTTGCCTTTGTGTATTTTTGGAAGTATATAGAAGTAGGGCATCTTAGGAGTAGTTTGTACTAAGACGCCTGCATCGTGTTTCGTAATGCAACCATTCTCTAGGCCTTTAGCAACCAAAAAGCTGATCTCTTCCATAATCTCAGGGGTGTAGGGTCCTTGCTCAAGTGTTTATAATTGTGGGTGTCATTCAAGAGCCATAAACACTTGTACATTTGTGTAGGTATTATCATGATTGCTCTGCCCTTATCTGCAGGTTTTATCACAATGTCCTTATCAGCAGGTAATCTACGGAGTGCTCCCATCTCTGCATTTCTCATGTTTTTGAAGATGTCCTGTGGTACATCTTTGAGCTTGTCGATCTCATGATTGACAGCTTTCTCGAACGCGAGGCCCTCCGGCTGCATACCACTAATAGGTGGTATTTGGGCATAGCACCGGTGTTTTTGTCTTCCTCGTTATTTGGTATAGGGATGTTCAAGAAAAAAGTTTTTAACTTGATTTTTTTGCAGGAACTCAACCACTTCAATTTTCAACTGGAAGATGTCACTTCTAGGGGTAGGCACAAACCCCATACCTTTATTCAACAGTCACTTCTATTTTATTGAGTGGTCATACACTCAAGTTTAACCCTGTGTCTTGAGGGATCATTATATCTTGCTGGCGCAGGGGGTCTCCTCTCTCTTCTAGTGTCTCTTGTTTATGCCATGTGACCCCTTTCTTTCTCCCTTTTCCCCATCCCCAGCCTCTCTCCAAAAAAAGGAGGACTGCTGGAGTGGGCCATGGTGGTGGGTGTGGAGGGTAAGGGGGGTGGGCCAAACTGGGGGGTGGTAGGGAGGACTCCATAATACGGTGACCAACCCCACATCTGGTCACTCTGTGGTTGGAAATATCCTATTACTGGAGGTCCATTCCAGTGACCTCTTTGGTTGCCTTTCTGCCTCTCCTTTGTCTTGGAGTTTGATGTTGCTCACTGTCTGACTCAGACGCTGCGCTACTCCCAGATAAACTATCAGATGTCGCCTTTGGGTTTAGGAATAAAATCCTCTTTAGAATAGTAATACACTTTCTTGTGACTAAACTTTTTCAGGTCTTCCTCAAATGTAGTGATTTTTTGTTGTTGTCATGTACTCCTTGTAGTCTGTTATAATCTTGTTTGATTCCTCAAGTTTCTTTTTGTAAGCATGTGTTAACCCTGTTTTCAAACTGCTCTTGCTTGTCTTTATCTGAATCGCAAGTACATCACATAATCTTTTGGCTGTCTTTGTAATGAGGACCAGCCAGTCCTGTGTGCATTTCCACGCGATGAGCGACCAGTCCCTTCTAAAATCCTTGTCTTCAAGAAAAATACGTGGTTTATTTGTCACAATCAGGCCGTTGGGGGCAGCTTTGCCCGGTAAGTATTCAGTCATTATTGCCCCATGGAGGATGGTCTTTACCTGACCTCTTTATAATTCTGTCAAGGTATCCCGTCCCCTAATTGTGACATCGTTTGGGTTAAGGTGGTATCTCCTAATATGGAGGATGCAGACAAAATAGCTGATACTTCGTCATCATCAAATGATATTCCTTCTGCCATGATAGTAATCAAGGGTTCAGGGTGAAGGCCCGGAAAGAGGAACTATTACTTGCCCATACTCGTTAATAGCATGGGAATACCAGGGCAAATTAACACATACAGATTATCACAGCTATTGAGCTGTTCAAAACCTATAGACCACAGAGAGAGTGAGAGACCTCAACACCACACAAGATCAAGATCCTCCTGTTCTTCTTAATAATCTTCTGTAGATGATGAAGCATGCCACTATAAGTGTGTGAGACCACCTCTTCCGTTAAGGAACACCCCATTTTAGACAAACTCAGTGTTCCTCGAAGACATTGGCACTCAGCATTACATTATGCCTTGTTACATAACTAATGCCCTACTACTGAAACTCCTTATCTGTATCAAAACCCTGACAGTCACTGAACCCACATTGAGAAAATGAAGTGGATATGAGTAGAAAAGTGGGTACTGTTAACACTATTTACTCTATGAAGAGTTTTTACTGTGTACCACACTGTCTGCAAACAGTGAAACTCTCCTGAGAAATGCACCACAGATTGTTAAAAAGTATATACTGAGCACAGTGTACACTCTAGGTGGAACTTGTCCAAAGAGAGACTATTCACTTAAACTAACCAAGGTCTTAAGGTGCTAAAGATCAAACTACCTACAGCCTTCTTACTGTGGTGAAAATGTTACAGATACCCATCTTCTGAAACAAAACAAGCACTTGCACATAGCTGAATACCTGGTGTAACAGTCTTCTATGGTAAATTGTCATACTGACACAATTCTTCACGTAACAAGATAGTTGGCTGAAAGTTGATTCTTCTTTCTTCTCATTCTTTGTCTTTACTTCATGTGTATTTTAGGACATCATTATCAGTCATTTTACCTTGTCCTGTTTTCTCCTTTTTACTAAGTCATATTCCCTAACCATTAACTCAAATCCCCTGCCAGTCACCCCTTGCATCTTACCCTTTGTATCTCACATTCCTCCTCCACCCCTTGCATCTCACCCTTCAGCACTTTTATCTCTCTTCAGCCTTTGCATCTCACCTTTCTCCCCTTGAATTTCTTCCTTCACCCCTTGCATCTCACAATTTCACCCTTCACCACTTGATTTCACCCTTTACCCCTTGCTTCTCATCTTTTACTCCTTGCATTTCACCCTTCACCCCTTGTATTTCATCCTGCACCATTACATTTCACCCTCCACCTCCTGAATTGAGTTTCACCCAGCGCACTTACATCGCACCCTTTATCCCTTTGCATTTCATCCTTTATCCCTTTGCACTTCACCCTTCACCCTTTGCATCTCCCTTTCTCAACCTTCACCCTGGAAGTGGCACAGATCCTGCTGAGGTGCCCCGCCACTCCCATAGAGTTGGCACTTAGGAGAATCTTCGGGTTGGTAACCAGAAACAATGCGTGCTTACTAAAAACTGCCAATGATGTGTTGTTGCATGAGGTGTGGTCAAGGTTTCTTACACCCTGAAAAAACAGGGGACCAAATGCCATCATCAACATATTCTTGTCACTGAGTAGAGAAATGTCTTCTGATCAGCATTACGTAGAAAACACAGAAAGATGTGACCTCTCTTGTGCCCCACTAGCACATGCAGTTGACTGAGGTGAGAGTTTGGTCAAGTATCTCTTTGTTGTAGGTATTCGGTCTGGATGGGTGTGCATAGGAGTTCTGTTCTCGGTTTGCAAACAAACAATGCACTCTCCTAATGATATTTTTGATTATATTCTAAGTTGGCCACTTCCTTCTGTTTATTTGGGCCACAGTACTGAAAATATACAGATGAATCCGTATATATTGCAGTTGTGCCAGTCCTAACAAATGCAGTAACTGCTACAGAACTGCGTTGCTCCTGATTGGTTTATTAGTAGAAAATACAAAGTGCTCGTCCTATGAATCTTCATGGTATTGCCCTGGAGCTGGCAGTTATTTGAGGCCTTCCTCCTACAGGAAAATGGTGGTTAAGTAGGAATGGTCAGATACTGTTCCACATAAATACACACTGAGGCCCCATGTCTCGTAAACAGTGACTTTTCTAACATTCCTTTGCTCAAACGTTATGTACTGTAGCACTCTTTCATAGTGCAAGAGCTATGTAGGGAGACTTGGCATAACACGTTTTGATTCTGCATGCTTTAAGGAATCAATCGCAGCTTGGCTCGGCAATTTACCATTAACACCTGCCCAAGAGTCATTGGAAAATATGATGCCATTGTGTTTATTGCAATAAATATATTATATCACGATCTTCTTTAAAGATTCCTATCCATCCAGTTCAGATGGAACTTTTTCACTAGTCATGGCTAGATTGCAGGGGACATCCCTTCTTGGGAGAAAATTTGCAGAAATTGTGAAAACTGTCCTTTTCAGTATGGGCTTGGAACAGTCAATGATGGTGAGGAGGTCCGTCGTCCACTACTCAGGTAGGACGTTCAGATTCCGAAAATAGATTGCTTTATACATTCCTGTGCATTCCAAGCGTTGACATTTATCATCATAGTACAGTAGTACAGGAGCTCAAACTAGCATTACTGCTACCCTTTGTTTATAAAATGCTTGCCTACACTGTACTTGACCAAGAGCCTCTTGGAATGCAGTACCATTGGAAAAACCATGGAACAGACTGCTGTTCCCTTTACCGGATGACATTTACCTTCCATTGCCCTTCAGCTTCCACAGTCAATTTTCTTCTTGAAAAAGAATGGGGCAATGGGGTCCTCTTCCTGTAGGACTCTTTCACTCAGTCTCCTTCCTTTGCTCTTAAGTAAATTCCGGATCTTCGCTTCACACATCACTGTTTCTCATTTCCAGTAGACAACAACCAGTGATTATGTCCTAATTTAGTGTTATGCACAGAGGCACATAAGGAATAGACCTATGAACGGCTGCTCCTAAATGCGTTGCTACACACAGGCACTCCTTACCTGATCTTGGAATTTATGTGTAGCTATGTGAGAAGCGTAATGCACAGTTTCTGCGTAAAAAAAATAATGCTATTTTCCTCTAGTTCTCTGGCACTCCAACAGACATTAACATGCGCAAAACTCAATCCACCCAACAAATGTTGAATAAACCCTTAGATACTGGTGCACAAACTCAGTCAGGTGAAGAGTAAAGTAGTCTTGCAGTCAATGTTTGGATAATAATGTTAAAAACAAAATTGTAAAACCCAATTCGCTTATGTGCTCGGAAATTTTCTTCTGGTGTTCACTGTTTTTGGCAGACACTGACTGGGCATTATGGAAAGAGTGATAGGACGAGGGACACATTCAATGACACTAAAAGGGAGTAATGATTGGCTCTGTCTCACCCTCGCCAATCTTTTGGAGCTAACTACCATCTTTCAATCTCTTTTTTTTTATTTTTTATTTTTTATATAAAGGCAGCAACTTTCTACATGGAAGGACATGTGACCCATGTCTGATTTGGTGACTTTGGTGTGACTTTGGGCCTGTCCTAACTCTGACGACCTCTGTCCAACAGTCGATCACAGTTGTGTCATTCGGGGTAAACTGGTTTGTTTGCGGTTCTAAAGGCGCCAGTGTTTTGCAAAATCTCTGCAGCAAGCGAAAAGATATGGTATAATTACTTTGTTAGTGTCTGTGATGTCTGATGCCCTATGTTCTCAGTCGAACTGCCACTTGACCATAATATGTGATCCAGGCCAAAGCACTTCTCTTCGTGTACAAATCACTTCAAATCCCGGAAGAGCTTAGAAATTAGCTCAGTGACTGCATTGAGTGTAATTAATACACATTTGCATTTCCACTCGTACATTTTTCTTAAGCCCTCCATGGTTGAGTGTAATATAAAGAGAGTTGCTTATTTTTGGGTGAAAAGAACTAAACTGGACGTGAAATGTCAAGCATGAAACCACTCACCAAAATATACAATTTTTAAATCTGTTATTGGTAGGTAAATTTCCCGTATAAGAAAAGCATGTATCTGGTATTCCACATGCATTAAAATGCCCACTCGTGCGTCCTTTCAGCGAGTCACAGAAAAGGTGCAAGGCACTGTCAGTAAAATCCATGTAGTGGAATTTGCATCTCTATCCAAGTAGGCCATCTTGGCTAGCTCATGGCATAGTATTAGCTTCATGGGAACAGACGAACCAGCAAAGCCCTAAGTCTTAAACCTGCAGCCCGGACTGGAAGAAGGTGATTTGGAAGTAAAGGTCCATTGAGAGTGGATATTCCTGACCGTAGTCATGGTCTAGCTGCATGCAAATTCGAACCATGCTGTAACTGAAAGTGGCATTTGTAGGGTATAATGAGATCAGTTTGCTTCCACTGGTGTGCTTTGGGATGCATGGAGTCAGATGCAGAGGAACCAAGGCTCCAGCGCCTGTGGAGACCGTTATCCTGGTTTTCCTGGGGCCATGTTGGGTTGGGACCAGTAGCTGCAGCCTGGGGAGCAGAAAGAGCACATGTTGGGCGGGAGAAAATATTGGGGCTGGGACTGCTCAGACCCTTCAGCAGCTGGCCCAGTGATGTGGCAATATGGCAGCGGCTGTGCCAGGGACAGCCTAGAGAGCCTGATTCCCATGAGGGATGGGGAAGTAAAGGGCACGGGCGGTGCACACCGGAGACCAAGGGGTTGGACAAAGATCTCCCCTGTTCCCTACCCACACCCACGCTCTGAGGAACATTAACAAACGACCGGGGTAGCTGTGGTGTATCTATAGGAGGGGGAGGCAAGAGTGCACCATGGAGCCTTCCAGCTGCGCTGGGCACAGGAAGCCTAGAGAGGCAACAACTGGCTGATACGAAGAGGACCAGAGTAGACAGTACGGGCAGATGTATGAGGGTGGTGGTAACTGGGGTGCTCGTAACTGGGGTGCTCATAACTGGGGTGCTCATGCGTGGTGTGGTGGCTGGACTCCCCTGCGGCTGGTGTGGCTCTCAGTCTATGCAGCTACCCTCTTTTTCCCCCGTGGAACTTGGTAGCTGGCTCCTTATGGCAGTGAAGACTGGGGAAGGAGAAGGGGTGTCAGGCCCTGGATGGGAAGTGGCAGTCCCATCTGATCCGAGAATGGACCAACAGACCAGAGGAAGGAGGTCCCCTTAAGATTGGGTACTTCTGTGGCGACTCCAGAATGGGCAAGAGCTAGTGAGGCCTGTCAATGGTTTGATTGAAAGCCCCAAAACAGCCTACCCCTGAGGATACCACCTAAAGAAAGGGGGGACAAAGACATCCGAGTGCAGCAGGAATCTGGTGATCAGGGCTTGGAGGCCCATACGGCTGCTACACTCGAGGGCATAAGGACACCAAGATGGGTCTTGTACAGCCAGACCATAGAAAATTGGCTGAAAGGGTGGCAGAGATCTATTCCACTGTAGCACAGATCAGACCCACAGTGATGGAAGGCAGTGCCAGCTTGAGAGCACTGGAGCTAGAGGTGGGTGGATGACACAGACCGTCGTTCATGCTGCAATGACCCTGAGAGGGCTGAAGGCCTGAGGACCGAACCATTTGTCGAGGAATAGTTATCAACAGAAGTCCTGGGACCTAAAATCTTTAAGTGGCCCACAGAGTCCCCAGAAGACTACCAGCACCTGGGGATTTGCCCCTGGCAGTAGTGGCCAGACTACTCAGTTTTAGAGACAGGGAATATATCCTACAGGAGGCTCAGATCCTTGGACAATAGAGGGGGAAGGCGTGAACATTTATCCTGACTATACCACTTCAGTTCAGAGAAAGACATTTTGGGTGGTCAAGCCACGTAAACCTCAAATATGCTCTGTTCTTTCCGATGAAGCTCTGGATAATAGATGATAAGGATCACATTTCTTCACATTGGAAGCCAGGGTGTGGGATTGGCTAGAGGTTTGGGGCCATCCTCTGCCAGAGGTCCAAGAGTGGCCTGATCCCCGGGATGACAACAGGGTAAGCCACACCAGGGAACACAATGGGGCCCAAAACAGCCCCCATGAAAGACCAGATGGAGTTGGAAAGGGTGAGTGTGGTGGTTGCCTTACAACAAGGACTGACCTTGGCTGACAAAATAGACTGGAAGCCTAATGGGCTACTAATGAGTCTGAAAGGGGAGGGATCACAGATTGGTGGGGGGCAACAATTGTAAAACTGCCACCACCTGTGGTCACAGCAATAACATCAGACAATATCATTTGGAAAGGGTAAGAGTATTTCTCTGCAGGTCACTCCCCGCCAATGGTACCAAGTGAGCAGTCTTTTGGTTTATTGTTCAAAAATTAAATGTTAAATGTGATGAGGGGGACAGACACCTCGAGCACTGAGGAGGTGGGCAGTTCTAGCCCTGCAGTACGAGGATGTGGGGCAGGAGTTGGGGAGGGTATGTCTGCAGACGCACATGGTCCCAATCATTACCACAGCGAAAGCCACACAGGACCCATACGGTAGGTACCTTAACACTTCACAATGCCGGTGGACTAGCACTAAAGATACACACCTGGAATGCCCACGGCCTGTACACAGGCTGAACATGCCCTGGACTTGGTACTGTTGCAAGAGGCGCATTTGATAGGCAATAAATGTGGATTCCTCAACTGGGGCCGCTACTGCCTCTTTGTGCAAGACCGGTTTTCCAATGGTTCACAGGGGCAACGATATGAGTATGCAAATCCTACCTCTGCACGTTCTACATACTTGGGTGGCTACACAGTGCTGCTAAGCAGCGATTGGCACCTATGGGAATGGTGTGTGCCTGGCAGTGGTACCCTGATACTTTCCCACAGGATTGCAGGTGAACAGGCAGGCCGAACTGGAAGGATGGATAGCAAAGGTTCCTGAAGCTGTGTTGTTAGTAAGTGGGAACCAGAATTTAACGTTTCAGGGGCATCTAAATAGGGTGATTAAAACAGGCTGGAGCCCAAGGCCTGACATGCGTCTCAAACATTTTGGGACGCAATGGCCGATCTTTGGAGTGAGACAACACCCCCCCCCCCCATCACCCCCCCCCAGAGACTGCAATATTATGCATTATCTAGGCCGACTGGACTGTTTTACTGGCGCCATGACAAAGTTGGTGACTTTTACAGAGTACCTACCTAATGGTATTTCAGACCACTCCCCCTTAGTTGCGATCTTGCAAATTGCCTAGGCCCAGGTGCCGGTGGGACCTAATTATCCATTTGGTAGAGAGAGACAGAGAGAAAAAAACAAAATAATAAATAAAAAAAATAATATGCAGAGACCTGGCGAACAAAGTGATGGAGGGAGAGGCAGATTATGAGGCGGGCTCCCACAGTGGAGCACACACAACCCTATATATGGGATCAGTATTAACTGCTTGTACTACAAGAGGCAAGAACGCATTGCAGAAACCCACAAGATAGACTCTCTGATGCTATCAACAAGGCTGGGAAGATGCAGGCTTGGCTAGATTGAGGGAGGAAAGCAAGGGGTGGATCCACCGGGTGTCCAGAGAGGGAAGGACCCTGTCAATATCTCACAGGCCTTCACAAACTACCTACGCCAGGTATACCAGTTGAGGATAGGGCAGGAACCGGGCAACCTGGAAAATTTAATCAGAGACACCCTAGTCCCAGGACTTGGGGAGAGGCTAGACAGTCACTGGAGGTGGAGATATCTGAGACGGAAATTTACGAGGCTCTGATCCAGCTAAAAAGTAGGAAGTCCCTGAGACCGAAGGGATTCCCCTGCATCCCCTAATTCTCCAAATGTGTGAAGTCCTGCATTGAAGGCCCCATTAGGGCATGTATGGCAAGGTTATACTGCCCATAGACATGCGACAAGCCAATATGGTCCTTATCCATAAGCAAGGGAAACCGCCTTTGATGTGAACAAGGTAGCGACTGCAACAGACACACTGTAGACAGGCTCCATTTTCAACCCAACTTCATTCTACCTTAACCCTCCCCATTCAACCCCGATCTACAGCTGGACATCACCCAGGCATCCCCGATGTCTGAGTGATGACAGTGGTGCGTGGGGAGTCCCTGGTGAGCTCCACCGCGGCGCTGCATCTGAGTTGGGCCGCCGCATGGTGCTTAGAGAACCCTGCTGCTACTTTGATGGTCGACCCTTGCATGGTGTGAGGGGAATGGTGGTGAGATAATGGAGCTTTGTGGGGGACAACCGTCCTGCCCTGCCTGAGCCTGGGATGCCAGATGGGCCGTGATGGACCTCCCCTCGCCCACTGACCTGAAGCCACATGCACTGCCTTGTTAAAAAGGTAAGTCTGTGCCCGAGGAGTTGCTGTACCTCCCTTTGGAGCTGCACGCCTCCAGTGCAGAAGTGAGGAACCACTGTCCGGCGGCTGGAAAAGGCGGGCAGCCCATACCACAACTGAGGTGCTCTGCCAGGTGCTCGAGGGGACAAGCCAACTGCAACTTGCATACCTCACATAAGTGAGAGACACATGCCCTAGCGCCTCACAGGGACGGTGGTGTGAGTCTTCCACCTAGGACACAACTATAATCCCAGGAGCATCTAGTGGCCTACCAAATCTCGACTGCCCAAGGAGGTCTCACACCGCCCGACCTGTAGCCTTGAGCATCCTGCTGGAATTGGCCTTAAAGATTGTGTGCTTACTGACCACCCCACTCACCCGACCACAGACAAGCCCTGCCCGGACTGCTGCTATTTCGCACATCCTGCTGGTTCGGTGAGCACTGGGCGGGCCCTCTCGCTCTTCTTAAGGAGACGCTGACCTGTTTGTGTCCCCTGCTGCTGTGGGGGAGGTGCACGGCCCACGCGCTACTGTGCAGATGGCAACACACAACTAGGCCTGCTGGGGATGGAGGTTCTCTGACGGTCTTTAGAAGACAGTGGTTAACAAGAATCTCCTCCACCTCTGAACACGTCCACTTAAGGTCTTTTGTTGGACTTTGGGTGCAGCTGATCCCTCCTTTGGAACAGTGCTCTCACTGCTTTGCCTGCTGCTATGGAGGGCAGTGGTTGGCAAGGACGTGGGCGCTGTGTGTATGGGGGGGGGTGTCTCCATTCCCCTCCATGGTCATTATTCACTGCCTGGACCTTTTTGGGAGATTTTCCTTTGCTGACACCCCCTCTGGACTGCTGGACCAGCAAGGCCCTTTGACCTGGGCAGTCTTTCTGAGCTCTCTGCGATCTCTTTACAGCGACTTCCATTATCCCACATGTGAGTATGAAATACATGAAGGGTGACTGCTGACTGTTCACAAGACTAGTGGTGTGCCACTATCACTCCACATCCGAGCACACAGGAAACTCCTGCAGCCTATCCTGCAGATCCAAGGGGGTGTTTTCACACCACATCCTGAAATAAATGGTTGCTCCTCCCATAGCTTGGTCCATATTGTACCCATGGGGAAACTCAGGACCAAAACTGCTGTCACCCAGCAGAATATAGAAGAACCCTCTCATCCTCGGACTGTGGCGACTGAGAAGATGGATCCCCCGCCAGCATCACTGCAACTCCACTTGGATAAAATATTTGCTGCTATTGCAGACGCAAAGGAGACTCTCTAACAAGACATCAGTTTGGTATCTGTGCCTGGGACTGCTGATGCCAGACACCACTGGCTGGCTGACCACGTCAAAATCTTGGAAACAACTGTGACTGAACTGCAATCTGATCACAAGGCACTGGCCTGCAGAGTGGCAAACCTATTGGATAAAATGTGAGTCTTAGGACACCTGGCGGAGGATGCAGAGGGGCTTAACTACTGCAATAATATCAGAGTGGTGGTCTCCCCGAAGGAGTGGAAGGAAATGATATGGTATCCTACCTCGAACACTGGCTGCAATAGGAAGTCGCTCCAAACCTGCTTACAGCCTTCTTCGCTCTGGAGCAGACTCACAGAGTGCCAGCCCGCCGTCTTGCCCCTGGGAATAATACTCCAGAAAGTATGGACTACAGGCACTTCACAGTGAACAATAGCAAAGTATCTCTTTACCCTGACTTTACAGCAGCCATCCAAGCAAAAATGGCCTCCTTCTTGGAAGTAAAAAATGAATCTCAAAGGGAAGGCTTACAGTCCTCCTTGATATTTTCTGCCAGGCTGAGGATCATCTTAGATGGCAGCAGGCACTTTTGTGATGACCCAGATGCAGCTAATGGATCGAGGCCTGTAAAGCAGGTTCTTTTTGCCACCGTCTCAATGTGACACAGACGCTCCCAGAAGTACACTGCGGAAATGCCCGAGGAAAGACCTGAGGAGTCTGGCTCTGAAGAAACCATCCTCATCGTAGACAGAGCGGGAGCCTGCGGCTGCACTTCTGCACAAGTGGGGCTCAGACTATGGCTCCCATTCAGACTCTGAAACTTCTCTGGTGCATTGTCGGGCCCTTCCGGCTGTGACCTCATGATCAGTGGACGACCTGATCTGAGATACTCGGAGGTGATCGAGGTACAAGCATGTCTCTGATGGTCTGACGGTTGCCGCACATGTTTTCCTGACAGTGGCTTTCTGAGGAGTATGGCTGTGAGGACTTGATTTTCAGACAGGAACCCCATTACTCATCCTGTGGCCGGGACGGGGAGGGAGCAGGGGTTATACACTGAGGGAAGACGTGTACTCACAAGATGCACCTATAGGGGAGCTGATTCGACAGAACACCTCGCCTTGCAAGATGGCCTACACCTCCAGGATTGCCTCCTTCCAGACACTTGGAGGCGATGTCCTACTGAAAACATTCATATTTACAACTTTGGGTGGCAAGCTGTTGCTGCACTGCTCTTAAGATAGGGAGTTCACAGTTGGGGGTTGTTTTCTTTTCTTTGGGTCTGTCTCCGGGTCTATATTGTATGTTAAAGGGAGGGCCTGGGATAAAGGGAGGCTGTGGAGAGATTGGCGGAGTCCGCATGCTTGACCCATGTGAATGCAGGACACACTTCACACTCAACTTTCCTGACTTGGAATATCCGAGGTACGGACTCGGCAGGGACACCCTTTGAGCTTGTCCGCTCTCATTGATCTCGAGAGCTTCTTCGTTTTCATCACTCGAGCAAGTTATTAGGAAGAGACTTCACCTTAGGGAGTGTCTACGCCTCAAACCAAGAGTAGATGGCCTTCTTTTGCTTGCCCTCTACCCCTTTGGCAGCATTGATTACAAATGCAGGAGGGGCCTCCTGGATTTGTCCACACCTCTGCTACCAAGGGCGTTGGCACATAAAATAGCTGAAGTCTTTAGGGACTGGTCATCTAGATGGGAACTTTCTGACTCATGGAGAACCCTACATGGGACGACACAAGATTATTCATATTATTCTCCTATTCATCATTTCCATGCTCGCCTGGACCAATTTGTTTGTTCGAAGAAATTTAGCCAATATGTGACACATTTAGAATATCTGGTCCGTACTGTATCTGACCATAGCCCCTTGCTGTTGCGATTCTGGCCAGTTGAAGAATGTCTGGACATCCCCACCTGGTGTCTGAACCCACAGTCACTGGAGGATGTTTGCTTCAGGGACTCCCTGGGAGAGGTGATAACCCAATACACTTGACAATGAAAACTCTGCCTCCTCCGGTAATGTGGAATGAGAGGCCTTCAAAGTGGTAGTCTGAGGACATTATTTGAGCCAACCAGCTGGTATTAGGAAGATGTTAGGCAGGGAGCTGAGGGTGCTAGATGACCGATTATATAGGCTTGATAATGCCTTCGGCCCGGATGGAAATGCTGTAACTCGCATTCAGAAGGCTTGGGAACAATACAGTGCAGTACTAGAACTCCTGTGCTGTCATGACTATAAAAACTAGATAGCTAGGCCATATGACGAGGAAGGGTGGCAATGCCTACTGTTAGCCTGGCTCATTCAACCAGAAACACACTGTGCCCCTATCACAAAAATTCAAAAACTGGACTGTTTAACACTTTACTCTCCCAAGGCAATTAACACCACATTCTTCAAGCACTATGAGACATTGTATGAACACCTAGAAGCTCTAGCTTCAGACTCGCAGACTGCCTTTTTACAACACCTTCCACTGAAAGAGCTCCTTCACAAATTCTGAGATTCTCTGGGAGGCCAGTGACATTGCAGGAACTTTGGTCCACCATAAAGGGGAATGGCATTGGGGATGAATCCAGGCCCAGATGGTTTGCCTGCAGAGTTCTCTTCCACCTTCACTGTAATTCTGGCCCGAAACTACCCATTGTATGCTGAATCCTTGCAATGTGGGATGCTGCCAGCAACCACATGAGATGCCTTTGTGGTCCCCCTCCCTAAAACACAAGCACAGGGAGCCCCCACTACAGCATTCCACCCCATGTCCATGCTCAACAGGGACTTCCAGATCCTTAGAAAGGTCTTGGCCCTTCAGCTACTTCCACACGTGCCTGCCTTGATCCATGAGGACCCGAATGGCTTCATTCCCTCTCTCAGTACTTCCCTCAATTTGAGGAGACTCTATCAAGTCCTTTATCGCCTGGAGGAACAATCATGTCCAGGTGCCGCCGTTATGGCAGTAGGCGTGGAAAAGGCCTTTGACTCGATCAGATGGGATTTTCTATTTGCGGTCATGCAGAGGATGGGCCTGGGCGAGCGCTGGATTAACTGGGTCAGGCTATTCTATTCAGCACCTACAGCTCGCGTTAGGACAGGATCTGTAATCTCCTCACAATAGAAAGTCTTAAGACAGTGATTCCTCCTCCCCACTCTTCTTTTTGCCTTGGCCATTGAGCCGCTAGCGGAGCTCTTTCGGCAGTAGGGAGTGGGTCCTGGAACTGTAGTGACAGGTAGGGAACATATAATTTCCCTATACACAGATGATCTAACGCTCTACTTGGCGGAGGGTCCAAGAGGAGCGTAAAGTACCTTTTGCCATCTGGGTGGATTTGTGCCGCTTTCTGACCTCCGGGTCAACAAGGCCAAGACCTACTTGTTCCCCATATTACCGGGAATCCAGCGATCACATGCGGTTCCATGAGAATTGGCTTGGTCCCCTTCTTCTTTTTAAATACCTGGGTATCCAGATCTTCCCCTCACTTGGGGACCTCTAGGAGGGCAACTTGGGTAAAGTGCTTAGATCTCTTAAGTCCTGTTTCCCCTTGGCGATCCCTTAAGCTGGCCATTCTGGTTAGGATCTCAGTATCCACGATGGTGATGCTCCCTAGATTGCTTTATTTTTTCACTAATCTCCCGGTTAGCGTACCCCTCTCCTGGTTCCGACACGTAGACTCCTTATTGTGTGATATGATATGGGATGGGGGCTGATAAAACAGTCTCCCTGGGGGTTCTTCGCTGTCCTCCTGATGAGGAGGGGAATCTGCGGGCACCAGCCTTTGAGTTGTACTTCCTGGCCTCACAGTTACAATGGGTACCCCACTGGTTAGCAGGGACCAGATTAGGAGAATTAGGCGCAGTGGGATTGTTTCATTATAAGGATCTGCTGCTGGCAAAATTATTTTCCCCAGCAAATACCACTCCCCAACCTGGATTGCTATTAGTAACAGCCCTCTGATGTTGGAAGTGCTGTGTGCGCAGAATGCGGGGACTCCCCTTTTATGCGCCCGATTTACCACTGGCGGGCCTAACTCATGGGGATCCTCTCACTTATTTTCTGGCTGGGCAACTACTGGTTTGGTAAGACCAGGTCTGACCTCAGCCGGTGACTGTTTTCAATTGGGTACTCTACTCCCACTGAAGGATATAGTGGAACAGTATGGTTTGCTGGTGGGTCAATTACTAACTTACGAAGTGTTGCCTCTGACCTTTGGGGATTTATGGGAATTGGACTGGAGGAACTGACAACACATAAGTTCCTACGGATGCTGGTATCTATAGGTATGGCACGACATTCGATGCAATGGTTCTATAGATCACTGAATAGCGTGGTCCGTAATCCTCTGTCAGTACCTAAGCACCAATGGGAGGAAGCTTTGGGATGAGAGCTCACAGACCCAGAGTGGAAAAGAGTACTGGCTTATCCTAAGAAAGTCTCCAGAAATATGCGCTTAAAATACAGTCAATTCAACTACATCCATATGACATGTCTGATGCCCCATAGATTGCAAGGTACATATAGGGTGGCAACCCACGTGGTTGTCCCAGAAGCAAACTCTTAGATGTAAACTTCTGCCATATGCCTTGAGGCTGCCCACAGATCCAGCTGTTCTGGAATAAAGTGATATGTGCACTAAATGCTACCCTAAACAGATCTCTCTCATGCTGCTTGAAGGTTTGTTTGCTAGGACTGTTTTCCAGACCCCGTAAATGCAAGGCAGGCTCTTGGTCCTTGAATGTGGTTTCAGTGTTAACAAGAAGATGAATAGCGATGGCCTCGAACGTTCGCGGTGGGGTCCAGTTGTGAACGCCTGGATGACTATTGTTACAGTGTGGAGTAGAGCTAAGAAGAGAGCTTTGCTTTGCAAAGATGCTAGGGGAGTGAGGTGGTGGCCACTGGCAGGCCTGTGGTCGGAGGTTTTGGAGGCCTGGGACTACCCAGAGGCATTTTCGGAGGGGAGCTCTGACAGGGAAGATGAACTAGATGAAGTAAAGAAGTTATTGGGGATCCATCGGGAGATGCAGCGAGAGAGGAAGGTGAGATGTGTGGATGACAGTAGGACTTGCTTTGGTCCATTCTCCCCACCCTTCTCTTCCGACAATAACTGGCGATATTGTGTGCATATCCCTTCCCCCGTTGCTCGGATGCCCGCCCCACAATCCTATAATGCAGTCTCCCTCACAGACTTTCTGCAACAGACCATCCTGGGTCCACTTAATGGTTTCATCCTCTTCCCTTTTTATTGGTATAGCATAGTAATACGTAACTGACCCATGAGACAGCTTAGTTCCTTGGATTTTTTCTTTTGCTTTTTGTTTGGTTCATTGTTTACTATTGTATCTACTGACATCTGTGAATTTCCCCTTTTTTTCCCCTTTTTTTCTCTCTGACGATAGAGACATAGTCCTGACAGACGAGATCTGGTGTGAATCAGCAATCACTAATGTTGTAATTTATGTTCTGAGCTTTAGACCACAATTACGGTACTGCGTTACCCACAGACTTGTACACATACTCCTTACTTGCAGGGCAACCCAATAACCCCATTACATCATTTATGCATGGATATATAATCTGGGATAATGTACAAATATTTTTGCCACTGCCTGAGGACTAGAAATATTGAAGTGAGAATGTTGGAGGTGTTCTAATAAAATGCCAATAAACATATGTTTAAAAAAAAATAAAAAAGGAAGGAAAACTGCCCAAGGAGTGTGCCTCCTATAACCCACCCAATTTCACTCCTAAACGTGGAGACCAAAGTTGTAGTTAGGATATTGGCGAATTAACTGATATGGAAGGTGGAATCTATTGTCACCCACTTCAATCAGGTTTTATGCTGTACAGAAACACAAGGCATAATCTGATATGCCTGTTTGGGTACCGGCTGAGGAGCCCGGTGATTCTGCCTACCGTGGATGCTAAAAAAGCATCCATCTCAGTGGAGTGGCCGGATCTGATGTCAATTCTGCCGAAGAGGGGCTTCAGCCCATGCTTTCTGGCCTGGGTCTCACTACTGTAAAGGGACCCGTTGGCCTGAGTCCGGGCCAGCGGCACGATATTGAGGGAATTTGGATTGGGAAGGGGCACACAACAGTGGTGTTCATTGTTCCTCTTATTGTACCGCTGATGATGTGAATGCAGGGTATGTGTTGATGATTGGGCAGAAATGGGACCCAGATTGGGAGGGTGTAATTTTTGCTTTATGCAAATGATATCCTTCTATACCTGGTGGACCCTGATAGATCGGTTCTGAGAATCCTGTTTGTTCTTTAGTTGTACCTTGTACCTTGTTTTCTCACTGACTGACTTGTCACCACAGAGAGACTAGAGTTGCCCCCTGAAATGGTAGATGAGATACTTTACATATTTGAGATCTATAGAACCACAAATCAAGATCTATTCATCTAAATCTATAGGACAGACTGGATGGTGATAGGATACATGTGGGGTTTAATACATCTCCCCAAGTTTGTCTGAATCCTACAGAGCACCCCTTTTACATTCCCAGACTGGTTCTTTCAAAAGGTGGAAGTGGTAACAACACTACTGCTGTGAGGCGGAGGTATACAAAGAATAGCCCTCTCCGCCCTGACAAGGAAGCCCTGCGACTGGGGAGGGGGGCAATCCAAACCTTGCAACTTTACTACTGGGCAGCCCAGTTGCTAGTGGCCAGCAATTGGGCTTTCGTGACACAACAGGAACCCCCACTAGTAGCGGACAGAATGGCTATGGCCCAGAGAGGTTACCTGAGCCAACTTTACGGGATGAGTAAGAATATTCAATTCCTCACCCCAACGGCCAAAGTAGGAAGGATTTGGGGGAGAGCGACAAGCATATTAGGATGGAAGGGAAAACGACACTATACACTCAGCTCTGGGAGGCTAAGGTGTTAAAATGGGGGCTACAAGCAGTATAAGGACCTGGGAAATTAGACCTAATAAGTGTCTAACATTTGGGGGATATTTGGCAAGATGGTGAGATGATACTGTTTCCCAAGCTAAGGGAACAGTTTGATATGATGGGCAGTCAATTTCTCCGTTATCTGCGATTGAGACAAATATTACAAGGCTACGGGGGCTAGCTGTGTGATGGCACATTGGAGACGCGACTATAATTCAGAATTCTGGGAGTCCCACTACACTAACATGCAGTCCCACAAACCTACACCACACTGCTTGCCAACAGCCTGCCACCCCTGGATATGCTAAGAAGCAAATGGGACCTGTGGGGCCTAGAAGACTAAGCATGAGGGGTGGCTTGCCAGTACCCCAGAGATGTGGACATACATGCAGGGTTCTGGTTGGTTCAGCTAAAAATACTTCACACTGCCTACTTCATGAGAACCCAGCTATTCAAAATGGGCAGAAACAATGATGACCAGTGCCTTAGTGTACCGCTAAAGAGGCACACTGTGGATTTGCTCTCTGATAAAGGAATACTGGGACGAGATCAGCGGCTGGATATCCCTGGTCATAGAGTGCTCAGTTAACCTGACCCCTCAATTGGTGTTGATGGGATCTGGGTGAGCAAACCCTGGACATATATACTCTGCTCTTTTGTAATGTTTTATTGATGGTGGCAAGGCAAGATATAATTAGATACTGGAGAGTGGTCTCCATCTGGACATTAGCCGATTGGGGGTCGAACTTAAACTGGTGTATGAAAGCCCAGGAGCTAGTGTACCGAGCCTGTGGTTGCCCATGCAAATTCAAGAGAGTGTGGGGGCCTGGGAGAAATGCACAAGGGGACTTAAAGTGGGATGCGATTGGAGGCCTGCCCGGAACAATGGTAATACCGTTGGTGAAGTAATCAGTGGGGTCGAGTAACCAGCCAGATGCTTGCGACTGTGCGGGGTGAAACCAGATGGGTCCAACTTTTCTTTTTGAGATGAAAAAACATAGGGCCTGATTACAACTTTGGAGGAGGGTGTTAATCCGTCCCAAATGTGACGGATATACCACCCGCCGTATTACGAATCCATTATATCCTATGGAACTTGTAATACGGTGGGCAGGATATCCGCCACATTTGGGACGGATTAACACCCTCCTCCAAAGTTGTAATCAGGCCCATAGTGTTTTTTGCTTTTTAGCCACTCTCTAGATTGATTGCCCACCAGCTTCCCTCAAAGTTTTGCAACAACCATGACAAAATCGAAAAAAAAAGAATCATTCACCAATCTAAAAGGCTACCATCCTTTGCCAGACCCATCCATTGGCTTTGCTAATGCTTGTTTCAATTCCTTGTATGAAACCGTGGTGAGAAAAGAAAGTCGTGTGCAAGCAGGAACCAAAGCACGTCAAAATCTACAAGCTTGCAAGGTTACTTTGTTTACGATGCAGAATGACATCCTTGGAAAAGATCTTGACATGGATTTTTTTTTTTCTGTGAGAAATTCACTACCCTGCATGTTGAGCTCAATCATGGTTCTTTTGTTCTCAGTCGGTGCCACTGGTCAGTGGTGGTGCGGGCGGGTGTGAATGCCTTTGGAAGGTGGGGTGCAAAGTGTAGCCTTAGACCAGGTCCTGTGGGCACCTCTCGTTGCATATGGAAGAGGAAAGTGGGGGTTGGCCTCCTACGGAGAATAGGACAGAGGGCTTGAGCTGTACGGCCAGTCCACACGGAGGACAGAGCAGGGGAGTTTGCAGAAAGGATTGCTTTTGTGGAAGATGGATGTAGTAGATCAGTAAAAACCCACTGCTTATGACCTCACAGTAGTAGTAGCAATGAAAACAGAAGTGAACAACCTATCATCATTTTAAAATACTTCTCCAAGCAAAGACATTTTAGTATATCCACGGGGTCATCCTCCATAATGCTCTGCTAAAGTGATGTGCAATGACACCAGTGATGACATCGATTTCATTTCTAATTCTATCTGTCGTATCATGTATGAGATGTTCTTTTGGAGGGTGACTTATGGTTTTCGGCGCCAGAGCAGGAGTTGTATTTGTCTAACTAACCATAACTGCTGAAACATTTAATTTGATAATTTTTCCAAATCTATATCTTCTTAAACCCAAGTGTGTGGAAGTGACACTAACTGGGGAAAATAAACATGATGTATAAAATCCGTTCAGTTTTATTCTACAATGGTTTTTGGAAAAAAAAAAATTCTTAATATACATGTAATTTTTTTTTTGCTTGGAGTCAACAATGCTACATCACTACACAACTAGCATTTCAATTCACTTTGTCCCTCTTGTTAAGATATTTAAAAGGCAGGGCTGAGGTTCCCCAAATGTAGACCTACTCTGTATGTCACAGGAATTGGAAACTAAAGATGGACGTTTGTCTCAGATTGAAAGTCCCATGCATCTTTTTGATTAATTGCCGAATTTAAATGCAGTGGCTAATATGTGGATGCATTTGGTTGCTGTAAAGGGGAGTCCAGACACTATATCCCCTGTAAAAGAAACACAAAACAAGTCAGAAGAGCTAAAAGCATATGCTGGGCTGGGTCACCCATTCTTCAGACTCCAAAGTTGCTTGCTCTTCATGGGCATAATGAGCATGACAGTCGCCTTTTGGAGCCTGTGGCAGGAGGGATCACCATGAAGGACAACGTTCCCAAAATACCCATCTCTCTATGCTGCAGCCCTAAATGACAGAGATGGATTGGACAAGCAATCTTTTATTGTTAATTACATGATGCAGTAGAAGTCACTCGTTAAATTATCTGCCACTAGACTTGTAATGTTGGCAGTGCTTGTAGAAGGAAACCTAATAGACAGAAAATTACTACTATATCGTTTTGTTTCGATGCCCAGCAATTACTCTGACCATTGTTAGGCTGTCTACAAAGCACAAGGCCTTGTTCAGTATTTGTAGGCGTTTGTTTGAAATGGAGTACATGAAGTGTTTTTAGAGGGATCAACTTGTATTAATTTGCATGCTTTTTCCTTCCAGTTACGTTTTGTTTTATAGTCTTGATTGCTCTTGTTTTTTTTTTTAGGTTGGCCTTGTGTATATGTTCAACCTGATTGTGGGGACTGGAGCTCTTACAATGCCGAAAGCCTTCGCCATGGCTGGGTGGCTCGTGAGCCTCATCCTCATCATGCTGCTTGGATTCATGAGGTAACCATGTTAGCAAGTGACTTTCTGCCCTCCCATCTCTTCCTTCATCACTGCTCTAGCTCTTCTTCTCTGTCTTCATTTCCAGCTTGCCTCGTTTTTTTTGCTCTCTAATACCTGCATTTTTCCTACTTCTTTGCTGCAACCTCTGCTTTGCTTTTCCTTCTGTCTCCTCTCTTTCTGTAGCCTCAGCCATTGTTGCCCCCGTCTTTACATCCTTCAATATTTACCTGCTGCCTCTCTGTCTTTCCCTTGTCAACTTCTTTCCTTTGAGCTCTCCTGTTGACTTTTTTGTTTACTGCACTCATCCTTCCGCCCAGCATTATTATTCCAGATTTCCTCTTTTGTTGCTTTGCAATGTTTTGTTTTTACATTGTCTGCAGGGAGATCTTTCTGCCTGTCTTAGCCCTCATCTTTTTTGCCATTCACTCTTTCATTATTCCCTTTTCACTTCTAATTTCTTTTTCCTTGTTAATTTGTTTCCTCTTTGCTGCCTTACATATAAAACTGCAGCTTCTTCTTTAAGAATGTTCTCGCCCTGAATTCCGGCACATGAAAGAAGGTGGCCTGCAAAATATCTAGATGATGATGCTTCATTCTCTATGCTCCAGCTTCTGTTAGCAGCATGATTCAGCTGTGTGTGTCTAAATTTGTACTATAATGCAGACCATGGCTGCTTTCTGCACAACCGCAGCCTCTGTTCTTGCTGCATCCTTTCTAGCTGTTCTGGTGGAGTCTGTGCCTCTCCTTTTGTCACCAGTCCATGTGTCCATTTGCCATCCGTACCCTGTACTTTCCTTTCTCTCTGTGTAGCTACATGACCACAACATTTGTGACAGAGGCCATGGCGGCTGCCAATGCCCAGCTGCGCTGGAAAAGACGAGAAAAGGAGTTGGTAAGGAATCAGTTTATAATACTTCTGTATTAAAGGTGTCTGTTATATTGTGGCTATCAACTAAGAAGAAAAATTATGTTTTTTATTTTGGGCACCACCAAGGTTGTCCAATCAGTAAAGTACAGCGATCTAAGCTCATTTAAGCAGCAAAGGTTCAATATCTTGAAACGAGAAATGGCATACATAGATAACATTGTTGCCACATCTTTCTCTCACCCTCTCTCCCATAATTACAGACAAGATGGTTTCGTAGGCACGTGTCATAACCCTGCCAATGTCACTAGCCTGCAATGTTGAGTCTTATTTGTATTTGATTTATTAAAAAAGTGGGATCCTGTCAAGAATGAGAACTAGCATTCCTTCCAGGTAGTATGCATGTATCATTCTAGATATTACAAATATGATAGAGATTCTTTATCAAGCAAATGTTATATTGTAGCCTCTTGAATTTAATAAATTATTCCTAAAAAGGCACGCCTGTCTTTGTGAGCTCAGGAAGGCCATGAAAGACAATTGTATACAATTATAAGAACCATGTTGATATTAGAAGCACAGAAACATAGGTAGTGAATAACAACATAAATAAAAAATACAGTACTATAGTAGCTCTTGAACTCTAAGTCATGCAACCACCACCCCAATCCACCAAACTTATGGTGATTCCTTCCATGCAATGGGAAGGGCCAGACTGGTTCTTGACCTAATGTCCAGTTTGTAAATTGTGTTCAGTGTTTCTTATGTGGATACTTATTGTAAGGAAGTTACCCTTTTTGACTTGGTCACCCCCACTTTTTGCCTGGTATCTGATGCAGTTTTGACTGAAAGTGCACTGGGTTCCTGCCAACCGTGTCCCCACTGTCAGATCTTTTTCCCTAAAACTGTGCAATTGTTCTCCAATTTGCAATACATTTGCACTCTTCCCCCCCCCCCCCCCAAGGCCCTGATAAATGGTACCCCGGGTACCTAGGGCATGGGTACCAAAGAGAGAGCCTAAGGACTGCAGCATGTATTGTGCCACCCTCAGGGACCCCTCATCTAGCAGATGGAGACTGCCATTGCAGGATTTGTGTCTTGGTGCAGCTAAAAGTGAAAACGGAAGATGGCACACTGCCTGTGTGCCCTGTCCTCAAACACTGCATGCAATATATGTAAGTCACCCCTACAGCAGGCCTTACACCCCTAAGATAGGATGCATTATATTACATGTGAGGTCATATCTTCAAGAGCAGATATGCCCCTGCTATGTCTCTGTCGAATCTTAGACATAGTGAGTGAGCAGGGAAGCCATTTTAAGTACATGTGCTGTACACTGGCCAATACAAGTTACCCACCTCCATGAAGGCTTCACTGAAAATAGGGATGTTTGGTATCAAAGACCTAATATTAATAAACCCTCACTGATGCGATTGATCAATATATGTATACATGCATCCAGAGGGCACCGTAGAGGGGCCCACTGAAAACTACCAAATACTTGTGTGCGGACTGACTAGTTTTTGCCAGCGTGCCATTACCAGACTAGATTCTGGCCCCGTAAGGTGAGAACTTTTTCTCTCGGGCAATCCGAGATGAAGCCTGTTCTGGGCGAGATGTTTACACACTCCACCCAACAGGATGACCTGCACATCTGTATTCCAAGGCAGGGAGCTTCAAAGAAGCCCACCGCTCTTGGTATGCAGATCTGGCTTCACTCAAAGGATAGATGCCACCCCCCAGCCCAGGGCCCATTTGGTACCATGTCAGGCAGGAAATTTAGTATTCAGAGAAGTGTGTCTAACCCCTCAGGTCAGTCCACCCCCCCCCCAAGGTGAGCTGCCCGATGTGGACACCACATTTAGAATTTTACTATCTTGATTTTGGCAGAAGTTGCAACTCTGGGACAGGGTTATGTCCGCTTCCCACAGGAAGTGGTCATATCAGGGGCATAGTGACCCTCAAGGGTAAGTAGCCCATTGGCTACTACCCTACACTCCCCTAAATTCAGTATTTAGAGGTGCCCCTTACACTAGGAAATCAGATTCCTGCTGCCCTACAAAGAAGGAGGACACATGAGCTCCAAAAGCAAAGCCTGAGGAAGAAGCACCTGGCTTGACCCCCAGCCCTGCTGGGCTGTCTACTGTTCCCTCAAATTTGCACCAAATGTGGCTCATCCTGCAAACTGCTGTGCCTCAAAAAGCCTGGGAGGCCTGCCTTCCTTCAACAAAGACCCAGGAACTCCATTGGAGCAGTGGAGCTGCTTCCCTGAATCTTGCAGGCACCTCAAGAGACCTCAGAGGACTCCGGACCACACAAACCGACACCTGAAGGCACCACTGCACCGTGCTGCCTAGCCTGAGCTGAAGTGGGCCGACGGTGCCAACATGTTTCCCCAGCCCTCCAGAGACAAAGCACACTTTGGACTTGCCCACTGTAGACTTACTGACACCACCTGCAGCCTCTGCCAGTAGACCCCCTCAACTGCGGGTGCTCCCGGTGGAGAAAACTGGACGCCTCAAGACACCTCTGCACCCTTGGCTCCTGGCCCATGGAGAAGTGGACCGAAAGTGTCCCTCCATCCCCGAGCGTCTCAAGTCTTGAACTCACCTGTTAGTTCTCCCCGACTGGACTCCCTGTCTAAAACTGAAGCCTCTTTTCACCCGGACTAAAATTGGTCACCCAATGCCATACTACACCTCTGCACCCAGCTGCCCCAGTGCTGCCCTTTGTGACCTGTTGGTGTGGTCCTGACCCTTACCCAATACTTACCTCAAGTCTAGAAGATTGGTCCCGTAAGTTGCTATACTATACCTGAATGCAGTACTTGTTTTTCTCTCCATAGGATAGCATTGCGCTTCTGAAAAATGCACTGTTGAATGTTCGCCCAAAACGTACTTGCCTGATCGTATTGATTCTGGTACCTAAACATTTATTAGAACACTTGTTATGTTTTTTTGTAAATTGTTGTGGATCTCCTTGAGTCGTGTGTCTCATTTATTGACTGTGTGTGTATTTGCAGATGTCTTAGTCCTCTCTGATAAGCCTAAGCCTGCTCAACCACACTACCCCCTAAAAAGTGCACCTTGGGATTGCTTGAGTAAGTCACTGATCAAAAAAAAGAAAGGCCGAGGCGTACAGTTCAATGAATGTCAGATTTTAAATTTGCATTGTTTTCAGCTAGATGCATATGACAAAGAGAAAATTCCAGCATGCTTGCATCAGAAACCTATTCAACTCTGAATGATAGGCATTTAACTGGACTCACTTTATACTGTAGCAATTAGAACTCCCCATTCGTTTAGAGAGCTATTTAGTGTATAATGGTACAAGCTCGATGTATGTATGTAAATTATTTGTGTCAAATCACTACTGTTCTATTGATATAGGAACCGCTATACAGAAACTCATTCTTTCTTGCTGTATCTCTCTTACACACACACACACACACACACACACACGCACTCTCCATATGTTTAGCATTCATACTTGTGATTATCCACGGCTATGTAGGTGTAGAATTTTTAGACATGCCTATGCATAGCGAGGAGTAGAGGTTTAGACTTTCTCATGCCTCATAGACAAATCTACTTGCTTATCACAGCAGCTCATTTGGTTAATATTCCACACTCATGATGCCATCCAGTTAGGCTATTACTTTGTGAATTTAGGGCCTGATTTAGATATTGGCAGATGGGTTACTCAGTCACACCTGTGACTAATATCCTGTCCACTGAAATCTAAATCCCATAGGAAATAATGAGAAATAATGGAAATTAGAGTTCGATGGATGGGATATTCGTCACCATTGGGACGGAGTAACCCATCCACCAACATCTAAATCTGGCCCTTAGTTTAGTGTGTTGACTTGCATGTGTATGTGCTCATTGTCCACATGTTAACAACTTGCTTTGCTGCCAGTTGGTTTATCTACGGTTGTTGTTGATGTCCCCACACTCTCCTGAATATCGAGTATTATCGTTCTCTTACTTCTATGCAGCACTTGGGCACTTGCACTGGCCTGGTTCACACTCAATAAAATAATCACAATTATATTAAATCTGTTCAGCTTTCAGCTGTGTCATATTACATTCTTAGCTCCTCTTTAATTTGTGTATCAAGTTGCCAATCGGAGGAACTGGAGGTAAGCCATATATAAAACCCCCAGTTTAGCTGACAAGAACGACTGGAAAAGTAACAAGCAGCTAAGGCTGGAGAGCTAAAGAGGGTTGAGACTAAGCAAAAAATGTTAGCCAGAACAGGACAAACAGGAGTCTGTGAAGGGAGACCCTAAATCAAACAGTATGGAACATACCCCTGAAATAGTAAGGTGGAAAGCTACCAACTAGACTGTAAAGTATGTTCAATTTGTAAAGCGCCCGAGTCCTTCGGTGCTGGTATGCAGTATTACACGTATTACTCAGTTCATTTACATTGAAGATTGTTTAAATTGGATTTTGTAGTGTTCTCGCCTACCCTTTGTGCCATGGGCTCTAATCACTTCTGAAAGTAAAGCAACAGGGAGTAAGAGTAGAAGGGAATAGTTATATATCTCAACCAGTCTTGCCATCTATGGAATGCTATCTGAGGGGTATGAGAAAAGATAAAGAACTGAATCCTTTTAGGAAGGCTTTGAAGGCTCACTTTTTAAAACATATTGACTTTACTGGTGGATAAACATTTAGAAGCCTTCGGGACTGAATCACTTTATAAGTGCACCCCTTGACTTTTGTGGGTGTTGTCCAATAGTTGCTTAGCAAACAAAACTGTGAGCAACATGCAAAGCTTGACAAACATTTCACTATAGAGGAGGTTTCAAATTGCTTGCAATACTTGTGTTAATTGTCATTAACATGTCCAACAGTTTAAATAGGAGCCGCTGAACGATCTTGTTATGGATTTTAATTGAAAGTACTAGTTAAAAGAAGTTCTTATCCATACGGAACATCTTTTCTTAGTAAAATATAATAACTGTCACAACCTGGTGACATTGCCTTTGAAAAGAGTTTGATTACTAAGTGCCTGGTTATTTCTAACCATTATTTAAGAGATTTTGCGCTAAAATATTCACATTCGACAAGCAACATTATTCAAACTGGCTCTCATTCTTGTGGAGTCCGTGAGTTCTTTCCAAAAGATGTTTGGGAAATGACAAATTGTGCATCTTGAGCATTGTGGGGAAATATGTAGCAGCTCATCATAACAGTACGGGCTGCTATGCAGGGTCTTTGTTTCTGGTTCTCCACCAAAGAGTGGTTGGAAAATGTAATGAAACCAGAACCTTTTTGAAAACGGGAATAAACTTGTCAGGAAAAAGAGGTCTCCGAAATAGCCTGTAGATATTGTCCCTTTTTTAAATAGTCATCAATGCCCCAGTCTTACCCCTGCCCACTTTACAGTTCATTTCTGAATGTCTTGCAGTGCTTACAGTTCTCAGTAATCATGTACTTTTCAATTTAGGCCTCATTATGAAACGTACCAGAAATCGCACAGATTTCCCCCGCTCTGAGGTACCAAGATGGTAGGTGTTGGTAGCGGAAAGGATGGCAAAACTCTGGGCTATTACAATTTGGACCCTGAGGATCCCCTTAGAAATGAGGAATTGCAGGGGAATCCGTAAAACAGTGTCCAGTTCCCCTGTTAAATCTTCAAGCCCCCCCCCCCCCCCTCAGATTTTCATACAGAGATTTCAGCTGCTTTCATCAGTGAAATCTCCATGTCAAAATAAACTCATCAACTGAAACACCGTAGACCCTCTAATCTGAAGGGGCTGGTAACTACTGTTACAGATGCCATCGGAAATGAATAGCTACTCTTAACGAGCGCCTCAGCCTTCCACCACATTTACCGTGCTCTTCAGCTGCCTTGGTCCCAACCACAGTAAGTAGACTTTCACCGATTTCTTTTATATCTTTTTATTATCTGTTGTTTAAGTGTGACTCAGCCATGTCGGGAATCAAATCTGATTTCAGAATGCACACAGGTCAAATTAAACTGTGCCAACCTACCTTTGCTAGCCATATTAATGACTTTCATCACCCACAACTTTTTAAACTTTCCGATTGCCCTTTATACCAGTGAACACACCACTTTGAAATTGTCTTAAATTCCATGCCAGCCGTCACTCCTGTTTAGCATTCTCCTCTGAATAATTTTTGTCGAAGAGGCAAGTGAACCTTGGTCCGGGTGTGCCTTTACCTGGACTACTTCTTCCTTGCACACTTTGGCTGTGCTGATTTTATGTGTGCTTGGTGCCTGGTTCTGGATTATATGCAGATGCTGGGGGTACTTGGTTGGAGGGCCCTGTCACTGGTGGACCCAGTGGTTGAGATGGTAATGTACAGGGCACAATGAGCGGTCCTTGAACTTAAAACTCTTGGTTTTGAGCTTGGGTGATTTATCTTGGTAAGCACTTTGCCAACCAGTGATTACACACATAGAGTGTGTTCCTGATTTGGAAGTAAAAGCTAGCAGTGCCGTATACCTTCAGTGGGGAGTTGCAGATGACAGCAGCACAGTAGTGAATTATCAAGCCAGTCCATCCCAGGGCTCAATGAAAATGCTGAAGTTAGAGGCAAGGAAACTTAAGGCAACAGAATGGGAGGACCAAAAGGAAACAATGGAACTGGAAAAGAAAAGGGAAAAAATAATACAAAAGCAGGAAAAAGCTGGAATTGAAAAAGGCCTCAGACACACTTCTCTGAAGCGCTGAGATGCAAAGGTTAGTTACAATACTTTATATATATGTATGTTCGATGGCATGTGTAGCTGCAGATACACATGCTATGCATAAGTCTGCCATCTAGTGTTGGGCTCGGAGTGTTACAAGTTGTTTTTCTTCTAAGAAGTGTTTTCGAGTCACAGGATTAAGTGACTCCTCTTTGGCTCCATTGCGCATGGGCATCGACTCCATGTTAGATTGTTT
The DNA here is from genome assembly GCF_031143425.1 of Pleurodeles waltl. Lineage (NCBI taxonomy): Eukaryota > Metazoa > Chordata > Amphibia > Caudata > Salamandridae > Pleurodeles > Pleurodeles waltl. The sequence goes on from NC_090446.1 coordinate 1,114,845,508, forward strand.
TCTTTCCGCCATCTGGTTCGGACGTGTTTCCTTTCGCTCCGATAATTCGATTCGGAAAAGCTTGAAAACTCCTAATTTCTCGTCAGTATTGTTTCGATCGCGTTACACCTTCGATCGGCACAAACATCTTTACTCGCCCTTCGGGGGGTGCACGCCCAACTCTGGCCTCGTCAGGCAGACCGCGTGGAAGCCTCATGGATCGGACTCCATTCCAATTCTGTCCTCGGTGCCACGCTAAATTCCCTTATACGGACCAACACCTCGTCTGTAATCTCTGCCTTTCCTCCGACCATCGGGAAGAAAATTGCGAGGCTTGCAGATCCTTCTGGTCGAAAAAGACACTCCGGGACAGAAGAGCACGGAGACTCAAGATGGCATCAAAAAGCACCGAACATCTCGATATCGAAGAGGAAGAAATCATGCAGACGTAGTCTCCGTTCGAGGATCCGACTCCGACCAGGATTCTGAGAAGGACAGACCGGTCACGGCAGCACAGCACTTGAGTACGCCTGCCCCGGTGTCATCTAAGCCCAAACATAAGGCCTTGGGGACGCCACTGCCGGAAGGCCATGGCTCGACCCGAAAGAAAACGCTCGGTGACCAACCCACCAGCTCGGCACTGAAGAAGGCCATCCCTCTGAAGCCATCGGACTCGAGCCAAGGCTCCGTCTCGGAACCGAGCAAACACCTCTCTTCTCGTCTAAATCTCAAAAATCATTTTCAGAGCTGAGACCATCCTCAACCCCATTTTTTCGATACCGAAGAAGCCAGCTTTGGAGCCGAAAAAACCTAGTTATACTGAGGAGCATGGACTTTTAAACACACTTAGAGAAAGCCATAAATCTACTGAGGAGGACTTACAAATGCAACCAATCATAGAAGCACTGGATGAAAGGCAAGCAAGGATTCATATCCATAAAGAAACTGGCAGAATTTTAACTGCACCTCTTCCAAAACCAAGGAGGAAATTAGCCTTTCAGGAGGAATTGGACACTACACAGCCTCCAGCTAAAGTGCCAAAAACAAAGGAGAGACCTCCACCTCCTCAATTTTCTCCTCCTCAGTCTCCTCCTCACTCTCCACATCTACATATCTCTCCTCTTACCAGTCCTACACCTATGCAGTCACCATCGCACTCATTTGATTCGCAGCAGGACAATGTGGATCCATGGGATCTGTATGATCCAGGTCCCATTCCAGACAATAACCGAGATTGCTATCCCTCTAAGCCTTCCCCACCAGAGGATAGTACCAGCTACACTCAAGTAATAGCTAGAGCGGCAACATATCATAATGTCACCATGCATACTGAGCCATTAGAGGATGATTTCTTATTTAATACACTCTCCTCCACGTATGCAACATATCAATCGCTTCCTATGCTCCTCGGCATGCTAAAACATGCTGACTAGATATTTAGCGAGCCTATAAAGGCAGGAATAAATACTCCTAGAGTGGAGAAGAAATATAAGCCACCTTCTTCTGATCCTGTCTATATTACCCAGCACACGAGTGGGAGATTCACCCTCAAGTACTTCAAAAATACATTCAACAATGGAGAACACCAGACATAGATCTATTCGCCACCAGCGAAAACGCAAAATGCCAAAACTTCGCATCCAGATACCCACATCCCCTATCCAAGGGCAATGTTCTATGGATCAATTGGTCAGGGATATTTGCTTACGCTTTTCCCCCTCTCCCACTCATTCCATTTCTAGTCAACAAATTGCGTCAAAACACGCTCAATCTGATACTCATAGCGCCAACGTGGGCACGTCAGCCATGGTACACAACACTACTAGACCTGTCAGTAGTACCACACTCCAAACTCCCAAACGGACAGATCTGTAGACACAAAACAAAGGGCAGATCAGGCACCCAAATCCCAACACACTCAATCTAGCGATTTGGCTCCTGAGGTCATAGAATTTGGGTATTTACAACTACCAAATGAATGTATGGAAGTAATTAAGCAAGCAAGAAAACCCACCACCAGACAGTGCTATGCCAACTAATGGAAAAGATTTGTATATTACTGTCAATCTAAACAAATTGCCCCTCGTTCAGCATCAATACAAGATATTTGTATGCTATTTACTTCATTTACAAAAATCAAATTTAGCATTCTCTTCCATAAAGATACATCTCACTGCAATTTCCACATATTTGCAAAATATACAGCACAGCTCTTTATTTAGAGTACCGGTTATCAAAGCCTTCATGGAAGGCTTAAAACACATCATTCCACCCAGAACACCACCAGTTCCTTCTTGGAATTTAAATATAGTTCTTACAGACTTATGGGACCACCATTTGAGCCTATGCACTCTTGCCAAATTCAATTTGTCACATGGAAAGTTGCCTTTCTAGTGGCAATAACTTCTTTAAGAAGAGTAAGTGAAATACAAGCCTTTACTCTTGAAGAACCGTTTTTCCAGGTACACAAGTATAAAAGTTGTACTAAGAACAAACCCAAATTTTTTACCAAAAGTGGTATCACCATTTAATGTAAATCAAACTGTGGAACTGCCAGTATCCTTCCCACAGCCAGATTATGTAGCAGAAAGAGCTCTACATACATTAGACATCAAAAGAGCTTTAATGTACTATATAGATAGAACTAATCCGTTCAGAAAAACGAAACGACTATTTGTCGCTTTCCAAAAACCTCATACAGGTAATCCCATATCAAAACAAGGTTTAGCACGATGGATTGTAAGATGCATCCAAACATACTATATTAAAGCAAAAAGACAACTTCTAGTTACTCCTAAAGCACATTCTACAAGGAATAAAGGTGCCACAATGGCTTTTTTAGGGAATATACCAATGGCTGAAATATGTAAAGCTGCCACTTGGTCAACACCACATACTTTCACTAACTGTGTAGACGTAATTTCACAACAACAAGCCACAGTAGGCCAAGCTGTACTAAGAACATTATTTCAAACAACTTCAACTCCTACAGGCTAACCACCGCTCTTTAATGGGAGGACAAACTGCTTTGTAGTCAATGCACAGCATGTGTATCTGCAGCTGCACATGCCATAGGACGGAAAAAGTCACTTACCCAGTGTACATTTGTTCGTGGCATGTTCCGCTGCAGATTCACATGCACCCTCCCACCTCCCCTGGAGCCTGTAGTCGTTTAAGTTACAAACATTTGTACATATGTATATACATTTACATTAGCATGGGCATCTTTTACTCTGTACCTATATACTCTATCACTCCTTCCTTTACCCTCTGCGGGAAAACAATCTAACAATGGAGTAGATGCCCATGTGCAATGCAACCGAAGAGGAGGAGTCACTCGATCCTGTGACTCGAAAACACTTCTTCAAAGAAAAACAACTTGTAACACTCCGAGCCCAACACTAGATGGCGGGACCTATGCATAGCATGTGAATCTGCAGCACTACATGCCACGAACAGATGTACACTGTGTAAGTGATGTGTGTGTATATATATATATATATATATATAAGTATATATATATATATATATAATGACAGAAAGTAAACCCACCATGGATTTGGAAGTTCTCTAATTTGAAGCATCACGAGGTGGTCATTATGGATTGGTGCAAAGGGGCCTGAAGCACTGCCCATATATGGTCTCCTTTTACTCTAAACAAACACCTGAGTATGACGTTGTGTTCTAAAACTCTAACCCAGCCGCAAGAAGAATTGCCTTGGTGCCTGCTCTGAAAATGACGGTCCATAGAGGCCTGGACGTACTGAACACAAGATAAGAAGCACCCCAACATTAATCTTGGTGACGATTGAGCACGCCTTACAAGCCACAACTGTCACAAATGGGCCTAGGCACTGGGAGTAGCAGGCAATTCAGTCATTGCTGAGGAGCATTCTGTGGAGACTCAGAAATACCTTGTGCACATCTGTGCCTTGGCCTCTCCTGCCCTTCATTCAAAGGTGTTTTGCTTGCCCACTGGCTGGTTTAACAAGCCAGTATGAGGCAGACTTTGGCTATGTGACTACTTGGGAAACCAGACATTTACACCCATCTGGAAAGGCATCACCTTTGTAACAAAAGTTGCGTCCCCAGCACATCCTGTTCTCCTCTGAAAAGGTAACCCACATTTAAGGTGTAGCAAGAAAGATTGTGTCCCCATTCTACACAATTGGGACAATTGGCTTACGCAAACACAAGTCATACTACGATACAAATTGCCACCTCAGAAAATTGCAAGACCCAAAGGTAATGGTTCATAGAATGTCATACTTGGATCCTGGGAACTGCACCAGTTGAAACTATGCATTATCAAAACCAGTGAAGTCAAACTGACTAACCAGTACATATATGATATTTCTCCGAGAGGTGGTTAATGAAGACCCTTCTTGAGTAATTTTGGTTATCTGTGTTGGCCAATCAAAGAAAAAGATGCACAGGATGCAACTTGAGAAAGATAGAATAATTAGAAGCGTCTTGAAATTGGGAGCCTTTAATCTCATTTGCCAATCAGATAGAAACATGGAAGCAGATTTCCAGGGTAACAGAGCTATGATTTCGGTAAAGAAGTCATTTACCATGGCAGTTGAGAGAATTGCGGACAGGTCCGAGATCATTTAGTCGTAAAAACTGTACACACCCAGGCAGAGTTGTACTGTGTTGAGAAACTGTTCTTCTTGTGGCATCCATGTCATTACCATGTTGAGGTCGGCAAGAAAAGAACATTTTAGATTATTGCCTTGATTGGAAAAGACTGGAGGGTTCAGGTATTAGGTCATGTCACAGTAGCAGCTGCTGTGAAACCATTGTAGAGGTAGCTCAGACATATGTATTGAAACCACCCAGGGTAGTTGAATTGAGAAAACCTTAGTCCACATTTTTGGTGATGATTGAGCTATTTTTAAAAAAAAGCTGTTTAAAAGATGTAAACATATTTTTGATCTTTTAAAGGTTGTAAAGCTAGCCTTTCGTTTTTGTGTTGGCAGTTTTGTGACTGCGTTGTGTATTTCCCTTTGTGGATGGTACTATGGGATATAGCCCCTTCAATTATGGCTCAATGCTCTAGATAAGGCAGTCTAGAGACTTTGGAGCCTTTTTACACAGGTATATCTGATGGCAACAGTGATGCAAAAATGTATGGCCCTATTGAATGAATAACAGATCAGTTATCTCCAGAGCGATGGAAATATGTGAGAAGAAATCAAAAGTGCAGATATGAAATTGATTGTCTTCCTCAGGGCAAGAGAGAAAATTTGTGTGGCATAATTTTGCCCTTTTTGGAGCTTGAGCATTGTTTTGGAGGAGACTACATCTGCTGGAACTTAGCCTGAGCATCCATTAATCTTAGCAGATTTCCTGGAGTCCTTATTTGCCTCACATGTTCCTTCCCATACCTGTTCTTAGTTCTTTGTCTTCTGGAATACTCTGAACCAGCTAGCTGTACTTTCCACAGCAAGAGAAGAGTTGAAGGATCAGACTTTTAGCAGCATAGTACTGTTGTGCGCTCCACTGAAAGAAACATGACACTGAGCCAGTTTGCCACAAAGAGTATATGTTATAGATAAAGATGCAACAATTAAATGAAGAGGCACACAATCACATTGATAACTAATAAGAATGAAGCTCTGACTCGGTTTGCTAAAGCAATAACAGATCGCTTTTCATGCTTAACACAGAGGACGGTTACCAGTGGATAGTTCAGGATGAACCTCTGCCAGGCAGAAGGTCTGATGAGATATGCATTCCGAATGCTCCAAAGGTGACTTGTCCACCCAAGATAGGTTTCCTGGAGCCACAGTGTAAGTTGCCACATGCATTCCCTTCCCAGGAGGTACATCGACTAAAGAGATAGCTGTATTCTGCTTTCTTTGCGCACTCTCTGTGGTCTAATGTTTATCAGTCCAGTCTTCTTGGTCAGTAGTGCAGGTAGGCTTAAATGCATTGAGCAAGAGATGGCCCCACCATAGATAGCAGGACTTGTCAGTGAAACAACACACAATTATTACCAGTCAGGCAAGCAAGAGATGACCATACATTAATGACCACAGCAGTATTTCTGTTAATGAAAACAGTTGAATTACTATTCCGATGATTAACACGTCCAATACTTTGGAGCAGTCTTTGGGTGGCATCAGTACTGTGTAAAAACAATAACGAAGCCCAGGTTAACATTACTGACTAGCCATTTGATGTGAAGAATGTTTTCTTTCTTTCTGATGGACTTCAGGAGTACACAAAGAATATGGGCATACCCATTTCACTGAGTTTGATCCAGTCTATACTGCCAGATTCCTTCTTATAAGTGGTTAAGACTTCGCACTCTTCTAAAGCTAAAGCCCCCATTCAATGTCCTCCTTCTGCTAAACCCCAGGCCTCTAGCCAGCAATTCCTCTTCAACTGCTTAAACGTCACAAGAGGCAGTTCTTCAGGGGGATACTCCAATAAACCTGTAAGCGCACACTTAAGGCTAAGATGTCCAGTTGACTTCCCAGAGACATCACTTTCCCTAGCCACTCCTAATACTGGAGAAGTGTGCTTGACTGCTATGGGAGACCCATTTTTCTACTCTGGGTCTCCAGTTTCCACCATTAAGTGATGGACAGCTGGTGATTACTAAACGTGTGAAGGTAATGGAGAAGCTCCACTTCGGGTACATAGAGCCCATCCTGCCTTCCAAAGAAGGGATAACTCCCAGATTTCCTTCAACCATTGAGAAGGTTGGCTTCATCAATCATTGGATTTATATGTTGAAAAAACAGTATCTTCCTCTCCAGACGTTAAAAATGTGGGCTATGACTTAGGCACTGGCAGCTGTTCAAACTCTGACTTTGCATCTGCTTTTAGTCTGTGGACGTTTAGAATTGAAACCTTGTTTCATTCTGCAGGCTAACAGACAGTCGCTGATGTTCACTGTGGAGATCCAGTGCAATCAGAACAAAATACATTCTTTCAGCCTGAATGCAGCTTACAAGTCTTTGCCATACGTCTGGCTTGAGAAGCAGCCTTTTTTCTTCTATAGGTCTACAGCTACAAACTGGATGACAGTCTGATAAGGTGATTTCCAGTGATGTGGTTACTAACATCTTGACTGTTCTACTCAGCAGTTTTTACACTTTTGGGTTCTTTGTGGACTGTGCAAGATCCTTTTTGACTCCATCTAAGAGGATCCTTTTAGTTTTGCCCAGTCTGGATACAAAATTGTGGAGGCCGTTCCTCCTACCACACCCCGTCCCAGGAAAGTGTCTTCCATCATGGGGACTGTTGATCTTGAGCACATCACTAGGCTCCCACTACAATATTGAGCATACTACATGCATTCCAGACTTCGGCTTATTCCTGCATGTCATATATTCAGGCTTCTGGATAACTCTAGCATGCAACTTATTTCTGCAGGTTATGGAAGGAAAGTAGTAAATACACTGCAGCTGTGGGCTTTCAGCTCAATATTTTGGGTTCGGGTAGTCGCTACGAACTGGTGGTTAACACCAGTGTTTGGCACCTCTATTGCAAGCTAACGATCAAAGGTATTCAATACATTCCAGGCCTTGACTCGCATCAGCATATTATAGATTCAGGCTTCTGGATAACACTTGCACTGAGCTCACATCTGCTGGTAATGAATGGAGGTAACTGGATAGACTTGTGTTTGGGCTCATACCTGCAGGTCATTGATCCAGACTGTGGGATGACATTAGGATTGGGCCTACAGCTCCGGTGTGGTTCAGAGGTCCTGGACACACACTTGCCATGTACTTGCTTTTGGGTAAATGTTCAGAGAGTCCAGCCATGGTCCTTCTTTCTGCATTGAGCTTATGACAGGTGATTGCTTTAATCATCTGCCATATGGCTAGGGCTCCAATTCTCAAATATAACTAACTCAATATTGCAAGCAGGTATGTCAGAGGAGAAAGTTTCTATGGTGCAGTAATTGACAGTGAAACATGCCCTTCCTTGATAGAAAGCAAAGATTTGCTTTTTTACAGCTCTCTATCTCCATACTGATTTGCTCTGTGGCATAACTCTGTTTCACTGTCTCTGCGTTACAGCCAGCAACAGATCATAGCAAACTATGTACTAACACTTTTATGATTTCTAGGACATCTAGCTGCTCACTTGAGCTGTAAAAACATTACAGTTGGCATATAAATGACCTGTTTGCAGGCAAAAACTAATTTCAGTGCAGGGCGCACCTACTCTGCTTTTATGAGGCAATGCAAGATCTAAAAATCAATTTTGTGAATTCTACTTGCTTTTGAAGACACCTCACCCCAGTAAATATATAGCAAGGGTCATCAGACTTCAGTGTCAAGAGATCTTAGATGAGGGTTTATGAGTGCTCCAGTTAGGCTGCACTTAAAATAATGGATACGGTTTGGATACTATTTAAACTGCAGAACATGAAGGCGAAAGAGGTGAAGGTGCCTCACTAAGACACAGGGCTGTCACTCTGGCACTCACAAAAGGACTGCTCATGGCCACCATCACAGCCACTCATACCAGGCGGAGGAGCAATTCTGGCTCTGGGTCTAACTACTTCTACTGCTAACGAATAGTACTAGGGCACCAGAGAGATGGAATGTAGTCCAGTTTACTCCACTAGAGGTGCAGGTGACTGAAAGTATCTGTATGGAGGACAAGTTAACAGATTCAAACCACAGGGTCACCTCAGCCAGCAGCCCAGGAACAAGCTGAACATGGAGAATGTAATGTGGTTACTGGACAATTTGAGTCAAGTACATTACAGTTATGTTCAAGTAGATTATTCAAGTTAGAAAGTTCCCTTGAATACAGTATAGAAAAGACTGCATTTCTAGATGTAGAATTTACTGTAGACCACAACAACCTACTGAGCCACATTTATAGAAAACCTACAGTAGTCCGTAATGTATTGCATTTATAATCAGAACATGCAATTCATCCAAAGCAAAATATTCATTTCTAAAAGTCTGAAAACATCAAGATAAAACAAAACAATTCTAGAGATTACCAAGATGAAGCTAAAAGCATCACATACACATTTCTTGAAAAGAAGCACTAATATAAAGACATATTAGAGAAAGCCAATAAACCCAGCAGATAAAATTGAGAGACTAGAATTGCATAAGGATACTCCCCAAAAATGTTGTGCAAATGATTCTAGAATTAGATTAATTACAGAACATTCTTCAGTGAGTAACTATATCTTTGATGCCCTCCTCAAACATCAGGACATCCTTATAGTGTATGATGATTTACAGACACATATTGGTATTACACCACAAATAACTTATAACGGGACCAACACACTGCAAAATATAGTGCGTATGAGTGATTCATTCTCTATATGACCAAAACAGAACATTACACTGCTCCCAAGACTTTCAACACTAGACCAGTGTTGACTATCTTACATGGATCACTCTGAAAATGTTATTAGTCAGTGAAGTGCCCTCTAGGACAGGGTTAGATTCTCTTCCCATTCTCTTTTCTGAGCTGGCTGCTTTCTGAACTGGTTAGAATGCGTGAGGTCCGGGTGCCGGGGTGGGGGAGGTGGAAGTGGAAGTGGAACAGGATCAAAGCAAAAGAAAGGAAACCCCTTAATGAATTTCAAGCTTCACACTCACAAAACAACATAAGTTTTGTTTGGAAAAAGTTAAATAAAACGCTTCACAAGACAGCAAGGTGCCACTGAAGCTTCTGACAACAGATTCCTCATACAAGCTCTGTCAAAAAATTACTCCTACGGAGTACTGGAATAATTAAAGAAAGAGTAGTTTCAACAATAAAACTCATCACGTCCGAAAGCTCGATCACAGATTATGTTTTCTTGGGGAGCAAAACCTTATAATAAGGGATTGTGGTTCTGCAAAAAGCAAAAGTGAATCTGAAGCAGCATGCTACCTTTAAGTGTCAGTGATGTTTTCTTTTTAAAGGGGCTGTCTCTTTAATTCATTTTTTTGACTCACTTTTCAACATTTTGTCCTTTCAAAAGAAGAAAGAAACAGGGTTTGAACAATGAAAATGCATGAGTCCTTCTTTGGAATACAAACACAGTTTAAAAAGGAAAACTGAACAGATTGCATTTAGACAAGCAAATGACAAGCAAATGTTTAACAATAAAAGGGTGGGGATATTCAGTATTCGAGAATTTTTATGAAGCTACCATGAAGGAACATACAGTATTGCTGTATCACTTAAATAATAGCACTTATCAACGTTTAGAATGCTATCCAATCAGGAAGTCCGTAACATGGCTCAGAAGAGTGCTATCTGCACTTCCAAAAGACATGTGTAGGCCACTCCACATTGCCCTGGTTATTGTTTTTTGTTCATTGTTGAGTGCAAACCATGGCACTAATTGTCACAGATATACTGAATAAAAAAATTGACAAAGGAGGCCAGTACATGCAAATGGGTAAAGGGAGGGTGGAGCCAATGCAGGTTCACACTTCCCAGTTGTTATTTAAACATTAACTTTTAATAAATATATTGCTGAAGTATGATGCGGTGCTCACTGTCATTTACAGACAGAAACTTTCCAAGAAATGTCCAAAAACCTTCCAACTAACTTGCAGCTTTACTGATAAAACTATATAATGTACTAACAATCTGTGAAAATCGGGTTTCAGAAAACATATTTATTCTTTGCACATAACCAAGTAAAGTGTTCTGATTTGTTTCAATTCTATTAGAATATTTTTTTCATCACACAGAAGTCCAAACAATGGTCTTTCACAACTACTGAGATATAGTTTGGAAATTATTTGTAGAGTTGACTTAGCTATTTAAATGTTGTGTGTTAGGAAAAACCTAACAAAATCCTGGAACTCTGCTGTGAGAAGGAAAATTAATTGTAAGACAAACTGACTTTTGACCTCTGTTTCTGAAATGTGACATGAAATAGATTTAAAGGCATCTTTATTGTTCCTCCACTTTCTGACTGGACAGGATAGGACATTTGGTCTTTGTCAATTTGCCAGAAGGGGCGAGTAGGTCCTAAAAAAAGCCCGATCTGATAAAATATGGCTTGCCATGATGAATGGGCGGGTAGATTTTTGGAGGCCTAACATTGTATTCGCCCAAGCGTTGTTCATTTCACATCTCTAACCAATTAGTCTAAAACACTCTATTTGCCTTGAGTCAGTATATTATTATTGTTTAATTTGTTTCTGAAATACGTAATACCCCAACATACCTGTGAACCGTGTTTTCATCAGTTCAGAGTCATAAATGACAGCATACCTCTCAGCAAACAGTTTCCCTCTTTCACCTTCCCTAGTTTATATAACTTTGCTTTCTATACCAGGTAGGGCCTACTTACTTGGAACTATGTTTGTTTGCAACAGCAGGCTGAAAATTATGCTTTCTTTGGAAGTGTTGCAAAATTTGTAGTTTTTTTATTTGGGGCACTATTAACCGCCAAAGCCAGAGCGTGTTACAAGGTCATCCTGTGGAGTTCAGCTGCAGCCACTGCTTATAATCGGCAACTACATACAAAATGTCCCTATAGCTAAAGCGGCAGTAGAAGTGTCACTTTTACACACATCAAACATTTAATTCAAAGTTGTGTGAAATTAAGCAAAGAAAATGGTATTTTTTAAGCCAGAGTTCCAGACTTAGTTCACTTACATAACACACCATTCAAAGCACAAACGGTAAGGACCTCCACATCACGAGTTGTGGTGCCTGACAGACGCCAATCCTCCACAACGCCGCCTGGCCCACTGGTGCGATCGCACCGCCGTGGCCGGCGGTGAGCACCTCCAAACTGGCATCAGGCCTCAGCCTGTCTGCTGGATTATAGGTCTGCAAACCACCAGGCTTTCCGTGGCGGTCACCCCTCCACAAAAACCCTGGCGGTCACTCACCCGTTGACTGGAATCTCCATTCTTGTCACCGGCACACATATGTCCCCACACATCCCCCCACCCGTCCACACACTCACAGACACCCCCCCTTCACACACTCATGCACTCACATACACACCCCTCAACATACGCATACATCCACACAGACACCCCCCCCACTCACTCGCAAACATGCACACACACGCCCACTCACGCGCAAACATGCACTCAGACACCCCCACTCACTCGCATTCATTCACACGGACACCCCCATACACACAAACAGATACCCCCCACCCCATACAGATGCCCACTTACCTTCTCCGTCAAGGAGGACGTCCAGAAGGGGATGGGTTCTGGTGGTCTTGCATCGCCAGCACCACCACACCAGCAGGACTCCGCCAAGCCGTATTAAGACTTGTAATACGGTGGGCGGAGTCTTGCTGGCATGGCGTGGCGGTGGTGGCGATGTAGCCGCCTCTTCGGAGTCAGACTTCCACCCATAAATGGGTGGAAGTCCTCCAAGGACTCCTAATATGGCGGCACTGGTGGTCTGTTGCCTGCATCGGCTTAGGCAGTCCTGGAAAAGGACCGCTGAAGTCTTAATGAGGCACTTCTGTCTAAAAAAAGACTAAAGAGCTGCAATTTGCTTCGAAGGTAGAATACCATCAAAACTATCTTCAGGAGATAATCCATGCATTTAGATGTTGGGAGAGCAGACAGGCTCTAGATTGTCGCATTCGAAAGAACTCTGTCACATTGCTCCATTTCGAGATGTAGGGAAGACAAAAGGAGCCCTGCATGAGTAAGAATAAGCAGGATTTGAGACCATAAATTCAGGATTGGAAGGATGGATTTGAGCAATGGTTAATTGGGAAATCCTGGTTTTGCCTGTGAGTACTCACAGGTGGAACAGTCTGGTTTACCTTGTCTATTGGTGGCTATTGGAGGGGAACAAAAAGAGCCGGAGCAGACAACAATGGGCCAGCATGTTTTTACTGTGTTGTAGCAGGCCCATGGCATTCCACTATGAAGGGTTTGTGGTTCAAGAGGATGTGCAAGTAAAAGTATTTGTTTATTGTGAATATAAACCAGGGTGGACCTTCTGTATGAGATAAACTTCCTTTATAAGAGTAATTGTCTTCTTTTCCCAGATATCAATAAATACTTCATACTTGTTGCTGTGTAAAGCTGCTGCATGCCCGCACTTGCAGGAAGGCAAGACCTGGGTATTCCGATTTTTCTAAATATTGTTCAGCTTCCTTAAGTGTAACGGGCAGAAGGCAGTCCAGTGGCACTCCCAGTAACCTGAACTTCCTTAAGGGACAAGGGCTTCTGGTGTTAAATGGAGAAACTACAGAAAGGCACACAGCATTACGGCTGGAAACACAGCAGTGGATAATAAACTGGAATCCCTGTATTTAACCAGATGGGAGCTTATTACTCACTGGCAAAGGTGACTGAAAAGATGGCATGCCAGGAGACCTTGGGAAATTAAATGGTTTGAGCAGCTCAGGCTTTCATACAGAGGGCAGCTAAAACTGAAAACTGAGGGATAACTCTGCTAGCATACGTGACACTTTCCAGTGGCTAAATGGCTCTTAGAAGCTTGAAATCCGGTGGTATTGAATTTGGCAAAACCTTACCTAACTAAACTGGTTCTGTCAAACAGTTTTCTTCAAAACAGTTTGCTACAATGAATATTCACCGTCCTTGCAAACCCAACTTGGTGAGTAAACATCTTGACAAAAACATGTTGTCAAGGTTAGTCGGTCTCTGTCTTGTGTGGCACAGTGGGCATAAAAAATGATGTTCTGGAATTTGGCCCAAGTAATTACCAGGTGGTGAGATTTCTTTAAGCATTCCACACACCGCCTTTTTTGTTTTCCTTAAGCAATGTTGTACCATCATGGGATAATTGACGCAAAATGGGATTTTTATTTCCTGTGGCAGAGATTATGTAAAGCATTCCTTCCATCACTTTGTTGTTTGTTGCTATTACAAGGCTAGCAAACCATTGACTGAATTCTACAAAATGCAAGCAACTTGCAGTTGACTGAAGTATTCAAAACAGCAAACTGCACCTCTGCGCATACCTTGCATAGAACTAATGTTGTAGATGTTAACAGTACCTAAACATGGCATGTAAATTTACCAAGCCTTTGCAAGTGGAGTGTCTTCAAATCAAGCACTTCTTCTGTGTGACTAGACTTTGCTAAATACTTCAAATCATATGGATCTACAAGCAGTGTATTCCACAAATAAGGGACTTGGCTGTAGCTCTGTTCTTAACACATATATAGATGCGCCTTGTCACACTCTTTCAGACAAGGCATGGATTCACCTGGACAAAAACATTAATGCAACAGCTAATCAAACAATATGAACATTGGGTGATATCCAAGAGTGTTCTCTGCCATCCAAGTCTCTCAGTGCTCACCTGGCCTTTTCAGAATTTAAAGCTATTCAATTTAGACCCAATAGATGTTAATGTAAGTATAGTTTGTGGACCCACAAGACAAAACAAGTGACAAAACTGTTATTGCAGGCTGAGTGAGTATGTTTTTCTCCTAGAATACTTTATTGTTTATTGATGTATATAGAATGTTTAGGCATGTTTAGGTCTATCTACAGGGAGCATTTCTAATAGACCTTGATCAAATAGAATTGCCTAGTAGCCCTCTTAACATTGAGAAACGGAAGAGCATGTCCGACTTTAAGTCTGGTAACCTGACACTTTTTATTCTCCTCTTTAGAATGAGGGCTCCTCTTCGGACTACTCAGACAACGAGGATCAGGTCCAGGCTGGGCCTGAGCGATTAGAGTCCAGACCCATTCTTTCTGTGCGTGAGTATTCAGCCCACAAGACAGTGTTTGTCTGTGGGACAGCGTGTGTGCCGAGGCGCAGGACAAACTGTGCAAGCCTTCAAGTGAGACTAAATATGCAGGGCATATTGAGAGAAAATAAGGACTACTCAATGTGGCTGTGAGCAGGAGTACCTGAGTAAATGTGTTCTCACAGCAACACAGACTGCATATGTATGGTATTAGGGGAAGGCACAGGATAGAAAGTGTGAGTCCCTTGTGAGTGGACAGAGGGGCATTATGGGGTTGTCAAAGGTCAGGAAAAGCAGCATGATTTTATGCAAAAGACTCCATGTAAGTGAGCTGCCCGACTGACCTTTTAGAAAACAGTTCTATCTTGTGGGCAGCAGCCACGGACCTTGAACATAAGGGGGCATATTTTCTCTAGGTCTGCTAGTCCAGTTGATTCTAGTATGTAATGCAATGGACCACCTGTGGATGGGATTATACCAAGGGGCAGCACATTCTCTTGGTGAAGGATCATGCTGCAATAGATGGAGGTTGAATCACTGTCCGATTCCTTAATCTCAATGAACAAAATATTCTATTGACATTCTGCATAAACTTCTAAACCTCGTTCACAACCGAGTGAAGTGCTCTACAATACGATCATTGGAAAAAACTGAGCTCAAATAGAAATCATTTCATTTAGTTCACCATGTTCTGCTCTGGTATTCATCAACCCTCTGGAGATTCTGAGCAATATTGCCGGGAACCCCAAAGGTTGAGTACCCCATTAATTCCAAGGAACCTAACTGATTTCAGTCCAGTCCATTGTTCATTTTTCCATTTTAAGATGGAATGTATTTCCATTTGAAAAAATTAGGTTGTAGAGTTAACCACTGTAGTAAAAAAATTGAAAGGTTAAACATATTGTAGCACAGTTCCTTTCAGTGCAGCCTTAATGTGCCGAGAAATCAGCAAGGGAGTCTGGGGATGACTTTAATTTGAAGCTTGATAGACACTGCTTATGAAGGGGCAAATAGAAATACTTACTTCAAATGTTGTTCTCTTCTTTTCTTGGTGTTGGTATCTCTAAGGTGACATAATTCCATATCAGTCTAAGCTTTCATTCCCCTCGAGTATTTGCAAGGTGTTTGTCATGCAGCACTTTCCATTAGTTCATGCTCATTGCATTTTGTGCACCAGATATTTGACTAGTTTAAGGGTGCTTGGAGGATAGTTAGCAGTCATAGAATGAGTGCTATTTTGATAGGAATGTTAATTCTGTTTTGTATTGTAATACACAGAACAACGTGGATCAGTGGATTCTTTTGCGATTGTGGAGCGTGTGGAGATGGGTCAGATGGCGTCTTTGTTTTTTAACAAAGGTAAGGATATGTTCTGCCTCATTACACCACCTTAGTGTCTCATCAGTAGAAGCTGCAACCATGCAATCTCCTCACTGAAACAAGGGGGCAAATTCATACTGTACTGTGTCTTATTTTATCAGAGCATACTTGTTAAAATGGCATAAAGATATTGAACTTAGCTGTCCACAGCTAGTTAACAAGTTGCAGGCTCTTGCTGCAAGTTCCTGAATTCACACTTTTCTTCACTGAACCGTGGGGCCTAGTAGATCACACCAATGCATAGAAAAAATACTGAGTGCTGGAAGCTCACACAGATCCTCATCACAATGGGCACTTGAACCTAAAGCTTTTCCGTGTGTGGTTTACGCTATGTCCAGCATTGCTTTTGTAACTTTCAGTTCCCTAGCATTTTGATCCCTCTGCATCAGAGGAGTATTTAGGTTCATGTTTCTTTGTTAGCCATGTTATCAATTTGAACAATATCTGTGTGTTCTGCTGGATACTTCTTCCCACAGATCCCTCACTATAACAATTTCCTCAAGTCACCACACTTGATTGAGGAAACCTTTTCCCCATCAGTATCTCTCCAGCTCTATCATGGCACCACAGAACTTCTGTCAGCCCTCTTGGATGGGAAGAAATAAGGGTTATAGATGTTGCAGTCTGATTAGCTGGCTTTTTTGCCATATCTCTTCAGTGTCGGTCTGCAGCTCTATCAGTGACTAGGTTAGATGTCACCTATGAAGGTCTTGGGTTTAGTCCTTATTGATGCTGTTGTAAAAAGTTGTCTTTATTGGACATCCACACAACATCTGTATGTGGTTACTAGGCTCCAACTAAGACCGCAAGATAAGAGAGGCCAATGTTTTGGCTAATGACCCCAGTGACACTCCAGTGGTGTCCCTCTCCCCTCCTCAGGTATGCCAGCATTCAGGGAATGATACCCTAAGGGATGTTCCTGCAAGAAACACAAAAAACACCATCAGAAGGAGAAGTCCTCTTGTTCCTCAAGGTAATGTCTTGTCCCTGGGATGTTTCAAGTCACAACACCTGGAAAATTAAGCTAGAGTTCCAACTCCATCATCAGTCCCTTCTCAGTTTGAGGCCTTTCAAAAAGACATGTTGGATATTTTCTCTGCTCCAGGACCCTCCTAACCACTACCCAAGTGTGTTCCCGTTCCTATAGGTTTCATGAATCCAGCACCTCTGTTTCCAATTATGCCCATCTCTGGTCCTCTAAAATCTCCACCTATGTGGCATCATTGCCCTCGACACTTCAATCTTGCAAGCTAGCACACATTTGAGTGGTGAGGGAAAAGGATTGTGCCTGTGTTGATGCCTACCCCTCCACTTCCTAGGGCCCAGAGAATTTTGCCTGATGGAGGAGCTTTTTGGATCAGATTCCATTGCCCTCAATACGTCTACGAGAGATTGTGGAAGAGATGGTGGTGGAAGACCAGTCAACACCTAACAGTCTCTTCCCACCCTTACAAAGTGGATGCATGCCTTTACTTAGACCTACCGCGTCAGAAGGTAATACTCCTTTTCACATGTGCCCTCCATAAGAAGGCATGTGTTCATATTCTCCATTGTATGAAAAGCGGCATCAGTACTTGAATTTTCCTTACCCACTGCTGAAACACTGTCCAACTTATTTACTGAAATCCTGTAGCTATTCTTATCAGTCATGGAACCACTGCTCACATTAGTTGAAAAGCTTTTGAGGGCCAGTCCTAGCTGTCTGGCAGTAGCTTTTTTCGGATGCAATTGGCCTCTACACTGCAACTGAGTTTTGTGGCACAAGCATCATCTTTGAAATTGAGCCATAACTCTTTCTCCAAAGCTCTGCCAGATAATGAGCCTGAAATGCTTAACTTTATGGGCTAAAAAGTCTTTGCATTAGACAGCCTAGCTCTACCCATGATTAACTCCTTGTGGAAATTTCCTGATATGCCTTGAACAATCTTCCTCACCCATAAGATAGCCCTTCTTGGCCAGACAATAGTATGATCACCTTCAAACATGTCTTGAAGTGTTGCCTAGATTCCGGCAACACAGTGGCTCTGTCCATGGCAGCAGAGGTTACCTTGCCTGGTGTGCCTGGATGCTCTACACTGGCTTTTGAGGTGTCCAAGTGGCGCTAATGGACATGCCCTTCAATTGCGAGTAGATCTTTTGGGAGAAGGCAGACTCGTCCTTAGAACATATTGAGAAAAGTGGCACCAAAGTGCACTCCCTGAACCTGGCCTTCCCAGCGAAAAACCAACACTTGGAGTGTCACTGTTTTTTGGGACTTTCCCAAGAAAAAACGCAATGGCAATCTTTCCAGCAGGACCAGACCCACAAACCTGCAGCGCTATTACTCCTTTTGGGGCACAGGTGGACCTAAGAAACTCCAACATCACCAGTAGAAAGCAGCTGTAGACCCCCTGCCTCAAAATCTCTTTAGCTCCTTCCCACTTTACTTTAGACACGTAGCACTTTATCACCAATTGGGAGATGATAATCATGGATCACTGGGCACTCCAACTATTCAGTGACGGCTATTCCCTCACCCTTCTGCTCACTCTCATTAACTGTCCCTTTTCTGCAAGGAAATACTTCTAGGAATGTGCCTCATTCTTACAGGCCTAGGTTCTTGCACAAAGATGCCATAAATGTGATACCCCGAGGGGAGATGGGCACAGGATTTTACTTCCTTTTACTTCTTGGTCTCCAAGAAGGATGGAGGTCTCAGTCCAATCTGGACAGCTTTGATTTTTTTTTTTTTCAGCAGGGCAAGTTCAAAATTCTGTCCTTGAATCAGTATCTGCTGGCCTTCAATGCAGGGGACAGGTTGGTGTCTCTGTATCTCCAGATTGCTTTGTTCTATCTTCCAATCCTCCTTGCATATAGGCGTTCTCTCCTCTTTACAGTGGGGTCCCAACTTTACCAGTTCCTGATACCGCATTTTGGTGTAACAACTGTTCTGCAAGTGTTCATCAAAATGTTGGCTGTAGTGGTGGCTTCACTCTGAAGGCCTAGAGTCCATGTATTTACTTACTCGGGCAACTGGGTAGTGAAGGCGGGGTCCACTGTGCTAGTTACAAATTATCTCCGACACACTATGATCCTTTTGCATGACTTGAGATGTACCATTCACCATCAGTGCTCCGAGGTTGCACTCCACTTCCTTGGAGGCGCTGCTCTTCATAGGTGCGTTCTTGGACACAACCTACAAAAAGGCTTTTCATTCTCAATAGGATTCCATATTTTATGGATGTGATTCAAATATCTCTGGATCCTACTCCGATCACAGTTCTGCAAGCCCTCTGCTATGGGGACCTAATGATGTTGTGCATCCTGTTTATGTCTCAAGCCAGATTGCATTTAAATGCCTGAAGTGGTGCTTAAGACAACAGTGGCTTCATCAGGGAAGCCTCTCGGTTCAGGTGCAGATTTTCAACTCTGTTCATCTAGATTTCCAATGGTTGATGTGCCCCTCTAGCCCCAGAATTTGCCTTTCTTCCAGGCCTCTGCCGTCGCAGACCACAATATGAATCCCTCCATTTCAAAATGGGTAGCTCATCCTGTCAATATGAAGGTGCAGGGCCTTTGTTCTGGGTCGGCAAGTGCTGCAAATAAATATACTGGAGTTGCAGACAGCCCTATGCAGTGAAAACATGTCTTCTTCCCATCTTAGGGAGCATCATTCAGATCTTTTTGGAGAGCACAACCGCCGTACATTGGCAACGAACATGGTAATGTGGGTTCTTGAACTCTGTTATGGGACGCCTTAGGCATGTGACAGAGGACTTGGCTTTGCTATGAGGTTTCCTCCCCGTGGCAGCTCACCTTGTTAGAGCAGATGCACTGTGTCTCCTCTTATTAGAAGACCGTGACTGGCAGCTTCATCCTGAAGTGACTGACCTGGTTTTCTTCAGATTGGGCTGTTTATTTGTGAATCTCCTTGCAAGAGCCTGAATATGAAATGTACTCTATTTTGTGCCACTTCTTTCTGTGTGGTTCCCTGGGGGATGATTTCAATTTCAGTTGATCATGGGGTCTGCTTTAGGACAGTTCCACTTTTCTGCAGAAGGTGTGGGACAATGGTTGAGATTCTACAGAAGGTGCGGGAGGACGGAGCACAGATGTACTGAATTCCGCCAGACTTGGCAATGGGAATGTGCAACACTGATGTGTTGGAACTCTATATTCAGCACCTTTTTCCTCTCTTTTAATGTGGAAATGCTTCTGTGGCAAGATAGACCAAACCTCCGTCCTAATCCTCTGATGCTGAAGCTCATACTTGGAGATTGAGAATTGTCAAATAGAGGACTGCCTTCTGTTAACTAGTGGAATTGTCAGGCATTATCTGGGCTGCTCGAACACCTGCTGCCAAATACATTTATGCGGGCCACTGGTAAGAATTGATTGCTTGGTGTGAATCTGAAGATTTGAACCGTTTCCAGTCTCTTCTCTTTGACATTCTGTGCTTTGTGTTTTTCCTTGCCCGGTAGGGTTTGGAATTTGCCACTGTAAAATTGATATATGTTCAAATGAAATCATGGAGAAGTAGAAGTCTAGTCGCAGACGGAACCAGATAATGCCTCAATTCACGTTCCCTGTCTCCAACAAGAAGTATCTCCCAATTACCTGAAAGCCTTCAGTCATGCAGAGGTCCAGTACCACACTTGCAGTATTTTAAAATAACAACATTTAAGCCTTGCCCTGCAGAGTTCCTTGCAGTAAGAGAGTAGGGGAAGGACCAGGAACTCGGGGTGTGGTGATAGTCTGTTGGCTTTGAGCAGAAAGCAATGTTTTATAGGGGCTATACATCAGGATCAGAAAAGACCTGTAGTGTATATAAGGGAGATAGCAGCTGGAAAGAGAAAATTACAGCTGGACGGTTTGTGGTGGGACAGGTCCTGCATGCTGATAGATGCTGCAATGCACTATCCCTCTGCAGTCCTATAAATTGTACCCAAGCATTTGAAATCCGTGTTTCCTACATACATGAATAGCTCATAGCCCCATTTAGCCTTTCGGGGGACACAGCATAATACACATGATTATGCGAAGCAGTGCCCCGCATCAGTTAATAGTGAAATTGAGCCAACTTAACAAGCACTGTTGAGAGCGATCCCTTTTCTGTTGCCCCTTTAGGAAAGGACAGGCACAAGTTTAATTGCCCCAGCATTGTATTGAATCTGTTGATTATGCAGTGCTGTGCCCTTATTGGGAACATTTTAACTTCCACCCTCTCCCATGACCCTGTATATGTTCATTATACTATGCATTTCAGGATAAAGTACCTTTACATTTGTCAAACCTTTGCAGTGAAAATAAGAGCTTTGAGAATGCAGTGTACAGTAACACACATCTGCCACGCCGGTTTTACAATTGCAGGAAGAAAATTCAAACCCTAATCACTATAGGGGTCATTTTGACCGTGGCGGTCTTCTGACTGCCAGGGCAAAGGTCGTGGTTTCACCACCAACTGGCTGGCTGTGAAGACCGCCACATTATGAGTGTGGAAAGTTGGCCTCTGCCAACCTGCCATATCTCTACTCATACTACCAGGGTGGTTGGACCTGCTTGGCCAGAGATGAGCATCTCCAACCCGGCGGTTTACAGTAGACTGCCGGCGTTGTTAAAGAGGCCTTTCCACCAGGGTTTCCGTGGTTGTAGCACTGCCACGAAAACCCTGGCAGAAAGGAATTTCTTCCCTGTCACCAGTAGATGACTGCCCCACCCCCTCCCAGCAAGCACAATACCTCCCCCCCCTTCCGGGTACAGTACCTCCAACCCCCCCTCCCTGCATACATGCACATGCACACAGACATCCACACCCACCACCAAAACACTCATTCACCTACACCCACATACACGCATTCACTCACACCCACATACACGCATTCACTCACACACATCCATACTCACATTCACCTAAGCACTCATACACGCATACACACACCCATCCAAACACGCATACGCACACCCATCCAAACACGCATACGCACACCCATCCAAACACGCATACGCACACCCATCCAAACACGCATACGCACACCCATCCAAACACGCATACGCACACCCATCCAAACACGCATACGCACACCCATCCAAACACGCATACGCACACCCATCCAAACATGCATACGCACACCCATCCAAACATGCATACGCACATGCAGACAAACACGCATACAGACATCCATCCATACATCCATCCATACATGCATGCATGCACACACCCTTCCAAACACCTATACATGCACCAATCCAAACATGCATACACACACGCACAAACAACACCCCCCACCCCCTCCCCTGTCGGACGATCAACTTACCTGGACGAGGTCATCCGGCAGGGAAGGGAAAAGGGCGCTTCCACCTCCGGCAGAGCCCCGCCATCAGGACACCGTCACGCCGTATTGTTGCACATAAAGCCAAATGAGGGCCTATTTGTCTCTTACAAAAGCATGCTTCTATAAATGCACTAAATGTGGGATCGTAGCGTGCCATTTGTGTCTGATTGTTTACAGAGCAGTTCCAGTGGAAAGTATATATTTTAATTCTTTCATGTTATTGAATGAGAGACATCAGGATTGTCAGAACACCCTCTGCAAGAGCCTGTTAAAGTGAAGTATGGTCTGTTATTCACAGAAGCTGAGTTAACCAGCACAGTTTGCACAAGGTAATTGGTTACAGCTTACATGCAGTAGAAAACATGGCTGCTTGAGGACAAACGTGAGAAAGCAGGTTGTGCTTTTGGATCCTGATACAACCAATAATCTGGGGCACCCTTGGCTACAACAACACCATTTAGTTAACTCAATTTATGTATTGCTACCACCCAGTAAAACCACTGAACCTGTATCATATCTGATGATGCACTCATCTGTTGATAGGTTAGTCTCATATGGCACTATTTTGCACTTGTAACAACTCTCAGGAACACAGTACCAGTTCCTTACCTGCTTACTAATAGCAGTTTGGATTTGTCTATAGACAGTATGCAATTCTTTCTTTTTCATTGACCTTTTGTCTATGTAATGTGAATGTTTCAGCACAAAATCTGGGCTTTGTGTTTTGTTTTTATTTGCATTCACCATTATGGCCTTTTCTAGAATTGGTTAAAACCTCAACATACAGATATATTGTGAATGTAGCTTTAACTTTGATGCTGCTTTATTAAGGTTTAGATACCTTCTTCAGATACACACTGCAGGTTTGCTGCCTTTCTGGGACGCTTAGCCTCCTGACAAATTTCAAGTCTTATCCCGTACAAGGCCTGGACCTGCTTTATCCCTTAACTTGGCCAAACCCTTCTTATTCAGAAGAGCCCACTCTCTTTGTGGTCTTACAGTCATTTGTAATCACCACATTCCTTCCATGTTCTATCAATAACGAAGCGCATATCAACCTCTCTGGAGTCAGAAGGATGGATGCCTTGGATTTCATGGTGCTATATTTTAAAGGTTCTGTATATGTGTGTCTATCAGAGCGCTTTGTGGATTTTGAGTGGTTCTCAATCTTCCTGTCCAACTCATTGTTTGGCATCTGTCTAGTACAATTGCTCATATTCTCCTTTGTTGTCATATAGGTTTGAGTGGCATGGTGCAAAAAGGTCAAGATGGATATGTAGCTTGGTGCCAGTGGAGGGGCCCACATTAATTATCTTTGTGGGTAATTGCAGTGAGTCCATACTATAGACAAGTTTAACATGACCATTGTAGGTTACTCTTTGAACAGAAGTTGATATGGTACTTTTGCCTTAGGTTTTGTTGAGTGCCATTTGATTTGGTGACTATTTCCAATGGTCCCACGTGTTGGCTTTCATAGGTCTTGAAATTTTATTTTTATTTTGTCCATAGGCTTTTGCCTATGCAACATGGTCTCTAATTATGGTCAACAACTCATTTGAAGATGTTAGGTCCGTCACTGTCTGGATAATCATCTCTGTCCTTAGTATCTTGCTTGATCCCGTGGCTTGGATAGATCGCGCTTAAATCCCTAAATTTGATCATCTCTATATCTCTCTATGTCTTGTCAAGCTTGAGCTCCATAGAGAAAATTGTCAGACTTGTGAACCCTTGGGGATCCCTGGAGACCCCTGAGTGTCACCTGAATGTCAATAATATTGCCTAGATTTTTACTCAGTGCAAGGGATGGTGAATGCATGACGTTTTAGTGGCATTACGACAAGACTTTTTTCCCTTCTGGCTCCGACCAGTTTATTGGCTTCTGGTTGGGCTTCATTGGTACCAATTCTGTAATGCTCTTTTTTTGGTAGTTATAAATTCTACTTCTGCGTGCTCCTCTTTCTAGTCCAATTTAATTTTTTCAGTTTTGACTCCTTTGGAGCTGGCTTCATGAAATTGGCTGTCACCCTGCCCCGTCTCCCCCCACTTCAGAGTCCCTCTGGCACCCCGTTTCCAAATACCATTGCTGATCAGTCCAGCTATATTTAGATCGTTTGGAACGGAAATTCTTGGCAAGGACTTTTGAATTTCTCCAGAGCATGAGTCAAGAAAATTAAAAGTGATTGAACTTGCATGACAGTGGGACTAACTGGCCCCCATGGATGGAGGATTGTAGAATGGCAGAGACATTCCCCAATCCAAACCACCATGCCTTTCAGTACCTAGGGCTATTGGGGACCTTCTCTTCTGCCTCTCCTTAGAATGTCAGACTAGTTGGGTTTGGGACTTTTTGTGTGGTGCATGAAGGCCACAGACCCTGCGGCAAGAAAGATGGCAGAGACCAAACGCTTGGAAGCAAAAGTCCCAGGTCTGCCACATCAGCACTAGAAAATCAGTGTCATGGCTCGGAAGAGCAGGAGCAAAGCTTAGCTGGCTGTCGAGTTGCACAACACACAAGAAGCTTGTTGGTGACCATTTGCACTCTTTTCTGTTTTTGGCAGCCACTGCATGATTGGGTTTGTAATGATGATCCTGACAGACAATCTCCTGCCTATAGAAAGGTAGAAGCACAGGACGTCAGTCAATAGTGGCCAGGGAGGCTCCGAAAACGGTTCAGTCTTTCACAATATTCTGTGGAATTTACCGACAGGTTGGGGGTAGTAGGGAGGATAACTGTAGCATCAGTAGTAGCAGCAGCAGTTTTAGGGCTGATCTTGAAAGTGACTGTTACTCCTAGTTCTTAAGCTCTCTTCTTTCCACATAAACTCCTGCTGAGCCCTCTGTCATCAGTCAAATCCACCAGACTGATAGGCTTCTTTTATACAGGGAATTGGGGAAGGTGCTCACTTATACAAGAAAAAAGGGTTCAGTTTTGTAAAACAACAATACATAAGTGTATAATTGCCTCGTAAACTTCCTTTACACAGCTTTTTCCAGCAGTTTCCGATCCGCCACTTTGTATCCAGTTACACAGAGGTTATAGTTAGAAGAAAGGATATAGGGTAGATGAAAATGTTGACATTAAAATATATCTTTATCCTTTTTCAATTTATCATGTCATTGACTCCATAGTTCTAAGAAAGTGTCAGTCTGTTTCTGAATAGCAGACAAGCTTTGAGGACTACAAAAGCTCCAACCTGGAAGAAAAGGTCTCTGTATAACTGGAGTGTACTTTGTTTACATTGCTTCTTCAGAAAAATGTAATTGATCCTGTCTTGGATTTATGCTCTCTCAATGAATGTGCACAAATAGTAAGATTTTAGATTTGTATCTATGCAGTAGATTATTAATGTGCAGCAGCTATGCTATTTGGGTGCACATATTAACACATTTGGTCATCTTATCATAGGGGAAACGCTGATGTTGAACCACAAAACCTGATTTCTGATTCAGACATCTCGATTTGACTACAGTGTGTGATGACTTAATGTTTTGATTTTATGTATTTGTGAATGCTTACTAATGGACTTCCTGTTACATACCACAGTGAATAGAAGATAACTTGAAAAGTATCTCACATTTCTTACATAGGGACACCATTGCCAATTTCAGGTATTGCTGTATGGAATCAATTCAAAGTTAGGCTTTATTTATTAACACAATAAATCATGTTCTGAAGACCGTTTATAGAGAATCAAGAGTGTGTACTCTTATTTAAGAAGATCATTCACAGTTAGAAGACACATGCTACAGAACTAAAAAACCCTCCTAAGCATGATGGCTTCCTGTGTACAACTGGTCTCTTCAGCTAGGATGTTGATAATGCAAATTTTTGGAACATTATGGCAACTAATGGACATTGTCTCAGGGTGATTCGGGGAAATATTGTGGTTATTGTAAAAGAAGTAGAACTCGCAGTACTCATGTAACTCCTTCAAGAAGGCAACAGGAAACAAGAACCAAAATCAAGAAGCATGAGCGGGTTAGACCATAGCTAAAGACTTAACACTCACAAGGCGGGAAGAATGTTAAAATGAATGCGCCTGAGCATTACCTCACATACCGGACTTCTGAGTATATGAATTAGCTCTACCTTAGTTTGATGTGATGGACAGCATGACAATGATTGACTTCATCATTGAATTTGAAGGCACATACTTAACCTGTAAGAGGAAGCTCGCATTTTGTGTGCTGAGCTATTTGAGTAAAAATCATTTTGCAGTTTACTTAACTTTCCTTTGACAAAAGAAGCTCCTCATGCTAGATAACTCTAATTAGAACATTGGAACCTTGGCAGCTCCATTGAAAACAATGGAGTGCTGCGGGCTTTTACTGGCCGGTAAAAGCCCACAGCACCAACATTCCAATGTTCGCTTTGTTCACAGCAGCAGCTGTGAGCAAAGCCTCACGGAGCCCAAGGGGGATTTTAATCCCCTCGGGCTTCGTGAGGAATTTGTTTTATTTAATAGAACATTCTGCCCTGAGTGGCAGAATGTTCTAATAGCCTTAGAACCCGCCGTAGCGGGCTCTACCGGCTATTAAAGGCCCTCTCCCTTGTTAAAGGCCCTCGCCTTCGGTGGTATCTTGCTAACTCAGCACCACAATTACACTACCTGTAGCTTCATCGCCAGCAGTGCACGGTGGGTGCTTTCAGTGCAGCAGATATCAGAAGGGACAATTAAAACAAGTTCAGAGTGAGGGTAGCAGAACAAGAGTCGTGGTGTGCGTTTCCTTGTATTTCTGAAGCCCTTTGAGTTTTCACTCCTTGTACTGATTGTTTTTCTTCTCTTTTCTATAGTGGGCATCAATTTGTTTTACTTTTGCATCATCATCTACCTGTATGGTGACCTGGCCATCTATGCAGCTGCTGTACCGATGTCGCTGATGCAGGTCACGTGGTAAGTTAACCCTCTGTCTGTCTGTGGAAAGTGAGGACTCAGTAACGTCTCCCAAGATTACTGAGCTTCACTTGTTCGAAACGCTGCCCTTTGACTGACTAACAACCTCAAGAAATGTGATTGTATTTTGCCCAATAATAGAAAATGTAATTGGTTTTCAGCTGCAAGGAGAATTTGCTTTTAAGTTTGGTTTGGTTTAGACATGTGTACATCAGTACTCTCATAGCCACGTGTGGCAAATCTAATACTCTTCACATCTTGGCTCGGCAGAGAATATCTTATGGATTTCTTGGGCCCAAGACATATCTACATTTGGGTGGGACCCCTGTCGAGAAGTTGAAGTCAGTAATTGTCAGACATGATACAGACAAAAAAACAAACTAAAATGTCAGCCCTCGTATATAGAAGAAGTATAAGGACCTGATTACAAGTGACCATTAAATCGCGTCTTTGCATAAACACCTTTGCACAGGGAACGTCGTTTTCAGTGGTGCGATGCTTATCATACTTGGTAATTACCAGGTGCGCTAAAGTTCACATCCTCCATTACATTTCAGCAGGTTCACGCCGCTGGAATTTAACCGCGGGAAAGGGCCCGCTGTTTACCAGGATATGTGCATTTTTGAGCAATAAGCAATAATCTGCATGTTATTCTTCAAAAAGTCAAAATAGCCGATAATTATCCCACCTGATAAATTCTGAACACCTTGGTCCAAGATTTTATCAGGTGCGATAATTATCACGTCCGATTTGGGCCATTTGTAATCAGGTCCTCTCTGTCAAATAGTATTGATTAATCGAGGTGATCTGAGTAAAATATGGGGTCTATTTGAGCTCTTGTATAACATTTCTTTTAACTATACTTTTTATGACCATTCAGAATATACTAGATATCATTTCTAGTGCAGTTGCATATTTATTTGTAAAGCATACCCCATTAAGCTTAATTACCGTAGAGGCAGCTTGTTACAGACTATTCATGGTTACATTGATTCGTCTTGCAGTGCACGAATAATAGGTAATGATATAAGGGCATTGTGTCATTCTCCTTCTTGCAACTCATGCAGTGATTGTAGGATAGACATAAAGCATGGTTCTGGACCAATCCTGTGATTACATGGTCTGTGTGTTAAATCATCCACAAAGTTCCAAGACAACCCATTGTCAATTCTAAAATATTCTTTGCGTTATTTTCGTAAGCTTATCCCAGTCCTTAAAAACGTTTATTATTAAAAAAAATCTCTTTTTCAACGATGTGTTATTCCTGTTTTTACCCATGCCAACACAACACACGTTTTGCAAGATAACCTCGCTTTATTAAGGCAATGACCTTCTGGTGATTAAAAAAAAAAACTTTTTACTTAATACAGAAAAATCACAAATCTTGTGTAATATATCATCAACTTAAACAGATCTCTTGAGACTCATAAGTTTCCCACTTTCCAGATTTTCATGTTGGGTCTATTTGTCCTGTAAATCACCCTTTAGGTCCAGATTTAGAACACATTGTTTTTTTAAAAAAAATTGTAAACGAATTTTGATAAAGTGTAAAAACAATCACGACATTCTCAGATCTATACAACCAAACAATACCAACATAAAATACCCCACACCCTACAGACAATAACTGTCGAAGTGACACCGTGCAAGATCCTGAAAAAATGTGTAATGGTTAAAAATATTCTCGACACCAATTTCTAGTTTCTCAGTGTAATGTTTGATAAAAAAAAAAGCTTCACAAGTATTTTAGTGAAACAGTCTCTGTGCTCGCAGTCTAGGTGGACAAGTCAATTCTTTTTGTTCATCTTCCATATATACCAGCACTGATTTCCCAATTTTGATAAGGTTGTCTCTGTTTTTGTCTATGTGTCCTATTAATTATTCCAAGGCCCTGGTTTCCCAAATTGCCAGCACTGTGTGCGTGCTCAGACTCTGGGTTTGTTTTCAATATTTAGCAGTGGGCATTCTTGCTATCGGTAGAAGTTGGTGAATCAACTGCCAGTTAGCTAGGAGTCTCCCCTCCCAATCTGTGGGGCGTAATCCCAATGTAGTCCTTCTGGTTCAACTGATAGAAAACCCCCTGTTATTTCCTTTATGGTTGCCAGAGCTTCCTTCCAAAAGTTTTGCAGCTTGAGCCAACTCCAGCCCACATCACATCCAACATTAATTCGTAGTGATATGAGGGAACATTTTGTGTAATTTGTCGGTGTGAGGTACAAGCCTGTCATATCCTTTATTGCAGATTCCCTTTGTCACCCCAATAGGTTGTACCTATATATTTTCTCCATAAAATGTTGCAAATTGAGTTACTGGTTGAGGGGGGTGAAACTTTACTCAAGCAGCAACCACACCTTTTGTGAGGGTGAAACGTAAGCAAGCCTCAGATTAACCTGTGCTTAACCATCAGGGAGCTCGGCACACAAGCTTAATTTAGGCTTAACAAGGCTTAATTTAGGTGCAATTTATAAAGTACTGATGCAGCATTTTAAACAGGTATCAAGTGAGAGCACACCACAAGAAACATCCCACATCAGTTTAGAAAAGAAGAGCACAATGTAATAAATAAATTGAGACCAAAACATCATAAATCTAATCAGTAGAACCCGAGACATAGCACGTTGCTCTGTGGGCTGTTTAGGGCCTACCCTTGGAATGACTTATATGTGTTAAAAGGATAAAAAGAAGGTTTAAGGCTGGCGAAAGGTTTATTTTGCGAGGTCGAAATGGCAGTTTAAACCTATCCGCACAGGCTGACATGGCAGGGTTGGGACATGTTTAAAATGGCTATTTAAGTGGATGGCACAATCCGTGCTGCAGGCGCACTAGTAGCATTAATTTACAGGCCCTAGGTACATGTAGTACCTCTTGCAAGTGAATTAAATGTGCTAATTGACTGTAAGCCAATTTCACCACGTTTTAGTGAGTGTGCACACAGTCTGCAGTGGCTAACAGTGATAATGTGCACAGTCCTAAAGCCAACAAAAACGGTATCAGCAAAAATGGAGGAGTAAGGCAACTAGTTCGGAGGGAAATAGCCCTAGGGGCTGACAGGTCTAATCATTTTAGTTTAGTTTAAAGTTATTACTGTAGCTTTAGGTGCTTAACATGTAGCCATAATCATATATATAAATGCCTCCTCAAAACCAAACCGCTGTTGTAAAACCTTCATGGGTCACCAGTCCACCCTGTAAAATGCTTTTTCTACATCCAGCACCATAAAGGCACCTTTTAGTGCTTTTTGGTTCGTTTTTTCGACAAGTTGGGCCATATGGCGTATATTATTGAAAGGTTGTCTTTCGGTTACAAATCCTGATTGATCTTCTTGAATCAACTGGGGAATAAATGGGGGTCACTTGTATTGCTGAAATCTTCATATAAATCTTAATGTCTAGATTAAGTAGTGTTATCCGTCTGTACTGTATGCCAAGCATTCCTAAACCAGACCCTTGCCTTGTATAGGGATTACCACAATAGTGGCATCCTCCATCGAGGGTGTGACCCTGTCAGTGGTGCGGAATGTATTGAATATGTCTTCATTTTTTTTTAAACCTTTATTTATGGAATTTTCAGTATTGACAAATACCCTGCAAACAGCCCCCGCAACCAGGGCACTGAGGCCTACCGGACATAAACACCAGTAATACAGTGATGATTATAGATTTGTGACTGCTACAACCCGGCAGACCTGAGTATACATTATGGGGGTATAGCCGGGTGGCGGACTTGCTGGCTACATGCAGCATCGGGATCTGATCGGAACGGCATCCCGGGGTTAACGCAAGAAGTCCACGCACGAAGTCGGGAATCCGGACATCCGTAGTCCCGGAAATCTGCCCATGGAGGCCGACCAGGAAGAGCAGAGAGCGGAGGAGGCTGAAGCCACCGGAGTCGGGAACACAGATATCCGGGTTCCCGAGAGCTACAAAAGTGAAGAAGGACCCCGCGCGCGCAGCAGAAGGAAAAGACGCCGTAACGAAAGACACGGGGAACACGGACAGAGGAGACAGTGGAGAAAACGCGAGGAGACTAGACTCTTACCTCGAGGAAAGAGGGACTCCTGCCTCCCGGGACAACTCCACGGAGGAACAACACGGTCCCAAGAAGCCTGAACTCCGCCAAGTCCCTGGAGGGACGTGGCTAAAGCAGGTACGGTCCTGCCTGAGGGAAAAATTACGGTCTATGGTGGGAAGGGAGGAGGGTGGAGAGGGCGAGTAGAGGGAAGAATGGAAGGGAGTTTGGGAAAAGAAAGTGTCATAGTGTAAGAGAAGCACAGAAATAGAGAGGCTCTATACTTATGAACAAAAAGCTTAAGTCCACAGAGGTGAAGTGACGGGCCCTATTACCCCCCCCCCCCCCCACACCCTTTCCAAGCTCTCTCTCTCTCTCTCTCTCTCTCTCTCTCTCTCTCTCTCTCTCTCTCTCTTCCTTCCCCCCCCCCCCCCCCCAATACAGATCAGTTCACGGACACATGACTTACCTGCTTTTCGTTCCTCTTTTTCTGGTCTTCCTGATAATACCACCGTCGGAGAATCATCTTCAGGCACTGGGAATCATGAGAGGGAGAAAAGAACCGAGTAGATCACCAACCATAAAGAACACAGATAGTGACTGTTATAAAGACATAAGTGAATCATAATAAAATCATGTATATTCACCCACCTACCTGAGTGTCGTGTTACTCCCTATCGCTATACCCACTGCCACAGTGGTGTCAGAAGTGGGATTTTGAAATAGCGATAGAGGATAGACCACAGAGGACAATATGGAAGTAAAACCCACACTGGAAGATATGATACAGCAACTGGCAGAAGGCCAACGCCATCTTCAAATGGTATGGGGGGCCCAACAAAGGGAAGCCAAGGAAGATAGAGAGGCCCTCCAGAATGCATTAACAAGTCAGGCCACTATTATGGCAAATAATGTGTTGGTGCACGAAACGGCCCTACAAAAGCTAACGGACACCATTTATGCTAGTAAGGTCCTCCCTAACGTACAGAGTTCGGTCCTCCAAAAGTATCAGGAGGGGGAGGACCCCGAGGCATTCTTTACAAACTTTGAAAGGGTGGCTTCCTCCGCCCAATGGCCCGAAGAACGCTGGGGTAAATATGTGGCCCCCTTATTAACGGGTATCCTACAAACTGCATATCAAGCAGCCAATCCAGATGGGACAACTCTATATAAAGACATCAAAAAGAGTATCCTAGAGCGGGTAGGACACGACGTAGAGTACTACCGCCTACGATTTCGGAAAATAAAATGGGGCCCTACCGAAGACCCTCGGACATTATATTATAAAGTAAAGGACCTAGGACTCAAATGGTTAGGTCCCATAGGCACGGAAAGGGAAGATGTTATAAAAGCGGTTATCCTGGAACAATATTTGGAATCCCTTCCTCCGCTCACCCGTAGTTGGATCCGACCGCACCCTAACGTCGATACAACTATGGCAGTTGATCTGGCCTGTGCCTACCACAGGTCGACCGAGTTTAAGAGTAGAACCTCTAAAATAACAAGTCCTTCGACCCGACCTCAGACAGTACCTACTCGGTCCTTTCCCCGCAAAACTGTTGAGGACGCTACTTTTCCCAGAGCAGGTGAAAAACCTCAGTGCTACAGTTGTGGTGAATGGGGACACAGAGCGCGGGTATGCCCTCACAAGGAAGACAAAACAGAACCTATTGAAATCGGGATTACTAGGGGAAGAGTCCTATGCACAGGGGAAGGTAACCCCAGATATATGCAGGAGATAAAAGTCAACAGAAAAACCATTACAGCCCTGATAGATTCAGGTTGTAGTCAGTCTGTCCTCAGAACTGGTGTGGTAGACCTGCCAGAATATCAGTCACCACAATGGGTTTCCATATGCTGTATCCACGGGGACAAAAGAGAATATCCCCTGGCCTCCGTTCGTCTCGAGTGGGAAGGGAGACAGGATGAGGTCCAAATGGGGGTTATGGACCGTTTGGTCAAAGAATGTATTTTAGGGACAGACTATAGACACTTTCCTGAGGTATTACAGAGAGTAAAAACCAGAATCCAATCAGACTCTTGGTGGGCAGAGGCTCCCTTTTTAGGTATAACAATAGAGAGTGAACCTCTCCGTTAAAGACCCACTAAACGAGAGAAAAGGCGCGAGAAACAACTCTATTGGACACAGGAGAAGGAAGAGGACCAAAGGAAGGTCATGGGTACTATCCCCACTCCCTTACCCTCATTCCGGGGCAGTCAACGGGAAGACCCATCCCTTTAAAATGCATGAAAAGCAGCCAAAACAGAAAGTACAGGCGAGGTGGGTCCATATTTCCTTATCCACAAAAACCTCCTGTACCGAGTTATCAAACATGATAGTAATGAGAAAAGACAATTAGTTGTACCCGAACCCTACCGTACACAGGTGCTCTATCTTGCTCACAATGAACCGGGAGGGGGTCACTATGGCAGAGAGAAAACGGAGGAATATTTATAACGCAGGTTTTATTGGCCGGGGGTTTATGCACATATCTGACGATATTGTACCCAATGTCCCAAATGTCAACTAGTAGATCCAGGACCCCAGAGAAAAGCACACTTACAACCCTTACCTATTATAGACATTCCCTTTTCCAGAGTTGGGATGGACTTGATAGGCCCCCTCCTCCCGTCCACCAAAGGGCATACATACATTTTGGTTCTCGTTGACTACGCCACCAGGTATCCAGAAGCCATACCCCTCGCTAGCATGACGACCAGAAATGTAGCCCAGGCCATGATTGGCTTCTTTTCCAGAGTTGGGCTCCCTAACGAAATCTTAACTGATCAAGGTACCCCGTTCATGTCAGCCTTAATGGCGCACATCTGTAAGACTTTGGGAGTTAAACAGCTTAAAACCTCGGTATATCATCCACAAACCGATGGCCTAGTCGAACGATATAACCATACTATAAAATCATTATTGAAGAAAACCGTCTCAGAATCGAGGCGAGACTGGGATCGGAAACTCCAACTGGTCCTTTACGCCATATGGTCCCATGAACAAGCCTCCACGGGACACAGTCCTTTCGAGCTCGTTTTCGGGCGACAACCCCGCAGTTTACTAGATATGGCGGCCGAGACATGGGAAGAGGAAGAAGAAGGCGAAAAGCCCCTTTTAGACTATGTCCAAGAACTTAAGTCACAATTACAAACGGTATGGGAAGACTTCCGTAGTCATATGGAGAGCGCTCAGAGCAAACAAAAGAGTTATAATGACCAGGGTACGAAAACAAGACAATTCCAGCCCAACGATAAAGTCCTCATACTACGTCCCAGTTCTGACAACAAACTGTTAGCCAAATGGCAGGGCCCCTATACCGTATTAAAAACGTTTTTTCCTGTTACCTACCTCATAGAATTGTCAAAGAACCCAAAATGAGTACGAATCTATCATATCAACTTTCTGAAGAAATTGGAGGAGCCCAATATGTCCGCAACCCCTGCAGCTACGGGGTTGTTGATCGCACCCGGAAAACCCTTAGATAGTGAACTGTGCCCCACCAACCCGGATACGTCCCTGTAACGACCCCAGATTAATCCTGAGATACCAGAGCACCAACAAAGACAGCTGGACTGCCTCCTGGCCCAGCATACCAGTTTTTTCTCAGAGAAACACGGCAAAACAACTTTAATACAACACCATATTAGAACCCCAGAGGGGCAAACAGTACATCAACGGTCCTACCGTATCCCAGAGGCCCGACGACATCTAATTGAGCAAGAAGTCAAAACCATGCTACAGATGAAAGTGATAGAACCATCTGTCAGCCCGTGGTGTTCACCCGTCGTATCAGTACCGAAACCAGATGGATCTATCCGTTTCTGTATTGACTTTCGCCGGTTGAATGCCATATCCCTTTTCGATACATACCCCATTCCCCGAGTCGACGATCTACTTGAAAAACTAGGCAAGGCCCGATATATGTAAACTCTCGATCTAACAAAAGGCTATTGGCAAATACCCCTGGCTCCGGCGGACCGGGAAAAGACGGCTTTCTCGACACCCTCAGGGCTTTACCAATTCACAGTACTTCCGTTTGGCCTTCGTGGTGCTCTGGCTACCTTTCAAAGGTTAATGGACCACCTCTTAAGACCCCTTCAAGATTGTGCAGTCGCCTATCTAGATGATATAGTGGTCTTCAGCAAAACATGGGAAGACCATCTCAACCATCTAAACCGGGTTTTCCATGCTCTACGCGTAGCAGGTCTTACAGCTAACCCAAAAAAGTGTCACCTGGCCCATGATCACATCGCATACCTGGGGTATTTTATAGGGAAGGGACAACTACGGCCTCAGACAAATAAAGTAGAGGCCATCCAACAGGTACCTATTCCAACAACAAAGAAGGATCTCCGTTCCTTTCTGGGTCTAATAGGCTATTACCGACGGTTTATACCCAGATATTCCACAATAGCAGCACCCCTTACTGACCTGTTACAGAAAACCCAACCGTCCAAATTACCAACCTTGACAGCAGAGCAACTATCTAGTTTCCAACATCTAAAATATTGCCTCACGACTGAGACAGTTTTAAGGTGCCCTGACTTTACTAAAACCTTTCACCTCCAAACCGATGCCTCAGACGTTGGATTAGGGGCAGTGTTGTCTCAAACAGACGAAAACGATCATAACCATCCCATTGTATTAATTAGTAGGAAGCTATTGCCTAGAGAACGACATTATCCAATAGTCGAGAGGGAATGTTTAGCCATTAAATGGGCCATTGAGAATCTACAATACTACCTTCTGGGACATCCCTTTATTCTGTATACAGACCATGCACCTCTCACCTGGTTGGCCTCCAGCAAGAACACAAACTCACGCATCCTCAGATGGTTTATGGAACTCCAACCCTTTTCATTTCAGGTCTGTCACATTTCAGGGAATCTCCAGTGTGCTGCAGACTATTTATCACGCTATCCCGGAAACATGGTACTGCATCAGTCCCGTCCTTGGGAAGGGAGATGTAGCCGGGTGGCGTACTTACCGGCTACATGCAGCATTGGGATCCGATCAGAACGGCATCCTGGGGTTAACGCAAGAAGCCCTCTCACCGAAGTTGGGAATCCGGACATCCGGATTCCCGGAAATCTGCCCATGGAGGACGACCAGGAAGAGCAGAGAGCGGAGGAGGCTGAAGCCGCCGGAGTCGGAACCCGGGTATCCGGGTTCCCGAGAGCTACAAAAGTGAAGAAGGACTGCACGCGCGGCACGCAGCAGAAGGAAAAGACGCCGAAATGAAAGACACGGGGAACATGCACAGAGGAGACAGCGGAGAAAACGCGAGGAGACTAGACTCTTACCTCAAGGAAAGAGGAACTCCTGCCTCCCGGGATAACTCCACGGAGGAACAACACGGTCCCAAGAATCCTGAACTCTGCCACGTCCCTGGAG
Source organism: Pleurodeles waltl (assembly GCF_031143425.1). Classification (NCBI taxonomy): domain Eukaryota; kingdom Metazoa; phylum Chordata; class Amphibia; order Caudata; family Salamandridae; genus Pleurodeles; species Pleurodeles waltl. The sequence continues at coordinate 1,114,882,138 of NC_090446.1, forward strand.
GGACGTGGCTAAAGCAGGTACAGTCCTGCCTGAGGGAAAAATTACGGTCTATGGTGGAAAAGGAGGAGGGGGGGAGAGGGCGAGTAGAGGGAAGATTGAAGGGGAGTTTGGGAAGAGAAAACATCATAGTGTAAGAGAAGCACAAAAGGTTGAGCACAGAAATAGAGAGGCTCTATACTTATAAACAAAAAGCTTAAGTCCATAGAGGTGAAGTGACGGGTCCTATCACACCCCCCCCCCCTCCTCCAAGCACTCCTATTTTTTTCTTTTCCCCTCAGGAGTGGAAATATATATCCTAATCTCTCGCTCCTCTCGCTCCTCTCTCTCTCTCGCTCCTCTCGCTCCTCTCTCTCTCTCTCTCTCTCTCTCTCTCACAAGAACACAAACTTGCGCATCCTCAGATGGTTTATGGAACTCCAACCCTTTTCATTTTAGGTCTGTCACATTCCAGGGAATCTCCAGTGTGCTGCAGACTATTAATCACGCTATCCCGGAAACACGGTACTGCATCAGTCTGTCTCTCTCTCTCTCTCTCTCTCTCTCTCCCTCTCTCTCTCTCTCTCTCTCTCCGTCTCCCTCTCCCTCTCCCTCTCCCTCTCCCTCTCCACCCTCCCTCTCCACCCTCCCTACACGATAAAAGAACACAGATCAGTTCGCAGACACACGGCTTACCTGCTTTTTGTTCCTCATTTTCTGGTCTTTCTGATAATACCACCGTCGGACAATCATCTTCAGGCACCGGGAATCCTGAGAGGGAGAATAGAACCGAGGAGATCACCAACCATAAAGAACACAGATAGTGACTGTTATAAAGACATAAGTGAATCATAATAAAATCACGTATATTGACCCACCTACCTGAGTGTCGTGTTACTCCCTATCGCTATACCCACTGCCACAGGGGGTCATTTCGATGTAAGCGGTTCCATAGCCGCCATGTTGGCAGTAGCGGTCGTACCGCCATAAGCTGGTGGAGAAGACCGCCAAATTATGACCATGACTGTATTCACAACAGAATACAGCCAAAGCACTGCCGGCACCGCCAGTGCGCTCAGACGGCGGGAGGCAACTTCAGGCCAGTAGAGACGATGTTACCGCCAGACATATTACGAAGTTGCACACAGCCAATGTTTCCACCGTGGTCGTACCACCACAAAAACCATGGTGGAAACCAACAGTATAAATGGATACACCCACCTTAAGGAAGCCACACCTGTCTGGAGCCACCATGGAACCTGAACTACATGTCTTCCCGCTGCTCCTGCTCGCCCAACGACTCCGGAACCAGCGACGACGACAACGGCAGCAACCGTGAGTACACCAACTTACCTGTCACTGTTGCATAATGGCACGGTCACAAAGCGCACACAGCATACACATCCAGAACGGGTGGGGAGGGCGACACATACACATACTCCTACACTGACACGCAGATTCACACACAGCCATATACACACACGCACAGCCTTAGGACACACACCACGGCCAATACACACTACGAAAACACATAGCGGGCCGCAGACACACAGCACTGGCACTGTCAAATATAACAACACACAACATCAACAAACTACACAACAACCACAACACCTCAAATGCACAGTGACTACGCCACAACTCACACCCTCACCTGACAATACATATATGTAGCACAACGTAACACCACCATTGTACCAGGACATACAGTCACACAGCCATACAACGAGGCATATGTCACACCACAGAAACAAACCACATTGCGGTTCAGACATACCAATTACCCCTCACACACACATACAGTACAACCACACAAAGGCACACACACTCCAAATCACTACAGCCAACACAATCGGTCCACACAATATCAACCTAAATGTATGTCCCACACACATACATGCCCAACACACCATACCAGCCACCACTGCGGGAGAAATGCAAAGAAGCAACTCAAACACAACAGGTAGCACAACCAGTACACACACATAACACACTCACACACATTCTGAAGCAGGCAAGACCATAACAGCCATGAGGAATGAAAGGCAGAACAAAGATGATAACGTTGAAACCAACATCTGGTTGGCCCAGATGTATGTATATAAATAATGATAAAAACATTTTAGATATCAGTATTCACAAATATAAAATGCCTTAGGCCAGTCCCAAAATCGAAAGTGCAACATGCACAGCTGGCATGTCAGACTGCCCCAATTTGAATCCTAACTGCTAAATTACCACCACGGGCAGGGGCATAAAGGAGGCAGGCAGGCATCTCAGGGATTGGAAGGGGGGGGGCGTGAAGGTGAAGGTTTGGGTCTAGGTTTGGAAGAGGGGTCTTTGGGCTTGGGAGGTGGGGGCTTTGGCCATGGCTTAGGGGAGGGCTAGGAACACTTTGGAGGGGTGGACTTCTTGGGGGGGAGGGGCATGGGAACTTGCAGGAGAGTACCGGGACGTGGAGGGGCTGGACTTGGGGAGGGAAAAGGATCTTTTGTGAGGTCACACGGGGTGGGAGAGGAGTAGGGAAAAGTTTTAACTCCAAGAGGAAAAACGTTTAGACACATGGGACGGTCCTGGCCAAAAGAGTTTGGGAGTGGAGGGTGAAGGGAGTGCTTGTAGGAGGGGCCTTGGTGGATGTCTTGGGTGCAAGTTTGTGCAAGGAATGCTTGTGTGTCCTGGGTGTCTGTTGGGTGGGTGAGTGTGGGCATTTATGTGTATTGGGAGGAGGTGGGGTGGAGGAGCTGGGAGTTGCCATGCTGGATGGGTGAGTGTCTGTTGGGGTGGTGACTGCAGGTATGGTGGATGTGCTGCATGTGGGTGTGTCGTGATTGTGGTGGTTGCAGATGTGGTGACGGGTCGATGTCTGCGGGTCTGCTATTGTGCTGACTGTGGGTAGGATTCAAGTTGTTACTGGATCTGTGAATGTTGGTGTGGTGTCTGCTGGTGTGTCAGGTGTAGTGGATGTGGAGGTGGGGGAGTCTGTGCAGGTAGTGGATGTTGGTGTGTCTGCAGGTGGGTGTCGTCTGTGTGCATACCGATGGTGGGTCTTGTGGTGCTTGTGCTTGACTACGGTATCCTTGTCTGTTGAGGTGCATTCATGCTTGTCTGTCTGTGTGCTTTGGCTGGGGCGGCGAAGAGGGGTGTGGGACTGGGTAGAGGAAGATGGAGGGGGCACGTAAGACAAAGTTTAACAGGCGGCCGTCAGTGCGGAGGCCAGAGCCTGAAAGGATCTCTTTCGGCCAGTTAGTGCACTGTGAATGTCCTCCAGGAATGTATTGCTCTGTTGGACTTGAGTTGCAAGTCCATGGATGGCATTCACGATCGACTGACCCGCAGAGATGGATCTCATGAGGTCATTAGTCTCCTCACTGAGGGCAGCAGGGCTGACTGGGGAAGAGGTGGCTGTGGCAAAGGAGACGCCCAACCTCTTGAGTGAGCGGGCATGGACAACTGGGTGGGGAGCTACCGGGAGGGTGGTGGTAGTAAGGGGGATGGCGGACAAAGATGGTCCTGGGGTGGTCCCAGATGTGTCCGCCACCACCAGGGAGTGTCTACTGTTGGAGGATTCCGATGATGATCCGGTGGCACTCCCCTTGCCCTCTGGGCCACTGGCTGCCTCGCTGACGCTGGTCACAGCTCTCCGTGTCCCATTGCCAGCAGCATCCCCACTCGTCTGTGCCCCGTCTCCTTCGCCTGCCGATGCTGATGCACACAAATAGAGAGAGTGGGAGGGAGAGTCAGCAAAGGAGAGAAAGGGTTATCACATTCCTTACATACACACATGAATACATGCAGTACTGCTGGTGAACATGTGCAGGCTAGACTATCTCCGTTGGCATTACACATATACTACATCATGTCACATCATGTTAATACTATCCACCCCTTAAGGCCATCCCTCAAACCAACATCACATTTTGAGTAAGTTAGCATGACTGGAGTAATCCGTCTGTACGCCTGTAAAGTCATGTCAACATGCTACTCATGCCCTTGCAGAAGTAGATATATCATGCATATTCCAGATCCTATCTCTCCATACTCCTATCACCTTTTGGAAGCAGATGAGTGATCCCAACACGTCATGCATGTCCTGAAACTACAACTGACCAGTCCATCTCAATTACTAATGTCCCTTGAAAGTGCAGATTACCCAATTCACATCCCACACAGCACATGACATAAATAGCGTATTGCTGGCTGACCCCCATAAATAAATGGCAACATGAACTGATCAAGCCACAAGTTGCCACTCCCATACAGGTGACAACTGAGAAATATATAGAAAACATGTCTGGAGAACAACCATGGCATGGCATCCACACAATCACAGAGGAATATCTGCACACACTAAACAAAGGTACACCACATCACTTCATTATTGCACATGCAGCTACAATGGCCTACATAGCACCAATTACACATCCATAGGCAATCACTGAGTGCAGTGTCACAGCAACTACACTACATGCAGCCACTATAGACATCATAGGCCAGCTGCCATTCCACCTGACATGCAGTTAAAGTTCCAGGACTTGGCAACATGAGTACACCGGCATCAGTCACACCATACCTGACATGTGATTACATATACCTAACTGAAGACTACACAATTGTCACATGGAACGTACATGTACACATGATTTACACATGGCCCTACACGACTCCCAGTGCATTAAAAACATCTTCCATTACAACTCATACCTACTTTCGACATAGTGGTACAACCAGACCATCACTTCATGACCACATAAGTGATGCAATACATAATCCTCACCTGACTGGACACATCAGCTTAGCCCAGGGTAACATATATTGTCCTACTCTACATGGTGTGCCCCCAATTAACCATTGAGACATGATGTAGCCCGCATATTACCAAGGTTACAAAGGATGTTGTAGGGCATTTGCACACATACCATTGACATCACATATTGTATAAGAGGCTGGCTCTGCCAACCCACTTACCTTCTCTATAACCCACCCATTGGGACAGAGATGAAATGCTCACATCAGTCACATGGAAAAGTAATTGTATTATGAATACACAAAGCAGATCCCCCCCCCCCCAAAGTAGAATGTCCCTTCGTTGCTACCTTCACATACCCCATTTAATGGAGATGAATGGACAATGGAGTTACAACACCAAACACAGACATATACTGGCCTAGACGGGCCATAACTGTGTTGTACATGAGATGGCAGCATCAGATGGAGTTCAGACCCTTACCAGTAAAAAGTAATGTGTGGAGCCTGTACCACATAAGTGACTCAGCCTGTTGCTACAACAGGTGATCAGCACAGATGGGAGTGGTCAGACACCTTAGAGCCACTGATGCACAAATGCAGAGGGATGGTCTGGGATAGGCTAAATGGGTATGGTGAAACACCAGCTCACATGTATAGGAATGGCAAGATGTGCAACACGTGTCATTGACGTTAGGGCATTTCCACATGCAGTCGGAATGATGTCTTTATATATGATTCCAAAACTCAGATGGGTTTCTGTAACTATCTGATACTTGACATTGTAAATTGACTCTGGTGAGTAGTCAGGCTTGGTAGTAGTTTCACAATATGGCTGAACATTTCACAAAGATGTCACATACGGGACAGAGTATGTGGGTATGTTCGGCTAATACTCCTGTCTCTGGATCTTGTTTATGTGCATGGAGTCTAACATCTTACTTTCCAACCCATGGTCGGTCCACTACAGGTTTGGGGATATAGATCAGTGTCCATTTTGAATAGTTACAGGGCTGTAGTTGTGTTTTGCCTTTCTTGCTGTTGTGGTGTGCCATCGCATTGCTGTCATTGCCATGTACTGGACATGCATAAAATGTGACCTGATGTGCACATTGCAGGTTCGCATTAAAGGGTTGGTGCATTGTGGGAGTTGTAGGCCTAGGATTAGGCTGTGGTGTCTGTGCCCTTGCCAAGGGCTGTGTGGTCAATAGGGCTGTGTGGGGGTGATGGCATGCAGCAGAGGGGCATTGGGTGATTGGCAGGTAGGTGTAGTGGGACTTTCAGTGAATTATGGGGTATTTGAGAGGTGTGAGGAAGCATGCAGGACACAGCAATTGTGTTACTCCAATCCCCCAGGTATTCCAGTCAGGCCCTCAGATGTGAAGTGTGGGGGTGGAGGTCGGACCAGTCTTCTGCACGACTATTTGGTGTCTCGATGCCATGGAACTCACCTTCCCCCGTAGGTAGCTCCACCTCTTCCTGATGTTCCTTTTGCGTGGATGGCTGCCCACTGAGTTCACCCTTTCTATTATTCTTTGCCATAACTCAATTTTCCTGGCAATTGATGTTAGCTGGACCTGTGCTCCAAACAATTTCATCCACCATGACCCTCAACCCATCGTCAGTGAATCTTGTGTGCTTTTGTGGGGCCATGTTTGAGACTGTGTTTATGGTGTGGTGGGTGTTGTGTATGAAAGGGTGCTTTGTTGGGTAAATTATGGGATGTGGTGGTGCGTTGTGAGGGATGGACGGTCATAGCAGAATGTGTCTGCTCGTTATGTGTGTGTTGTGTTTGTTTATTAGATGTGCGATGCCTGTGATGTGTGTGCCTATAGTATTAGGGTGCTCTTTCTGTCTGTGTGCCTGCTCTCAGTGTCTCTGTATAGCGTTTTAGTTGTAAAGGGTTGTATGAGGGTGTGTTACATAGTGCAGTATGTAGGTGTGTGGATTTGTGTCAGGTGGTGTTGTCTTCTGTCAGTGGTGGTTTCTGACCGCGGCGGTTCGCACTGCCAATGTTTTACTGCCATGGAGAACCGTGGTGCTGATTAGTGGATCGTAATCTGTTGGGCGAATTTATGTTGTGCTGGCGGTGCTGGTGGTGGGACCGCCTCTTTCCCGCCCACCAGTGTCCTGGCGGTTTTGGAAATTTGGCAGTTTTTTTGGCAGTCTTCACGGTGTGGTTTGTAATACGGCGGTCGAATGACCGCCAACATGGCAGTCTTTTGACGGCCACCACCGCCGCGGTCTTACCTAAAGACCGCCAGGATCATGATGAGGCCTTTTGTCTTTAAATATTAGTGTAAGTTTACCTGTATATAGTTTATAAATTTCCCCACCAAATACATTTGGCACCGGAGTTTTGGGTCATTGGAGGGTTTCGATTACCGCTCCTATTTCCACTTCCTAAATGGGACCTTCCAGTTTTTAGAGTTGGGAATCAGTTATGTTAGGGAATTGTAGGTCCCATAGGTAATTTTGTATTGTCTGGGGTGTAATCTCTTTTAGGGTATTAAGTTGCGTATAGTAGTGTTTAAATAGGTTTGCCTTTTGTTTTCAGTCTTAGGTAAAATGCCTCTGTGGCATGACAAAGCTTAATATACTGTCTTATTGTCTGGCTTTGAGTTTATTCACTACTATGGGACGTACTTTGTTACCTACATCACAAACCATAGTAAGCATAAGCAGTTTTCTTCATTCATAGGTAAAATGGCCCTGTGGCGTGCAAAAGCCTAATGTACTGTCTTTGTTTTGTCTGGCTTTGATTTTATTCACTAGTATGGGATTTGCTTTTTTACCTACATCATAAACCCTACTCCTAAGAATGAGTAGTTTTCTTTCAGCCTTATTGATCTGGAGGTTTCAAAGTTGACCTCTTTGTGAGTGTTCTCACGTCTGCTCTGGAGACAGTTTTCTCATGCTTATCCTCAGCATGTTGCAGTTCTTTTTCTAACCTATTGCGTATTAGATTTATTTCCCATTTAGCAAAGGAGGCCTTGGCAATCAACTTCACTCTAAGTATAGGCTTAAAAGCATCCCAATAGATGCTCAGGGAAGTGTCTGCCATTTGGTTGGTGGCCATATACTCTAAAGCAATCTTGTAATAGACATGATATTTCCTGAGTCTCCATCGTCTTTCTGAATGTTGTTGGAGAAACTGGGCATGGTCGGAGATTGCAATGACTTCAGTCCCTGTGTCCTGTCACTGAGGGCATTGCTATGCCTGCAACACGGATCATACCAATTCTTGAGCTGGATTTATGTGTGTTTGAGTAGAGTTCATATTCCTTACGTGGATGAATTGCCCTACATGCATCAATTAGCCCCAATTTCTTAAGTGTATCTGGTATGTCTTCTGTCATTTCGCTAGTAGCTGCCCAGTTAGATGTTGTTCTATCCAGTGTGGCATGTTGAACTGTGTTGAAATCGCCAGTCTGTATTGTCAGCCCTTCTTTAAATACCCAGACTTGGGTCCCGTGCTCACTGTGCCACTGGGTTCAAGCTAGCCTGGCTGATGAGGGGTGATACCCCAAAACCGGTCCCAGGATGCTCGTTTCCAGTTCAGGGAGGACCTGGCTTGGCAGTTCGGGCTGGACTGTTCCCATGGAGAGCAGGGTCAAGACTGATTGGCATATGTCCGGGTCCAAGCTGTGTTGGCATGGTGAGCAAAACAATGGATTTAACCCAGTTATGTGACTGGAGGTGAGTGTTTGAAAAGTTTCAGCACTCCTTCCATCATCCTTTTGTGTTGTCTAATCTAACAGGCCTCAGGCAGCAACTGTATCCCTTTAGTTACACCTGTCTGAAAGCTCCTTACCTCTGGCAATAAAAGTATACTTCAACTACTATGGGGGGGGGGGGAAAGCGTAGTATTTTGGAAGAAAGATATCCTAGGTTGTGAAGCACCATTCTGAATGTCTTAGTTTTACACACACGGAAACGGGTCACTGTGTTATATGCTTTCAAAATAATTTATATGAGTATGATAGCTGGCATCTAGGGCATTCAGTATTGGAAGCACATTTTAAACTGCATTTGTTTTAATGAGTTATAATGACCGTGACACACTCAGACTTTATGCATACGTGTGGAGTAAATGTCCAACTTTTTCTGAAAATCTCAAAACATTCCAAACAGAGAAGCTTTTGTAACATGTAAGTAATGGTAACATATATACTTTTACTCATTTACACTTGCTAACTCTTTGTTTCACCAAGGGAAAACTACTTTTCCTTTTGGAAAAGCTTTTCCCCTAATCTTTCTCACCCATGTCCAGTTGTGGGAATGTTTTCCCACTTTCCAACCATGGATAGAGGGCAACTCCAGCCTTTGACTTCAGTAAGTCTGTAACGACATGCAGGCTAGAGATGTGCTTGTCAGTGGTTAGTGGATATCCACAAACCAGATGCTGCTGCATAAGCTCTTGTCACACACAAATCAATCACAGTTCAGACAGGTAAGTGGTCACCTTAAGCTGGACCCTCAGAAAGGTCTGGACCATAGACCCATTTGCTGATGCCTTAAAACGCTGATGTGCCAAATACATTTATCTGCCAGTGGTGGAGAGAAATGGTTTAAGGTCTCAAAGCTCTTCTTTTAATGTGGGGTGATAGAAGATTTAGAGTTCTAGGCACACAAATATGGTTGAAACTCTCAAACCCCAGATGATGATTACCCAACTTCATTGGGATGCTATCTGCCCCTTGATCCCACTCCTCCTTTTACATGGATCTTCTTGAACTTCAAGACTGGCACTTAAAGACCAGTTTTATCTATAAGGCACCTTACAAGTGTGATCCACCACCTAATCTCTAGTGCTCTCATAAGTGATGTGCCTGGAGGATCCTGGAATTGTATGGTGCATGACAAGTTATGGAGGGAAGAGGGCAGGTGAGAGACACAACAGCCCCAGTTGCTTGATTGATAATAGTACAATTATTTCTTGCAGCAGCTCAAGGAATCAGTCTTGCACTGTTACTGATGGCACCAAGAATGATACTGAACAGTGCTGGGGGCCTATCCGCAGGATCGACGCCTACAGAATCTACCTGGTAAGTGAAAAAGTGACATATATTGTTATTATGAGTCCTTTGAGACAACACTGCTTTGTCCTTCAGTCTGTTCCTATGTGTTACACCTAGTCCTTTGATGTCCCTTGTTTAGTGCCAGGCACAGATGTGCTCTATGTTCTTAGCTATGCCTGCTCTTTGGCTTGACCCCCTCAATCTTCCTTTGCACCAATCGCACCTTCTTATCCATCCACTCTACTCTCTGAGCACTTTGTTTTCCAAACAACCATATATGACTCAAGTGCTCAGTGCTGATGTTTGAGTTATGCACGGAGGAATAATAAGAATAGGCCTAAACATGTGGATTCAAATACTCCGATTCGGATATTAAACCATTACATTGTTTCAAGGTATCGTTCTTTATGTGACTGCTTTAGTGTATTTGAATGCTTGTCTATGTTAAGATCATCAGGTCTACAGCAGTTCAATTAGCCTATTCTCAGCTATATCACAATACAGGGAGTGCAGAATTATTAGGCAAATGAGTATTTTGACCACATCATCCTCTTTATGCATGTTGTCTTACTCCAAGCTGTATAGGCTCGAAAGCCTACTACCAATTAAGCATATTAGGTGATGTGCATCTCTGTAATGAGAAGGGGTGTGGTCTAATGACATCAACACCCTATATCAGGTGTGCATAATTATTAGGCAACTTCCTTTCCTTTGGCAAAATGGGTCAAAAGAAGGACTTGACAGGCTCAGAAAAGTCAAAAATAGTGAGATATCTTGCAGAGGGATGCAGCACTCTTAAAATTGCAAAGCTTCTGAAGCGTGATCATCGAACAATCAAGCGTTTCATTCAAAATAGTCAACAGGGTCGCAAGAAGCGTGTGGAAAAACCAAGGCGCAAAATAACTGCCCATGAACTGAGAAAAGTCAAGCGTGCAGCTGCCACGATGCCACTTGCCACCAGTTTGGCCATATTTCAGAGCTGCAACATCACTGGAGTGCCCAAAAGCACAAGGTGTGCAATACTCAGAGACATGGCCAAGGTAAGAAAGGCTGAAAGACGACCACCACTGAACAAGACACACAAGCTGAAACGTCAAGACTGGGCCAAGAAATATCTCAAGACTGATTTTTATAAGGTTTTATGGACTGATGAAATGAGAGTGAGTCTTGATGGGCCAGATGGATGGGCCCGTGGCTGGATTGGTAAAGGGCAGAGAGCTCCAGTCCGACTCAGACGCCAGCAAGGTGGAGGTGGAGTACTGGTTTGGGCTGGTATCATCAAAGATGAGCTTGTGGGGCCTTTTCAGGTTGAGGATGGAGTCAAGCTCAACTCCCAGTCCTACTGCCAGTTCCTGGAAGACACCTTCTTCAAGCAGTGGTACAGGAAGAAGTCTGTCACTTCAAGAAAAACATGATTTTCATGCAGGACAATGCTCCATCACACGCGTCCAAGTACTCCACAGCGTGGCTGGCAAGAAAGGGTATAAAAGAAGGAAATCTAATGACATGGCCTCCTTGTTCACCTGATCTGAACCCCATTGAGAACCTGTGGTCCATCATCAAATGTGAGATTTACAAGGAGGGAAAACAGTACACCTCTCTGAACAGTGTCTGGGAGGTTGTGGTTGCTGCTGCACGCAATGTTGATGGTGAACAGATCAAAACACTGACAGAATCCATGGATGGCAGGCTTTTGAGTGTCCTTGCAAAGAAAGGTGGCTATATTGGTCACTGATTTGTTTTTGTTTTGTTTTTGAATGTCAGAAATGTATATTTGTGAATGTTGAGATGTTATATTGGTTTCACTGGTAATAATAAATAATTGAAATGGGTATATATATTTTTTTGTTAAGTTGCCTAATAATTATGCACAGTAATAGTCACCTGCACACACAGATATCCCCCTAACATAGCTAAAACTAAAAACAAACTAAAAACTACTTCCAAAAATATTCAGCTTTGATATTAATGAGTTTTTTGGGTTCATTGAGAACATGGTTGTTGTTCAATAATACAATTAATCCTCAAAAATACAACTTGCCTAATAATTCTGCACTCCCTGTAGTGAGATAGTAATTGATGGGGAAATTACAGGAACATCAGCACAAGGGCCATATTAATATGTTAGTGTATGTTATTGGGATAGAACGGTCCTGCTACCGAAATATTACCAATTAAAATTGCCATATTTCAGACACTGTACTCTTCGGTGTGCTCTTAAGTATTGTGTAGTTAAAGAATGGATTTCTCATACGAAAACCGATCTCACCTAAATTCTGCTTATGTTGACCATCTTTTCAGCGTAACCTATGATTCTTCTAATGTTAAACTTGTATTTCAGTAATGATGCTGTTAGGATTGGAATTTCCTATGCTTGGCACGTAAGTGTGTTTCTCCCTCCCTGTGCCCGACTGCATGTGAAACTGGTATCCTGACTTTTTATTTTGTCCTGTTGTCACACTGCACTAGCATAGGTGCAGAGGTCTAGGCCTGCTCCTACCAATGCAAGTTCAAGGACATGGCCTATGACCTGGATGGACACACCGAGAAGACTCTCATAACGAACAGTGGAATACAGGATTCATCATGTAAGCTAGTGGTGGCAGTATACCGCATTTAATGTAATTTAGTGTAATAGGCATTTTATATGTATCAGTAAGAGACCCCCCCCCCCCCAATAAAGTTCCAGTCTTGTGAGATCCAGAACCTTGCAGTGACATCCTATGTACATGTTAAGAGAGTGCGTGAGTAAACTGATCCTTTTGATGCATGTATGGTAGTAGCACTCCGTTTGTCTTTGTGTGAGTCTGTGTACTAGAGCCAGTCGGATCCATTTTGAAGACCCTTGTTTAGCATGGCACAAGATGGAGGGCGGTGGCAGTATCGTCCTCAGACAGTAGAGTATTGCCTGAATTCCTGTGGGAGGAGTCCCACACACTGACATGAGTAAACCTGGTTTGCCTGCCTTCTTGCTAAAATTGTCAAGGAGTTTGTCTGAGCCTGTCATAGGAGACTGTTCATGAAGGAGAAGGCCAGCCTATTCCTAGCGTGAGGAGTACCCAGAAGAAGCTGACAAATGTAGTGACTTAAGAGTGTTCGGTGCTTAGAAAGGGTTCACATTCTATCTGCGCAGAAAATGTTACCAGAATGGAATAACTTGTCTACCTGCCACGGGCCCAGTGACTGGTGCTGCTGCCACGGACTAACACAGGTATACCTATTCACTGCCGAAGTGTGAAACTCTAAACTGCCTGGTGACTACAAGTCACCCATAATTCAAAAAATACTCAATCTATAAGCTGCAAGTACAGCCTGCTGTCACCAGCCCTAAAGAGCCACCACTGCCCAGCACTGGAGACACAACAGACATCTGCGTGAGTTAGTCCCACAGTCCTGCATACAGTACAGCTGCTGCAGTGAATGGCCCCAGAGAAATTTGCCCCACATGGGTGGGAATGCCTGCTCCTCCCACACATCCACCAGCCAACAACAGGTAACCCTGAAGTTTAGCTGCACCTGGGGACAAGAGGGAGACTGAGGCTTGCAGGGGTTAAACCTTTGCACTCTTCTGAGACTGTGTGGTATATAAGCCATCCTAAGACTTTGAACTGAGATGCCTGCTCTACTAAATTAATGAGAACTTTTAAGTAGTGTGCCTCCAAGCCTAATCCTTCTAAAACCTCGCCTAGTGGGGACCGTAATGCAGGGCTGTAACCTCAGCGGGTGGAAAGACGGTTACTGTGGAAGGGAGAGGAGTGTAAGAATACGTCATGATTTTTGGCTCAACTTGTGATAAGCCTGTATTGTATTGTTTAGTTTTGGTCTGAGATTAAAAGTAGGCCTGGGTGGAGTTCACTGAGTTCTGCTATGTGGAACTCCACGAAGTGCTAAAAAAAACTCTGCTGCGCTATGCGGATTTCCGCAAGTGGGGTGTTTGAGTAAGTTGCGCTGTTTGCGCTGTTTTTTCAGCAGTTTCTCCCGTGCTGTAAAATCGGCGTGAGTTGCATCACGCAGAGCGCCAGAGGATGCTACCTTCTTTCTGCAGCGCAAGTAGATTTTCTCCTTGAGCGGCAGCTTCCTCGATGCGAGCAGCAAAAATCTCACTCACGCTCGCCAACATAGCTTTTGCTCTCGCTCGCACTTGCCAACTTAATGTTGGCGAGCCGCTCAAGAGGAAAAAACTCCGCTCCATGTCACTTCGCAGAGTTTTTCGGAACTCTACGCTCCAGGCAGAGCGTGGGCAAAACTAGCGAACTCTGCTAGTGGAGCAGAATTCTTCACCCACCCCTAATGAAAAGTGCTTTATTTTTCTAAATGATAAGCAGTTGACTGGACATTATATAATTGTGTTTGTTGGCTGTTGATTTCTGAGCCCTTGCCCTTAACACTACTTCCCTGAGAAGCCTCTGATTGTTTGTCCTCTCTACACTCAGACTCAAGTTTGGAAGGAGGTTTTACTTGGTCCAGATAGCAGAGCTATTTTAGCATGGACCTGAGGATACCATTGGCAAACTAGCTCAAATACCCTGGCCAGAGCCCAGTAGCCCCTGTCTGCCCTGTGGCCCCACCGAACAGGGTCTGACAGCTACTAAATTGTTCAAAACTTGCTGTTTCTCTCAATGTCTTTTTAAAAAATGTATTTTTATTAGTCATTTGGCCGACAATACCCTTCTTTGGGCACAATATGGTTTCACACCAATTACACATACATATAAGCCGGTTATAGTGTCATTAAGTAGCACAGTCAATTCACAGCCCTGTTTACATCGTCCTGTTAGTGCAACTAAACCATTCTCAGTACTTCCTGTAGTTTCTCCTCTGCCAGAGGGTTCCCATCAGTATTTTCAGGTCAGTCTCAGCTATTCTCCACCGCACAGATGTGCACTCTCCCCACCTGCGCCTCCCGTGCATTTCCCTTATGTTTTTTCCTCCCAACCTCCCTCAGTCACTGCATGCTGGCATTGATTCCTGCCTCTCCTGCGCTCCCCGTGTCTTGCCTTTGGGGTCAGGCAGTTCTGGGTCCTGTGTGGTCTCCACCTGTTCCTCATCCCATCCCCTTCCCTTCGCAAGCACATATTCTCCATCAGTGCAGCCCAGGTTTCTAAATCCTCCTCAGGTTTGTCATCCCTTTGAGTACTTTTCATGTTGACTTCCTCCACAACAGCCCATTCTGCCAAGTTCTTGTGCCATGGAGGGTTCCCTAGTGTTCAACCACCCAGTTGCCACCTTCTTTTTGCCAATACCAGAACCAATTGTAGGTACTTCCATTGCATCTTACCTCCCTTGGGTTTCTTAATTATTCCCAGAAAGCACACTTGTGGGGACGCCTCAAAGACAAGCGCCATCACCTCCTCTAGTCGCTTTGTCACCTGCTGCCAACAATGGCGTATGCTTGGACAGTCCCATGCCAGATGTAAGAATGAGGCCCCATCCATGCCACATCTAGGGCATGTCACCCCTCTACCCACATACATCCTGCTGAGTTTGATCAGTGTTAAATGTGTGCGATGTAGGTAGTGAAAGGGTGCTAGTTTAAATCTAGCGTTGCAGGATGCTGTCTTAACCAGCTCGCACACCGCCTTCCAGTTTGAGTCAGTGAGGGGTATCGCCAATTCTCCCTCCCACGCCCATCTGGGAACTGGCTCCTTCCACACCCTGTCCTCCTGCAATGTCCTATACACATGTGTCACCATGTATCTCGTCATTCCAGCCATTAGCAACAATTGCAGGGTGTTTGTCACCTGTTGGGCTTTCGAGAAGTCCCTCCAAATCTCTTGTGCAGCATTCATCATTTTAGTGTATTGGAGAAACTGCACCCTCCCACCCACCCCAAATGCCTCCTATGCCTCTGCAAGCGTCAGGAATACCTCACGGGGTACAGGTCACCCAGCGTTGGTTAACCCACATCCCTCCATAGATATGTCCTCGTTGATGCGTCCTAATGGGAGCAGCATCCAGACGTCCAGTTCCCTAGCAAATGGTGGCCTTTTGAACACCCTTGCGATCTCTCGTTCCCATATTTCCGCCATCTGTCGAACCAAGTAGGGGGTATCTGGCGGTACACACCCCGCACATAAGCAACTCCATCAATGTGCACTCACCATGGGTGCCACGGAGGAGTCACATCTCCCAGTTGTAGTCTTCCCCCCCTGAAAATTCTGGAGAATGTATAAACACCTGGGGAGGAACACCATTTTTGCCATCACCACTCTCCCCATCGTAGAGAGCTGCAATGTGTTCCAGAACCGAACTAGTTAGTCCAGCCACCAATGGGTCTATACAGAATCGCCACTGGTCATATAAACTATGTAACATCATGATAACAAGAAACTTAAATGATGTTCTTTCCCGACAAAGCCCCTGTGGAGCCAGTTTCATCTCCGGCACATCCTCCAACGCCCCCAAAGGGAACAACAGCAACTTCTGTCTGTTAACACGTAGTCCCAGCTCTTCCTCGAACTTATCCAGTTGCTGTAGCAACTGTGGCACTGTCTCTGTTGGACACTGTAAATAGAACAATAGATCCTCGGCATATAAGGAAGTTGCATGCCTGCATTCCCCATATCTCTTTGGAGTCTCGCTGCCAGTTGTTCAGTCGCCAAGGTGAATAAAATTGGTGAGAGTGGGTAGCCTTGCCTCGTGCCTCCCCCACCTCCCAGTCATCGGATAAAATTGCCCTACTGTGCACCCTAGCTCTGAGTGATGTGTACAATATATTCACCCATTGACGGAAGCATGGGCCAAACCCCATGTTCTGCAGCACCACCTGCAAGTATCTCCTTTCCAATGTGTCAAACACCTTTGTTATATCTACAGACACTAGCGCCAGGTCTCTATCACTACCCCTCACAGCATGTAGTATGTGTGCAAGCCTGCATAGGTTAAGAGCAGTGCTACGCCCCGGTATAAAACCACAGTGGCCCTTGTGCACCAGTGTTCCAACCACAGCTGTCCGTCTTTCCACAAGAACCTTTGCATAAGTCCTTTGCATCCACATTAAGCATAGTTAGGGGCCTGTAGGTGGATGGGTCTGTTGCCTCGCCCCCCCGGGCTTGGGCACTATACATACAACTCCTTCCCTGAGAGTGTGTGGCAGTTCACTACCCCCATTGCCTCATTGTACACCTCCAACAATGGGCCCGCTAACTGTGCTGCGTATGCCTGATAAAACTCTACCAGGAAGCCTTTGCTCCTTAGGGATTTTCCCCTATTTAGTTTCCCTATCGCCTCCCTAACCTCTTCCAGGGTGATGTCTGTGTCTGCTTCTTCCCATGTGCTGGGCAGCAATCTAGGGAGATCTATTCTTTCCAGGTACTCAGACATCACTGATACATCAGCTGCCTTGCCCTCCCCTCCCCACATATAGGTCATGTAAATGCTCCCTCAGATGGTGGTTTCAGTCCCATCTCTGTGATGCAACATTACTATGGGGGCTCTGTCAGTCTCCCGTCTAAACAGCCAAGCTAGCATTCTGCTGGGCCTATCCCCCTTTTCGTGTAACCTTTGTTGATAGTCCTGTCGCACTTACTTGGTGACTCTTGATATCACCTTGGCCTGGTACAAGGTCTATAACATTACTTCCCAAAATTGGATCTTGCATATATACGTACATTCTTGAATGTTTCCTTTCGTCAGATTGAGAACTCTCAGTAGCTTGTGTTACCCTAGCTGTGTCTCATACACTCTAAAATCATTGAAACTACTAAGACGATATGTAGTCCGTTCATCTCATTATGTGAGCTGAACTCTGGCCAGTGAGGTAAAAGGACTCAAACCTTCACCTCTTCACAGAGACTGAGCTGCACAGATAGATTTTTTACTGCATCTAGCTGACAGGAAGGAAATCCTCATTGCTCAGCTCTTCTCTTCGTTTAAAACTTTTTCTTGTACCTTGTGATTCCTCTCACCACTATCTACTGGGGGCAATGATTTTTTTTCTGCCCTTTTTGGTGTTTGGCTGTCTAGGCCCTTGAAACTCTTCCAAATGTCTAGCATTACTTCTAAGGGTGAACCCTAGAGCCAGGAAGGTGAAAACCCCCAGGATTTCAGATTTTGTACCTCCTTCTCTTCAGTCCTGTATGTTAAAATGCTTCCTCAGCCATCAACGATCCTGTCAACTAAGTCGTCATCAGTGACAGCAGAAAAGGCTTAGGGCCTCATTCTGACTTTGGCGGGCGGCAGAGGCCGCCCGCCAAAGTACCGCCGTCAGAATACCGCTGCGCGGTCAAAAGACCGCCACAGTAATTCTGAGTTTCCCGCTGGGCTGGCGGGCGACCGCCAGAAGGCCGCCCGCCAGCCCAGCGGGAAACCCCCTTCCATGAGGATGCCTGCTCCGAATGGAGCCGGCGGAGTGGAAGGGGTGCGACGGGTGCAGTTGCACCCGTCGCGATTTTCAGTGTCTGCTTGGCAGACACTGAAAATCTTGGTGGGGCCCTGTTAAGGGGCCCCTGCAGTGCCCATGCCAGTGGCATGGGCACTGCAGGGGCTCCCAGGGGCCCCGCGACACCCGTTACCGCCAGCCAGGTTCTGGCGGTCACAACCGCCAGAGCCAGGCTGGCGGTAAGGGGGTCGGAATCCCCATGGCGGCGCTGCAGGCAGCGCCGCCATGGAGGATTCCCCAGGGCAGCGGAAACCGGCGGGACACCGCCGGTTTTCTGTTTCTGACCGCGGCGGTACCGCCACGGTCAGAATGCCCATGGATGCACCGCCAGCCTGTTGCCGGTGCATTCGCGGTCGTTGGCCTGGCGGTAGTCTACCGCCAGGGTCAGAATGACCCCCTTAGTTTACAAAGAAGAAAACCAAGACAGTCAGCAACTTGTTGACAACCACACTGTCCATGTCTGCTGGCAAGCATGCCCTGTTACCAAACCCTTGTCATTATGACTCAGATCGGCAAGATCTTGAGGGCAACAACAAAAACAATCTTGTCAACCATGACAACAGCTGTAATTCCAACATCTTATTTATAGCTCTTCCGTCGATGGTCCCTTTGTCTATGATCGCTTTATCAGTTCTGCATTTGTCTATGCTAGCTTCATCAAACGTTGTACTGGTACACCAAAGACCTTTAGCCTCTGGCATATCTTTGATGCAGAGAATTTTGCCAATAACAATCACAATGCAGCTGACTAGATATATTTCCATCTGGTCCAGAAGGTGCAGCTGTCCGCTTTCTAGACTGTGCTCAGTAAGACCCTATCATAGATTTTGGGTCCTTGCATATTGGTGGCAGCGATAATCAAGTATTGGATCCTCATGTCATGGATATTGACTTGAGCCGCAGTTACTCCAAGAAGGAGCACTGTTTTGATAAACTTTACCTTGCATATCCACAGCTTCACATGCTTCAGAAGCCAGTGAGTGTCCTTGAATCCTTAAAGCTCATAATAGAATATTTTTGTGACTGAGTACTACCAGTCAGCACTAGATACAACCACATGTAGCTCAACTTTCAATACCTCAGCTGGATCAACAGCTAGTTTCTTCCCAACCTGGTGCTCAGAGCCATCAACAGCATCTTTTAGCATCTGTGATCTCATTAGAAAGGGTTCCATAGGAGGATTTCCCACCTACTGAACCTCCGTCAAAAAAAGCCTTGTCTTGCTCCACCAGGGACAGATGGTCCACAACACCACAATGGCTCGGAAATGTCTCAGATTAAGATCAAATTGGTGAAGGTGATGGCACTGACAATGGTGATGATCAGGACAGCACCCCAAAAGTGAAACACCACCTGAAATTGATGAGTACATGTTAGGAGATTAACTAAGTCCAAAGGTTCAACCAAATAACTCACCCATGATAATATTAATCTATTTCACACTCTCATCAAAGGGGACTGGAAACACGGAATTACTTGACCACTGCTGTGAAACAAGACATCTTTCCTTTTCAACTTTAAGGCCACGTCAAGGGAGTCCATTAGTGCCATATCCTTTCTGCCATTCATGGGCGGAAAGATGCTCCTCCATGAAGAACCCAACTAATGGCATAACATCCATTGCCAGGGTTGACAAGAACTACAAGCCAATTGATTCAGCCAGCCTCCTAAATCAACTAATGACGGAGTCAGTCATCTTGGTTGCTGCTCAAAAAAGGCACTGAAACCCAGGTTCATACTGCTTGGTACCTCCAGATGGGGAGTGCCTGTGTCTTGACACAATGGGCAAAACAGTAGAAGCATTTGCTTGAATGGTATTCAAATTTCAAATGCCAGTGCTGTTACGAGAGATGACTTAGGTATGATCTGTCTAAATTCTTGTTGAAGTTACTTGCAGATTGCAACGATCAGACTAAATCCTTGCTCTGTGAAAGTGAATCTGTTTCTTCTGCCTTAATAGACACTTCTCTTGCCTTGAACAATGGCTTTCAACAAATGGTTAGTTGGGTGATATTGGGACAGTGTGGCTGGTGCAAAAGTATATCCATCCACCCAGAGGTAAAATCAAAGTTGCTAGATATGTCTTTTGATGTCCACCACCTTTTTGGAAAACACATGGAAGACCCTCTTTAAGTAATAAAGACCAGATAAAACCAGTTCTCTTGGCTTCTTCCAATAGATAACAATGTTTCCAGCCAAGAAGACAACCTTGTGGTCAGTTATTCATCCTCTGGCAATTTTCATTCTTGTCACCAGTCAGAATATTTCCACCCACCTCAGTCTTCCTTCTCAAGCAAATCAAAAGGGACCATGATCAATAGGTCAGATTTCTCATGCCTCCCATCCCACTCAATATCAAAGCTGGTGAGAGGGAATATTCAGACACATTTCCCAGCCTGGCGTGTTATAGCAGGCTTATGGGCTGTACCTGGTACAGTCAAACTATGGAATTAATTCTTAACCATCCTATAACACTACCAAAGGAGTAAAATCTAATTTTGGAATCTTTGCAGGCAGAGATAAGAAATGTTCTTCAAAGCTTTATATAGAGGGTGTGAGGATTTACATGTATTATATGAAACAGCTGTGTGGCCTTACTGTGGAATACACACACGAAAACTGTCTTGTGTCAAGTCAGGCTCATTTGAACATCTTTAAGCTCAACCTGGTTAGCTATGGCTTTAAGCAGCAAGGCCTGAACAAAGGAACTAGTCAAAGGCATTTAACAGTACCAAAGAACGAAATAAGAAAGCCATACAACACGAAGAAAACACAACACCAATTTATAAAAATGGATTATATTTTTAATGAATTTTTAGAGCCCAAGATGAGCAAAATCCCATTAGGGTTCCGGAGATAGATTTTTAAAGAAATCTTAATTTTTATTTGAACCGCAAACAAGCATTGGTAAACCTTATGTTAGAAAACTTTTTTTTAAAAGTTTGTAAAAGTTAGTTTCAGATACTTCGGCCTCGCCTGGTTGACCAAATCTGACAGGGAGAACCTCTGGGGTGCCAATAGTTAGTTGGACAGCTACCTGGCCACCAGAGTGTTTTCCAGTGCAGTTCCAAACTTTACAGTACGACCGCCTTAGACTTCAACAAAGTGATTGTGATGCTGAGGATACAGGAGCTGAAGATACTCGAGGATGCTCCAGGTGCTGTGTGGTCAACAGGGAGCCTTTGCAGTTATTCCTCCATCCATGGGTCAGGTGGGGCGACTTTTAACGCCCCTAAAAGTCTTCTTTGAGCCAGTAGAAGGCCAGCTGCAGCTCCACTACAAGTCTCCCTACACACAACAGCCTCAGCGGTATCATTTGGTGGAGGCTGGTGTCCCTCTTAGGCGATTAATCTGGACTCAGACAACACTCCCGGGTCAGGTGGACTCGGGTGCAACTTTTGACTGTTGAGGGTGGGTCTCTTAGGGTTGCCCAGCGGTAGTCAGAGGGATTCTTCCGAAGTGGCTACTGACTTGCCGGGTTGGACTACTTTAGCTCTTATGTCCCTTGAGCTGGTTCCAGGGGGTTAGCCAACATGGGGCATGACTTTTCCCCATCTAGGAGCCATAGGCACAGTCCCCTCTTCGCTAGCCCAAGCTGAAGCTTGTGCAGTCTAGCAGACAATGCAGCCTCTCTTTGCGCCTTCCAGGGGTCTGCAAGGCAGTCCTTCTTCGGTCCTTGTTCCTGTTCTGCCATGATCTGAGATTCAGGTTGCCAGATTTACTCCCAGAAAGTGCCTGTGGGGGATGATGCATTCACTAGCCAAAGGGCTACCAGGTCCCTTCCCTTTTGGTGATGACTTTCCAATTGTGTGTGGCATCAGACAATCCCAGAGTGCACTATTCTGCCCACTTCCAAGATGTCTGCATCCTTCCTTGGCTATTAGGAGCTTGGTAGCCCACCCTACTTGTGGGCTACACGACCACGGGAAAACTGGTTTGGAACTCGTCTCCCCTCTCTGTCTCTCTCGCCAGCCCTTCAGGAGCGTGATCGCCATTTGCCCACCAAAGATGGCTTTGGCTTTGAAGCTCACTTTTTGGGCTAACACTCTAAGTGGCTTTCTGTGAAGGGGAGGTAACACCTCGCCCTGCAGCAGGCCGCTATTGTTCCTTAGACTGGGATTCATTCACACTGCTCCCCAGGTGGGCAGAAAGCTGTCTGGTGACCAGTGACCGTGTGAAACCACTGGACAAACTGGGCAACGCTCTGAAAGTTGCATTTATTTAATAGTGACTTTAAATTCGGCTTGCACATTACGTCAGGTTTAATGCCGCAATTAATGCCCAGCTAGGTAGTCCCATTCAGAAGTTAGCAGGTCTGAGGGGTCAGCCGGTAACCCTTTATAAGCCAATGGGGCTACTAGGAAAACAAAAATTTGAGCAGTTGTCAAGACACACACAAAAAAAATACATGTCTTACTTAATAATATACAGCTCCCTGCCTTAGGTCTTCATAGTCCTTTCTTTGGGGAGACTTACATATATTGTTAAGGGAAGTGGGGGCTTCGTCATTAGTTTGAATGGAAATGTCGAAGTAGCAGTATGCCCACTGCCCTTCCAGTCTGCAGTGGGAGGATGGGAGCCATTTTGTACTATGTTGCACACAGGGTGCCACAATCAATGCTGCAGCTGTGGTTGACACTCTTGTCTTATGTGCCCTGGGTACCATATACTAGGAGCTTATAAGTAGGTCAGCCCCTGCCAATTTGGGACAGCCAATTCAACATAAATTTTGTAAGGGGTTAGAACATTGTTACTGAGGTCTGGTTAGGAGGGCTCACTACATTCTCACAGTTGAAAAAAACAGGAGCTAGTAGTCAGAATTGGGGCAAAAAGTGGTGGGGGGAACCTGCAAAATGCTGGTTCCCTTATGCAAGGAGTCCTTAATTGTTTCTCTTCTCAACATACTGCAATCAATCACCAAAGAATAGTTTCTAGCATCCTTTGACCTGGATGTTGCCTGTTTTTATATTCCAGTTCACCCCAAGGACAGAAGATTCCTCTTATTGCTGGTCAAAAGTCTTTTCATTAAATTAAAGACTCTCCCCTTTGGTCTACTTTTGGTATTCTACAGCTTTCACCAAAAGTCTTGCCCAGTACCTTGACGACTGCCTCATAAAAGGCATGTGAGCTGAACATACAATTCAAGCAGTAAACTCTACTGTACACCTGTTAAATGTGCTAGCTCAGGCAAAAGTTAATGCTGAAACGATGGCAACGTACTATATTCTTAGGCTTTCGTATCTGCAAGTGCAGCCACAAAGCTTATCTGGTGCAGAAAAGGGTGGCGATGCTGGTAATCATTCATAAGAGAGCTCGATGAATACACATGCCTCTTGGTTTGCAATTACGAAACCATATTGAGTCCTTGTCCTTCAGCTCTGCCCTTCAGTTCTTCCTCTGAATGTGCCCTCTCCAAGAATAACTGGGTCGTTACTGGCTTGAGGATGACATCTTCTTGACCATCAAAGCCAAACAAACCTCATGTGTCGACCAAACCAGCCAACTTTTTTGCAGGCCAGGACCTCACTTAGAAGATCCTCACTTCTACCTGGCAATGGATGATTCCCTCTGCCAAAGTTACATAACTGTTTTCAATGGTAAGTACCTGTTTGGTGGCATGTGTGGCTGTAGATACACATGCTTTGCACTATCCTGCCATCTAGTGTTGGGTCCGAAGTATTACAAGTTGTTTTTCTTTGAATAAGATTTTTTTTGAGTCACAGGATCGAGTGACTCCTCCCTCTCGGTGATACTGCGCATGGGCATCGAGTCCTTTGTTAGATTGTTTTTGCTCCGCCGTCAGGTTCAGACGTGTAATTATTTGTTCTGTCTTCTACTTGCTCCCGTCTGAGACGTTCCCTCTATCTTTTCTGTCTGATGGTATTGCACATTCGACTCACGGTTTTCTGACTCACATCGACCGTTTTCTTGTGTATCGGTTCAAATGTTTTCAATCGTACGCCCTTTGGGGCGGAGGCCTGTTGGGCCATTAGGCCTTGAAACTCTTGGCACCAGAAAGAATGTAAGCGCGATGGAACGGACACCATTTCGGTTTTGCCCTCTGTGCCATTCGAAGTGCCCCTACAGTGATCTTTATTAGGTGTGTAACTTATGCCTCTTGCCAGGCCATCAAGAGGCTACCTGTGAGGCCTGTCAATCCAGTCCAAGAAGACGCACCAAGACGAAGAGCTTTTAGGCTAGAGATGGCGCGCAGATCTCCAGATGGCACCCTGGATATCTTCGGGGAAGAACAGGTGCACGAGTAGCCCCACCAGGAAATCGTCTCCATCCAAGATTCAGATTCAGACATCCAATACAACATAGAGAGCCAAGAACTGACTTCGGCGCAAACTGTGAGTACAGTGGCCCCACCTCTTACCACAAAACCCAATAAAAGACCCCATACCAAGGTCACTGGAGCACCACTGCATTCAAGCCATGGTTAGTCTCTGATAGAAATTTCGGGTGCCTTGCCCATCAGCTCGGCACCGAAAACAATGAAAACTGCAGCTGCATCTTCGGCTCCGACCTCATCTACTTCAGTCCGACCTTCCACCACCCAGCACTCAGCACCTACCATATTGGTTGCAAGCCGGCAGAGTTCGGCGCCTAAAAAGATCTGACCGAAAATGTAATTGCAGAAAACAAAGGAACATGTTCCTTTGGAGCATTTGGACTCAAGCTACTCCTTCACCACGCCTTCACCTATTCAACCAATATTAGAGACAATGGACACTAGACAGCGCAAAATATATATTCAGGAAGGCACAGGGCGAATTGTAGTTTCCCCTGTAGTTACTTTTAAAAGGAAGTTAAAGTTCCAGGAGGCACTGGACACCTCACCACCCAAAAACTCCCTAAGGAAAAGACTGCTTCCACAGAGGAGCATGTTTGTCCCCTTCGTCCTCCTCTTCCTCTTCTTCTTCCTCCTCCTACTTCTCCTCCCCCTCATTCTCCCACTTCTCCGACTGAGGGAGACCACACTCCACAAGGTTCACCATTATTTGAGGAACACTATTTAGAGGAAATACCGCCACATCAGGATCCCTGGGATTCTTATGAGCCAAACCCAGTTACTACTATGGATCCAGATTTGTATCCTGTCAGACCTTCCCCTCCAGAGTATACTACCAACAACCAACAGGTCATTGTTAGGACAGCTGCGTACCATAATGTACCTTTACACAAGGATCCTATTGAACAGGATTTTCTATTTGACACACTGACCAGCACACATAGGGACACTCAGTGTCTCCCTGTGCTCTCAGGTATGATGTGGCATGCAAAATAAATTTTTCAAGAGCCTGTTCGTTCAAGAATAATTACACCAAGGGTAGATAAAAAATACAATTCAGCTCCATCTCATCCTTTATTTATCAGATCACAAGTGCTGCCAGGCTCTATAGTGGCTACTACTGCCAGGAAAAGAGGTAATAGCCAGGCCACTGGAGACTCCCCCCACCTGACAAAGAAAGTAAAAAGATCTTTTGCAGCAGGCAAAAGAGTAGCTGTGCAAGCTGCTAATCATTGGCGGATAGCCATTTCCCAAGCTTTGATCTCTATATATGACAGAGCTCCCTAGGATGAAATGGAGGATCTCCTCCAATATATCCCAGAAGACCATTACAAACGTAGCCAACAAATTGTGTCGGAGGGGAAACTGTTGCAGACATCTCGATTAGATGTGCCCTGGATGCTGCAGACACCGCAGCATGAAGCATAACACAGGTGTCCTAATCAGAAGACATGCATGGCTTAGCTGCTCTGGATTTAAGCCAGAGGTACAGCAAGCAGTATTAAATATGCCCTTTACTAAAGAACATCTCTTTGGTCCACAAGTTGATTCCACTTTAGAAAAAATAAAAAAGCACATAGGCACTGCATAAGCCATAGGGGCTCTACAGTCACAGGTACAAAGAGGATTTTTTCATCACCCACTCTAGAAAGGGGGTTACAGATCAACAACTTCATCTGAGTCTTCCACATCTCAAAACAAATATCAGGTTCCTATACCAGAGGCTCCTTCAGAGGAACATTCAGAGGTCAGAATTTCAGAGGCAGGGTCAATAACAACAACTCTCGGGGCTCAGGTTCCACAACAAAACACCGACTACCTCAACATACCTAAACCCCATATAACACTAGATGGGGGATGTCTTTAGGACTTCTATACTCAATGGACACAAATAACATCGGACCAGTGAGTCCTCTCCATTATCCAACATGGTTATTGCATGAAGTTCACAACCACACCTCACAATATCCCTCCTCACACATACACACACACAGGTTATCTCAAGAACATCTCACTCTCCTCAAAGCAGAAATACAAGCTCTCCTTTCAAAAGGGGCTATAGAACCAGTTCCACCCATATCAAGCAACAGAAGTTTAAAAGCTATATTTCCCCGTTCCAAAAAAGGAAGGGTCATCTTAGATCTCAGGCCCCCAAATCAGTACATTCTTTCAGAACATTTTCACATGGTCACTTTTCAGGATGTCATTCCACTCCTTCAACATGGAGATTTTATGACCGCTATAGACCTCAAAGATGCATACTTCCACATTTCCATCCATCTGGCACACCGAAAATATATTTAAGATTTGTCATTGCCGGCAAACATTATTAGTTCAAACCTTTGGAGGCTACATCTGCTGCCAGGGTATTTACCAAATGCCTAGCAGTGGTTGCAGCACATCTAAGACTGCAAAAGATTCATGGCTTCCCATACCTGGACGATTGGCTTACCAAAGGTAGCACTTTGCAACACTGTCAGTTCCACACACAAATTACAGTCAACCTTCTTCACAAGTTAGGGTTCACAAACAACTTTCTAAAACCTCATCTACAACCTCTCCATGTTCAACCATATCTGGGGGGCATTCTCAATGCTTATCTAGGATGAGCATATCCCAAATCAACTCTGGTACAAAACTTCCAGCATCTGCTCCCTCAGTTTCAACAGAATCACACTTCGTCAATAAAAACTGTCATGCGGCTTTTAGGGATGATGGCATCTTGCATTGCCATCGAACCCATGCCAGACTCCACATGCGTCAGCTACAGGAATGTCTGTCTCGTCATAGGGGCCTCTTAAGGATCTAGTGTTGATAGACCGGCAAATTTACCACTCGCTGCAATGGTGGATTCCAACAACCTCTTAAAAGAGCAGCCTTTTCAAGACCCTGTGCCTCAACTCATTCTGACCACAGATGCATCCTTGACAGGATTAGGGAGCACAGCTTCAAAACTTCGCAGTGCAGGGTATTTGGGATAGCACACATCGTTCCATGCACATTAACTATCTAGAGCTTCAAGCTGTATTTCTAGCCCTCAAAGCTTTCTTACCTCACCTCACACACATAGTTGCCCTTGTCTGGACAGACAATATGACAGCAATGTATTACCTACAAAAACAAGGGGGGGGACTCAGTTGTTCCAGGTATCATAACTGGCACAAACAATATGGAAATGAACTCCTCACCACCACATTCACCTACTGGCAGAATATCTCCCAGAGACGGACATAGAATTTGCAGACCTGCTCAGCAGGATGCATCAATAAGTCCACGAAAGGGAACTCCACCCACAAGTCCTTAAAAATACTTCCAAAGGTGAAGAAAAGCCTCAAATAGATATTTTCGCCACAGAAAACAAATGCAAAATGCCCAAACTCCTGGCCAGTTTCCCTGACCCTCGTTCCTGGGGCAATGCTCTATGGATGAACTGGTCAGGGATATTTGCTTACGCTTTTCCTCCACTTCCACTTCTGGTTCACAAACTCAAACAGACGTCACTTTGATACTGGGAGTGTCCACATCAACCTTGCTTCACAACACTTCTGGACCTCTCGCAAGTTCCTCTTGAGAAGCTCCCCAACAGGCCAGATCTTCTCTCACAGGACCATAGACAGATCAGGCATCCAGACTCCAAATTGCTCAACCTAGTGATATGGCTCCTGATGTCGTAGAATTTGGTTATCTTAATATATCTCCTGAATGTAGGGAAATCTTGAAAGAGGCACTCAGACCAACAACTAGAGCATGTTATGCAGCAAAATGGAAATATGTAGTTTGCTACTGCCAGTCCAAACACATTAATCCAATAAAAGCATCTGTCAAAGAAATTATTTGCTACTTACTTCATTTGCAGCAAGCTAACTTGGCTTACACTTCAATCAGATTACATCTTGCAGCTATAGCTGCATACTTACAAAACAGAGAACATATTTCATTGTTCAGAATCCCTGTTATAAAATGTTCATGGAAGGACTTAAAAGGGTAATTCCACCTAGACTTCCACCTGTTCCACAGTGGAATCTTAACATTATACTCACTAGGCTCATGGGCCCTCCGTTTGAGCCTCTTCACTCATGCCCTATTCAGTTCCTTTCATGGAAAGTAGCTTTTCTGGTTGCAATCTCATCACTTACACATGTCGGTGAGCTCCAGGCATTAACTCTAGGGGAACCCTTCTTTCAAATTCATAAGGATAAGGTAGTCCTTTGCACAAATCCAAGATTCCTACCAAAGGTGGTGTCTCAATTTCATATCAATCAAACCATTGATTTGCCAGGTTTTTTCCCCACAACTGGATTCAATAGCAGAGAGGGCACTCCACACTTTAGATGTAAAGAGAGCACTCACGTACTATATTGACAGGACAAAAGAGTTTAGGAAAACAGAACAACTTTTGCTTTACCATTCAAGGGCAATCCAATTTCAAAAAATGGCATAGCTAGATGGATTGTTAAATGTATACAAACATGTTGTCGAAAGGCAAAAAGACAATAGCCACAAACTTCTAGGGCACATTCCACCTAGTAAAAAAGGTGCTACTATAGCATTTTTGGGAAACATTCCTCGAGCTGACCTATGCAGAGCAGCTACTTGGTCTACACCACACACATTCACAAAGCATTACTCCGTGGATGTACACGTACAATGACTAGCAAATGTAGAACAAGCTGTCTTAAGAACACTTTTCCAAACAACTGCAACTCCAACAGGCTAGCCACTGCCTTTTGGAGGGACTGCTTTACAGTCTATGCATAGCATGTGTACCTACAGCCACACATGCCACTGAACGTAAAATGTTTCTTATCCAGTAGACATTTGTTTGTGGCATGTAGTGCTATAGATTCACATGCGTCCACTCTCCTCCCTGGACGCCTGTGGCCGTTGTAGTTACCTTATATTTGTGTGTGTATATATATATATATGTATATATGCTCGATGGCATGTGTAGCTGCAGATACACATGCTATGTATATATATATACTCGATGGCATGTGTAGCTGCAGATACACATGCTATGTATATATATACTCGATGGCATGTGAAGCTGCAGATACACATGCTATGCATAGTCCTGCCATCTAGTGTTGGGCTCGGAGTGTTACAAGTTGTTTTTCTTCGAAGAAGTATTTTTGAGTCACGGGATTGAGTGGTGACTCCTCTTCGGCTCCATTGCGCATGGGCATCGACTCCATGTTAGATTGTTTTCTTTCCGCCATCGGGTTCGGACGTGTTTCTTTTCGCTCTGGTAGTTTGAGTCGAAAAAGTTTGAAAACTCTCTTAATTCTTGTCGGTATTGTTTCGATCGTGTATCATCTCTCATCGACACTTCGGT
The DNA here is from genome assembly GCF_031143425.1 of Pleurodeles waltl. NCBI lineage: Eukaryota > Metazoa > Chordata > Amphibia > Caudata > Salamandridae > Pleurodeles > Pleurodeles waltl. Next base: position 1,114,911,888 of record NC_090446.1, read on the forward strand.
ACTGTCGGATCCAACTTTTTTACTCGCCCTTCCGGGCACCCAAGCCCAACTCGGGCCTGGTCGGGCTGACCGCGTGGAAGCCTCATGGATCGGACTCCATTCCGATTCTGTCCTCGGTGCCATGCCAAATTCCCTTATACAGACCAACACCTCGCTTGTAATCTTTGCCTTTCCCCAGATCATCGGGAAGAAATTTGCGAGGCCTGCCGATCCTTCCTATCAAAAAAGACACTTCGGGACAGAAGAGCACGAAGGCGCAAGATGGCGTCCAAAAGCTCTGAACATCTCGACGTCGAAGAGGAAGAGATCATGCACACAGCAGTCTCTGTTCAAGGTTCCGACGCTGGCCAGGAATCCGAGGAAGACAGACCGGTCACGGCAGGACAACACGTGAGTACGCCTGCCCCTGTACCATCCCAAAGACCAAAATATAAGGCCTTGGGTACGCCACTGCCGGAAGGCCATGGCTCAACCCAAAAGAAGACATCCGGTGACCAAACCGCCAGTTCGGCACCAAAATATGCCACTCCTCCGAAACCATCAGAGTCGATAAAAGGCTCTGTGTCCGAATCGAGCAAACACCGCTCTTTGGAGTCAAAATTTCGAAAATCACTTTCGGAGCTGAGACCATCCACAACACCATCTTTTTCGATACGGAAAAAGTCAGCTTCGGAGCCAAAAAGAGCAGGTTATACCGAGGAGCATGGACTTTCTAAGACACTCAAAGAAAGCCATAAGACTTCTGAGGCGGACACCCCAGTACAGCCAATACTTGAAGTGATGGACGAATGGCAAGCCAGGATTCATATCCACAAAGAAACTGGAAGAATATTAACAGCACTTCCTCTAAAACCTAACAGGAAATTAGCCTTTCAGGAGGAATTGGACACTACACAGCCTCCAGCTAAAGTGCCAGAGCCAAAGGAGAGACCACCACCTCCTCAATTTTCTCCTCCTCATTCTCCTTCTCACTCTCCACACCTGCATATCTCTCCTCCTACCAGTCCTACACCAATGCACTCACCATCACATTCGTTTGACTCGCAACAAGACAATGTAGATCTATGGGTTCTTGATGATCCATATCCCATTCCCGACAACGACCCATACTGCTATCCCTCTAAGCCTTCACCACCTGAGGTACAATCAAGTATTAGCTAGGGCTGCAGCATACCATAGTGTCACCGTGCACACTGAACCGTTGGAGGACGACCTTTTGTTTAATACACTCTCCTCCACGCATACAACATACCAGTCGCTCCCTATGCTCCCGGACATGCTAAAACATGCTGATCAAATATTTAGCGAGCCTGTCAAAGCAAGGATAGTATCTCCCAGGGTAGAAAAAAATACAGCCACCTCCCTCTTATCCTGTCTATATAACTCAGCAACTCCTTCCAGATTCAGTAGTGGTAAGCGCTGCCAGGAAGAGGGCAAACTCAGTCATCAGGTGATGCACCCCCACCAGACAAAGAGAGTAGGAAATTTGATGCTGCAGGGAAGAGAGTGGCATCCCGGGCAGCCAACCAATGGAGAAAAGCCAACTCACAGGCGTTGTTGGCTAGATACGACAGGGCCCATTGGGATGAGATGAAAGATATAATTCAGCATCTCCCCAAGGAACATCAAAAGAGGGCGCACAGCAGGTAGTGGAGGAAGGGCAAACAATCACCAATAATCAGATTAGGTCTGCCCTAGACTCAGCAGACACAGCTGCCAGGAGCGCCAACACTGTTGTAACAATCAGGAGGCATGCATGGCTCAGATCCTCTGGTTCAAACCTGCAAAAGCTACGGGTGCACTATACACCACACAATACAGGGGATCCTTTCAGAAACCTCATTTTAGAGGTGGATTTAGGGCTCAAACTGCAGAGGCATCCACATCGCAGCCAAAACCAGCCTACCAACCTCTATACCAACAAGGTGGTTTTAAGAGCACATATAGAGGTCAGTACCCCAGAAGTAGAGGGAAATATCAAACGCCTAAACAAACTTCACAGCACACTAAACAGTGACTTGTTTCATTCCCTTCCACTCTACACCTCCCCTGTGGGTGGAAGACTAAAAAAGTTCCACACCAATTGGCAAAACATTACCACAGACAGTTGCGTGCTATCAATTATCTGCAATGGTTATTGCCTAGAATTGATAAAAACTCCCCCAATCATTCCACCAAAACCACACAAACTATCCACAGAACACATCAGTCTGTTACAGGAAGAAGTCAAATCTCTATTACTCAAACAAGCAATAGAACCAGTGCCACAAAATCAAGTAGGGACAGGAGTTTACTCACTGTACTTCCTGATTCCCAAAAAGGATGGCACCCTAAGGCCAATATTAGATCTCAGGACCCTCAACCTTTACATCCTGTCAGAACACTTTCACATGGTAACTCTCCAGGATGTTATCCCACTACTCCAAAAACACGATTTCATGGCAACATTAGACCTCAAGGATGCGTGTTTTCATATACCCATCCATCCGGCGCTCAGAAAATATCTCAGGTCTTTCATTCAAGGAAAGCACTATCAGTTCAAAGTGTTACCCTTCGGAATAACAACAGCTCCAAGGGTATTCACAAAATGCCTAGCAGTAGTTACAGCCTTTCTAAGGAGACAACATATACATGTCTTTCCATATCTAGACGATTGGCTGATAAAATCAAACAGTCATACGCAATGTCAAAACCATGCGCATTACGTAATACAAACCCTGCACACGCTATGGTTCTCAATAAATTACCAAAAGTCACAGCTACAACCTGCGCAAATTCAACAATATTTAGGTGCAATACTAAATACTCAAAAAGCACTAGCAAGTCCAAATACGCAAAGAATACAAGCATTCCAAAATTTGATCGCACAGATACACACAGGTCAACAGTACACTGTCAGATTTGTCATGAAAATATTAGGGATGATGGCATCATGTATTGCAATCGTCCCACATGCAAGACTAAACATGCAGCCCTTACAACAGTGCCTTGCACAACAATGGTCACAGGCTCACGGTCAACTTCAAGATCTAGTGTTGATAGACCGCCAAACATACATGTCCCTTGAGTGGTGGAATTCCACACAGCTAAGCAAGGGGCGGCCTTTTCAAGACCCTGTGCCTCAGACCATAATTACAACAGATGCATCAATGATTGGCTGGGGAGCTCACCTCAACAATCACAACACCCAAGGACAATGGAATGCCCAACACAAACAGCTACACATAAATCACTTAGAGCTGTTAGCTGTCTCCCTAGCACTCAAAGCTTTTCAACCTCTTCTCAAACAAAAGATTGTCCTAATCAAAACAGACAACATGACCACCATGTATTACCTAAACAAACAAGGAGGGACTCATTCGTCCCAACTCTCCCTCCTAACTCACAAAATTTGGAAATGGGCCATACACAACCAAATTCACCTGGTAGCACAATACATTCCAGGGATACACAATCAATTAGCAGATGTTCTCAACAGAAATCATCAACAAACACACAAGTGGGAGATTCACCCTCAAGTACTTCAAAAATACTTTCAACAATGGGGAACACCAAATATCGATCTGTTCGCCACAAGCAAAAACGCAAAATGCCAAAACTTCGCATCCAGACACCCACATCCCCTATCCAAGGGCAATGCTCTATGGATCAATTGGTCAGGGATATTTGCTTACGCTTTCCCCCCTCTCCCGCTCATTCCATTTGTAGTGAACAAATTGCGTCAAAACACAATCAATATGATAATCATAGTGCCAACGTGGGTTCGTCAACCGTGGTACACAACATTATTAGACCTATCCGTAGTACCACACTCCAAACTCCCAAGCAGTCCAGACCTGTTGACACAAAACAAAGGACAGATCAGACACCCAAATCCCAACACACTCAATCTGGTTATTGGCTCCTGAGGTCATAGAGTTTGGGTATTTACAACTACCATCAGAATGTATGGGAGTGATTAAACAAGCAAGAAAACCCACTATTAGACAAATCTATGCTAACAAATGAAAACGATTTGTATATTATTGTCAATCTAAACAGATTGCCCCTCTTACAGCATCAATACAAGATATTGTATGCTATTTACTTCATTTACAACAATCAAATGTAGCATTCTCTTCCATAAAAATACATCTTACTGGAATTTCAGCATATTTGCAAAATGTACAGCACAGCTCTTTATTTAGAGTTCCTGTTATTAAAGCCTTCATGGAAGGCTTAAAATGCATCATTCCACCCAGAACACCTCCAGTTCCTTCTTGGAACTTAAACATAGTGCTAACGCGACTTATGGGCCCACCATTTGAACCTATGCACTCATGTCAAATGCAATTCTTAACATGGAAGGTTGCCTTCCTAGTCGCAATTACATCATTGTGAAGAGTTAGTGAAATTCAAGCTTTCACTGTTCAAGAACCGTTTATGCAAGTACACAAACATAAAGTCGTACTACGAACTAACCCTAAATTTCTTCCAAAAGTGGTATCCTCTTTTCATAACAATCAAACAGTGGAACTACCAGTCTTCTTCCCACAGCCATATTCTGTGGCAGAAAGAGCTCTACCTACATTAGACATTAAAAGAGCACTAATGTACTATATAGATAGAATGAGACCATTTAGGAAAACTAAACAGCTGTTTGTAGCCTTTCAAAAACCTCATACTGGTAACCCCATTTCAAAACAAGGATTAGCAAGATGAACAGTAAGATGCATCCAAACATGCTACGTTAAAGCCAAAAGACAACCCTTAGTTACTCCGAAAGCGCATTCCACAGAGAAGAAAGGTGCTACAATGGCTTTTTTAGGAAACCTACCAATGGCTGAAATATGTAAAGCAGCTACTTGGTCAACCCCACATCCATTTACTAAACACTATTGTGTTGATGTTTTAGCAACACAGCAAATCACAGTAAGTCAAGCTGTACTCAGAACATTATTTCAAACAACTTCAACTCCTACAGGCTAACCACCACTTTTATGGGAGGGCTAACTGCTTTGTAGTCTATGCACAGCATGTGTATCTGCAGCTACACATGCCATTGAATGGAAAATGTCACTTACCCAGTGTACATCTGTTCATGGCATGTTCTGCTGCAGATTCACATGTAACCCTCCCACCTCCCCGGCAGCCTGTAGTCGTTCGTAAGTTAACAGCATTTGTACATATGTAGATATATATATATATTTATCATTTCATTAGCATGGACATTTCTTTTCTTTATACTCTATCACTCCTACCTTACCCTCTGCGGGAAAACAATCTAACATGGAGTTGATGCCCATGCGCAATGGAGCCGAAGAGGAGTCGTCACTAGATCCCCTGACTCGAAAACACTTCTTTGAAGAAAAACAACTTGTAGCACTCCTAGCCCAACACTAGATGGCAGAAGTATATGTACAGCATGTGAATCTGCAGCGGAACATGCCAAGAACAGATGTACACTGGGTAAGTGACATTTTCCATATATTTGTACATATGAGGGTACACTTGCAAAGACATCTGTTTCTCTATACTTCCTTCTCGTACCTTTTTCTCACCCACCTGCGGGAAAACAATCTAACAAAGGACTTGATGCCCATGTGCAGGATCACGGACAGGGAGAAGTCACTGGATCCCATTAATTGAAAAGTATCTTCTTCGAAGAAAAAACACTTGTAACACTCCGGACCCAACACTAGATGGCAGGATAATGCAAAGCTTGTGAATCTAAATCACTAAATGCCACAAACAGATGGCTACTGGGTAAGTAGAATTTTCCTTTTCTTATGTATTACTATAGAGCCCAGGTTTGTATTTGGATGGCTAAGTGTTGATTACGATTGGTGTTAAAATAAAGTTGTTTTCTAGTCATTAGTAGATTTACATACTTTGAACATTCTCTGTTGTTAGGCGGGCACTCACTGGCACTTGTTAAAAAGCACCATTGTTACCATGCAACCATGTACTGCAACACATGCTGAGTGCCTGCTTGCTTTTGTGTCTCTCCACCTACACTTTCTACATTTAGTACCTTCCTGTTTTCTTCAAACCGTTTTCACTTGCTAGGTCTACTTGAGGTGCCTGCTCTTCCTTGCCTGGAGTTGTCTCTCTTGCTGTTGTTTATAAATTTGTTTTTCATGTCTGGGAAACTAATGAGAAGAATTGCCTTTTCAAATAGTCTCAGTGTTGGTCAGCCACATCTGCAGCTGTCTCTAAAGTCTTTTTGTGCGCCGACGAGCTTTCCTGCTCCACTGTCGTCAGTTCCACCATCATTACTGGCGGTGAACTTGGTGCGGATCCTAAAATCAATTTCTTCTGCTCCCAGAATGAAGTCCATTTTGACTAAGGCAAGAGAGAAGGTCTCAGTCTCTTTCAAAGATTATCTCCTTAGGCAAGCCCTTAATTCTTGCTCAAATGTTGGCCACGTTGGAGGCTGTCTTCAGCTCTCACTTGGTTGCCATCTAGATGCCCTCTTTGGTACCTCACACTGAGAATGATGATAGTGAGGGGAAAGTGTCACCCTTTTTACCCCCACACTACATAGATGTTTTTAGTTAAATCGACCTGTAGAATGCCAGTGACCTCAACATGTCCCATGAACTTGAGCTAGAGAGTGCAGCTGGCCTTCTCCTGAGGAGGTTGCTTCATTTACTGCTCTCATGTGCTGGGTCACTCAAGTGCTGTCACTTCCTCTACTTGTAATGGAGTCTAAAGTTAACTTGCTGATTGAAATTCTTGAGCCTGGTTCCTCTTCCTTGGAGCCTCTTTTACCCTTTAAAGAGGCCATCAGGGACCTGTTACTTGTGGATGATACAAGGCTTTTTCTGCTTTAGTCATGGACCATTCCATTACTAAATGAAACAGGCCTTCACACGTTCTCTGTGTCTTACTTCACGAGTGTACTAGTTCCATCAATAAAAGTGGATATTCTGGGCCTTTTGAAGGGGCCTAACCTTTGAACCCTTTTGTAAGAGGCAGCCATTTTAGACAGTGTGGCAACTACAATGGATTTTTAGCAGCTTCAGGTGCTAAGGCAGTGCCAAAGACAGGCAAGCAGCAGCAACAGTCTTCCTCTTCCTTAATGGCCCTTCTGCAAAACCGCTTTTTTTTTTGTACCCTCAACATGAATAGGTCAGTTCTCATTTTAGGTCAAACTAATGCATCATTACATTGGACCTCTATGTTTTCCTGATTGTGACAAATGGGTACACCGTCTCATTCTAAGACTCATCAAAAATTTCCCTAATTTGTTTATTGCCAGTTGATCATGCCCAGATTATTTTCAGGAGGTGTTGATTCTCCTAACTAAATAAGTTATTGAGGTAGTCCTCAGGGTACATAAAGGTGAGGTATGCTACTCCTGCTACTTAATGGTCCTCAGGGAGACCGTTTGGCCTATTCTCCTCAGTGAAATGTTCAAGATGAAATCATGTTCTGTTCTTGTGTTCCCAGGGTGGTATCTCTGATTAGTGGTGGGTTCCAATGAACTGGTTTGCAGTGCTCCTCTTCTGCCTTACATTTGCCCTTTGAGTCTTCATGAAAGCCATATTGATTGTTTCAGCTCACCTTTGCAGTTACAGCATATGTTTTCCTGTACCTCGACAACTGGATGTTAAAGGCAGAGTCGCCACCGCTGATTTTGCACCACCTCAACAGGACAATTTCACTTTTTTTTGGCCTGGGATTTTCTGTCATCTACCCTAAATTCTACACCTTGACCACTGGGATTCTGTCCGTCCCTTAGTGTGATTCTAACACTTTCACTGAAGGCTTTCTCTCTGTGCTACACATCTAAGTTGTTCAGGATATGATCAGATGTTTCAGACTGCTGCTTGTCTTTGTGCTGTGGTAATTTCAGTTTTACGGCTACTAAACCGCGGGACCTCCTGCATTTTGCTTGTTCCTCTTCCGAGGTGCCTTATGTGAGAGGCTCACTAGTGCCTTCGCTTTCTTTTGGCTCAGCAGCGGAGAAAACTCCTAGGCGTTTCTCTCTGGAACTTTCAGTGGTGGATGCCATGGGACTGTTTAATCTGAAGTTGATCATTCTATTCTTTTCTTGTAGTTACCATGGTGTGACTGATGCAAACTCTTGGTTGGCGGGACCATGTGGATTTCATGTAGATTTAGGGGCCAGCATAGCATCTGTGCTCAAACTACTTGAGGAACAGGTGATTCAGTTAGCCCTCAAGATATCCTCGCCATTGGTTCAGGGAAAAGCTATTGAAATCCTCACCGTCAATGTGACTGCTATCTGTTACAGCAACAAGCAGGATGCTTGAGCTCTCATGCCTGAGTCTGGAAGTCCTGAGGTTGTGACCCACTTTCACCATTTGCTGCCCATGGTTATGTGATTGTGTTGGCTAACTATTTATTGGGGCAATCACCGTCACCATATCTGAGAGCTGTCTTATATTTACTCAGGAAGTTGATTTCCCTATCTGCTATTTCGTTGGAGTCTGTTACTTCAGTTCTAACCTCTGCTAACAGGGTTTCATCTTCGATGTGTGTTTGCCCGTTTCGAGTATCAACATTTCTTGTTGAGTTGTACTTATGTGTACCTTGAGCGTCTTCTGTAACCCTCCTTGTTTAACCATACACAGCTCGTGAAGGAGCACCATAAAGGCTCCCAACACATTACGCACTTCTGACACTGGTCCAAGGTTAGTGTCAAAATAATCAACTATCCAAAACTCATCCAAAAACATTGTCTCTAACAGGGCACCCGGGGTGGAGGAGACGCCAGGCTGAGACTCTGCTATGTACCCCAGGGCCAGTTAGGGTCAATGGAACAGGTGAGTTATCAGATAGAGTTTTGGCAAGGCATTGCACATTTGTAATCTAAGAATTAGCTTCTTGCCAGTAGTCTATTCGTGACCACATGTGATGTGCAGCTGATGCAATAGTGCCTTTGCCACAGAGGGTTGTGTGCCCTCCTAGAATTTTGAGATGATGATCTATGAGGTCATTATTACACTTTGAGGCCAGCATCCCAAGCTTGGCTTAGGTATGTGCCCTAAATAACAGTACATCTAATACTGTTAGTTGTTCCTCCTTATGAGCATCCTAGGAGTCACTGTGAGCAGTGTTCTAAAGTTCACTAAAAATGGTGAGTTATCTATGTTGAATCCATTGTTACTGATCAAAGTAATATGTTGGCCTCCTATTATGCCCTGTAAGATGATGTAGCAACCTTGCATGTCTGCTGCTGTGCAGATATGCTGGAAATGTACCCCCTTCTGACTAGCAAATGAGGAATAGCAGTAGGTGAAACTGTGAGCCTCCCAATGCCTGGTTAGTGTGCCCGCTGTCTCTCTAGTGAGTTGGGTCTATTTCTTGAGACTGGTCTGGTAAGCAGGTGTCTGTCTAAAATTTCGGGGGTTGTGGAGCCATCTAACGTTCCATGTTCACAAGTTGAATTCTGTTCTGCCCACCCTACATAAGAGGTGTGACTGTAATGATAGTGCTTTCTAATTTACTGTGTACTGCAGTGGTGACCATAAAGTGCATTGTAAGTAGATCCAGTGGACCAATTCATACCGTTTTGAAAAACTGTAGGCATAAACCTTGTTGTGACCTACCCTGCGTCCCCCCACTTACACTGCCAACCTAAGCTTGTCAGTAAAATTTAACTCCGTCCTTCTTCCCTCCAAATAAACTACTAGTAAACAAAGCAACAAGTACCTTAGCAAAGAAACCCCAAGTAACTCCAAGTTGAAAGGGTTGTTTAACCTGGGGAAAACCATTAGAGCCAGCCCATCTCCTCCGTACCAACGAAAGAGGCCAGATAAAGGATATATCAAAGCCATTTTGAATATTCTAGAAGCTTATTGTTTGGTGTCAGCCCAAAGGACAAGTGGGCGCCTGCCTCACAGATCCCAAAAGATATCTTCTTGCTTTGGTGCCACGGAGGTTGCATGCATTAACAGTTTGCGTGTGTTACTGTGAGGCCACTACAGCAGCACTCCACGCAGAATAATGTTGTCATGACCTCCAGTGCACTTTGTGTGCACTATACGAAGCTGGGCAGCTTTCTCAGTGCACAGCCATCATTCTGCGTCACTCTTGTTACAAATGACCACCAGACACTGCATCACCCTTCTTTCGTTCTCTGCATTCAGAGGGCTGCAGAGATTTTAAAAGGATGTGACTTGTTGTGGACTGCTGTTGATGTGCTGTCTCCCATGATAAGTGATTTTCAAACGCACAGAATATAGCATGGTGCATGTTATCCGGCTCATTGAAACTTCCTTTTGACTGACTGATATTCCAGTTGCGCTGATTCCACAATGAGTGTGAAGCCGGAGTATATTTCCACACCTTAGCCACTGTGCCACATACCATGTGGAGCTCTCCTTCTCAGCTGAGCTGGTGTCCAGGGAAAAGAAAGTGATGTGTTCTTTTCACCAGGAACAGTCTGAATTTTTTGGCACCAGATACTAACATTAAGAAGACCTCAACAAATTGTTCCAGTTTGATGGTGTTTGTGGCTCGGAACACTTAATATGCATATGTTATTTTGTCTAGATCTAGCATTCATTTTTTCACTTTTTTTAGCTCTCCTTCTCTGTCCCTGTAATTAAACAGCCTTACAAATACTGGGTGAGCTGGTGTCCAGGGAAAAGAAAGTGATGTGTCCTTTTCACCAGGAACAGTCTGAACTTTTTGGCACCAGATACTAACATTAAGAAGACCTCAACAAATTGTTCCAGTTTGATGGTGTTTGTGGCTCGGAACACTTAATATGCATATGTTATTTTGTCTAGATCTAGCATTCATTTTTTCACTTTTATTAGTGCAAGTACCTTGTACATATCTAGTAACTTACCTTATGAGTAGTAGTATCATCTTGTGCTTGTGAAATGCGCTAGTCTGCTATATTAATGCTTGTTTTGTGCTTATCAATTTTGGTGGTCTTGCAGTTGATTCTCTTTGTTAGTGTCCATCTTGCTTTCAATAGACAGCAGGCTATGTTGCATGCATTCTAGCAGTTTTTGACATCATCGTCTTCTGTTTCTACCGGCAATGTCCCATTCTCTGATGTTTTAACAGTGCACTTGGTTTCAAACTGTAATTTAGCCTGCTCAATATCCATCTTGTCCATTATCCCTAGGTTCTTTTATGTCTGCTGTATTGTGAGGCAAATTGTGACCTCCAGCAGTTCTATCACTGTGGGAGAAAGCCCCTTAGAGGGAACAATAGTTTCTGTAGTAGCCTTGATGCAAACTAGGTCCAGTCCAATGCCAGCTTCCACCCCAAGTGGCAAGCTGGTTCCCAGTCATGATCTCTGGATTACGGGTGCCCCATCAAGCTTAGGCAGCTCTGACTGCATTAGTGTCTTCCTAAAGCAGATAGCTCATTGATCAGCTCTGCTCCTGCCACAGGAGCAGGTAAGGCCCAGCCGCAGTAGCCCTTCTCGGTGGCCTCCACGCGACCAGGCAGCTGCCATTTTAGACTCTCTCGCAGTCGCCAATGATGGTCCACACAACCAACACTTTTCTGCTCATTGCGTACTGATGCCAAGTCAAAAAATATCTTCTGAGTCTGGCTGCAATCATTGCAGGGGTGGATGTAAGGCTTAATTTCTGCTGATTTTAATCAATAGGATTAGCTGGCTGTTAGAGCCATCCTAGGACACGGCCATCTTGGCGGCTGGCTTAACGGCAATCACCACCTCAAGCCTGTTTGCAATCTAAAGACGTAGCATTCTGTTTGTCACAAATGAGTAGAGTGGTACCAAAGTTCATTCAGCCTGAAAATGTTGGCTTCCAATTTGCACTTCAGCACGAACCGGAAAAAACGTTGTTGACCCTGCATCTACTAGACCACATTTGGAAACACTTCATGAATCCGGCCTACGTGACTACAATCCACTTAAGGCAAGATAAGAAATGTAGGGCACCAGGTTCTGGCTCCACATGCCTGCAGGCCATTGTGAAGCTGGACTCAGTGGTTGCTGCAGCTGTGCAACATAGCTTGAACCCAGTATCAGTCCTGTCATTGACCCTGGGAAGGACAGTACGAAGTTGGTGGGCTTGGGTACGGCATGAGCAGGATAAACCGGGACAGAATTAATTACCAAAGGAGCAGCTTATGTGGCAGTGCTGATCAGCAGTTACTGTTGATTACTGTGAACATTCATGTTACTTGGTCATAAGAGTATTGTGACATACTTATATATTTCTTTGAAGTTACCTTTGCCTCCTTGAAACCATGCGGCAGTGAAAGATAGTAAAGCTGCCCCAATTATGTGCATGATGATATGCTAGATCAAGGGAGATCTTGCCATCTGAAAAATTGTCTTCCTGGGTATTTTGTGATGTGGCAGACACTGATTTCCATCATGGATACCACTGACAGATCCTCATACTCCACGCATGACTGAAATATACTGTTCTCTTCCTGGGGATCCTCATCAATAGTCATAAGCACTGAATAGTCTCACCCACATATTAAATATATATATTATTATATATACATGTATAGCAAACAAAAAATTCCTGGACATTTTATAAACACATATATATATATATATGTTCGATGGCATGTGTAGCTGCAGATACACATGCTGTGCATTATCCTGTCATCTAGTGTTGGGCTCGGAGTGTTAGAAGTTGTTTTTCTTTGAAGAAGTCTTTTCGAGTCACGAGACCGAGGGACTCCTCCCTTTCGGCTACATTGCGCATGGGCATCAACTCCATCTTAGATTGTTTTCTTTCCGCCATCGGGTTCGGACGTGTTCCTCTTCGCTCCGTATTTCGATTCGGGAAAGTTAGCTAGTTATCGGAAAATTCAACGGTATTGTTCGTGCTCGGTACCGGTTTAGTGTTAGCACATCGACACCGAAAAAAGAAGCGCTCCGGTGGCCCTTCGGGGCTTCCACTCTTCGGCGGGGCCTGGTCGGCCCGACCGCGTCCATCTTCAAACCTCATGGACCGGACCCCCTTCCGTTTCTGCCCGAATTGCCACGCAAAGTATCCTTATACAGACCAACACTTGGTCTGTAATCTGTGTCTATCTCCGGAACACAGGGAGGATACTTGCGAGGCCTGTCTGGCATTTCGATCGAAGAAGACCCTACGCGATCGAAGAGCTAGAAGACTCCAGATGGTGTCGACACCGGCCGAACAGATCGACGTCGAGGAAGAGGAGAGATTCTCCATTCGAGATTCGTACTCGGACGAGTCCGAAAGCGAGCAGCCGAAAACGCAGCAACAAACTGTGAGTAAATCAGCCCCGGCAAAGACTCACTCAAAAATAATAAAGGCCAAGGGGATGCCACCGCCAACAGGCCATGGCTTAACCCGAAAACACGGTGACCAAACATCGGCACCGAAAAAGGCCTCCCAGCAGCCGAAGACATCCGACTCCGGTCGAGATACCGGCTCCGACCCATTTCGGCACCGAGAGTTCGAGACCCCCAAAGTCAAGAAGGTTTCCTCGGAGCCGAAAAAGACTGTACCGAAACCTTTGGTGTCGAAACATGCAGCCTCAGAGCCGAAAACAGGCTCCTATACAGAACAGCACGGCCTTTCCAGCCAACTGCAAGGGCACAGACTTGAGCAAGAACTGGGCAGGGGGGAGAGCCAGACCATACCCAGAGAAGGCTGCATATACAGAAGGACACAGGGAAAATCCAAACTCTCCCTGCAATAAAAATGAAGCGAAAGCTAGCTTTCCAGGAGGCGGAAATGCAGCCAAGGGCAAAGGTGGCAAAAGACAAGACACCACCAAGGTTTTCGCCACAGCCTTCACCATTGCATTCACCACACTTGTCCCCGGTAGCAACACCCCCAATGCAGTCGCCGACACACACGGGGATGACACAAGATGACCCGGATGCATGGGACTTATATGATGCACCGGTCTCAGACAATAGTCCTGATTGCTTCCCGGCAAGGCCGTCACCACCAGAGGACAGCACTGCATATATGCAGGTGGTTTCAAGGGCAGCTACTTTCCATAACGTAGCCATGCATGCGGAGCCCATAGAAGACGACTTTTTGTTTAACATCTTAGCAACCACTCACAGCTCTTACCAAAGTTTGCCAATGCTACCAGGCATGTTAAAACACGCCAAACAGGTGTTCCAGGACCCAGTAAAAGGCAGAGCCATCACGCCTAGGGTGGAGAAGAAATATAAACCTCCCCCAACGCACCATGTGTTTTTAACACAGCAACTAACTCCAGATTCTTTGGTAGTGGGAGCAGCCCGAAAGAGGGCAAACTCCCAATCCTCAGGAGACGCACCACCGCCCAACAAGGAAAGTCGGAAATTCGATGCAGCAGGCAAGAGGGTGGCAGCACAGGCAGCCAATCAATGGCGGATTGCCAATTCTCAGGCTCTACTGGCTCGCTATGACAGGGCACATTGGGACGAGATGCAATATATCGTTCAGCACTTGCCCAAGGAGTACCAAAAACGTGCCCAACTGGTTGTTGAGGAAGGACAAACGATTTCAAACAACCAAATAAGGTCTGCAATGGACTCGGCAGACACAGCAGCAAGGACAGTGAACACTGCGGTAACCATTCGTAGACACTCATGGTTCCGGAGCTCGGGTTTTAAACCAGAAATCCAGCAAGCTGTGCTAAATATGCCGTTCAACCAAGAACAATTGTTTGGGCCGGAGGTGGATACGGCAATAGAAAAACTCAAAAAGGACACAGACACGGCCAAAGCCATGGGCGCGCTCTACTCCTCAGAGCAGAGGCACTTTTAGAAAGCTGCACTTTAGAGGGGGGTTTCGTTCCCAAACCACAGAGCCTTCCACCTCACAAGTCAGACCCACATATCAGGGCCAGTATCAAAGAGGAGGTTTTCAAGGAACATACGGGGTGGACAATTCCCAAAGGCAAGAGGGAAATTCCAGAGCCCAAAAACCCCTCAAACCAAACAGTGACTTCAATGTCACAAACCCCCACCACTCAACACCAGTGGGGGGGAGACTTACCACATACTACCACAACTGGGAAAACATAACGACGGACGCATGGGTCCTAGCCATTATCCAACATGGTTATTGCATAGAATTCCTACAATTGCCACCAGATGTGCCCCCAAGAGCACACAATATGTCCAAACAACACTTAGACCTGTTACAACTAGAAGTCCAAGCATTGTTACAAAAACAAGCAATAGAACTAGTACCCAACCATCAAAAAGGAACAGGGGTCTACTCCCTGTATTTCCTAATTCTAAAGAAAGACAAAACACTAAGACCCATATTAGACCTCAGAACACTGAATCTTTACATCAAATCAGATCACTTTCACATGGTAACACTTCAAGACGTGATTCCCTTGCTCAAAAAACAAGACTACATGTCAACATTAGATCTCAAGGATGCATATTTTCACATACCCATCCATCCTTCCCACAGGAAATACTTAAGGTTTGTAATCCAAGGCGTACATTACCAATTCAAGGTGTTACCATTCGGGATAACAAGAGCCCCAAGGGTATTCACAAAATGCCTTGCAGTAGTAGCCGCTCACATCAGGAGGCAGCACATGCACGTATTCCCTTACTTGGACGATTGGTTAATAAAAACCATCACTCAGCAACAGTGTCTTCTACACACACAATACGTGATAGAAACTCTACACAAACTAGGGTTCTCTATAAATTACCAAAAATCACATCTACAACCATCCCAAATACAACAATACTTGGGAGCAACACTCAATACACAAAAGGCGATTGCCACTCCAAGTCCACAAAGGGTACAGGTGTTCCGCAATACAATATTAAACTTACAGCCAAACCAACACTACCAAGTGAGGTTTGTAATGAAACTTCTAGGCATGATGTCTTCATGCATAGCCATCGTCCCAAATGAAAGACTACACATGCGGCCCTTACAACAGTGCCGAACAACACAATGGACACAGGCACAGGGTCAACTCCAAGATCTAGTGTTGATAGACCGCCAAACACACCTCTCGCTTCAATGGTGGAACCCTATAAATTTCAACCAAGGGCGGCCATGCCAAGACCCAGTGCCTCAATACGTGATCACAACAGATGCTTCCATGATAGGGTGGGGAGCACACCTCAACCAGCACAGTATACAGGGACAATGGAACATTCAACAGAAACAACTGCACATAAATCACTTAGAACTGTTGGCAGTGTTTCTATCATTGAAGGCATTTCAACCACTGATAGCCCACAAACACATTCTTGTCAAAACAGA